>NC_090446.1:1113040949-1113669988 GCF_031143425.1 Pleurodeles waltl
TTAAAAAACAATATTTTTGTCTTATTTTTGATGATATTAGTGTGTCACAATGTTTTTTTCTATATATTTTTGTACTTACCATTATAAGTATAGGGAAACAATATTTGTGTGAATGATATTTTTGACACGATATTTGTGTGTCACGATATTTTTGTAATCGATGTTATGTCAATGATCCCCTGTAGACAAGTTCCACACTCAAAATCAAAAAAATATAACACAGTTGCCTGTGCTTAAATGTGTTTCCATGGAAGCTGTTTTATTCAAATTATCATCTCCCCTAAGGGGACTCTCCTGGTAGTACCACATGACATTCAACCATTCAAGAAATAAAGAACATTAAACGTACATAGACATATTTTTAAGGATTGATTTAATTCTTCACCATAATTGCAATTCACACATATGGCAAAGTGTGTCACAATCCATTAGAAACTTTGGCCCAGATTTAAGAAGCTCTTACCGCCACCTTGCACCACGTTACTGTCATTTTTTTTTAGCTAATGTGGCGTTAGGTTGGCAAAAACGGACACCATATTTAGAAAGTGGTTCAATGCACACATTGCACCACTTTGTAAACCCTTGCACCACATTATGCCTGCGCCAGGCATAATGTATGCAAGTGGAGGCGTTCCGACACTAGGAGGCCCAGAAATAAATGGTGCAGTGGAATCTATGAGATTCCACTGCCACATTTCTAGCATTATTTTTAATGCCTGCCTAAAGCAGGTGTTAAAATGAGGCTCCTATGGTTTTCAATGGGCCTCCTGCTACTTTTCAGGATTAGCGTCAATATTTTTGGCACTAATCCTGCAAAGCGCCAAACTAGCATCAAAGTTTATGACTCTAGTTCCCTAATGTGCACCATGGTGTGCTGTATCATAGATTCGGCTCACATATGGTGACATTAGGGGGGCGCAATGGGGCACAAGAAAAGTGGCACATCATGACATTATGCACCACTTTCATACATTTGCGCCTCCATCTTTAAAAATACTCCCAATCACTAAAGTCTCCATTTAATCTCCTCATGTCATTCATAAAGATATGCCCCCAACTTATCCACATCATTATAAAAATCCCACTAGGTATAATATCTGTGTAATATGCATATATTGAATCAATGCTTACTCTGCACACCCCACTACTGTGCCTCAAAAATTATTCCACACTCCACTGTCACATCAATATTTCTAGACATGCAAGATTCATTATATTATCTTTAGTTCATACATTTCACTTTCATTTCCCACTAATATGTGTATATATATATATATATATATATATATATAAATATGGAACAAAACACCCACTACCATTATAAGATGTTAGTCACTGAGAAGTACCATGACAATATGGAGGACAAGGTGCCCTTGTTTCCTAGCTTCATTGTAGTTTCTCTTTCCACAATTAAGTCTGTTATTGCTCTTTTTTTTCCTTAGAGAGGAACGTTTTAGAATAACTTATCTACTCCTTTCTTTATTATTCTCTCAAAAATGCCAACTTCTGGATCCACAACATTGAGTGAGGGAGGCAAAGCAAAGAGGGGCTTAAAACCACGTGTTCTGTTTCCTTACATATCTAGTCATTTAAAAAAAATCTGATATTATCTGAGATCCACTGTATTTCTTTTTATTGTTCAATTATGTCAGGTTTTGTTTCTCCCCTGTTGGGAAAGTTTCTTAGGAAATACTCTTGGGGGCCGGTCATTGTAACTAACATAAAGAAAATGATGGATGGCACAAAACTCCTCATTTCTACCATTTCTAAATGACCGAAGCGAGGATTTCTTGATTAGCTGGGCATTTTGCCTGTATTCTTCTATTTTCCTGATTTAGATCATACAAATTTGGAAACGGTGAAATTGTCCGCAGTTTCAATCTGTTTACCATAGATGGGAGAGGGGAAATGCACCCAAGCCTTCTTTTAGGGACACTTGCTTCTATTGACAGGGTTCCTGAAAAGGCCTCAGAGGGCCACATGGCCCCGTTCACTATACAGTAATCCCTGGTTAATGCCTCACAGGAAGGGTTCTGTGCCTTACTTTCCTAGAACACCTAGAAACCATTCCATCCACCCAAGGGATAGCATATATATTAACCCTTGCTTTTTCGTAGTCACAGTGCCTTGTCCCAGTAATCCACACACCATCAGTATAACAACTTGCTGTGATTCTGTTTCTTATCCTAATGCTGCCTGGTGTTCTGTCCCTAGGTTGTTTGGATGCTGCTGTGGTGAATGAGTTTTCCAGATACCTGCAAACTGGCGCTTCGGATGTAACTCTGGACCTCCTGGGCACATTAAGGGCTGTTTTGCAACAGAAGGCATCTTGCGCTCCCTCCCAGGTACTGCCTGCTGGACCTCCTTATTGTAATTGAAATATTTTGCCCACCAAACAAGACGCACACTTGCATCCGTCCCCCGCGAGACTCCACAAAGTGATGGTTTAATGTCGCCTCTCGCGGTGATTCCATCTATCTTTTGCGTGGGGGCAGGTCTCTGAGCAGAGAGGTACGTGTAGGAGTCCGAAGAGCGCAGTCTGTGTCATACACGACCTATGGAATAAGCAGTTAAAACACAGCACTTTCACTGTTACTTTTAGCTATGTTCAGAATCCAGGTCAACCGTTCCCCTTTAAAGATGCTGTTAAATGAAAGGAAATCACTGATTCGGAATTTGTACAGGGGGTTCTATTCTTACTCAGGCATGAACCATGAAGGCATTAGACCAGGGGATTCTTCCTGTTGTATTAAAACCCTGAGGGCCTCCTTTACAAGCCCCTAGCGGCCCACTGCGCCACCGGAGTGTCATTTTTTTATGCTCTGGTGGTGCAGCGTGCCGGCCCATACTTACAAGGCCACGCAAAGCCACCTTGCCCCCTTTCATGCATAACTTTTCATGAAAGGGGCTTTCTATGGGTGTTGCTGTGGATGTTCCCACACAACACCCATAGAATCTAAAGCATTCACAGATTTACAAGGCTGAGAATGCATCAGATTCCTACTCCACCTCAGGGATGGCGTTAAAGTGGTGCAACAGGGAGAAATAACATCATTTCTCCCTATATTTTCCTCTCCATGTATGTGCTGCGTTCTGCAGCACACATAGAGTAAAACGCCATTAATGATTGTTTATGGGCAGGAATCACATGGGCCTGAATCATAAAACCCAACAACATAAACATAGTATTATTTCATGTTTTAGCCAAGTCGCCCTATTAATGTAATTTCCAAATCTTAACCATTACTGAATAGCTCATTAGCAAGTTGAAGTGGGATTAATGATGCCCAAACCCCACTGAACATTTTTTATAATTTGTATGAGAGAAGGTTGACGCATTCTATTTCTCTATACATTCTATCTAGAGAATGTTTTCAGATTCCAAATGGCTGAAGATGTCAAAACAATTCTACAGATTAAGGAAGGGACCCTTGGGAACTTGTGAATGTTAGGAAGGAAGGGCAGTCCTCTGTACGACCATATGTTCTGGCCAGGGTTGGACTGGGACAAAAAATGGGTCTGGGCACCAAAATAAAAGTGGCCCCCATTAGCAAACAAGATAACGAAAAAAACGCCCCACATTTGCAAATTAGGTTAGTTTTTAATTTGTGTAAAGGCACACTGTACAGGTCTTTTGCAAGGTATGTAAGACTGCATGCATTTGAGCTTGCTGCAGGTGATGGTTGTGGTAATATCAGGGCCATCAACAGTAACAAGCGTTTGCAATGTAATGGGTCTCGCACTTGCGACAGAGCTATTGGCGCTGTAAATGAAAATGTCTTTTATGTATGCGTCTTGGGTTGGAGTGTAGTGGATGTATGTGGTGTGGAGTGGAATTATGTGGGTTGTATTGGAATTGTTAATTGTGGAATTGCGTGGGTGGAATTTTGTGGTGTGGAGTGTATTTGTGCAGTAGATACATAGATGTATCTTGTGCTAAAATATAGTGCCAAATGTTGATTTAACATTTTGCGTAATTATGCATAATTATTCTAAAACAATTATAAATCATAATTTTTAGAGAGGTTCCAGAGGAGATCATACCTACAGTTGATCCCACTGGCTTTTATTGGAACAGTGACACAATGTTTTCCACGTGGCCCGTTTTGCTTTTGTGTGAATTTAATTTGGGTAATACTGAAAGGATTATTTTTTTTTAGGAATTTTTGGTACACTCACATGGGAATAAAGTATTCTCCTAATGAAAACATATAGTGTGCTTGCTGAGAGGCAACAGATGTATGAAGAGATTTGAGGTGAGGGCGAGGAAACTGAATAATAATGGCATTTGTGTTATTTATGTAGGACTCTGGGAATTCTGTACTGAAATGTTTTCTTGTAACTGATCCACAGTGTAGTGTCATTCACAAAATGTGCTCTTTGAAATTATCAGCTGTCCTCCAGTCCAGAAGAATGTTGAGATTTGCTCAAGAGTTAGCAAACAGGAAATAATTTGCTATTACGCCACCAGAAGGGTGATTTAGTAAAACCTAGGATTTCAGAGAGAATATGGTGGCTTGTAGGGATACTTCTTGTTTTTCGGCCATGTCCAGGCAAGTTAGCCTTTCTGGGGTTTAGTGGAGGTGTATTCGCAAAGACCCCCTTGAATACTGCCTCCTGCCTGTATCCCCAAGCTCCATTGCCTTAATCTTATTGTACTAATGTGTTATGGGGACCAGCTCGTGAAAGCCACAAACCGGGCATTTTTCAAAAATAGAGGGACTCAATTCAACATTATCCAAGGGGCACAAAATGACAGTGTCCATCAGAATAGAAACACGAACGAGGCACTAAGGGAATAAATAAAAAGTCAGTTTTAATGTTCTTTAAATAGATTTCTAATAAGAACTGCTAGCCAATTGGTCTTCGTGATTGGGGAGCTATTGGCTTTGTCAGTGGGCTTTAATAAACATTTGAAGTATATGGTTAACTAGCTTTGCCATTCCAGCAGATGTTTGGAAGAGAGGGTGTTTCAGAGATTATAGGAATAGAGGGGTCAACATTAGGTACAGCAGGAATGTGCTTGACAGGAAACATCTGGCTGTAAATTGATCTCTGTGAATCCAAGTTTGTTGTGAGAACTGCTTTACTGTCTGCAACGAGTCAAGAGCATTAGAGGTGCAGGTGAGGGAGGCTGGAAAAAACAGATGGCAACCGTAATATTTTGTGCTGCGTTGCACAGAAGCACACAGTGCTTCTGATCGACATGGGGAGTTCTGATGAGAACGACCCACTTTATTTAGGGAAGAGGATATAGAATATTCACAATGTCTCTGCCCGGTAGCAGCTTCACTAAAGGATTGCAGGGGCTTGCAAGAGGAAATCAAAAGATGTTTTGCATCAGGCTTACAGTGTTCCCTTACACAAGCCTACACATTGAGAGGCCATAGGCACCATCTAGTAACACAGCAACAGCAACCCGAGATGGACAAACGCTGGGTCCAGATGTAGAAGTTTGGGATCCAATGAAGCAGCAGGGTCTGCTTTAGGGCGGTGCAGTGGTGCGGCCGCCCCAGGTGCTGACCTGGATCGGGGGGCACTGATCTCAGGGGGATGCTGTGTTTAGAAATGACTTATGAAACGTGCGATTTAAACGCACCTACTGAGAAGTTCCTTGTACGTCCAGCCTTCAGGAAGCAATTAAAATGTCAAGATACCTCTTGTAATTAATGTTCCTGCCAGGGAGAGGGATGGGAGTTTTGTCTAGCTGCAGCTTTGACTTGCTATAAGGTAACATAGAGGGTTAATATGCCTGCTGCAAAGAACAGAACTATATTTTATGTGGATAGCTAAGTGGATTAGTAAAGCCAGCCTTTACAGGCACTTTAAAACAAATTAATGTGTGTGAAGGGGGGGCTATGGAGACATGCGGCACACATTTGCTCGGTGGTAGTGAGGAAATCCGAAGAGGTGGTCATGGGGTGGAGGGTGCCAAAAAAGACTATTGCACAGGGTTCCACCAGCGCTAAAGCTGGGCCTGTGAAGCAGGTCTGCCCATGGAAGGATAGTGTTAAAAAAGACACTACAAAAGACATGCACTGAGCACACAGGATATAGAGAGCAATAGTGGCGTGGGGCAAAAATAGATGGTAAACCGTAACATTTCACGCTGGGATGAAGTTCATGTAGTTTGGTATCCCCATATCAAACACAGTTCCCCTCATGCACTCGACTGCAGAATGAAAATGAGAGCTATTGCGAATGTAAATGTCTTTTAGAGACAGCGAGCGAGACCTGTGAATAAGGTATAGTCTTTTGTTGACAAATGATGGCTTACACTACAAGTTCAGGAGATTAACATCTGTCCCTGTAATTCATTATAATGCAGACAAGGCTCCCAAAAGTTCTCTTTTATAGAAATAGAAATAGAAACAGCATGTCTGCAATGCTAAAGAAAACAGGGGTAATCGAGACTCTTAATCACCAGAACACGGGCCCAGCCAACCGCGTTCATCAATAGCCAAAAGGAAGTCGCAAGCCCATCACGTTGCCCAAACCCTCAGAGAGGTAACTTACTGCTAGCCCCACAGACACATCAGAACGGAGAGCCAGAAGTAAGGAGTTGCCAAGGCATTTGCCAACCCGATCTCCTAAAAGATAAAAGCGGACTCCAACACTCGAAAAGAAAGATAAACAGATGTGTGCAGAAGGTTGTGGATATGTTACTGTCTGTCGGAAAAAGGTTGCAGAAAGGCAGAAAACAAAAGGAAGTCGGGGAAAAATGCACACGTACGATAAAAGTATAAAGCATACTTAATCACACTTACCAGAAGTTCAGAATAAGTGTGAACCCATCATGCAAGAAAACAATATGAGAAGCACCCAGTGCGACGCCTTAAGTTAAAAAACATGTCAACATAGGAAGGAAGCCGGGTGAAGCACCGACCTTCCTTAAGTAGAACACAGGCCCAGCACTGTGGAGAGTACCTTTATGGAGCGTGCACCAACAAGAACAGGAAGACAGAGCAGTAGGCTTAACTCCAGAGGGCTAGGTGTAAAGTATTTGTACCAACACACACAGTAACTTAATGAAAACACCACAAAAGGACACAACACCAGTTTAGAAAAATAGGAAATATTTATCTAAACAAAACAAGACCAAAACGACAAAAATCCAACATACACAAGTCAAGTTCTGAATTTTTAAAGATTAAACTCCCAAAATAGCGCTTAGAAACAAAAATGCTTCGATGAGATGTTAACACGGCGTCGTGACGGAGTCGTTCCCAACAAGCCGACACCAGCGGTGCCGGACACGGAGTCGTGTAGACCCCCAAGTACAGTACCTTTGGTGAAGAGTGAAAACAAACCGATGAGCGAAGTCGGGGATCGCGGCGTCTGTGAGAAACGTTGAATCCGTGCACTTCGAGTGGCGTCGGTCACGACGTGGTGCGGCGACTTCCACGGAGTCGCGGACTTCAGCGGGGCTGCTGCGGCGTCGGGCCTGCGAAGAGCGTCGCGTTCCAGTGAAGGTCACGGCGTCGGGTGCAGGCGGCGTCACCGGATTCAGCAGCGGCGTCGGTCCGGAGGCATCCGAAGTCGATTTCCTTGGATTTCCACCAGCTTTCCTTTCAAGGGCCCAGGGACTGGATAGGGCACCACTTGTCAGAGCAGGAGTCTCTCCAGAGACCCCAGGTGCTGGCAGAGAGAAGTCTTTGCTGTCCCTGAGACTTCAAACAACAGGAGGCAAGCTCTAACTCAAGCCCTTGGAGATTTCTTCACAAGATGGAAGGCACACAAAGTCCAGTCTTTGCCCTCTTACTCTGGCAGAAGCAGCACTGCAGGAAAGCTCCACAAAGCACAGTCACAGGCAGGGCAGCACTTCTTCCTCAGTTATCAGCTCTTCTCCAGGCAGAGGTTCCTCTTGGTTCCAAAAGTGTTCCAAAAGTGTTTCTAAAGTCTGTAGATTTGGGTGCCCTTCTTATACCCATTTTAGTCTTTGAAGTCACCTTTCTTCAAAGGGGACTCACAGCTACTTGTGAAATCCTGCCTTGCCCAGGCAAGGCCTCAGACACACACCAGGGGGTTGGAGTCTGCATTGTCAGAGACAGGCACAGTCCTTTCAGATGAGAGTGACCACTCCACCCCTCCCTCCTAGCAGAGATGGCTAATCAGGAAATGCAGGTTACACCCCAGCTCCCTTTGTGTCACTGTCTAGTGCGAGGTGAAAAACAACCCAACTGTCAAACTGACCCAGTCAGGGAATCCACAAACAAGGCAGAGTCACGGAATGGTTTAAGCAAGAAAATGCTCACTTTCTAAAAGTGGCATTTTCAAACGCACAATCTTAAAATCAACTTTACTAAAAGATGTATTTTTAAATTGTGAGTTCAGGGACCCCAAACTCCACATGTCCATCTACTCTCTAGGGGAATCTACACTTTAATCATATTTAAAGGTAGCCCCCATATTATCCTATGAGAGAGACAGGCCTTGCAACAGTGAAAAACGAAGTTGGCAGGATTTCACTGTCAGGACATATAAACCACATTACTATATGTCCTACCTTATCCATACACTGCACCCTGCCCTTGGGGCTACCTAGGGCCTACCCTAGGGGTGCCTTACATGTAAGAAAAGGGAAGGTTTAGGCCTGGCAAGTGGGTACACTTGCCAAGTCGAATTTACAGTGTAAAAATATACACACAGACACTGCAGTGGCAGGTCTGAGACATGATTACAGGGTTACTTGTGTGGGTGGCACAACCAGTGCTGCAGGCCCACTAGTAACATTTGATTTACAGGCCCTGGGCACCTCTAGTGCACTTTACTAGGGACTTAACAGTAAAACAAATATGCCAATCATGGAGAACCAATTACGTACACATTTTAAACAGGAGCACTTGCACTTTAGCACTGGTTAGCAGTAGTAAAGTGCCCAGAATAACAAAAACAGTAAAATCAGAGTCCAGCACACATCAACAACCTGGGGAACAGAGGCAAAAAGTTAAGGGAGACCACGCCAAGGATGAAAAGTCTAACAAAATACAATTCTTTTTTACCTCAAATCCATGAGAGGGTGCCTCCCACTCACCTTTTTATATCCCTTAAAATAGGTCCGACCAGCGAGCGCACTCCAGCCCCTCATGCTTCTGGCTATCCTTGCTCTCATAGAAAAATAAGCATTTGCAATGCAGTAGGTCTTGTATTTACTTAAGTTGGAGCTATTGGCATTGTAGATGCATAACTGGACTTTTTTGCCACATTAATTGGTTAACCCTGCTGCATATTTTGGTTCTTTCTGCCACATAATTGCACTGACCCTGCATATAACTAAAGGGCTAGTAAGCCTCTGGGAATATGTTTTTAAACAAGGCCCTTAAAACACACGCTACACGCAGTTGCAAAACATATTTAGATGGCAGTAGGTACTGGCAACATTGTCAACGGGGCAATGAATAAATAATTGTACTCCAAGAATGTGTGCCTAATGGATCACTGTCACTTTACTGCAGCCTGGAAAGTCGAACAAAACACCCGTTATTTTTCACACGCTTTAGGAGAGCCATCTCACATGATAATTATGATCCTCAGTCAGTCTTGAACTGAAATATTGGTTATAAAATATTGACCATTGTACAGCATGATCAACTGTAAGCTCTCATCGAGGTTAGTTTTATAAATACATGCACACATAGCCCAAGTTTCACAGACTCAAATGTATGTAGTTCATGTACACAGGTTTCTGCTTTGTATTGGCAGCTTGTATCACGTTCTGAAAATAAAACTACAAGTCCCAGAATGCAAAGCAGAAACATAAACTAAATGAGCAAATCACGTTTTGAGCTAGGGAGCTGGACAACTCTACAAATACTACTCCAAGGGCTGGTTTCCAGCTTGTACCACATTATAAAAGTAAACCTACAAGTCCCAGAATGCAAAGCAGAAACATAAACTAAATGATTGAATCATGTTTTGAGCTAGGGAGCTTGACAACTTTACGAATACTACTCCAAGGGCTGGTTTCCAACTTTACAATATTACAGTTGGAATGCCCTCTTGAATAGTAGTGTAACACAGTTAAAACACAGCAAAGCCAGGATTTCAGCACCTCATCTGTTTTCATCACAGACTGCAGCTACAGCTCATGAGCTGGGGTTGGCTGCCTGCACAGGGTTTGGAAGCAGCCACAGTGCACACATTTCAAATGTATTTATTAAGTAGCTCAGTAAAGTTGTAACATTGAGCTCAAACAAATAACTCATTATTCCTGGAGGCCCCAGAAAACCAGACATCTTCAAAGCAGAAAATATCTTTAAAGCGCTATGCAGTAACATGGCTGCTGCATATAAATGTAAAAGCACTAAATACTGTGGCAACGTAATTTTAAAGCCATATCGGGCCTCTATATATTCCATGTCCAACCACTTCTTGTCCCTTCAGCTCACTGTTACAGCTGTTTTTCTTTCCATTTGTTTTTCTGTTTAGAGTGCATCTAATAACTCTGGTGATTAATGTTCTTTCTGGAGAGCAAACGTACTTTTGTCTAGAGGAAGCTTGGACTCATTATAAGGTAGCGCAGAGGGTTAATGTACCTGTTGCAAAGAGCATGTACCAGACAAATTGCAAAGTGCTTATAATGTAAAAATGTCAAAAAACTCTGCCGATTAATGTCCTTTCTGGAGAGAGAACGTACTTTTGTCTAGTGGAAGCTTGGACTCATAATAAGGTAGCAAAGTGGGTTAATATGTCTGCTGTAAGGAAAGTGTACTAGGCAAATAACAAAGTGCATGTAATGTAAAAATGTCAAAATAACTCTGGCAATTTATGTTCTTTCCGGAGCGAGAACGTACTTTTGTCTAGTGAAAGCTTGGAGTCATCATAAGGTAGTGCAGAGGGTTGATGTGCCTGCTGCAAAGAACGTCTACTAATCAGAGTGCATAAAATGTAAAAATGTCAATATAACTCTGGCGATTAATGTTCTTTTTGGAAAGAGAACTTACTTAGGGGAGAGGTAGTAAGAAATTACTCTAATTAGGTAATAGTGTGAACAATATGACCAGCGCACTTTCATGGCCACCATGAGCATGAAGGGGAGAGACAATAGGAAAAAGTTGTTCGCCCACGCTGAAGTATATCGGCAATCGTGCAATAATCCATGTAACAGGGTCAGTCTGCAAGGCAGTAACAAAACCACCCCAAGGTGGGACAAACGTACAGCATTTACCAATGACATCAAGGGATTTTTGAAAGGCAAGCCCACGAACGAGTGAAAGTGATGGGCGTGACATGAGCGTGATTAAAAGCCCACAGTACTTACAACAAGTCGGAAAGCGCTTGCGCACTCAACCTAATTAAGTAATAACTCTGAACATGTGTTAGACACGCTCTCTCTGATTCTGATTTGATGCCTAGGGGCGTTGAAAGTTTAGGAAGGGGTCCTACTGAAACGTAAATAAGATCTTACCAAGCTCCAAGTAGTGAAGTTGCAGTTGTTCTACAACATCAATTATTAACATCCCACCCAGCTCTTCCTCACTATGGTGTTCAAGTAGGTTAACTGCTTACGAACCATAAACTGCCAACTAGTACTCTGTAGCACATAGAAATGTGCTTTTGCTGTTTGCATTCTACCCTCACTGGCAATGCTTCTAGGTTTTTTTCCATAGTGTATTCTTTTATCAAAGTATTTTGCTTTTGCAAAGGGGCAAGTGAACAGCAGTCGGAGCAGCAGAAATGGCACTGCAGTTGCTGTGGAAACCCATTGAATCATGGCTCTTGAAGTGAACCTGGTGACAATGATTGGTTTAAGGGAAATCAGTAAATGTGCAAGCGGGGGCTCAGACATATTAGCGCGAACAACAGGCAGGGTGGCCCCTTCCAATTACGCCAATCAGCCACATCACAGCTGCAGCCAGAGCACTGAGAAAATGTTCGCTTAGCTCTGAGTGTAATTCAATGCTCAGTTTGCAACAAATTGAGACAGTGCCTTGGGTATAAATATACCTTGTAGTATAAGTAGAGTAACCAAGACCTAATTTAACCAGACTGTATTCATCTAAGATCATTTCTGAGAACCTGTTACACCGGAGGTGTGTGTCTGGCTTGGATGTCTGTTTGTGTGTGCATGCACGTGTGTGGTGCGTGTGTGCATGTGTGTTTTTTGCTAGTTTTTGCTTGCGCTCGACTGTCTTTAACATGCGCTGATAAGCAAGCGTGCATGTACGTAAGTGTGCACTATACTGTTTTGTGTATGTGTTGTGCGTGCCATCCATGTATGTGTTGTGCGTGAGTACGTATGTGTTTTTTTCTAGTTTTTGCTTGTGCTCGACTGTCTTTAACATGCGCTGATAAGCAAGTGTGCATGTACATAAGTGTGCACTATGCTCTTTTTTGTATGTGTTGTGCGTGCAATCCATGTATGTGTTCTTCGTGAGTGCATGTGTCTCTGTGCACTTGGATGCGCTGCTCCCTCAATGTTAATGAAGTGGCAGTAGGCAGCAGGAGGGGGAGCGTGAAAGAAATAGTACCATGATCACGGCGGGAACAGTGGACGGGAACTGCTCAAGATAAATCAATCAGTGCTCGGTCCCTGCGCCACAGAGAGGAACAGAAATTATGCCAGGCCTGAAGTGGACGAATTATGAGGCTGTAAAGATGAGTGCCCCGAAAGCCAAAAAATGGTAAGCGACAGGCGGGCTCCACGCCCTTTTCTAACTACAAGAGCATCTCACAAGTGATATGCATGCGCTACTGCATGCTATTGCAGGCTCAACCCTAAAAACATCGGGCACTGCCTGATTGCCATACAGGCCACTCCGAGTCTGACTGGCTTTCTAGTAAACGAAAGCAAGTGCACTTTCAGAAGGAATCACTCCATCCTATACTTCTGGCATACAACTAGAGATAGTGATTATGAGCTTGGATGAAACAATTTCGAGAGGAAGATTAGAAGCTACATTAATTGAAAGCGCAGTGAATGCATGAAACAAAGACCCCTGCTGCAGAGGGATGGAAGGGGCTAACATCAGAGGGATGAAAGGGGGCAACAGCAGAGGGATGGAAGGGGGTACCTGTTGAGAAAGCAGTGCAGTAGCAGTGGGTGCAATAAAGTAAAGCTTGAGATCGTGTAGGGAAATTAGAACTGTTGCCTTTCTTCCTTTTGTAATAGAATCTGCAGAATGATGTTCCATTTTTTACCATACTTGCATACTATTGTGTAAAATGTGTTCAAGATATTTCTGTAGTATGTAGCGGGCAATCCTTGGGATATTGTTTATAAATAATAGGAATAAGGGTGAGGGTTCGGAGCAGGAATTCCCATATACCTGATTTTTGCAAGAATGTTGAACCTGTTAAAATGGATGATGACCTGATCTGAAAGCCAAATAGTTTTATACATGTGTTTGTGTTATAAGAAAATCAATAAAATATTTTTGGTGTAAAGAAATCTTTAGAGTTTTTATTAAAGTGTACAAATATAACTATGTTCTTTAACTTTCAGTAAAGGCACCAACTCACTGCATGTTGTTTCCACTCTTGGGCTTTCAAGGGCAACTTGATTGATTCTATGTGTTTAGTCTTGGTTTGCTTCAGCTGGAGGCGTTGGAAAAACACACCTTCAAGAAATGGTTTGTACACAGAAAGCTTAGGACAGAAACAATGACCGTGGTGATATGGAGTGAGTCGCCTTTCAATTGACAGTCCGGACTGTAAAGCAGCACCATGTCTTGTGTGGCACTTTCTGCTGTTCCTGGATTTGTGCCAGGCCACTTCGCGTTCTGGGACTCGGAGTACCAATTTTCCAAGCAGGGATGAATTAAAGATAGCCTTAGATTAAAACGTTTGTCTAGCATACATGTCAAAGGCATTTTTCACATGTTGCTGGTATCTGCCTCATGTGAGGTTGTAGGCATAGACCTAAGTGTATTAGAAATAGTTCAAAAGTCTGTTTCTGGACATGGAGCTTCAGTGGGCCCCAACATTGAGCCACAAAGCCATCCATGCAGGATACCTGTGTTACCATGGGTTGTTGATGCAGCTACTTGGAAGGTCTGGTCTATGCAGTTTGCTGCTTCGTAAAGCAACAGCCCAAAGATAAGAGTGAGTGCAGCCTGCCACCGATAGGCAGCACTAACATGGATAATCGAGCTACCACAGGCTCAATCACTAGGGGAACAAGTGATCTTCATGGGTACCCAGTGACTGCCAATGCGCCAGCCAGGTCCTGAATCATTCCCCAGTCTTGCACCACTTCTAGGATCTGACCCATATTGCAGTGTGAATCATGGACTGCATTTATGGGTCGCCATGGGTCGCAGCTGCGACCACTGGCACTGCCTTTGAGACACCTGGCTTCAGAGGTGGCAAAATCAGTGAGCTTCCCGCTCTGTTTTTTGTCAATTTTGTATTACACCAATAGTAAAAAATACAATACTATTCCCTATTGGTGTAGTAAAAATGTGAATATGCCCTTCCATGCAGGTGAGGTATGTAAAAATGCTTTTAAATGTGTGGTGTGAGAGCGCTTGCGGGGGAGAGTGTGTTCATGTGAAAGTGTCTGTGTTAGTGTGAATTTGAGTGTATGTGTAAGTATGTAGTTGTGAACGAAAGTGAAGGTCAAAGGGCACGTGATGTCCCTTCTGCTCCCCCTTACATTATGTTGAATTGATGCCCGTGATGCGCAGAGGACTGATTTAAGACTTGCATTAGTGCTTCCTCTGGTGGCTGGAACCCTTAGACCTCGGGAAAGAACTTGGTCTGTTTCATAGGGGAGTACTCACTCATGGGACTCCTACTACATGACAATCCACAGGTGCAGCTGCAGGATGGCATCCAGGTTCCTTAAAAAAACATAATCAACTCTGACTGACAGATGGTGCTACCAGTGTAAAGGTCTAATAGAGAACCACTAGAGAACCAGCTGGAAATGTTGACAAGACCCAGGAAAAGGCATCCTTGAATGATAGCTTTACGGAGAGCCCTACCACTGAAAATAGCTATGAGTGGGAAATAAAGGGCTTAGTCATTGCTGACATGATCAAAGGCTATTTCTTTCCTACAGCACACCCCACGTTATTTTACATTATTCCAACTCATCGTGATATTAAGTTTCTTTGATGTATGCAATATCATTGATTATAGTCTGTAACAATCATCCATAATCTAAGCAATATTCTCTTTGCATTCCCAGAGAGCGTCAGTAGATTGTCAGTCAGCACTGACTAGTGCTTTGGAAGGGCTCGTGGTAGCCACAGACCATGGAGATGAGATTCCCATGCTTGCAGCCACCTGCCTGGCTTTCCTTGATGAGGGAAATGTGACTGCACGGGAGTATCTAATACGCTGTCTGCGTGACAAAGACTTGAGCAAGAGAATGCAGGCAAGTTTAGGATGTATTTAGAGCTGTCTGCAAGTTGCTGACTGTATACAAACAAAAATTGTACCGCCTACTGGGTGCTTGGTATAACACTCATATTTATGTATTTATTGAGTGTCTCCAGTCTGTCCTTTCCTCCAACCCTTGTTTTGTCTTACTCTCCATCTTCCCTGATATTACTGTGTACTATCACATTCTCTCAAAGGACCAAAATCACAGAGGTATTGCCTGTAATAAATTAGGTACCTTGAGCATCCTAGAGGGCTACACCAAATGTCTTTGAACTTATTCATTAAGACGCTCACAAGAGTAAATGTGGCCATGTAAAAGTTTTTTTAGATACTCATTAGCACATAAACGTCACAAAGATTTGACTTCGTCCCTACCAAAAAGGCATCAAGCTACGCAAACATGCCTGCCTTGAACAAAAATGTTTTCCAAACCAATAAAGCCGTGTTTTGCTTCACTAATGACCGAGATGAAACACTTATGCACTGACAAAAATCTCTGGAATGCGCTTCTTAGTCTAAAGGAGACATTTATTAATTCACTCTGCATGGTTCATAGAGGAGATTAGCATGCTGAAAATACAAGTTTAAAAATGGTCACAGCAATGAAATGAAAACATGTACAAATGATTCTCCACTGCAATATACACAGCAAATATATGCATCTATATTACAATGCAAAGCAAATAATGAATTAAAAAATGCATCACCATGAGGCACAGGCAAATCTGCTTCATCTTCCTCCTAATCAGCTTCAGACCGCCAGATCTCAGAATCGATCGGGAGAGAGAGACATCAATTATCCTCACGGGAAGGATGACACACCTCAACGTCCTGAGCATGTCCGAGATCTGAGTCACTCCCCGATCCTTCTGGTCTCTGCCTCTTATATACTTTGAATAAACAAGAGAGGAGAATTCTAGAAAGTCCCTCCCACTGAATAAGTTTATTATTAAAAAAATGCTGGTTACTTTAGGTCATCTTTGAAAAGAACGCGTCGGGAATTGAGCAAAATCTCAAGGTGCCCTCTATCAAAACAAACCCGTTCCCTGCCGTCCTAGTACATTCTTATCAGCCTAAGATCTTGGTGAGAAAGAACACACAAACACGCAGAAGAAAAACATGAGTAAGAAGCACATTATCATGGAAAAATACTTGCAGCTTTTAACGTGGCGGTGGCTAATGCTAAAATTAAGGCAATAGGAAAAATTAAGTTGGTGGTCACTAATGTAACAGTGTGCTGCTATGCTAAGTGCAACGTGGAGTCAGTGGACAAAACACAAATATCATTACAAGCTGTCAGTTGTCCATTAGAATGTGGTAGTGTCGCTCTCCCAAGTCAAATCAGTCCTCACAAGGAGCCTTCTTTATAGGAAGAAATATTTTTCATTTTTTTCTGTATCTGCTGATTGGGTATAGTCTCCATTCCCGATGCATGTGACACAGGCTAAACTACCACCCACCCAAGGAAGACTTACACTGGGTGATACTGCTCTGCCAGTGCTCTTATTACATTAAGAAAAAAATGTTGATATTGTTGATATTGACCACATACTACTAGGTGTAGCACAAAACATAATTTTGATTACCGTGTTGTTGCTTGTAGATATGACATATATATATATATATTTTTTTTTAAATATGTTTATTAAGTTTTGAATGTTTACATTGGTAGGATTATACAGTTACATTGCAACACTACTTCCTCGCCAGCTGCAGAGGAGAGGTAGGCACGGCAGGATCAATAATAGTAGATACAACTAAATGAACAAACTAGAATCCTCCCACCTTACTCATAACAAAATGTAGGCCAAATATTGCTGCAGTATATCTATTTTACAGCTGCGCTTCTTTGGAGGGACGTTCTGATTGGCACCAGTGATCCTATTCGGGGTACCTGAGCGGTGTTGCCCCCTGATATTACTTGTTAATTATATTGAGAGGAGAGGAGCCACGTTTTATTTCTGATTATTCGGTATGGCATGATAGTGTGCGTTATGTGCGTGTTGTTTGTGTGTGTGTGTTCCTCCCCGGACGCCAATTGTGAGTTATGCCGGTCTCCAGGGAGAGGGTGTGGGCTTCCAGCCCTCCCGTGGGTTGTATTACGGGTTTGATTTGAGTGATCCGGCGCTAGATGAGTGCCTGCCGAGTCTCTACCCTCCCGTGATCTCCATCTGCATCAAGGCGGCCTTTCATCGTTTTTGGCCTCTAGTCGGGTAATCAGTGTTTCCCAGGTTTCCTTTCCCGTGTGGTGTTGTCCCTCGCGTGCAAGTTTGCTCAGTACCAGAGCCTCCGTCCTAGTCCAGCACAGTGTGAGGGAGCGCCAGGCTTTCAGATCGGGGGCCCTGGATGCCTTCCAGTTCATAGCGATCAGCCTTTTGTATAACACGAATGCTAGGTCTACAAACTTGTGTAGGTGTCTATGTTTCTTTTCTCTAACTCTCAGCCCTAGCAGGCAACATTTGGGGTTTGCTGCGAGTGTCAGGCCTGTTAATTCCGCTACCACCTCTATCAAACCTCTCCATTCCCTGTATATATGAGCGCATTCCCATACCATATGATAGAAGTGCACTTCTGAGGCGCCACACCGCGGGCAGGCAGGCGTCGACCCGGGGAACATGCGACGTATCCTAGCTGGGGATAGGTATGTTTGGTGCGTGTAATTGAATTGTGTGTAGCAAAACCTGGGGTTCCTGGACACCCCCCTGATGTGGTAGAGGGCTTTCAGCCACTCCGCTTGCAGAATCGGGTCAGTGAGGACTGCATTCCACCTGTCCCTTGTTCTCTCTAGGTTGAGCTCAGAGGTTTGTTCAGAATTTTGTACAAATTTGTCACTATTTTTGTTTGGTTGTCGAAATGCAGCATGTGGTGTAATGTGGGGGAGCACTCAGGTTCCGTGTCCCCCACAGCCCACGTCTTTTGGATCAGGTGGGTTATTGCATAGTGAGACAGGAATTACCCGGAGTTCACTGCTGTGAGGGCTTGAATAGCTTCAAATGACATAAATTTCCCGTCTTCAAAGCAGTCCCCAACCATTGTTATCCCGGCCTCGATCCAAGTCTTGAGTGAGTGTAAGCCCACCGCATTAGCACAGCCCGGGATCAATCCTAATGTTAGGAGTGGCGAGTATGGGAGTGTTTTATGGCCCTTTTGTATGTATCTTTGCCAGCACGATTGCGCTACCTCCATAAGCGGGTTACCCGGGGCCCCACTTGGTGTCTTATTCATTAACCATGTAATCAGTGGTGCACCGTTCAGCCGCGCCAAAAGCCATTTGGACTCCGCCTGTGTTGGTCTGTGCAACCAGTTCAGTATCCACTGTAGTTGTGCAGCCGCATAATACAGTTCGAAGTTAGGGGCTCCCAGCCCGTCCGCATCAAGCGGGCGCTGCAGGGTGGTGAGTGCAACCCTTGTCCTGCCGCCTCCCCATATTAATTGCAGTAAGACTGTATTCAGATCCTTGAAAAAACTCCTGGGGACCCAGAGAGGCAGCGCCGCAAAGTAATATAGTAACCTAGGCAGCAGCAGCATGTTTGCCACCGCCACCCTGCCCAGGGGCGACAGTGGAAGTTTGGTCCAGAATCTTAGCGACCCCTTCATGGAGGTTAGTGCTCTCCCTAGATTCCCATCTCTGAGGTCTTCGTTTTTGTGGTATATATGTACCCCCAGGTATTTAAATGTGTTGAAGCACCATTTCAGACGGCCTGCTGAGGCATTCTGTTGTCTTGCCGGGGACCATCTAGTTAACGGAAATATACATGATTTGTCCCAATTCACCATCAACCCCGATAAGTCCCCGTACTTAGTTAGTAGTGACATTACTAAGGGAATTGTCTCAGGCCCATTTCGCACATATATTAACGCATCATCTGCATACAGCGATATGCTGTGGTGCAGCCCACTTCTGATCACCCCCCATCTCACCTGTGTAGCACGTATCCGGGTGGCCAGCGGCTCCATTGCTATGGCGAACAACAGGGGGGACAGGGGACAACCCTGCCTGGTGCCCCTTGTAATTGGGAATCTATCTGATATGACCCCGCCTGTTTTTACCCTGGCTTGTGGTTTGGTGTACAGTGTCTGTACCCACTGTATAAAATTAGGCCTTATTCCCATGCCCTGCATTGTGGCAAACAGGAAGTCCCACTCCAGGGTGTCAAATGCCTTCTCGATATCTAACGATAATACCATCTCATCATGAGCCTCCGGTGGAGTGTCCCCCAGTACTCCTGGAAGCCTGCGGATATTTAGGAAGGTATTGCGTTTTGGGATGAAGCCGTTTTGGTCTTCATGTATCACAGTGTGCATTATGGGGGCAAGCCTGTTGGCCAGGATCTTGCCTAATATTTTGCAGTCTAGGTTCAGGAGAGATAATGGCCTGTAGGATTTAACATCGGTGGGTTCTCGCCCTTGTTTGGGGAGGAGCACCACCATTGCCTCTCTTAATGTAGGAGGTAGAGTTTTATTGGTCCATGCTTCCTCAAACACTCAGCAAGTGTATTTTCAGTTGTGTCGAGCATGTGGAGTAGTATTCTATTGGGAGTCCGTCTGTGCCTGGGGCTTTATTCCTGGGCATCTGCAACACTGCTCTGTCTATTTCTTCCATTGTTAGTGGAGCCTCTAGTAGCTGCCTATCTGTTAGCGATATTTGTGCCATTGGGGAGCCCTCCAGAAAGGACCGCAGTTGCAGGGGGGTGCATGTTGTACGTTTGGTTTATAAATTTGTGTAGTACTCTATGAATACCCCGTTAATTTCTTCCTGCGTGGTAAACATTTTACCTGCGTGCCCCTTTATGGACCCGATCGGGGAGTGCTGTTGGTTCTCGCGGAGAAGCCACGCCAACATCCTACCAGATCTATCGCCCTCCGCGTGCAGTCGCATTAAGCGGTATTTATGGTCGTGTCTTCGGAGGCGAAAGTCTGCTTCATTATATTTCGTTCATGCCTCTTTCAGTATTGTATAAGGGACTACTTTGTTTGCCACCGCTTTTTCCAGTTCTCCCAGTTCCTTCTCTAGTTTATTTATGTCCGCATGCAGCGTGCGCCTGACTCCCCAGCTGGTTGAAATGCAATACCCTCTAACTACAACCTTGTGTGCCTCCCATTCCAATGCTCTGGAGCTGGTTGATTCCTTATTTATTTCCCAGTACTGCTTCACCGCTGCATTTAGTCCTTCTCTGAACGCTTGGTCCTGAAGGGCCTCCCCCTGCATTCGCCAGGTGGGGATCTGCGAGCGTCTCCTGCCCCAGTTCAGAGTTATTTTTAGTGGAGAATGATCGGATAATGTTTTGGCCAAGTATTCTGACTTATTTATCAGGGCGCAGATATCCCGGGTCCCCCACATAATATCTATTCTTGTGTGTACCTTATGAGGTATTGAGTAGAATGAGTATTCCCTCCGTTGGGGGTATTTCGTGCGCCATAAGGATAATACGCTCATATCCGCAGCCCAGCCGAGCAGGGGGCTTCTAGCTGTTCTATTTGGAGTTGCTTTTGAGGTAATGTTGGACCTGTCTAGTTCTGCATTTGGGATACTATTGAAATCACCTCCCCATATAGCTGGGACTTCGGGGTTCACCAATAATGCTGGGGTGAGTGTTCCCAGAAATTCGACTATAGCACTGTTAGGGGCGTAGACACTGATTATTGACATCTGCCTCCCGTCCAGGACCCCCTCTAATACCACATATCTGCCCCCTTTATCGATCATCTGATGAGTTATGACGAAAGGGACCCCGCCAGCTATCCAAATCCGCACTCCCCTGGCGTATGCCGAAAACGTTGTACCCACCACCTGTCCACCCCATCTTCCACGCAGCTCACATAGGTCAGATTCAAGGCAGTGTGTCTCCTGCCGGATAACTATATGTGTGCCCTGTCGTTTAAGGCGATCATATACCCGATATCTTTTGCTTGGAGCCCCCAACCCTCTTACGTTCCACATAATTATATCATATTGGTGCACAGAGAGGTTTGCACTTAGCGCCATTTCACATTGTATGTATAGCGCCTACCCGCCTCCTTGCGTCATTAGCTGTATCCGCGTGGGTCCCCTCCAGCTTAATTAAGTGTGCCCTCCTATATGTCAGGGCTAGCAGTATTTCCTGTATTTTGTATTGACCTTTTGAGTTCAACTTAACTGTTGTTCCCACTACACACCCACTACTCACACCCAATATAAAACTATTAACTAATAACAAAGTACTAATCCCGCTAACACACAGCAAACTTGGTGTCCCTTCGAATACCTGTGGGGTAGCCATATTAGCGACCAGATGTGGCTCGTATATAGGGCCCACATCTTTCCGCAACCGTAGGCTGCCTGTGTTTCTAGGCACCCCCAGACCCCCCCCACCCACCCGGCCACCAGAACCAAACAATACCGTCAATGATATAGTCAAAGTCATTCGAAGCCTGCGGCGGCATTCCCCAGCACGCAGGCAGGTGTGGATTCGCCACGAGCCTCTCAGCCAGGTTGTCGCCCGCCGCGGCCGGGGGGGGGGAGGGGAGTGAAGGGGGGTCAGGGGGGAAGGAACGCGGGCGGCAACCCCGTCTACAATTCGTCCACAGCTCGAGGAGTGAGTTTCGGCCCCGTAGGTGAATCCGTAAGCACGGATGCCGAGCTGATCGAGTCGGAGTCTGGGCTGTCCGCTGGGATCTCCCTCAGAGCCGCAAAGGTATTTTGCGTGTGCAACGGAGTGGCCCTCAGGGCTTTTGCCCTCTCCTCCGCTGCCTGTTCCTCAGTGGGCTGGCCTTTGGGCCTTCTCTTGGAACGCTTCCGCAGTGGGGCGGTCAACCATTCCTCTCTCTCCTCCATTCCGGATTGGGATCGCGCAAGACCCTTAGCATGCAGCCACATCCAAGCATCCTCAGGGGAGGTGAATACATGGGTGCGTTCATCCGATATTACTCTTAGCTTTGCTGGAAACAGCAGTGCATATTTGATGTTGTGTTCTCGGAGGCGTTGTTTGACCCTTACAAATGAGTTGCGCTGTCTTTGCACTTCCTGTGTGAAGTCTGGGTAAGCGTTTATTTCTGAATCTTCGTGTCGGAATGGGCCTTTGCTGCGGAATTGGTGCAAGATAAGATCGCGGTCCCTATAATTTAAGAATCTCGCTATCAGAGGTCTTGGTGGCTGGCCCGGAGCCGGGGGTCTCCCCGGTATCCTGTGTACTCTTTCCACAGAAAAGAATTTCGACGGGGTCCCGTTTAGCACTTCCTTGATCAGCCATTGCTTCAGGAATATTTCTGTACTCTGCTCAGCTGACTTTTCAGGAAATCCTATAAAGCGTATGTTGTTTCTGCGGGATCTGCCTTTCGCCTCTTCTGCACTGCGCCAAAGTGTTTTTACCTCTGCATCCAGCCGCTGTATTTGTTTTTGATTAGCCAAGAATGAAGGGTTCAATTCTTTTAGCTCCGCCTCCGCTGACTTCACCCTCACTGCTAAATTCCGATGATCCCCCTCGACTTCTCCCCCCGCTCCAGCAAGTATTCCGCCGGGGGTCCTACCACAGCACGGCGCGCGGCATCCCAGCACCGCCGCGGCGCCTCGCCGCCTGGAGCACACCGTCCGGGCTCGGCCGCCAGTCTCCCTCGGACCACAACTCCGCTCGTCCCGCGGTGTAGCGCGGGTGAACGTGCTCGAGTCCCAGGGGTCACCGGATGTCTGCGCCGCCCCCCCCCACGCCCACGCCCCCCACAGCGGTCCGGGGGCGCCCACAGGATACTTTTTGGAGGGCACGGGCCGGGGCTCAGATTTTAGGCTCCCGTCCCGGCCGCCATTTTGGCTCCTCCGTAGATATGACATATATATTATCAAAGAAGGACGCTAGAAGAGAGAAAAGGAAACAAAGATTTTTTTCTTTTGTAACTGCTGTTGGGCCTGGCTTTGCCCGAGAGTTTCTGCAACAACTTTGCACCAATTGGCATGGAGGTGGAGTGTTGCTTCTATATTTGGATGGGTGGCACACCTAGAACACTAGAGTTCTCTTTTTTCCTTCTTTATTCTTTTTCTTTTCTTTCTGAAGGGGGTAGCTTACTGCACGGGGAACAAGAATGGGGTAGGTACAAAGGGTGGTACCTGTAGAGATGGTTCCTAGGTTCTAAAGAAAATCAGAATGCAGAATGTTTTCTTTCTATTTTAGTTTGGATTGCTTACAATCATTTTTTACTACAATATTATATGGTGAATACGAGTTACTAACCTTAATGTGAACGGTCTAAAGAATAAGTGAAATTGTAATGCAATTTTTGAACAGTTAAATTTCGCAACCCCTCCATAATTTTCCTTTAGGAAAATCACTTTGGGCACAAATTAATTATTGGCACACAGAGTAGTCACCATTGGCCTGGCGAGGACTTTACGTCCTCCAGTCCAAGACTACTGTGCCCACCAAATTTATAAATGACTGCCTTGCAGACTGTCTTTTATAAAAAGCTTTGACAGGGTCTGCTCTCATGGCGGTTCCTGTCATTGAATTTTGCTGTCTTTTACAGGGCTGCATCAGAAGGATACAGCCCTGTAACAAACAGTATTTTTTTTTTCTTAAAAAAAAAAAAAGTAATGCTCCCCTCGCCATGGGAGGCTTCCCTGGTGGCAGGGAAAGCAGTAAAATGTTTTAACCTTTCCACGCGTCCGGTCTTATCTGGAAGAAAAAACAGTAAAGAATGAGTACATTTCTGGCCATCCACATTGGGTGGGCAGACATGTAATCCTTTCTGTGACGGCACTTGCTCCCCAGGGCCGTCGGAGGGGTTAATCACGGCAGAGACAAAAAAAGTCTCCCCTGTGATTATCCCAAGGGTACACCCGCATTGAAAAGCTGTGGGCGGACTGTTTTCTTGATGTTGAGGATACTCTGTCACCATTCATCAGGACCAATGTATGCATTTTGTTCCACATTCAAAGACCACAAACATAAACTCAGAGGATACGTTCTTGATTAAAAGGGTTACAGCAACAACATTAGGCAACAGCCCTGTGCTTGTCAGTCCTTGTAAGTGATGCTCAGGTAGACAGGGTTTGAAAGGTCACAGCCATTCAGAAATGTGCAATTGTAAAAACAGAGGTTGATCGCTTGCATACATTCAGTTTCTCTGAAGGTCACACACTAGACTTATTGTTTGATGCTGTACATGTTCAGCCAATCAATCAGTTTAAAGAAGGTATGCCACAGGAGACTGGGACATACCTTCATTGGCAGAACCAACAGTTTCAACAAAGTCCGTGTCCACTGAAATTCTTCAGACTGACCGACAGTCGGGATCACCCTCACTCTCATAGCTATCTGAATTAGTTTTTTCCAGGATGGCTAGCTGTTCCCTCTTCAAGATTGAAATGTCTTCTCTGAGATCTTTCTTAGACTCCAGGGAACCAATTCCCTGCGATCTAGGAAAGACTAAGCTGTCTTGCCCTAGCTAAGGTCTCTTGCAACAGTCTGCAGCACTATTGTGGGAAGGTCTGGAGCACACCACAATTTAGAGTCCAGAAGTGGAGTTTTGGTAACCAATTGTTTTCCACATGAAGTATACGTTTCTCTCTTTTTATTCAAAAGTTGTGTTTATCAAAGCAAAATCAGTGTCCAAAAGTGAATATACACATGCGCCCAGTAGAAACTAATAAATAAAAAGCCAGCAATTTAGTATTGCAAATGGATTCAGTTGGAGATTTATTATTGAGTTATTGGCAATTCTGTCACATGCTGTACATTCAGTCGAAGTCTTCATGAACACTCAATACAGCCACAATATAGCTGACACATGTTTCGTCTATACAACTTTTTCAAGGCTTATTTCCCCTCCCCAATGATGGGGAGAAAATGCATGGTAATAAAATAATCAGTTGCTGATAGGTTATGCCTTCAGTGAAGTGAACTCTTTTTCCTAATGATGTTTGTCGTAGTATTATTAAGAATTGATGGGAATAAACTTTGTCCATGCAATATTTGACACAGACTTGCAGTAACAACGTCCAAACCGTAGCAGTTTGCCGATACTATTGTGAGAGGGTTTGACCTGATGTAGCATTCAAATGTACATAGGCGCTACAATTACACATTTTGTGACCTTTTCTACATAGCCAACCTGATTGGATTTGTGGTCAAACTTAACCTCTGCTACCAATTCCTTAGTCTGCAACACTACAGGAGGAGGGGTGAGCTGTAGCCTCTCCCTTTGGAAGCTACCCTTGTGGGGGAAGAACAGCTTGAACTAATCGGTTTCGGTTTCTTCTTATGGAGGAACCCTCATTTAATACTCCATTAGTGGAGTGTCTGCTAAACTAACAGGGCCACCTGACTTGGGGATACCATAAGGGCCATGCTCCTTGTATGCTTTCCCTTTCTATGTGTGAACTGGAAAGACACAATCCCCACTTGTCCCATTCCTTTTTCATTTTCTGTGGACTTGTGAGCTTTGGCACATGTAGAGAGAGGGAGTGAGGAAGATAGGCTTGACCTGACACAGTCTGAGTTGCTAACTACCACAACGGAATGGAGGTTTGGTCAAGTGCAGGCTGTTAGAGGAACATACACTATCTCCAGCCGAAAGGTAAGCTTCCCTTCCCTAAACAGACCTAGGCCCTCATTACGAGTTTGGCCATTTCGGGCAAGGCTGCCATGGAAAATACCGCCACCATCCTTCTAGTGTTGGTGGCACTGTGACCGCTGTATTGCGAGTTACAAACACCAAGCCAACGAAACACAGCCAGAAATCCCCGACTGTCCGCCCGCTGGGCCCGCCACACTGACACCATACCAGCCGCCATATTATGAGTCAGATTTCAGCACAGCCAAACATGCACGGTGGGAAACCACTGGTGGTGCGCACTGCCGCAGTCTAGAAAATCACTGCCAGTAGAAAGCAACACTAGATTGGACATTTCGAACACCCCACACCTAAAACACATACACACACTACACACATCTGTTCACTGCACCATAAAACACCTGCCTCCAACCCCCCAAACCCTTGCGAATACTACCACAACCCAGAGATACATAACCCACGAACCACTGCACATTGACCACTGAATTCACATGGTGCATGCACCCCAACAAACGTAATGCCACAAGCACCCACGCTTCACCGACAGTGAGGTACAAGTCATGGTGGACAAGATTGTCAGAGTAGAGCCACAACTGAAGGGAGCAAACATCAATGGCCAGGAAAACCGAGCTATGGCATAGGATCGTCGACAGGGTGAACGCAGTCGGCAGTTACCCACTCACAAGGGAGGACATCAGAAAGAGGTGCAACAACCTCAGCGGGAAGGTCCATTTCATTGCATGCAGGCACAACATTGCCCTCAACAAGACTGGCGGTGGACCCCCACCTCCTCTTCTTGACTTGACAACCTGGGGGGGGGGAAGGTTTTGGACATCATGAATCCTGAGGGCCTTACTGGAATCATTGGAGGGATAGATACTGGTAAGGAACCTACCCACCCGAGCACTAACCAATCCAGTCCTGCATGCACAGGGGGCCAGGGCTAGTGGGAGGGGATCTGTGGTCCACGTAAGGGGGCAGCAACAACATCAGACTAGCCAGGAGCCCCTCACCCAAGTTCTGGGTGCATACCACCAAACCCAGGACACCATGGCCCAGATCCTCACTATCCTGCAGGAGACCCGGAGGCTACAGAGGGAGAACCCTCAGGAGGTCATGCAGCAGTGGCAGACCCACAATGCCACCATGGCCTCCATAGGACGGGTGCTAATGGAACTTACCTCCATCCTGCGTCAAACCACCTCCCACCAGCAGGCACCTTCCATTAGCCAGATCACATCTGAGCCCTCCACGTCAGTCGCAAACGTGGAATGGAAGCCCTGCCACAGGACACACAGGACACCAGCACCCGTTACCCTGTATCTGAGCAGCCCCCACGCAAGCGAGGACGTCCAACCAGACATCCAGCCTCCGCTGATGGCAAGACCAAGAACACTGCCAGGAAGTGAGCCACTTCAGAACATACCACCTTGTGTGTCACAGCGACACACTGTTGACTGTCCACTGTCACTACTCCTTTTTTACATGGCCATCATACTGGACAACGACTCCCCACAGGTGGGCTAAGTACTCTGATGATCCCACTCACCATGACCCCACTCATCCTCCCTTGCACTTGTATTATAAAAATAAACACCTTTGAGCACAGTTTCTGTCTACGTCTTTATCTACCATGGGTAAAAAGTATACAGTCATGACATATGTAACAAGCAGACCATTGACCTGCTAATTCATGTGACAGTGCCAGAAGGAGGAACAATCATTTACAAGTTCTGTAATACAGTTAACAGCACCACATCTAAAGTAATGGGTTCACCCTATTTCCACTTTGAACACACAACCCTGGTAGCAGCCCTGCACATGGCACACATTGCTACTTGTTACATAGCATGGCTGTGACACATACCTGTATGTCAGTGGAAGTATTGTTATATCAGCTCTGCTATGGAATCAGCTGCGTCCTCGTCATCCCCCTCCTCATCACTCCCCATGTCCCCTTTATCAGCCACTGGCACAGCTGCATCCTCCTCAGCATCCAGTAATGGGATGTGACGTCTGAGAGCCAAATTGTGTAACATGCAGCATGCTACAATGATCTGGCACACTTTTGCTGGTCTGTACAGTAGGGCCCCTCCAGTAAGGTGCAGGCACCTGAATCTGGATTTCAGCACTCCAAAGGTGCGTTCGATTACCCGTCGGGTCCTACCATGGGCCTCATTGAAACTTTTCTGCTGCTGTAGTCGGATGCCTGAGAGGCGTCAGTAGCCATGGCAGGTTGGGATAACCAGAGTCACCTGTGTGCACAGAGGTTATAGGCATATTGAAAACTGTAGGTAAATCTAGAAGGTGGTGTGACGTGTGCAGAATACAGAGACACACATATGACACAATACATACTGATGAGCCAGGCATGATCCCTTTGCAGTGGTGCCATCAGGTGTGGGATGCTGCTGTTCCTCAGTATGTAGGCATCATGCACTTACCCTGGGAACCGAGCAGTCACTTGAGTGATGTAGAGGTCTGCGAGACATACCACCTGAACATTGGTTGAGTAGAGGTTGTATGGTTCCTAAACACCTGTTCACTCCTCCTGGGTGGCACCAGGGCAATGTGGGTCCCATAAATAGCCTCGATCACATGTGACTCATGTGCTACAGCGTAGAAGGCTGCTTTCACAGTGGGCAGATCGTCACGTTGGGGGGACCTGATGTAGCTGCCAATATGTTTGAGTAGGGCACATAGGAGGTTCTTCAAGACGTAACTTAACATGGGCTGGACATTCCGGCAACCCAGCCCACTGTTATTTGGAAGGACCCTGAGGCAAGGAAGTGGAGGACTGTCAACACCCGTACCGTGGGTGTGATGGCATTGGGATGACAATACCAGGCCGCAGATCGGGCTCCAACAGCCTCACAAGCTCCATGATGGTCTGACGGCTAAGCCGATAGCACTGGATGATGTGCCTCTCTTCAAGGGTGGCAAGATTGACCAGAGGCATGTAGACAGGAGCATTCCTCAACATCATTCTTCCACCAAACCTGGGAATAGGAGGGAGTGGAAATCATTATGTGCAGAAAGGACTGTGTGGACACAGTGGAGCTGTGCACAGGTCACTATTAAACATCAATGACGTACATCATAAACCGCCCTCTGTACACATTGTAGAAGTAAAATGGCAGGCGCCTGTCCTGCTTGCACAGGACAAATGGAAGTGAGCGAATCCCGCCAGCACAAGACGTCATGGCGATAGGCTGTTGCTACCGCTGTGCAACTCCTCATTGGTTAACATGTTTGCCTGTGGGATACATGAGGCAATGGCGATCACCGCCGGTGGTGACGGTGATGTCTGCGGCGGCTGTGACCGCCATTCCATGTGCTCATGTGCTCATGTTCACTTGACTCCTGGCACTCGTGCTGAGAAGACCTCCACTGCGTGTGCTGCTGTGTTCTGCCACTGGTAGCCAAGATGCAACGTGCTGTAGTGGATAGGGCCCCAGCCTTCTCACAGGAAGAACTTGAGAAGCTTGTAGAGGGTGTCCTACCCCTGTATGCCCAGTTGTATGGGGCACCAGGGTAGCAGGTAAGTGCTCTATGATTGTACTGTCTGTGAGTGGTATGAATGTGAATGGGGACGAGGATGAGTGACTTGTGGAAGGACTTGGCTGAGGGTTGTGAGGATGCCTGGAAGGTTGAAATGTGCGTATGTACGGACGATGTGTTGTGTCCAATACAGTCCCTAGGATGCTACATGACCGTCTCCTATTCTGCGTATTATCCTTGCAGGTGAGCGCCCATCAGAAAAAGGGGACCTGGCGTGCCATTGCCAAGCAAGTGCGGACCTTGGGGATCCATGCCCAGTGGAGCACCCATTTCTGGAAGCGGTGGGAGGACCTGAGACCCTGGGCAAGGAAGACCGGTGAGGCCCAGCTGGGGACATCCTCCCAACAAGGGAGGTGTGCATGTTGGACCCTAACCCCCCTTATGTCCCATATTTTGGCGGTGGCATACCCTGAGGTGGATGGGTGCTTGAGGACAGCACAGCAGCCACAATGGAGTGAGTTCACATTCTTACTTAGGTGATGTGGTGGGTGATAGGTGCAGCCTGTGCAGTGTGTGAAGGCTGTGGAATGTGTGCTAGGTAGCTACTGTCGGACTAGGCTTGGGACACATAGAGGCTGGATGTGCTATATATATGTGTTCATATGCCATGTAGGATGTGATTTGAGGTTGACTTAACTGGTACGTGGCATCGATGACAGGGCAACTGTGTAGTATATGAGAAGGGTCTTAGATGTGGACAGGGTTCCTGCTTCTGAAGTTCACACAAGTTGTACTCCCAACTATATAATTAGTGTTGCTAGGGCCATATCCCTATCTGCTGTCTGCTGGCATGTGGTGTATGTGTAGTCTGCGAAGTCTGGGGTTTCACATCATACAGCTATATGTGCTTGGGTTATGTGGCAGTGCAAGTATGCCTTCAAACGCCCGTAGAGTATTTAAGTTTGGGTCTAGTGATTGTATAGAGCCATCAGCCAATGGGATGGGTCAGACATGTGTTGAGGATATTGATTTCATCCTGTAAAGGTTAGATTGTGTGTCAGCATGAGTGAAACTCATGTGTATGACTGAGGTGGCACGCATTGACTGTCATTGCTGTGGTATGTGTGTGTGAAGGCATGGCATGTATTGACATGGCATTATAGTATGTTGTAGTGACTTGTGTGTGGCTGTTGTGCTGGCATTGACCAATTGCTCCCTGTTTCTCTTTCTCCCACCCTGTCTCTCACTGTCCCACCTTCCCTCCCTCTCCTCCTGTGTCTTTGTGTGCATCAGCATCCTCTGGCAAAGAAGAAGTAGCACTGGTAAGTGGGGAAGCTGCATCCCACAGGACCCAGGAGGCTGATACCAGTGGAGCTGAGGGGATTAGTGAGTGTAGCACCACGGGGGAGACAGGAACATCTACACCATCCTCCCTATAGCTCCCCTCCCAGTTGCCCATGCCCGCTCACCCAGGAGGGTGGGCATCACCTTCGCCCCAGGCACCTCTGCCCATGCCAAACCTGCTGCCTTCAATAAGGAGGCTATTGACCTCCTGAGTTTCAACTCTGTTGGACAGACAATCATTGTGAATGCCATCCAGAGAATGGCATTCCAGATGCAACAGTCAAATATGTTCCTGGAAGACATTCACGGTGCCCTGTCTGCCCTTCAGAGATTGTTTCAGGCTCTGGCCTCCTCATTGACAGCAGCCAGTGTACCTTCTTCTTCCGTCCCCCCTCCAACTACCTGTTCCCACTCCCACATCCCTCTCCCATTCCCCATCCAAAGCACACTTTCATACCAACATGCATCCCCTCCAACAGACCCAGAGCGCAAGGACTATCACATGCTCCACAAATGCCACCACCGCCATGCACACAACCACCATTCAGACGCACACACAACAATATCTACCTCTCCTGACTCCCCCACCTGCTCCCCCCTCACAGTCACATCACCACTCACACATGCAGACACCACATTATCAGTCCCAAGTTCAGCCACATGTGCCGTCACCGCCACCGTCACCACAACAGCAGACCCACATACATGGACCCCATACACCACATCCGCATGCACCACAACAATCAACACAACTGCATGTAGCACATCCACCCGACCTGCACATACCACCCCAACATTCACTCACACACACCCCTGCCATCTCCCTGTGTCCTCTTCACTCCTCTTCCCAGTACACCTTTACGCCCACACTCACCCACCCAAAACACACCCAACACACACATATCATACACCCACGCACCAGCATCCAAACCACATTTACGTACACATCTGTCAACCATCGTCTCTCCCTCCACTCCCAAATGCCTTACCCATGACCTACCCGCTGCCCCTAAAAGGAGATTCCTGCATGAGTTTTCCCTGTTCCCTTCCCCTGGTCCAGTCCCTGTTTCCCCCAAATGCCCTCCTACCCTTCCCAGACCCCTGCCTTCCAACTCCCTGTCCTCCTCTGGGCTGAGCCATGCCCCACAGACAGCAGTCTGCAGTGCTGCCACAACAGGCACACCTGCCCCTCACACCTCCAGCCCTGGTAGCACACCATCTGGGTCCCCTGCTGTGGTGGCCTCCACCGCCGTCCCACCAAAGAAGTCAGGAAAGGGGGGCAAGGCTAAGGCGTCCCCCCAAAAGCAAGACAGTAAGGAGGGGAACCCTAAAAAGAAGAGGAGGGGGTGGCCAAGGGCGTCAAGATGGCGGTCGCACTCTAAGAGTGCTCTGGACCCCTCCGTCATCCGCCCGAAGAATCCGCCTTTCCTGCTCCCGCTCCCTTACTCACGACACCCCCGGACGTCCTTCGGCGGCTGGTGCTCCTGATCGGCTGTGAGCCGGCGTGCCCAAGGCCCTCGTTCCCGCGGCGGAGCTGGTCGGGCCTGCAGTGACCGAGACCAGAGCTTCTTGTGGCGCCTTGCGCCCCTTGCCGGGCCGGGCTCTTCGAGGGTGCGCTGGCTGCTGGTGCGCCCTCCCCGTGAAAGCGCTGCATCAGCAGTGCGGCCCAGGGTCGGAGCGGCCGCACATCGACTGCCGCCAGCGGCGGCCGGGTCCCGCCCGGTGCCCCGTCGGAGGGGCTGGACGGGCCTGCGGCAGTTGGGACTGGAGCGCCCCGCGTTGCCCAGTGCTCCCGGCCTGGACGTTAGCCGGGCCGGGGCCCGTGGGGGTGTGTCGGCTGTTGGCGCGCCCCCACTGTGGAGGAGCGGATCCAGTGGTGCGGACCGGGGCGCCGCCTGACTCCCGCCTGGTGTCCTTCCGGGAGCGGCTCCCCCTGGAACGGGCTGCTCCCCCCGAGTGGTGACCACGGAGTGCTGGGGCCAGCCCCGAGAGGAGAAGGGAACATTGAGGCCCTGCCCCGGCTGAAGGTTCGTAAACGGGGGCCTGCAGGGGACGGTGAGGTGGGTGCCGGATCTACGGGGGCCCCCCCTTTGTTGGTTTGTTTCTTTGTTTCTTCTCTCTTTTGACGGAGCCCTGAATTGGGGACCGGAGACACAGTCTCGCCTGCCCCCCCAACTCTTCACCATACCAGCGATCCGCCGGGGTCTGGGGAGTGCTGTGCCCCACAGCAAGATCCGGAGTGGGACTGGGGACCGGTGCCTGAACCCGAAAACGGGGGCGAGGGGACGCATCGCGGAGTCTGGCAGACGGCGGAGGCTCCGGGGGCCCCCCTCCTCGCGCCCTGGGGTTGGAGGAAAGCCCTAAATCAGTGAGACAGGGCCGGGGGCGACTGAGTTGGGTCCTCCGCACTCCGGCTTTGACAAAACCTATCACTGGGATGCTTCCCGACTCATCGGACCGGCGAGGGAGTCTCCCCTCCGGGGTGGACTGGACCGGGGATCAACTGGGACCGGGAGTTGGTGTCCTAGAACACAACACCTTGTGGGGCCCCGGCGAACGACCTGGCGCTCTGCCCTGTGGCCCTCTGAACGGCCCCCGAGGTGCGTCGGGCACGGGGGTCCTTGGAGGGACCGGACCCCGTTGCGTGATCGGGTGACGCCACAGTGGCCCTGCTCAAATCCGGGGTGAATCATGGGGAAGGACAGGGCCTCTAGGCAACCGCAGCCGCCTCAACAGAAAATTTATCAATTTACCACTCCGGCGGTCTTCCAGACCGTGGACGGACCCCCGCCTGCCGAACCGAACCCAGAGGGAGTCAGTGCTATCCTTCAAGCTATCCAAACTTCACAGCAGGCGGTCGAAACCAAAATCGGGGAGGTGAGAGAAGACGTGGGCCTCCTCAGACAAGACCTTAGAAATGCAGTGGGCCGGATCACGGAAGTGGAAAACCGCGTATCGCAGACCGAAGACGACCTGGCAGACCTTAGGACCAAAGTAGCTCAACTGCAGACCCGGACTGGTGATCTGGATCACCGGGCCGAGGATGCCGAAAATAGCTCCAGGCTCAACAACCTACGCTTTGTCGGTTTCCCTGAGGGAGTAGAGGATAACAAAGCCCCTGAGTTTCTGGAGGGCTGGATCAAGTCCTGGATGCCGGAGCACACCCTCTCATCATGGTTTGCGATTGAAAGGGCCCACAGGGCTCTGGCCCCGCGGCCCCCACTGGGCGGGCCCAGGAGACCCATGATTGCTCGTTTCTTTAACTTCAAGGACTGCAACACTATCCTTAGGGAGGCCAGACGCTCCCCCGACCTTCTCTGGGACAACCACAAAATTATGATCTTTCCTGATTATACACGGGAGGTCCAGGCCCGGCGTCGATCATATGAACAAGTAAAGCAAAATCTGAGGGCGATGCAACTTTCCTACATGCTCCTCTTCCCCGCTCGCCTCAAAGTTATCCTTGCAGGCAAAGCACACTTCTTTGAGTCGCCTGAAGAGGCATGGGACTGCCTTACGGAAGAGGGGACGGGGAATCGACGAGGCCCCGTGGGTCTGCCTGGGGGGGCCCCGGGAGCTGGAGCTGGGGCCGGCCCCCGACTGGACATACGGAGGGGTTGCAAAAGGACAAGGTCCAGGCGTGGCAGGCGGAGGTGTGCCGACACCCCGGTGGAAGATGGCAAGACCAATGAATCAAACCTGCATTCCCGAGCAATGGTGGAGCGGGGGGGTTCCCCGGGGGCCCCGGCTCCAGAGCGGGAGGGGGACCGCCTGAGCCAATCTCCTGCACTTGATTAAGGTGGCCTCGCACTCTGGGTTCCCCCATGCTGAGAGGGTGCGGCTACACTTGGCACTGATCCGTGCAGACGGAAGCGGGGGCACACACACGATGCAACGCAACAAATCCTGGTAAGATCCAAAGTCTGGCTAATAGTAACCGATTGCAACTGATCCGACTGAAAGGAGGGGTCCACCACTCCACTTAAGGACAGTCCATATGACTGTGACACCCCGGTTGGGTACTTGGGCGACAGATGCTTCCTGGGTAGAAGTATGGGGTGGGGGAGGTGGGGAGGGTTAACTGTTTCCTTAAGGTTTAGTAAAGTTGTTTTGATAGGTTTCCTTTGTTGCACCAAATACCTCGATCCGCTTCGCTTAGAACGCTTACCTCTGGGTCCCCAGATAGGCTCCCGACACTCCATGATCTCAGTGCTATGCATGCAGCTCACTCACTGACACAAGTTCTCTCATGGAATATAAATGGGCTATTAGATCAAATCAAGAGATCCGCGGTGTTTAGCACCCTGCGCAGGTACGCCCCGTCATTGGTCTTGTTGCAAGAAACCCATCTCCTCGGCACTAAATGTCCCATGCTGGCTCGTGGGGTCTACGACAAAATATATCACGCAGGACTCTCAAGGGGTTCTAGAGGGGTGGCCATCCTTTTCCACCGCACGCTACCTGTGGTGGTCACAGCCACGCACTCAGACCCACAAGGTAGATTCGTGGTGGTTACTGGAACACTACATGGCCTACCATTTAACGTGGTGAGTGCTTATGCCCCCCCAGCCGGGCTCGATGCCTTCTTACTTATGCTCCGTCGGGTTCTGTCGGACTTCCCTCAAGGTACCACATTGATAGGGGGGGATTTCAATTCTTTTCTGGACCCCAGGCTGGACGTCTCTGGGTCAATATCCACTACTCGGTCCGGGAGAGCATCGAGCTTAAGCGGATGGGCTGCCAGTCTGGGTCTGTGTGAGGTGTGGAGGGCCTGGCACCCCAGGGCGCGACAGTACACGCATATATCGGCTGCCCACCAATCCCAGGCCAGAATCGACCTCGTGTTCATGCCTGCATTGGATGCCTCCAGGGTCACCAATGCTGAAATATTACCGTGGGGGGTGTCGGACCACTCCTCTGTGCGAATCCGACTCAGAGGTATCGACCCAGCCCAGCGCCCGATGTGGCGCTTGAACGCTTGGCACCTACAAGAAGAGAAATACACCCTTGAGATTAGGGATCATCTCACCCAATACTTTGACCAAAATCTAGGATCCGTACAATCCCCGGGCACGATCTGGGCCGCATGTAAGGCCTCACTTAGAGGACATGCCAAGCACCTCTTCCGCGTCAGGGAACGCGCCCGTGATTCACAGGTGGAGGAACTTGAGGCCAAGGCAGTACACCTTGAACGGCTGGGTACTACAGCCGCCTCAGCATCCGTCCTTAGACGCCTCACCATAGTCAGGGAGGAGATAAAGCAATTATTAGTGGAATCTGCTAAATTCTCTTAGAGGGCATCGGTGGCACGGGTATATGGCTGGGGGGACAAAAACGGTAAACTACTGCACTGGCTAGCCTCGCGTCCACTAGCCGACAGAATTATCCCTGAAATTACGGATGAGACGGGCTCGACTGCAAAGACACCTGGTGACATTGCTAGGAGCTTCGCCTCCTACTATGCGCAACTATATGTGGAAAGCCCTTGGCCCTTGGCTGAGAGGTAGTCTCCCCTCTTGGACGACATCGTCCTCCCTAAAATTTCACAAACAACCAGGGAATCTCTAGACGAAACCATAACGCTCGCTGAAATCACAACAGCAATAGCCAGCTTGTCAACGGGCAAAACACCTGGCCCAGATGGCTTCCCATCGGAACTTCACAACAAGTGTGGGGACATTCTGAGCCCTCACCTGCTTAATATGTACGACGAAGCCGAGAAAAATGGCTGTTTCCCCTCCGGGACTGATCAAGCCACAATAGTGGTGATCCCGAAAACTCAACCTCCGTCTCATAACCGCTCGGCATACAGACCTATATCTCTCCTGAACACTGAGATTAAAGTGCTATCCACCATACTCGCTGCTAGAATAAGAGCTGTTCTTCCATCGCTGATACACCCTGACCAGTGTGGGTTTATGCCATCGCGTAGCACCAGACACTGCATTAGACGACTGCATGTCGTCCTAGCACACCAGGGGAAACTGACCCGATCTCCCCTGGCCCTTCTCCTGCTTGACTTTGAGAAGGCCTTCGACACAGTGGACTGGTCCTATCTGGAACACGTCCTACGGAGCAATGGTATTGGGCCTAAATTCCGCTGCCTCGTAAAGCTACTGTACTCCAACCCGACCGCGTGGGTCCAGGTAAATGGGGTCACCTCCAAGCCATTTCCCATTCGCCGTGGAACTCTGCAAGGATGCCCGTTATCCCCGCTACTATTTGCATTAGCAATAGAACCGCTAGCGAGATTGATTAGGGAAGACCCCCTGTTGGAAGGTTGGTCATGGCCTGCGGGCCCAGAAGACCAGGTGGCACTGTACGCAGACGACGTCCTCATTTACCTCTCTAACCCTGCCATGAGCGGTCCACGGGTCCTACAACTACTAGACCTCTTCTCACAAGCCTCCGGCCTGACCTTAAACCCGGGAAAATCCCTGTTGGTCCCCCTGCACCCCTTTAGGGAATGTGTCGATTGGCAACAAAACATCCCGATCCGCCGCAATAGCTTTAAATACCTAGGCGTACACATAGCCTTATTACCTGAACTGGCATGGGAATTAAACATTACTCCGCTCACTAGGAAAGTTAAAGAGGACCTCCAACGGTGGCGAGGGCTACCCCTCAATCTACTAGGTAGGATTGCGCTTTATAAAATGATGATACTTCCCAGGTTCCTATACCAACTACAAACCTTCCCATACCTGGTCCCCCGAAAGTGGTTCAAAGAGGTGGAATCAACAGCACGCCAATTCCTGTGGCACGGCTCCTGCCCCAAACTGTCCCTCTCTACCTGTCAAAGGGATATCTATGACGGAGGGTTGGGAATGTCCAATATCTACTTCTATTATCTAGCAACACACTTACTAGTAATTAATGACTGGATGGGAGGGGGCTGGTCAGACCCGGTGTATAGGCTGGAACTCCATATTACGGGCTACAATGGGATTTTTAATGCACTATATGGGGACCCCATTCCACGGAACACCACGGATGTGACTAAAATGACCCTTACAGGGTGGCGGGCAGCTCAAAAGGCATTGAGCTGGTGGGGCCGCCTCACTCAGCAGACTCCTCTCTGGCGGGGGAGGTGGTTGGCAAAGATCTCTGCGCTGGAGGGATTCCAGAAATGGGATACCATTGGAATCTCCACCTTGGGAGACATCTGGGAAGGGTCTCACATACGATCATTTGGGGAACTCCAAGAAATCTATTCGCTAAATAACGCCCAATTTCATAAATACCTACAACTTAGACACGCCCTACTCACACACGTGCGACCAGGGGATGACATCCCAGGGTACAGCCCACTGGAAGCGAAGGTCCTGATGGGAAGTCTGGGAAAAGGAGGAATCTCTCAGCTGTATCGCTCCATACTCACCAATACCTCTCCACCCCTAGAGGGACTCCGTTCAAAGTGGGAGGGCTGAGTGGGCCCTATGGACGAAGCAGATTGGAGAGAAGCATTGATCGCCCCCCGAACTTTGGCCATCTCCTCCCGATTCCAAATGCTACAAACCCTCTAACTACATGCAGCATACCTCACCCCCAAAAGACTCTTTAAAGCAGGCCTCTGGTCCACACCCGACTGCCCCCGATGCTCTAACCCAGAGGCTGACTTTTTCCATATGGTCTGGACTTGTCCAGTCATAGAGACATACTGGGAGGCAATCATAGGGGAGGTCTCAGAAGTCCTACAATCCGAAGTGGAGGCATCTCCTATACAACTCCTGTTGGGGGTCATGGGAGGGAGGGGTCTGACCAGGGCGAACAAAACTTTCCTGGGCGTGGCGTCCTTGGTGGCGAAGAGAGATATTATGGCAGATTGGAAGGCCGAAACGGCACTGGCCCTGGCCAAGTGGAAGAGAGGGATGGATTGGTGCGCACAATGCGAAAAGCCTATATATGAAGCAAGGGGGTGCCCAGACAAGCATCACAGAGTATGGGGGAAATGAGAAAACACACTGGTTAGCTAATCTGTGTGTGCTTGGGAGAGACAACACACATCAGTCCTAGTTCTGACGCTTCCGTGGCCAGGGAGCTGCAATTAAGGTGTATACTCACACTATATTATCCATTGTATTACTGTGATCCATGGACTCAAAATTGGATGAATACATACTCAGCATATGGAGGGAGTGTGGGGACCGGGGGTTGGACGTTGAACTTTGATTCTATGGTGCCACTTTATTCTTATTCTTTTTTGTATTTGTGTTTGCATCTTTCCTGCTTATCTTGTTAAAAACTAATAAAAAGCTCTATATCAAAAAAAAAAAAAAAGAAGAGGAGGGACCCCATACAAACCCTGATCGTCCCCTCACCCACATCACTGGGGTGCCTGCATGTCCCATTGATGCCAGGAGTCAAGTTGGGCAGTCTTCACATGCCCAGTGTGCCCGGGACATTTGGACAATGATGCACTGACCCTTGTGGCATTTTGTAAATAGTGGTTTTGATGACATATTTGATATTTCTAATAATATTTCTCTACAACGGCACCATTGGTGTTGATGCTACATAGCGTGTCCTAGCTTTCCTTTCGTATGTGTGTATGGTGACTGTGCATTTGTGCGTGTGTGTCTGTACTAATGTCCTTCCCTCCAGTGTGTGCTAGGCTGGGGTACTTACGGTTGGTGTCTATGTCGGCGTCGCTGGTCCTGGATGTCAATGGTCAGCAGGAGCATTGGAAAGACTTGCAATTCACGTGCCATCACCCACGAACGTGCCTTTGTTCCAGAAGGTGGGTGCTTCCTTTTATGTTGTTTGTTTCCTCCATGGTTTTCGTGGCGGTTAGACCGCCCCGGAAGTCCTGGCGGTGTGCAACCTCGTAATACGGTGGGTGGAAACTGTGTGACCGGTGGCCTGAAGAGGCCTTCCGCCAGCAACAGCGGTCCATCCACAATGACGGTCCAGACAAAAACTTGACTGTGTTCTGCAGGTGCCTTCCCAGTACTCGTAATATGGCGGTCTATGCCACCAGACCCGCGACGGTGCGGCCAACGTCTCCACCAGGGTGATCCACTGACCACCAAACTCGTAATGAGAGCCTGAGTAAGGGTACCCTTACACCCACTTCTCTCATGCTTTGGCCTTAGAGTGTGGTATAACCTGATAGTTCATCTTCTGCAGCATTTACCAAATTCTGAATATAGCATCCTAGAGCTAGGCAAGTCTACAGTGGACCAACTACCCTTACCTAGAACATTAATTTCAACTTTCTTTTTTCAGCATTTTTTAATTTGCTGTTTATTCATGTTTTTGAAACATTACAATTTCTTGAACCATTGATAAATCCCACACACGGTAAGCAGACTGGAGTCAGCCTTATCATATATCCATTCGTATTTACATCAAACCTGTGGGTAGATTACGTTGCAAGCCGAGTGTAATAATCAACGGATTACTTTTGTGATTTGCACTGATACAATAAAGACAATTACAACAAGCACACTTGTTAAAACTCTGGACACTTAACTAGGTTTCAATCAACCACATGACCAGTGTTGGTTACCTGCAATCAACATTTATAACCGCCTGTTCCCCCGCTCCAGCTGGGATCCTAAAACTCAGCCCTTTCCACAAATAACCCTTGAAATTTACAGATACATGCGAACAGCCACTAATGGGGCTCCCTCCTGTTCAGTGTCTCCATCTGGTCCTGCCAATTCGAATGTCTGCAGGGGGTCCCCCAATGAGGGTGCTTATCGGATTTGGGCACAAGTGCTAAAATAAATGTAAGCCATATCATGTGTTCCTCTCGTAGTCCCGTGAAGGCTGTGAGTACAGTGGACTCGGCAGTGGCCGCCCAATTCATTAGATCCCTCATCCACGAACCCACTTCCGAGGCCTTGGGGGATCTCGAAATCATTTCAACGCGCCCTTTAACCCGGAGCAGACTTCTATTTTCATGTATAGCAGTGACTTCCTCTGCATCAGAAGTAGTTTATTCCCCTGCATGACATCCAGCGTGTTACTCCGTGTGTTTAAGCTGAACACAATTTGGGAGAAGAGCCCTTTTTTACTGCGTAGAAGTAGGGTTCTGCGTCTGGAGAGCAGAGCCATTGCAGATCTGGTGGTTCGGTTGACTAATGGTGGAACAGTCTCCATTCTCTGTATTTTTGGGGTGCCAGAAATGTGTGCAGCCATTAGTAACAACAGGAGTGACCCTTTAAACTAACCCGCAAACGTTGCGTACATATATTAGCATTAATCATATTTTACTTTGGTAATGTAGGCAAAAATTTTCATTCGATTCAAGTTACCGAGAGGGTATAAAATTCCCAGCTCCAGCCAGCATTTATCCATTGTGTGTGAAGAATTGCACAGTGCTCAGACGTTGCTTACCTTTTGAGCTGCTGTAGTGCGGCATTAAGGTAGCCTCTACTCTATTTGAAACAATGACTTGCTGGTCAGCTAAAGCTCACACAGAGCATCTCTCAAAATACTTTTGATACAGTAGTTTGTTCTTGCAGGAATAGTCCTGAAATTACCTGGTGAAATGGTCTGTGATCACAAGGATATTTTCAATCAATCAATTGTCAGGTCTAAGCGACAGAACTTGACTAACTCACAAAGTTTATAACACGCGCGCTACCAAAACTAGGTTTCTTGAGGTAGGTCTAAAGAGAATATGTGGAGACATCCAGTGGAGAGGGGCGCCTGCGGTGTGGGCTGATGGACACCTAGGGGCAATGAGAGACCCTAAAAAGAGAAAGTTCTCAATTAGCATTGCGTATCTTTTTTACCCCTTTAGTCAAGCTCTCAAGGGATACTTATTATGTTCTTAACTTCAACCCTTAAGTCAGACATCGGAAGATGAAAGAAAACATTTTGATAATGTGGGAGGGGGAAGATTGTTGCAGCATCTAAAAGTAAGACATCTGATCTTTAACTGGGTCCTAGTCCTATCCCCTACGGAAAGCAAGTTGTGGATTTTGGAACTGGAGTGATGGGATCTCTCTTGCCAAGCCCTAAAATCAAAATGGCAGCAGTATCCTGCACCTTTGTTAGTCTGCAAATCCGGCAAGCTGGAATGTCAGGAGGTCACGATTGGTAAACCACAAAATGGTCATTGCTTCCACCACAACACCCTTTGAGACATGGATTGCATGGGTCACACATACCCACGTAAAGGGGGAAGAGGTAACAGGTGATCGATCCTCTGTTGGTACCAACAATAATCAGCTTGGTTTTAGAGCAGTTTAACCGCAGGCAGTATCTAGCAGTGAAAGATAGAATATTGAAAAGGATGTTCTGAAGACCTAGTACAGTTTAGTTGTCCTGCAAAAAATGTGTACCTAAACTTTTGTGTCATCGGCATAGGATTCTACTGCTTCAGGTTGCTCAAAAAAAGATGTTGAACAGGAGGACTTCGAGAAAACAGGTGGGGAAAGGAGCCTCCAGGAATCCCACATATTGCAGAAGCTGCTCGTGGCAAAAGGGTACTGTGCAAGCAAGTAGCCTGGAAATGAAACAACCCCTCCGAGCAGCAGAATGTGTGGTTTAACCACAACTGTCCGGGACTGAAAATATGTTACATTTTCATTGGTGTCATATTTTATGTCACTTGGTAGACCAGCTGTCCTCTTGTCTTCTTCCTGTTAGTACATCGCTACATTCCCTGTGCCCCATCTGCCTCCCGCATTTATTTTCTATGTGCTGTTCCCCTCTCCATCTCTGTCACACTGTGTGCGCAGGTTTGTATTCCTGTTCCATTCTGTGTGAACCTTTCCTTTCTGTTTCAGTGTGCTCCTTGATTTGCTGCTAATCTCTCTGCACCTCTTTTCTGACTTTCTGTGTTTTTATTCCCCAGGCTCTGCCTGTGCTAGTGAACTGGATTAAGGTGCACACTGACGTCATCATCCGGGGCCTCGTCCACCAGCTGCTTCATTCTAAAATGTATGAGGTGGGTAGCAGATGTCCCTACCTAGGTTTGTGGAGCCTGGTTTCAAGTCTAGCGATAACCCGTGGCCAGGGCGGGAGTGATCTTGTGGGCGTACCATTAGTTCCTTAGTTCTTTAGATCCGTAAAAGAACGATCAAAGGTTCTAGCCAGTTCTATTGCTCGTGTGAAAGCTGGATTATCAGTGGCCTTGGATGCCAGGAGCAGACACTGGTGGGAGTGCTGTCTGCTACTTGCTCCTGGAGCTAAAACAGAGCTGGGGTAGGAGTGGTCTTGAGATTCCAGGTTTGTAGGTATTTTAAAGCCTCCAGTTTTATGGCAGTGGCGTGCTAGGGATGGATTGATTTTAGATGCTTCAGCTCTAGACCATTTAGGGGGATCGTGGGACTGTTCATGGGCTCCTTAGTTCAGGAGCCCATCTGGTGTTGGGTTGGACCCAATCTACTCAGGTCTAGGGTACATTAAGGGTTGAGTCGATGTCATCTTTAGGCGCCCCAGCCTTGGACTCAAATGAGGTCAGGGGCGCGATGAACTTGGGCTGACTACACTACTAAGGGAAAGCGTCTCTACTATTCATCAAGGTCAAATCATAATGTATTGTCTTGGCATATACCTAGCCAGTGTTTAATTTGTGCTTGTTGTTTCCGGTGCTGAGCAGCGGCACTTATTTTTGAGGTCCAGAGCTTAGTCTTCTGCCCCTAGCATTTGCTGCGAACAAAAGGGATGTAGGAAAGACGGGGGAAGAGAAAAACGAAAAAGTGTCACAAAGGGAGAAAGCAGAAAGCTGCAAGAGTGAGCTGAAGGGGCAGGGAGTGGCTGTAAATGGTTTGAAGAGGCAGGAGAAGGCTTCAGGATTACGTCGCCTCAGTATTCCGTGTTCCCACATTTAATTGTGGCAGCCGCATGTTTGCTAGTAGGGCTTTGAGCACCGGCACGTTATTATTTACAAATTAAGCACTGTACATAGCAATGTATACTGGGGTCGTATAATGCATGCCTCTTCCGGGTCCTTTACACCCTGATCATGCCCTCTTGAGTTCACACTCCTCCCCTTACCCATATCATCTTCATGTTCCTGGAGAGCAGCACATATTCCCGAGGCCCCTACCCTGCAATGGTGGCCCTCAGTCATCTGTTGGTTCACATCTTCACTCATTGGTCAGAGTTACTATACGTTTATTTGTGTAAAAGACTCGATTTCGAAAGGAATAACTATCCAATCTGCTTTTCTCAATAAAAACATTTGCAGCAGATGCCCCGTCGCGCGTACCTTTCTTGTCCAGGAGTGACGGCATGTTTTGGAGTTTAATACCGGGTTCTCGGCCTGTGTAACCTACGATCTGCTTTGGGATGGTTTCAGCCGGAATAATGGAAGCTTCTGAGTTTGGGAATTTGTTTGTATGAATGCTGCGAAGTGGACTTTGTACCAACTTCATGTAATGCCCGTTTCATCGTGTCACATGCGAATAACTTTCAATTATAAAAGGTATCTAGGAAAGGCTTTGTGTGGAATACAGCGCAAGTCACATATCAAATACTCACTGAAAACAGCTCTGTTCTTTCTGTGAATGCACAGCTATAGACACGTCTTTAACATCTTCGTAACGGTTGAGACAGGTTACACCACTTTTTTAATATACAGACGGGTCAAGTAAATTTTATGTACATTTAATATTTCCCCATATAAGCTGCAAAAAAGTTTTGATAAATGTGTGCTTGGAGGTGTTAAGTTAGTGTTCAAAACTGACTCCAAAATTAGTTTTTTTGAACTATGACATCCTTGAACCTTGGTAGGTGCTGTCATTGACAGGTTCTTGTGAGGCATGATACTCAGCCATGAAACGGAGTGTTTTATAAGTGTAGCCAGAACTCAATAACATGTTGCCTTTCATGTATTTTATACAACATAGTTTTTGAAACTGGAAAATGTGTGTCATATTGGAAATGGTACTGCGTAATATTGTTTTTTATTGTAGTATGATGTACATACATGTCCGGACGTCCAACTGTTTGAAATCTGTAAATCATATAAATAATGCAGTTTCTACAAATTATGGAAAACAAATAATTCATGGAGATGGCTGTATGACATGATTCCTGTCAAATACCGGTTTTGACATCACAGCTCAAATGGCATTATGGTTATAATTCAAAAGCTTAAAAAAGACCTCCAAGTTACGACTCATTGGTGCTGCCATAACACACATTAATTCACTACTCATGCACTTCAGACAAACCACGGACAGTGTTTATAACCTCCGCTCTTTGTGGTCAGTGTGCAGGTTTAGGCACAAGAGACAACCCAAGGCCATGCCCTGTATCGGGTGTCCCACCACAGTGTCACAGAAGATGCGTCATTTTCTCTGCTTAGGAATGTTAAAAATTGACAGATTTTCTTATTGTCTAAAACAGTAAATCCCAAACTGACTTGTGTCCTCTGCTCATTCATCTTCATGGCCCACCTAGAGCCAGAGTCGAGGCCTGCTTTGCAGGAAATCTTTAGTTTTTGTTGATTTGTAAGTCATGTATGTAGTTGTGGTGGCCAAAGCTCCATCTTGAACCTGTCTCCCGTCCACCAGCAGATGTACCCCACTTCAAACCTATTGTAACCAGACTGTTGTTCTTCTAATTTGACTGACTTGCAGCATCGCATTGAGGCCTGCAGCCTGCTGATGAACATTGGGCTCAGGCGTATTCAGGAGGAGGGTATCGAGGAGGAAGTGTTTGAGGCACTGAGAACAAAACTTCACAAGGAACCGCTCATGGTAACAACTGTTTGAGTAGCTCTACCTGTCAGACCAGCAAACTAAACATTATGAGGCACAGCGTAAGAGATAGGTACAGAGAGGAAAACAAAAGAAGGACTGTGCATGCTGAAACAAGCAGACCAAGAAAGGGGTACAGTGACAGGCACAAAGAGAGGGGCTAATATAGTGGCACACACACTTAAGGATGATTTAGAGTCTGACACAAACCAAGGGTTGGGCACTGGTGATGGAGATATGTTATTGGAGCTGTAGAGTGACGGACACAAAGCAAGGCATGGATACGGGGCCAGGCAGGATGTGAGACGTTTGGCATCTGCCCTAGTTTCTCAGTTGGGCAGCAGTTCTGGGAAGAAACTAGATACCTCGGTAGAGCTGACAGCAGGTGGCAGGAAATCTGAAAGGGACTGGAGTGCATTACTGGGTTGAGTGAAATGCAACTACCTGATGGATAGGGCCAATATTTGTATTACTATGAGGGCAGCAAACGGGGGGCAATCAAATAATAACATATACATTTCAAAAACCTTGAAGTTGGTGTGAAAAACGAAAATAAAGAAGTCAGCAAATTCACTTGCTCTGATATTCCTTCGCATTAGCAAATATTCAAGTGTACGTTTGCTGATGCTGATGTCGAATTCACAAAGGAATTCACTTAGCTTTACTGAGACAACCACAACAGTCACACTGGTTGTCCTGCAGACCTGTGTAAATTCCAAAGATGCTGTAGATTTACTCCTAAATTAGAGGAAACCTATGGTTATGAGATTACGTTTTTGCAAATCTGGGCCATGTGTGGGAGATTGCTATGCATGGCTGAACTACGAGGCATAGAAAAAAACTTGGCAGGGAACAGAAAAAAACAAAGAGCGAGCTCACCATTAATTCCAGCTTAAAAGAACACAGAAATAACCAGAGACGGGTAGCAGGCCGTGTCCTCTTGTCAAAGCGAACATATGCAGGGCTGGACCAGTGCTTAATTTGTGCTTATTGTTTTCAGTGGGGAGCACTGGCACTTATTTTTGAGGGCCGGCGCTTATTCTTCTGCCTCAAGCATTTGCTGCGAGCAAAAGACACATATGGGAAAGACGGAGGACGAGAAAAAGGAAAAAGCGTCACTAAGGTAGAAAGAAAAAAGCTGCCAGAGTCAGCTGAAGGGGCAGGGAGTGGCTTTAAATGAATTGAAAAGGCCCAAGATGGCTTCAGGATTACCCTGCCCCAGTATTTCGTGCTCGCACATTTAAATGCAGCAGCCGCATGTTCAAGAGGAGGGCTTTGGGCACCGGCACATTTTTATTTACAAATTAAGCACTGGGCTGGACAGGCCTTTTATTCCACCGGACATTTCCCTGGCGGACTGGAGCCGTTGGAGACCAGTTGTGAGAGTCTAGAGCCGGGCATGGTGCCTCTGTCACTTTCCACAGCTCCCTGAGGTTAATGCAGCAGGCAAAGGAGGCTCCAAGAGAGAGAAAGAGAGGGAGGGACAGAGGTAACGATGAGGTAGAACGTGATCAGGGCGGGTAAAAGAGAGGACAGAGAGAGAACAGATGGATGGAAAGAGAGCCATGTGCGAGGAGGCTAAGGGAGAAGGGCTGATATGAGCATTTTTGCCAGAGCTGCTTTTGGTTCCCAATCAGGCCATAAACATATGGAAACGGACCGTGGGATAGTGGCACAGAGATCAGGTTTTAACAGGCAGAGCCACACTATTGTAGAAAAGAGCGCAGAAGAGACCGTGCTAGGGTGATCAGAACCCTAGGAATTGCTGTCTGGGAATTCACCTCTCAGGATGTGTTACACAGTCCACAGAAAGGCACAGGTGAGGGTCGGGCACACACATGGGAAAGAAGAACAGAGGCTTGTCATGGTGCCAGGGACTCTTACTTACCTCTATCATTCTTCCTGTCCCTCCATATTATTATTTACTTCCTTCAAATCTGTTTCCCGTATGTTTCTTCTTTCTTCTCTCAAAATCTCATTTTTCCTACCCGTTTTGGTCCCACGACTAGGCCTGTTCTTTCTCTCTGTCTCTCTGCCTCTCTTTCTCTCGCTTTCTCTTTCTTTCTCTCTCTCTTTCTCTCCCTCCCTCGGGGTCACAACTGATTCTTCTTCTGTCTCTCCCTTTGTCATTCTTTCTGTCCCTCACACCTTCTCATCTCTATGTCATGTTTATCTAGAATGTGAAGCAGGTGGTCGCTGAAACTGCTGAAGCTTTGGGAATGAAGCCATTGATCTGGGACCTCACAGAGAGGTAAGTGTGAAGGCTGCAGCAATGTCTGCATTTCTCTGAAAACACCCTCAACTTTACACCAGCCACAACCTGCAAGACCCCTGAGTGGATTTACATACACCAGTGCTCACTCCAGGATTAAGGGATAGGGAGGCCCAGGGTCCAAACCTTTTTTTTACTTGAGTTTGAGGGTAACGAGCATGTTGTCTCTTAGGCAATCCGTCACAAGCAATAGTAGATCTGTGTATTATATTTATTTTTGAGTCCATGCTGTTTTGCAGGGCCACACTGAGCGAAATTCCGGTTATTACGGTGTACAACTGCAAAAGCTAGTCACTGCTACAAATGTGGCTGTGGACTGATACATAACAATTATAGCCCTGATTCTAAGTGGCCAGTTTTCCGCACCCGATTCTCAGGGGCGTGGGAAGACTTGACCCGATTTTTTGGGTGGCAATTTCCCCCACAAAAATTGCATGAGGATTTGCTGTAGTAGAAGCCAAGCCCCGTTCCACGTCTTCTGTAGGAGGGCTTACCTTTACCTTCCCTTCTGTACTCCCTCATCACCCTTCCCCCTAACTCTGAGGCAGAATCGCACCTTTACCGTCTGCTCACAGCTGTTGGTAAATGTTTTCTTTAAACCCAATAAAATTTCGAATTCTGGTGGCTTACGGCTGGTAATTCCCCATTACCCCCTCATGGGGTCCTCCTCGGCCCAGTCCTAAGAACGGAGAGTATGTCCCTCTCTCAACAGACGTAGCACGTGAGTAATTTTTTATTTATAAATTAACTCCTCGCCCTCGCCGGAGGAATCGCGACTTCTGTGTGTTGTATAGTCGTGTGTATAAATATATATATATATATATTTATGTATTTATTTATTACCTCCTGGCGGTCGCCAGTAGGTAGTTATAGGTAGGACCTAGTTTCCATAGAGAAAGCGTTTTTGATTTGCCTATATTTTTAGCACTGTTTGACCAATTTTCAAAAAATGTTCCAGAAAAAGTGCCCTCTAGGGTCCTGTTGTGCAGTGAAAGCTTCAGGGTGATCCGTCAAACTGGGGAAGAGAAAAGTGGGTGGGGGGGGGGGGGGTGGTAAAAACAGTGTGTTTCCTATGTTAATTCCTATAGAGTCTTTAGGTACACCTGCAGCCCGAACCGCTGGATCGAATTACACCAAAATTGGCAGAAAGATAGCTTTTGGTCCTGACATCACACTTTTTGTTATTTGGTGTGAATCTGTAATTTTAGAGAAATTAAAGGAAAACCAAATTTGTCTATCTAGAGGCACAAACCCTTCGCAAAGCCACTTGTGTTGAATTCGAGAAATCTCCAGCCACAGCAACACCCTTAATGGCTGGCCGCAACCTGAACAGAGAGCTGTGGTCACCATTTTATGTAATGGGACACGGTCCCTGGGGCTGAAAACAAATAAGAAAAGTGTGTTACGGGATCAGGGTGGAGGAACCCTGGCCCCAGGGGTGAGATATAGGTGTGTTTGAGGGTCATATTATGAGTTTAAAATGAAGATTCTTTTCACCATGTGCAATATTCGCGACTACCTTGCAATGCTCAGCGTGGCCCCCATGTGTAACATTGTGACGAATTCACGAATATTGCAAAAAAAAAAAACAATTCACACATTCACAGATCCACTCAAACACTCAAGCACCCACTCACAGACCCACTCTGTCACTAATGCACCCACTCTCAGACTCACTCACACTCATACACCCACTTACAGACTCACTGGGACACTTATGCACCCACTTACAGGCCCACTCAGACACTCAAACACCCACCTACAGATGCACTCAGACACTCATGCACCCACTCACAGACCCACTCAGATACTCATGTACCCACTCACAGACCCACTCAGACACTCATGCACCCACTCACCCCCCTCAGACAATCATGCACCCACTCACAGACCCACTCAGACAATCATGCACCCACTCACAGACTCAGTCACACTCATGCATCCCCTCACAGACCCATTCAGGCACTCATGCACTCACTTACAGACCCACTTAAACACTCATACCCCCATTTACAGACCCACTCAGACCGTCAAACACCTTTCTGCAGACACACTCCGACACTCATGCACCCACTCAAAGACCCCTCAGATACCCATGCACCCATCACAGATCTACTCAGACACTCATGTACCAAGTCACAGACCCACTCAAACACTTGCACCCACTCACAGAAACACTCAGACACTCATGCACCCACTCACAGACCTACACAGACACTCATGCACCCACTGACAGACCCACCCAGACACTCGTGCATCCACTCACAGACCCACTCAGACACTCATGCACCCACTCACAGACTCACAAACGTGTTTCCCATTGATTTTGGAGACACATTCTTGATGCACAGAATATGATAGCATCCCCACCAAACAAACAAGCACTTTAGGAGTGCTGTAGGATAGACTGCAGGCCAGGGCCTGCAGCCAACCCCGCTGCGCACGGCTGAGAGCCATGCGTGGTATGGACTTGGGCGCTTGTAGGGGGTTAGCTGCAGGGCCTGGCCACAGGCCAGGCTTTGCGGCGAACTCCAGCCATGCACGACCTAGGACCATGCGTGGCGCAGGGTTGGGTGGTTATAGGGGGTTTGCTGCAGGCCCTGCGGCCAACACCTACAATGCATGGGCAATTGTGGATGGTTATAGGGGGTTGGCCGCAGGGCCTGGCCATGGGTGGTGGTGGTTGGATTAACATATAGAAATTAAAATTACTTTCAGTGAAAAAAAAAATCAGTTGGGCTATAGAATTAAATACACCATTGAAATTCACTTAAAACACCAAAGGTTACAGAGACATTATATTTAGGCTCACATTTTAAACTTACAAAACCATAGAAAATCAGCACCCCAGGACATAGCAGGAGCCGGCTGTGGGGTGTGGCGGTCCCCAGGGCCATCTGTTGCTCCACAAGGGGGGGGGGCAGTGCGGCCTCCCTCCAATATGAACATAGCCCCAGGGGGTGGTGGTCCCTGTGTCTACGGGGGTCCAAAATGGTCCCCCTTTCAATTTTTTCTGTTTGATCCGGGAGTGGTGGTCCCTGGTGCAGGACCCCTGCATATATTTAAATAGAAGCCCTGGGGAGGTGGTGGTCCCCTGGGGTGTGGGTGTCCGTGAGGCTCCCCCTCACAAATTTATTAGTGCCCCCCGGACCTGGCCCACCTGGGTGCTCATAAAAAAACAAGCACTAGAGCCCACCCTTGTTTTGTTTTGTTTTTTTGCCACAAATTTGCAATTTTTTTAAAAAAAGTTTTTTACTGGGACTGGCTGAAGCCAAGTCCTAAGATGGCTGTTAAAACTTCCTGGTTTGAAGTGTTGGCAGCTAATCAGAGCTGTGCATCTCCCTGCACTTCGCTGCCAGAGATATACAAATTTGAATTTCCCTAAATTTCTCAAAAACTAGTGAACAAAAAGCACAATCTGCGGACCGACAGATAGCTTTCTGCCAAATTTGGTGTAAGTCCATCAAGCAGTTCGGGCTGTAGACGAGTTGACAGATCGCATGGGTATTAACATGGGAAATGCAATGTTTGTTGAACCTCTTTTTTCTTGGCCCCAGCTTGACGGATCACCCTGAAACTTTCTATGCTCACCAAGAATCACCAGGCCACTTTTTTTTTACATTTTATAAAGATTTATCAAACTGTGCCAAAGATATAGGCAAATCAAAAAACGCTTTTTCTATGGAAACATGGTCCTAACCATAACTTCCTAGTGGCGACTGCAACTAGGTAATATCTATCTATCTATCTATCTATCTATCTATCTATCTATCTATCTATCTATCTATCTATCTATCTATCTATCTATCTATGGAGAAAGAAAGAGAGATAGATAGAGATATAGAAATATATGTATAGTCACTGAAAAAAACAAAGGTTACAGGGACATTATTGTGAGGAAATGGAAATAAAAGAACATTACAAATTCACTGAAAAAACAAATGCTACAGGGACGTTATAGTTAGCCTCACATTTTTAACGTACAAAACCTTAGCAATTTGCCAGTTAATGTTAGATTTATCTAAATTAACTATAACTCGTGTCCTCAGGTAACTATAACTCGTGCCTCGCACATATTTTACAAAAATACGATTGCGGGCTATCTGGCAGCGCGGGGGAAGCCTTAAGGTGCCATTGCTTCAGCAAGCATGGAGCTGCTTTGACAGCAACTCCATGTGTGCTGAACGATTTCACCTCTGTCCCCTGCACATGTGCAGGAGACAGAGATCAAAGCTTCAGTTTTTGACAGTGGAATCTGCTTGACAGGTCCTGCTGTGAACAACTGAATTGTTTGCTGTGGCTTGGCTGCAGCTGCAAAGCCAAAGGGCCACCCTCACTTATTTAAAGCATTTTTGCCCCAGGGGTGTCGGGGGAATGACAGGCCCCCGTAGTAATTACAATGATTGCCCTGGGGAGGTGGTGGTCCACGGGACAGCGAGGGGCACGTAGACCCCGCTTATTTAATATTTGCCCTGGGGAGGTGGTGGTCCCCAGTGCCCCCGCAATGTGACTGGGAAGTCTCCGGGGAGGTGGCAGTCTCTGGGGCAGGGGGAAGGGGCCAGGAGTTCCCCCCTCGCATTTGTTTTCACAAACTTGGCCCACCCGGGGGCAAAACGAATAGAAAGTGCGGGAGACCGCATTTAAAAAAAAAAAAAAATCTCGGGAAGATCCGTGGATTTTTCAGATGTTTTAAAAAAAAATACTTTTTAGCCCTTGCGGTGTCCCCCATGTACCCCAGTACCAGGGTTAGGGGTCAGGGTGACTCTACCCTGCCCCTTTTTCTTTTTTTGGCTTTTTGTCTGGGACTCAGCTGAAGCTGAGTTCCAAGATGGCTACCAGCACTTCCTTGTTGAAGTGTTGGCAGCCAATAAGATACCGGCATGGGGACAGTTGGATCCGTGGAAGATCTGCCTCCGAAATTTTTTGGCCTTAAATTACTCCAAAACTACTGAACAGATTCCCACTAAACCACAAAAAATTTGATCTGTGGCACAGAATCTAGCTTCGTGCCAAATTTGGTGTCATCCCGTTTAGTGGATTCGGGCTGTAGACGTGTCTAAAGGTCCCATGGAAAAATGAATGGGGAAAACAAGTTTTGGGAATCCACCTTTTTCTTGGCCCCAGATTGACAAATCACCACACAACTTTCAAAACAGAAGCAAAGTATAAGGTTTGAAAATTTTGTGAAGATTCATCAAACAGAGCCAAAGTCATTAGCAAAACAAAAGACATTGGTGGTCATTACAACCCTGGTCAGTGTTAAAGCGGCGGTAAAACCGCCAACAGGCCGGCGGAAAAAAAATTGAATTACGACCGTGGCAGAAACCGCCAACATAGACAGCCACTTCAAAACTCCGACCGTCACGGCGGTACAAACAAACACCGCGGCGGTAACCGCCAACAGACAGGCGGAGGACAATGTACCGCCCACAGAATTACAACAGTCCAATCTGCCACCTTTTCCGGGGCGGATTCACCGCGAACAAAAACACGGCGGGAACAGGACTTGGAAGGGGAAACGCTCCCCTCTACACATCCCACGAGGAATGAGCACGCCATGGAGCCCAAGTTCCAGATTCTTCCAGCCTTTATCTTCCTGCTCCTCTACCAGGAGCACGAACGCCGGCGGCGAAGACCACGGGGAGTACTGCACCTACGACACAGGGGAAGGGGGAGGGAAAAAACAGTAACACACACACGCAACATGCAAAACCCCCACCCTCACCCACGACAACATACACACTAATACATCATGATACATTACAGTTACACGCCCCAACCCCCCCTGGAAGAATGCAAGGACAAAATGAAATGAGTCGAATGATTGTAATATATTAAAATACAGTAATCAAAAATATATCCATATATAAAGATATGTACACTATAAACAAATATATACACCAAGGATACAAGTCCAAGGTATTCCACTATCATAGTCCGTGGACCACTGGGCCCAAAAGGCATGGGCGAGGCCCACACAAGATACCTGAACAAGACGGAGAGAACACTGCTGGGGCATCAGATAGAAAAAAATAGGCACCTCAGGGGGAAGGGAAGGGGGGGCACCTCAGCCGGAGGAGTGCACAACGCCAGATCCACGATGGGGCTCCATGCCCACTGCTGTATCCTGGGGAGTGCAAAGCCACAGTCTGTCAAGTCTTTACAGTGGGTGGTTTGCCCACTGTTCAATCCTGGGGAGTGCAAAGCCACAGTCTCTCAAGTCGTTACAGTGGGTGGGTTGCCCACTGTTCAATCCTGGGGAGTGCAAAGCCACTGTCTCTCAAGTCTTTACAGTGGATGGGTTGCCCACTGTTCAATCCTGGGGAGTGCAATGCCACTGTCTCTTAAGTCTTTACAGTGGGTGGTTTGCCCACTGTTCAATCCTGGGGAGTGCAAAGCCACAGTCTCTCAAGTCTTTACAGTGGGTGGGTTGCCCACTGTTCAATCCTGGGGAGTGCAAAACCACAGTCTCTAAAGTCTTTACAGTGTGTGGTTTGCCCACTGTTCAATCCTGGGGAGTGCAAAGCCACAGTCTCTCAAGTGGATAACAGTCTCCACTGGTTCTGGAGGGGGCTTTGTGCCCTGAGTGCTTCATCCTGCCAAGGACAGAGGTAGTGGATGTAAATCTCCACTGGTTCTGCAGGGGGCTTTGTGCCCAGAATGTTTCATCCTGCCAAGGACAGAGGTAGTGGATGTAAATCTCCACTGGGTCTGGAGGGGGCTTTGTGCCCAGAGTGCTTCATCCTGCCAAGGACAGAGGTAGTGGATGTAAATCTCCCCTGGTTCTGGAGGGGGCTTGGTGCCCAGAGTGCTTCATCCTGCCAAGGACAGAGGTAGTGGATGCCTTTCTCCACTGGTTCTGGATGGGGCTTTGTGTCCAGAGTGCTTCATTCTGCCAAGGACAGAGGTAGTGGATGTAAATCTCCACTGGTTCTGGAGGGGGCTTCGTGCCCAGAGTGCTTCATCCTGCCCGTGGCGGCCACAGTAGCGTCGGAATCTTTGGCGCTCACTGGCCTGCGGTGCTGCTGGCGGCGGTGTCCTGGGCAGCGGTGCTGCTGGCGGCGGTGTACTGGGCAGCGTTGGTGGTGGCGGTGTCCTGGGCAGCGGTGCTGGTGGTGGCGGTGTCCTGGGCAGCGGTGCTGGTGGCAGCGGTGTCCTGGGCAGCGGTGCTGGCGGCGGCGGAGTCCTGGGCAGCGGTGCTGGTGGTGGTCTTGTCTGCCGTGCAGATTTTCCCAGACTTACCGGTTTTACTGTGCCCCTTCCCCACCTTGGATGGTGGCGCCGCTGTCTCCACACTCCCAACTGTAACCCTGGGAGCGGCTTTGGTGGCTGATTTCTTTCCTCTCTCCCGCCGGGCACTTGCCAACTTTTTGTGCTTTACAGGTGGGGGACTGTCCGTGCTCTGGCTCCTTGCCCCACTGGCTGCCCTGCTGCCTGGCGCACTCCAGAAGCCGGTTACTACTGGCACCACTGGTCCTGGTGTGGCTGAGGTGCTGAGTTGGGACCTGGAGAGGCGGGCCCTAGGAGACTGAAGGGGTAGGAGAGGTGAGGGAAAGAGGTAAAGTTTGGACAGGAAAAGTTTTTTACGAACACTGGGACGGGTAGATGGAGGGGATTTGGGAGTGGAGGAAGAGGTAGTGGTTGTAGGAGGTGTACGTTTGGTGACTTTGGGTGAAGGTGCATGGGCTAGAGGCTGTCGTGAGGTGGATGGCTGTTGGGTGGGTGTGTGGCTGCGTTTGTTTACCTTGGGAGGTGGCCTCACAGACACACTGGGAGAGGACACAAGGGATGTGTGAATGGTAGTGGGGGTGGTGACGGCACATGAGCGGGGTGTGGTGGTGGGTGTGCTGGTGATGGACGTAGTGGCTGAGGATGTAGTGCATGCAGGTGTGAGTGGAGACGAGACAGGGAGGGAGACGAGGAGGAGGGGGACACAGTGGAGGCAGTGGATGTTGGTGTGTCTGCATGGGTATGATGTTTGCGTGAGTGCCTGAGGGATGTGTGGTGCTTATGTTTGCCAGAGCTTCCCTTGTGTGTTGACATGTGTGCATGCTGGTCTGATGGTGTGCTTGGGATAGGCTGAGGTAAAGGGGTTTGGGTCTGGGTGGAGGGAGTTGGAGGGGGGAGGCTAGAGACAGGGACAATGGCTGCCTTCAGTGCTGAGGCCAGAGTCTGAAAAGCTCGCTGATGGGCCGTCTGACCAGAATGAATGCTCTCCAGGTATGCATTGGTTTGTTGCAACTGCCTCTATACACCCTGGATGGCATTCAAAATGGTAGACTGCCCAACAGTGAGGGACCTGAGGAGTTCAATGGCCTCTTCACTGAGGGCAGCAGGGGTGACAGGGGCAGGGGCTGAGGTGCCTGGGGTGAAGGAGATGCCCACCCTCCTGGGTGAGCGGGCACGGGACACACACTGAGGAGCTGCTGGGAGGGCGGTGCTGGTGGGGGGGTGGCAGCTGTACCTGTAGATGCGGGGGGCACAGATGGGCCTGCCACCGCAAGGGAGCTCCCATCAGAGGAGGAGTCCGTATCACTGGTCTCAACTCCTGTCCCCGCAGTGGAGCTCCCCTCGCCCTCCATCCCACTGGTGAATTCAGACTCCGTAGTGTCGCCCTCCAGGGCCATGTGGGATGCAGCTCCCTCCTGCTCCAGTGCCACTGCTCCTCCGCCTGATGATGCTAATGCACACAAGAACAGGGAGACCACAAAAAGTGGGGGGGGAGACAGAAGAAAGACATGTTGAGTGCATGCAATACCGCTACCGTTGGCGGACACTACAGACACAGCAGCCCCCTGCTCTACACCATGCACTTGGAGTTCCCTAATCAATCCCAGGGACATGGGTTACAAGGCTATGCCCGATTGCTGCACACATGGATGTCACAGGAGCCTGACTAGGTGTAGTTGACACTGTACACAGGTGGGGTGGGGTGCCACAGGGCCTGCCTTAAGAAGGGACCTTGCCTAATAAACTCACCCTGGCCTAGGGGAACCCACAGCCCACCTCCCCCACCCAGACACCTCCAATGCACACTGAATCAGCAGAATGAGAGTGTACTCACCCCCTTGTGGCTGCTGTGATGCCCTCAAGTGTCCATCCAACTCCGGGTACACCACCGCCAGGATCTTGAACATCAGGGGGGTCATGGTGCGACGGGAACCCCTCTCACGTTGAGAGGCCATCCCCAGCTGGGCCTCTGCCGTCTTCTTGCTCCAGCGGCGAATGTCCTCCCATCTTTTCTGGCAGTGGGTGCTCCGTCTGTGGTAGACCCCCGGGGTCCGGACTTCCTTGGCGATGGCACGCCAAATGTCCTTCTTCTGGTGGGCGCTGACCTACAGGAATAGTACAGGGGAAAAGGAGAAGATATTACTGTCCGTACGTCACAGTCATTGGCCCGCATCCCTACCCTTGCCATGACGCACATGCACTCACCGTCGTTTCATGCACGCCTCATTCTCACCCCCCCATCTTTCATCCACACCACTCCACACAAGCATTGCCCATACAGCATGCTCACAGTGTACTTACCTGTTTGTCTGGAGGACCGTAGAGTAGCGTGTACGGGGGGAGGACCCCATCCACTAGTTTCTCCAACTCCTCCGTGCTGAAGGCAGGGGCCCTTTCCCCAGACACACGAGCCATTGTCTCTTCCAGACTGAGGTCACAGCAGCACTTGTAGTGTAAGTCCTCTCCTGTCAAAGATCAGGTATCAAGTGATTGAACAAAGAGAAAATGGCGGTCACGTCCGTGGCGGTGCGTACCGTCACTGCCGGCGTACATCGTCCTGGGACCATAGGGTCCAATGTTAACCAATGCAGGATTGCGCCGCGGTCTTCAACCGCCTACCGTGACGGTGTATAACGCCAGCACAGTTACCTCATATCCCCTTGTCTCACTTTACAGGTCAGGCAGCCGACATTTCATGGGCCCACATGGCATTATTTTGGACTGTGTCACACATATCTAGGCCTTGCCTAAACACTAATACAGGCATATGTCGATTTACTAATATTTTCAGAGTAAGCTGTGTTTACGTACCTCTGAGTTGGTTGACTCTCCGCTTGCTGTTCTCCTCCATAGGCACCGTCCACTGGGGCATGTGAGGAGATGGAGGCATCCTCCGGTGTACAGACCGCTGGTGGACCTGTCGACAATGGAGTAGCGACATGTGATCATCACCTACAGACTTGATCGTACCACAAATCAGGAACTCTGTGCCCAGTTGGAGCCAGAACTGATGTCAGCTATTTGCCATCCCACAGGAATCTCTCCTCAAGTGCAGGTGCTGTCAGTACTCCATTTCCTAGCAAGTGGGTCTTTTCAAACTACAGTGGCCATAGCATCAGGGATGTCCTAGCCTATGTTTTCCAACATGTTGTCTGCCCTGCTGAAACACATGCAGAGCTACATCGTTTTCCCTCAGGTGGAGGATTTGCCTACAGTGAAAGGTGATTTCTATGCCCTGGGACATATCCCCAACATCATAGGTGCCATTGATGGGACACATGTGGCCTAAGTCCCCCCCACAGGAGTGAACAGGTGTACAGAAACCGGAACAGTTACCATTCGATTAATGTGCAGATGGTGTGTTTGGCACATCTCCCATGTGAATGCCAAATTTCCTGGATCAGTGCATGACGCTTATATTCTACGGAACAGCAGCATTCCTTATGTGATGGGGCAACTCCAGAGGCACCGTGTGTGGCTATTAGGTGAGGACATGGACCCAATACAGTGTGACTAGGTGTCTGGGTCTGGGTATGTCCCTATGAGTTAGTGTGTGTCTAACAGTTGTCCCTCGGCATTTGCAGGTGACTCTGGTTACCCCAACCTGTCATGGCTACTGACCCCAGTGAGGAATCCCAGGTCAAGGGCAGAGGAACGCTACAATGAAGCCCATGAGCGAACTAGGAGGATTATAGACCTTCGGCCTCCTGAAGGCCAGGTTCCGGTGCCTCCATATGACAGGTGGTTCCCTATTCTACTCACCAAAGAAGGTATGCCAGATCATCGTGGCCTGCTGTACGCTTCACAACTTGGCTTTGCGACAACAGGTGCCTTTTCTGCAGGAGGATGGTCCAGATGGAGGTGTTGTGGCAACTGTGGAGCCTGTGGACAGTGAAGACGAGGAAGCAGAAGAAGAGGACATAGACAACAGGAACACAGTGATCCTGCAATACTTCCAGTGAGACACAGGTAAGAAGACAACACTGCCTGCTACATGTGATTTAATTCTACTACCTCTCATCTGTCTGTCATTTTCACCCAGTGTATGGTAACTGAGTTGTCACTTTCCCTTTACGATTTCACAGATGTGGGTCCCACTGTGTGACATCTGCTTTGTTTCCGCATGGACTAGAGCTGTTTGACATAGGTATGTTGACATTACATTTGATATAGCATTTTGCCACTGTAATTTCTAATACACATTTTCGAAAGCACAGACAGACTCCAGATTGTTTTGTGATTTAAGGGTGTTTATTTAAGTGCTAAATAGTGAAGGGGGTTGTAAAATGGTCAGGGGTGATGGTGGAGGAATGTCCATGGCAGAGTCCAGTCTATTAGTCTCAAAGGGGCAGTGTCGAAAGGGGCATAGGAAGTGGAGCTGGGGCAGTTTAAGTATGGACAGGGTGACAAAGTGGGACAGAAGGATGACAGTCAGGGTGGTCTCATTTCTTGGCAGGGGTCTTGGCATTGTTCTCCTTCTTTGTCCTGGATCTCAGGGACCGTTTGTGGGTGGTTCTCCATCTGCAGGGGGTGGGGTGCTGGTGTGGTGGTCCTGTCCACTAGCGCCGGCGGTGGTGGTGGGCAGTTCATCATCCAGGCTAGTGTCAGGGGCCCCTTGTTGTGCCACAGTGTCCCTCCTGGTGTTGAAGCGTTCCTTCAGCACCCCTACAATGGTGCCCAGGGTGGAACTGATGGATTTGAGTTCCTCCCTGAAGCCCAAATACTGTTCCTCCTGCAGCCGCTGGGGCTCCTGAAACTTGGCCAGTACCGTTGCCATCGTCTCCTGGGAATGGTGGTAGGCTCCCATGATGTTGGAGAGGGCCTTGTGGAGAGTGGGTTCCCTGGGCCTGTCCTCCCCCTGTCACACAGCCCTCCCAGTTCCCCTGTGTTCCTGGGCCTATGTCCCCTGAACCGTGTGCCCACTACCACTGCCCCCAGGTCCCTGGTGTTGTTGGGGTGGTGGCTTAGCCTGGGTTCCCTGTAGTGGTGGACACACTGCTGCTTGATGTGTCCTGGGGACAGAGGTATGGGCCCGCTGGGTGGGTTCTGTGCTTGTGTTTCCAGACGGGGGAAGCTCTGTAGTGGCCTGTGCCAGTGTGAGGGGAACCGTCTGTCCCGAGGTCCCAGATGGGCCGGGCTGGTCATCTTGATCCAGTTGGACAGAGCTGCTGTCATCACTGTGGGCCTATTCTGTGAGTGGAGTGGACATATCTGGACCCTCCTGTCCGGTGATGTTGGGTAGGGGTCCTGCAGGGGTGTAAAGGCATGATTATTGCATCTGTGTGAGCCATGGTGTGCAATGGGTGGGTGACTGTGTACCCCAGTGCTTGCATTCCTGTGTAGGACCTTGTGTGATAATGGTTTAGGGAGGTGTATGGGTATGTGCAGTGGCCATGCTTTGGTGATGGGTGTCCATGATTTGGTGTTACATGACGGGCTTGGGTTTGGGATGTGTGGTTTGTGATATTGGGACATATGTGAGGAGTTGGAATGATGGGGGTGAGGGCGAGGGTGGGGGTATGTGATAGCATGCAGGTGGGTGGGGGATGAAGCAGTTAAAGGTTTGACATACCAGAGTCCATTCCTCCAGCTACTCCTGCGAGGCCCTCAGGATGCAGTATAGCCAAGACCTGCTCCTCCCATGTAGTGAGTTCTGGGGGAGGAGGTGGGGGTCCGCCGCCAGTCCTCTGAACTGCAATCTGGTGTCTTGAGACCACGGAACGCACCTTCCCCTGTAAGTCGTTACACCTCTTCCTGATGTCATCCCTAGTTCTTGGGTGCTGTCCCACTGTGTTGACCCTGTCCACGATTCTTCGCCATAGCTCCATCTTCTTAGCTATGGTGGTGTGCTGCACCTGTGTTCCGAATAGCTGTGGCTCTACCAGGATGATTTCCTCCAGCATGACCCTGAGCTCCTCCTCAGAGAACCTGGGGTGTCTTTGCGGGGCCATAGGGTGGTGTGGGTGATGTGTTGGGTGTTGTGTGTTGTGATGTGTGGGGTGATATTTAGAGGTGTGTTGTGTGAGGTGCTTGGATGTTGTGTGCGTGATGGTGTTGTGTGCCTGTGGATGCAGTGTTGTTTCTGGTGGTGTCTCTCTCTGGCCTTCAGTCGCAATTGTTGACATAAGGGTTTGTGGGTGATGTGGGTGTGTGGTTTATATTGTATTGGGTGTGTGGGAGTGGTGTGTGTATGTGTATCAGGTGTGTGTATTTTGAATTGTCCAATGTGGTAGTGTTTTGTAAATGTGTGTGTATTTTGAGCGCGGCGGTGTGTACCGCCAATGGAATACCGCAGTTGAAAGACCGCCGCGTGGATTCGTGTGTCGTGATAGTGTGGGCGTATTCCTGTTGGCGTGACGGTGTCGGTTTTGTTATCGCCAGTTTATCACTGACCTTTGGTGTGGCAGACTTGTGTGGGTGTCTGGATTTTGGCGTATTCCGAGCTGTTGGTCATAATGACCGTGGCGGGATTCAGCGGCCGCGGCGGTGTGTTGGTGGTCTTCTGCACGGCGGTAAGCGGCTTTTACCGCCAATGTTGTAATGACCCCCATTGTTTTTAATAGAAACTAGGTCCTAACTATAACTACCTAGTGTTGACCGCCACACTAGGAAATATATCTATATATCTATATATATTATATATATATATATATATATATATATATATATATATATATATATATATAGATATATATAGATATATATATATATATATATATATAGAGAGAGAGAGAGAGAGAAAGTGAGAGAGAGAGAGTTATTCTTAAAAATATCAAAATGCCATCTAGGTAATTTAAAAAATAATTTCATTAATAATAACAAGAACAATTAAAATGAACAAACATGTATTATCAGAAACATCTATCACACCTAACTAAAAAATAAATTGACTATAAAAATAAATAACACTTAAAAAAGAACTTTTTATGAATAATATGAACATTAAAAAAACAACACTCAAACATAAACAACACTAGTAAAATGGTTCTACTTCCGGGGACTTAGGTTAACCATCCTAAATTTGATTTCAGCAAAAGTAGGAAATGTGTTCGACATTGGAGTGGTTTGGTTAACCATTCCTACTCCTACGAAAGAAAAAGTGTTGGACTTTGGAGGGATTAGATTTACTATTTTCACTCCAATCTAAGCAGCAATAGGGAATGTGTTGGCCGTTTGAAGGGCTAGCTGTACTATTCCTACTCCAGACTAGTAACTGTAAGGAAAGTGTTGGACTTTGGAAGGGTTAGCGAAGTAACTGTAAAGAAAGCGTTGGATTTCGGAAGGGTTAGATTTACATTCTAAGTAACTGTAAGGAAAGTGTTTGAATTTAGAAGGGTTAGATTTATTATTGTCAGTTCAACATAAGTAACAGTCGGGAATATGTTGGACATTGGAATGGGTATATTTACTACCCCACTCCAGTCTAAGCAACAGTAGAGAATGTGTTGGAGGTGAAAGGGCTAGATTTACTAATCCCACTGCTATCTAAGCAATGGTAAGGAAAGTGTTGGCCTGTGGAGAGGTTAGCATCAATGCTGTATAGAAGTAAAATGGGCATTTGGTCATTTTGGGTGCACTTGGCTGAAAATTCCACTCTATCTATACTACTGACAAAGAGTGCAAAACAGCTGCACTGCACTACGTGGAACAGTGACATCCCACACAGATTAAACATATAATCTTCTTCCCTCTTGCAATTATTTATTGAGAATAAATAATGCCTGTGCTGTCACAAGGGAGACACAGTGTGTCACACTTGTCTAGTGTGCTGAGAATACTTTTTAAGAGTATTTAATTCATTTTCACTAGGTCTGCAGCTTTGCAGTCATTATCAAGAATTACGTCCTGCTGGGATTGGTCCTGATCTGAATTATCCTGATTTTGGTTGTGATATGATGGGGTAGGGGACAGGGGTTGTGGAGAGAGAACCTGTAAGTACAGCACATTCTACATTGCATAGGTGCCCTCAAGGAAGAAAGAGATCAATGTAACACAAAATGTATGTGGGTAGCAGATTGACCTATCAACACACACATACATACTCACAAGCATCCGTGAGGATCCCTCCGCTTAGTGTTATGGAAAAACGTACTATTCAGCACTTTATTCTTTGGGACCTGCTGAGCCTGAGCCTTCACCAAAACCTCCATTGGATGTTCTAGGCAAGTGGTTCCCAACCTTTTGACTCCTAAGGACTCCCACTGAATCACTACTGGAAGCTGGGGACCCCCAAGCAATTTGAACGATTTAAGTTTTAAACATTAAAACAGTAATTCACAAAAATACACAAACAAGTACACACCAAACAAATACTCAATTTACTGAAGATATAATTATTTTAGATTGAAAAAATATGCAAAAATAAAAAAAACATGGGAAGGGTGGCGCTGCATCTCGCTGACTAACTTTTCAATGTTTGGTTTTATTTAGGAAAGGTGAATCCTCAGGTCAGATTCTACATTTTACAAGCAATTTCTGTTTTTATTTTTTAGGTACATAAGATCTGAGAAAGCCTTTTCACATACATATGTGTTGGGGAAAGGAAGTAAAACCATAAGGGCCTCTCTTCTCTCCATTGCCTCTCTGTCATATGTAATTCATTTGTTTTAGAGCACCACTCATACCAGTGTAGTGTGTTGGAGCATTTTACATGGGACTACAAGGTGTCTGATTCACATCTTCCACATTGGTAGGCATTTTCTAAGAGTGCTTGGCCAGGAGAAGCACAAACTTAATAAAAATAATGTATTTCTATGCAAGCAAACCTTTTTTAGAAACATAAGCAAAATGAAAGTATGGGAAAAAGATATTACTTTCTAACTTGTACCATGTAGTTTGCATGCAGCTCTTTGATGACAGTTCATATCTCACTGTGCTATATTACAATTTTAACTTATGGACTGCACAGTAACAAAAGAGTCTATGTGACGAAAGCAGTAAATCACTGTGCTTTGATCGTAAAATACTGTTCTTTGTATGATACATTCTCTTTGCAACATGTATATTACCCATCTGCAGTACCTTAGATGAGTCAAGACTGCCTCTAGACAAAGCTCAGATCTCCCTCCAGCAGGTACATTAATCATCAGAGTTATCTTGATGCTTTTATTTTTGCCCAAAAGCTGCTGGATGTACAAGAAACTTTGCAGTGCTTTTAAAACTGATGCACAAAGGAAGTAATAAGTATAAAAACAGGCACATGTTTCTGTCAGAGATCTGGAGGTCCCCAGGGAAGTGTCACAAACCACTGGGGGGGCGCAGACCAGAGTTTGGGAACCACTGTTCTAGGCTGATATTGTGTGGCTTTTCTGACACCACAATTCTGATACAGAAACATGTTTCATCTTGAAAAAAGCCAGGTAACCTGGTCTATCTTAAATGCATTAAAAAAATATATAAGGAAAGTCATGCTAAAACTAAACTATTAAATTACTCATTGAGCTCTTTATATCCTCTCTAGTTAAGGACACTCAAATGCCCTCTATACTCTGTGTCTATAAATCATAAACTCCTCCTGAATCAGAGCTCCCTTACAGATTCCTTAGAAGATGGGCTGTGTTCATTGTCTGTCCAAAAAACCTAATTCTATGAACTGGAAGTGCTATATGTAAGAAAAACAGCTCCACCCCCTCGCCCTGCCTCAGTCCTACATTGCCTCTCAAAGATTCAGGGAAGGTGTATGAAACCTATTAGAATTTCTCAGTAGCAAACACATCTTAGACAATTTCTGTTCTACATTCTAATCTTGTAACTGCACTGAAACACCCAGCCTCAAAATCCTTAGATGAGGGCAACTTACAACCCCTGACCCTCCTCTCAACCAGATCACAATTCATCAAAACAGGAAATTCTGTCCATACCCCTAATAAAATCCCATATGGAACCCGGAGGCTCCATTTCTGCTACCTTACTTTTGAAACTGAGCCACTGATGCCTTAACAAAGCAGGGAATATAGGGCCATATGTATGAAGAAATTGGCTTGTGAATCGCAAGTAGCGATTTTTAAGAAATCGCTATTTCCGAGTCGCAATTGGCCATGTAACAAAATTGCGATTCGCTAATAGTGATTTCTAAAAAATCGCCATTTGTGGTTTGCGAGGCCCATTTACCAAATCCAATTAGCATTTTCGCAAATTGCGTTTTTTTTGCGATTCGTTAAGAAATCGCAAATTGCAAGAATTTTCTAGAAAGCACACCTGGAGGAGCCTGATGACATCACCAGCAGGAAGTGAGTCATCCCAGGCAGTTTCAGGTGCCACACCCAAACCAGCATCCTGAGAGAGAGCAGCCCAGCCACACAGAGCAGCACTCAGAAGGAGCCAGCACACCTGAGCAAGGATGGACAACCCCAGGCCAAGCACGGAAGAAGGGAGAAAGAAAGCGCAAGCTGAAATTCAGCGAACAGGAGCTTGACTGAGGAGGACTGAGGAGGAGCTTGACTGAGGAGGTGGTCGGGAGCCATGACCGCCTTTTTGGAAAAAGCTCACTCCAGGTGCCTGAGAGTGAGAAGAGGAGACTATGGGCGGATATACAGTCAAAAATCTGCGCAATTGGAGTGGCACAGCGCTCCATTGAAGAGATCAAGAAGAGGTGGTATGACCTGCGGTCCTGTGCGAAGGAGAGGGTGGCAAGGAGACTTGCGGAGGCCAGGGGCACAGGAGGCGGTCCACCCACAGAGGCACCATCCACACCAATGGAGGACCTAGTCGAGTCCACACTCCTCCCTGAAGCTGTGACTGGGGTCACAGAGATCGACACCTCCGGCACACCAAGTACCAGCCAAGGTAAGTGCAATATTGTTTTATAACCCCATAGGTGTATGCACAAAAGCCCCTTAGGAATTAGCAAGTAATGTTAAACAGTGTGAGAAGTAGTCCAGTCCACATCTTAGAAACAGGACAAAAATGCATTATGGGAGTGTCAGTCCACAACCCAGAGCTGAAAGTAGCACATACAATGTATTTAAGTAGAGTGACACCCAGAGGAACAGAACACACACAAAACAGTGTAGAGAAGTACCTGTACCTTTATTAGCAATGTCTGACCGTAAATATAACTGACATGCTGCATTTTGTTGTTACAGGTGGGCCAGGCCCAGCAGCCACAGCATCAGCACGGGTAGGCGAGACAGACACCCATCTGGCCTCGATTCAAACACCAGTGGGTCCCTCAACATTGCGACTGTCCGACACAGGCCCACGGCACTGCCACTGCCAGAGCTCAGCAACGACTCAGATGAGCAGCAGGAAGGGCCAATTACCCCATCAGCAACAGGCAGGCGCAGCCAGATGCAGGAGGTCAGGTGTCATCAGACCACAGCACCAGGCAGGATGGCAACAGATTCCGGGGCACAGCAGCATGAGGCAGGTGAGGGTCCCTCCTTCGGTGGGCTGGAAGCTGCTATGTTGCAGCAGCAGCGCCTACAAAATAAGAGGATCCTCGGATTAGAAATGAACTTGCGCAAGCATAACCGCAACATTGTGGGCCTGCATTGCCAACTTGACTCCCTCAATAACAACATTGTACAGCTGCGTGAGGGACAGGTGCAGGCCTCACAGGACACCAGGGACCTCACAAGTGGTGTCCGTGAACTCTGCCAGGAGCTGCGCCATGAGAGGGTGAGCCAGCGCAGACAGGAGCGCAGATTGGCAGCTTCTGTCGTTCGTCTAACAGGGTGGCAAATTCAACTGCACTGATTGCCTGTCGTGCAGTGGCTGCGCAAGTGGAGGCAGCACACATCAGCAGGGATGTTGTGAATGGACTTGTGCAGATCACTAATGTGATCGAACACATTATGGGACCAAGGTCAGCCACTCCGAGTGAGTTTGCGCTGGGGGACACTGAGGACAGTTCCAGCCTCAGCAGTGTTGCTGTATCAGCATCGGACACCAGACGGCGCAGTGCCAGGCGCAGCACTGCCACTGAGGGTGACAATAGAGGTGCCAGTGATGTAACTGGGCACCCGAGTGGTGTGCGTGGGTGCAAAAAATGACTCTAGCTGCCAGTGGACTTCTGTTTACAGGTCCTTCATTGTTTTGAGTTTCTCACTTAACCTTTTTAGTTATTACTCACACGAACATTACCTGACTTAAGGTAATACATTTATTTCACTAGAGGTACAGTTGTCAGAGGATTTGTGTCATTTATACTCACGTCTGAAATGATTGTGTGTGATGTCGGCACACCTTTGCCTTCCCTCTGCTGCACTGGTCCTGTCTGCTGGATGTAGGGGTGGTATGGGATCATCATCCTCATCAGATTCAGAATCACAGATTTCTACAGGTCTGCCCCTGGTGGTAGCTATATTGTGCAAGATAGCACAAGTAGCCACTATTCTACATGTCGTCTCTGGACTGTACTGTAGTGCCCCTCCACTTTTGTGGAGGCACCGGAAGCGACTCTTCAACAGTCCAAATGTGCGCTCCACCACATTGTGGGTTGCCCTGTGTGCTGCACTGTATCTCCGTTCAGCTGGTGTGGCAGGATTGAGGTAGGGCCTCATCATGTAGGTGTGCACTGCGTAAGCACTGTCTCCTGGAAGGGACAGAGGGTATATTGAGTAACTGAGCCATCTGACATCAGCACGCCATCAATGCACCAGTGTACAGAGGGACAATACCTAGTAGATATCCTTCACCAAACTCCCCAGCTAGCAGTCATGTGTGAATCCCGCTGTGGTGAAAGATGTATGAATCATGTGTGCTCCCTGGGTACCTGGCCACGAGATCAGTAATGATGTAGGAGGCATTGCATGTCACCTGTATAGTCATTGAATGTTGGTATTTCCTGTTGCGGTACACATACTCTGTGGCTGATGGTGGACATATTGCCACATGTGTCCCATCTATGGCACCTAGGACGTGGGGGAACTGTGCTATCTGATAAAATTCCATTTTAGTCTGCTGTATTTCCTGTGGGGTGTGGGGGAATCTGATGTACTGGTGTAGTTTGCTCAGCATGGCGTAGATAAATGCATTGAAAAATCTGGAGAGGGTACTCTGTGAGACCCTTCCAGCTGCTGCTATGACCCCTTGATAGCTCCCTGAGGCGAGTAGGTGGAGGGAGCATAATACCTGCACATGGGTGGGTATGCTGTGAGTCCTTAGTGTTCTGCACTGCAGTATGGGTTGTAGCTCAGCTATCAGATCAAGTATCATAGCTGAGTTCAACCTATACCTCACATATATTTCCTCCTCTTTCAGGTTAAACAGTGTAATGCGCACTCTGAAAGTGCGCTCCTGTCTCCTCCTCCCTCTCCTCAAACCTGCTATGATCCTCATCCTCCTCACCATGACGTAGAGTGCAGCCATTGTTGAAAAGAGTCTGAGGCATTCTGGGCTTCTTTATATAGGTTGCACCTGGTTACCACCTGGTTTCAGTTAGTGGTATTTTGCATGTGCAAAATCCCATTCTGCGAAAAATCGCAATTTGTGATTTTTTTATGCATCTCTTTGCGACTTGGATTTTGTGACTCGCAATTTGCGCCTCGCAATTTCCTACTGGAAATACTGAATTGCAAAATGCAACTCGCAAAACCAGGTCGCAACGCAAAAAATCACAATGTTTGCGATTACTTATTTTTGGTCTGCGAATGCCTTTCATGCTTCGCAGACCAATTTTTTGCACTCGCAAACGGCCGAATTTTGCGATTCGCACCATTTGCGAGTGCAAAAAAGTTTCATACATCTGGCTCATAATGTCTACAGTAGGTGAGTGATACCCACTTATATGTGAACAATGAATGCTCAAAACGCTTCAAGGCCTTAATCTTCTTTTTTAACAGAATCCAAAACTGACTAATATGAAACTCAATCTTAACCTACAGAGGACTGAATTCCTCTTCCTCTTTTCCTAACAATTATTAGAAAGCACACACTGCCTGGAAAAAGCAAATTAAAGACATGAGCATTTTACCAAAAATGATCACCTACAAAAAAATCCTTGCCTTCAAACTTCAAAACTACTACTTAATTTTCACATGAAAAAGATGGCCGTAAATGCCAGAATCCAATTAAAACTTATCCACCATCCATCTTAAAGCAGCTCCTTATGACCAAGTTCTCAGGTTGGCTGTCCAAGCCTTAGTCATCTGATAATGGAATATGCTGCTTATTGGCCTTCCCAAAGTGATCTAAAATGTAGCAGTCTATTCTTTCTAAAAAGATTTTTTCACATCATTCCTCTTTTTACATCTCTAGGTTAGTTTCCCCTGATTGTTACTTAGCGTATAAAGAATGTTTTGCATTATCTATAAGGTGATCTGCCAGAACCATATTGAATATTTGTCACCAACATTTCAGATCACTGACAAATAGAATCCTATGAAGACAAGTGCTTCTCAACCTCAGCACGTCCACATTTAGAAGTACCTCAGCCCTCAAGCAATCTTTCACTGGAATTGTGTCAAAGGAATGGAATTCAGTCCTAGTATATCTCAAACATGCCACCTTATTTTGCACCTTCAAGGGTGACTTAAACCAGCACTTTCTCAGATACCTTTTGTAATCTGCTTTAACACCTAGGTTTGGATAATACATCATGTCTCTCATAACTGTATGTCTCTACCTTCTCAGCTGCTAAAATGTTAACCCTGGTGATCATGTAAATGTCCTTATCTATACTATGTATCATCATATCATGTTGTAAAGGTGCTGTGCTGAATGCTTTAGGCAGGAAACTTCTTGATTAAATTGCTCTCATGCTACTTTTTGAGTCTTTGAGAGAGGTCATGTGTGTGTTTGCCACAAAAGTAACTCAGGTTCACTGGTATTCAACTCATATCACGCTTCTTTTATTTGATTATTTAGTTAATACAACTTTGAAGCAGCATAACAATTGTTTAGATTACATAGCAAACTTTTCTGGACTGGGACATCCAAACAAATAAATCATAAATTTAATAAATAGCTATTAAGTTTGGAAAATACAGCCTCTCCATCAAACCTACCCATTCAGACCCTCACACCCAAGACAAAAAGGAAGAAGAGATATAAAGAGGATAGCACAGGGCAGGAGAAGTGTTCATACTTGAGTGCACAATTCATCAAAAGAACTCTGAATCCATTTATATTTATTTAAAGTCCCACAACAAAGATCCATTTCTTCTTCCAAATGAGAAAACTCTTCTAATAAGAAATCCAAATTTGGATTTGTTTTTTACTTCCATAGTCGGAAAATACATTTCTCGGCCACCATTAAAACACTGGTTAAGAAGGGTTGAAAGCCGAACCTGTCACTATTGTTTGGATAATATAATATATTAGTGCCAGAGAAACCAATATTGAAATCTCAGTGCAGTGATCATCTTTAGCCTCACAAACACGTGGTTCCAAAATAAGGAAACTCCCATAAAGCCACCAATTGCTATTTATTCATACTCAGAGGAGCACTATGGGGCATATTTACAAGAAACTGGCACATCAGTGCTGATGCGCCAGTTTTCTTGCATCGCCCCTGTCCCATTACGGCTTACCATGGCACATGTTAGGCCCACAGCATCCAAATTTTTGACGCTATTGTGGAGCTATGCCACACTAGCGTAAAAAATGTTGACGCTAGTGCAGCAAAGTGCAAGGAGGCCGATTGATTACCATGGTTGCGTCACTTAATCGCCTGCTTTAAGCAGGCGCTAAAATTTACACCAAAAATGCTGCAGTGAAATCTTGTAGATTTTACTGCGCCATGTTTGTGTTCCTCCTAATGGCGCAACGCCCCCTTTCATACATTATGCCTGACGCAGACATAATGTGGCACAAGGGGTCGCAAAGTGGCGCAATTCATGCATTGCGCCACTTTCTAAATATGGCACTGGTGAAAAATGCCTCCTTGAGCCACATTAGCATAACAAATTATGCTAGTGTGGCGCAGGAGGCTCTAGGGCCTTGTAAATCTGGCCCTATATTTTTAAACACAACCTTCTGTTGTGTTATAAACAGTTCTTATGTGGAGACCTAATTACTTCTCAAGATACTTTCCCACCTCATGCACTTCAAGGGCAGCTCTACATCTGCTAATAAAGAATGCACACTCTGCTTATATGTTAAATTACTGTGAACTGATATCAACAATCTGTGAAATTCAAATGTGGTGAAAACTCTACTCCTACGAAGAAGAGGCATACATTTGTGTATTTGTATGTCAGGTGCTGACATTCCACTTGGATATTGGCTTCTAACTGAACATAGCATCTCAGTTACCATAATCTTGCACGGTCACATCATAACTCTGTTGAAGTTTCAGGATGCCTCCAAGCATATATATATCATGCACATCATTTCCATAACAATAATTTCCCACCTCTATTAATATTAAGATTGTATGATTGTATCACAAGAAAGAGCCCAGAAATACAGCATCAAGGTTCATAAAGAGAGTAAAATTCTGCTTTCTCTTTTTTAAATTGACTTTAAAGGAAATACAATGTGTCCATCGTAGACTTTGACAGACAAGGCTTGTTTGGCAGGAGGTATGTTGTGTGATTATTGATCAATACTCAACAAGGTTAGTCTTGAGATGGGAAATCCACTGAGTGAGATGGTGCACGATAAAGGCAGAAAGATGTCCCACTCAGGAAGGCCAGAATGGGCCATTCGATGTCCAGTTTAAAAAAATCCTATGAGAATTCAGATTTTTGCCAGCTCCCCCACATGAAGTCCCTGAGCATTTTATAAGTACTTGACAATTCGTTTTTTTCACTGTATAATATCGAATAGTAGAGAAGATATACCTCACTGTCTCAAAAGCATACATCTTAAGGATCCTAAACTTACTCCAGATATCCAGATTGACCCCACTCCATCTATCACAGTTCCTTTAATTTGGATACTTAAATAGAAATGCTTAATCCCTAAAAAAGATATACATGGGAAACTGTCACTAAACCCCTCAACAATATACTATATGACCAAACCAGCCACCTTGTCATTAAAATCTTCTCTTTTTGGTGTCTTTGTTGGCCTGCACACTGGTTTGGAAATTAAAAGGGACATTCCATCTTTTCCACTTGGAGCCTGAGGCCTATCGCTAAACAATGAAGAAATCATTGGGCTCATGGCTCCGCGAATCGATGGTGCTAGAGAGAGCCTTTTCCAGGGCCGAGAAGGCACTGTCCCCCAAGACTGATATAAAATAGGATTGTCTTTTTGGAAAAATGGTCTACTTAAAGTCCTGATTCCAGGCCTGCTCTTGAAAAGAAAAGTAGAAACATCTTGGGGCCTGCAGGAACTACTGTAGGAGCTGACTTTTCAACTTGGTAGAGTTGGGAGTGGCCAGTGACTCATTCCCTAATGTCCAGACCTTGGCTACATCAAACACTCCTTCTTCGAGGACGTCTACGGGTTAAGCAAAAATGTCTAAGAGCCATAAGTAGGTCATGCGTCCGACCTGAAGTTTGGGCCCAATTAAATTGCATGTCCATCTCAGTGAACTGTGCTTGAAACCTCTTCTTACTGTTTTTTTTACTAGTGTTTTGTTGGTTTTCAAAGAAATCTAGCACATTTGACATCCATGAAATGCCAAGTTGACATTCTTCACCAGAAGCATACATTTCCTATAAGTATGGATTGAAGCATTTTAGCTTTGGTCTTTGTCTCATTTTCTTCAGGTTCTTTTTTATCCCTTTCTCATTGTTTTTCTATAAATCTGTTCCTCTTTTTCTATTTTCTGCCTTTTCCTCTCTTGCTCTGGGTCAAAGTCTGATGCAAAAAAGTAGGTGTCGGTCCCCAAAAATAAGTGCTGCAAGCACTTGCACAAATTAAGAAACGTACGTGCCTAAACTTCAGGTTGCCAGCCCACATGCCCCTGGGCGCTCTTATGGACGTCAGAAGCCAGTCAGTGCACACACGTGTAATTCATTCTATTGTGTGAATGACAATGATATTCAAGACGTCTTTGAATCTCACAGAGTAATTTATACTGTCATCTGAAGGAGTTCTGGGAACCTGAAGAGAGTGTGCATTGTGACATTTGTGCATTTTATTTTGAGTGCGTCCTACAGGAGGTATGCAATCTGCTGAGTTTGAATATTTAGACTTCACTAATTCAGCGTCTTTCTAACTTTTATCTGGTGTCTCTCTTGCCAGGCAGTTGAAAGCCGAGAGTGCAGTTCTTCGTAGCCAGGCTGTCATCACTTTAGTAAGTCAAAGCGCTCTTGAACCATAGCTGACAGTACATGCTTAGGGGGCTGGGCCCCGAGTGTTCATGGTGCCAAACTGATGCCATTTTGAAGGACGAAATGTATTTTTTTTTTTTTACTGTCTTGTTATTTACCCAGCAAGTCTCTTTGAGGAACATATGTTGCAAATAGTGCATCAGAAAATACCGGCAGGACACGGGTACTAATCATGTGACATGAATAAAGAGCACATCAGCTCCGCAGCCTCCATCACCGACTCGCCTCGTCCTTCTTTTTACACTTTCTGCTGTTATATCACTCTTTGCTTCACCCTGTTGATTTGGTTACCCATATCACCACCTCCCAAACATCTTCCACCATTATCTCTTCCCACCAACCTACACAACCCCTTTGCTCTTATCAGTCTCCTGCACATTCACTTTGTATCCACTCTTCTCTTTCCCCTTTCTTCCGTCTTGAATTATTTTTCCCTTCGCCTTACTCTCTATCTCTTGTCCTTTTTCTCGTACCCTCTTCGCTACTCAGTCCCTCGCTCTCAGTGCCTCTTTTCTCTCTATATATCCCTGGTACTTCCTGTTATTAACAAACCATTTTCTCACCCCAGCTCTCCCTATGTCTCTCTGTCGGTTACACAGTGCTGTCTTGCTGTTTTATTTCCTCCTCCATGTTCCAGACTATATTAATGTTGAATCCTTTGTCTTGTTCGTTTAGGCCTTGCCCCCCACTGGTTAACAGTGAGAGATGTACACTTCACTTTCCATTCTGAGGTGGCCTCACATTGGAAAGGTCCTGCGTCACTTCCCTTTCCACTTTGACCTCACAGCAGAGAGAACCTGCCTCACTTCATCACTCTGTCACTCTGTCGCACCCCATAACAGACATACACCATCCCTGCCACAGTCACACACACAATAACCACTCACAATCCATAACAAATACACACACACACCGATAGTGGCACACCAACAGGCAAATAGCACAGACATCTCACATACAGATACCATGACGTACTCATCACACTACCACAATCATAGACCCTCAGTTTTCAACTCTTAGGCGCACCAGTGTAGCATCAAACACTTATCTTCTTACATAAACACACATACTTACCCTCTCAGCACCTACATACCTTTCACTGTAAAAAAACACGTACACTCTGCTCCATGCTATATCATCAAACGCACATCACACAATTTTCATATTAACACCCTAATGCACCTTGCTCAAACACCATCTCTCTCTCACACACACCCACACACACAATCATAAACAATAAGGGAACCTTGCCCTGCTACTACAGATGCTGTACATGGTTCATGTGAGTCAGGAGACGTGCATTGTTGCTGCCAGCGGCCCTGATTTAGGGTGGGCGTCCAAAATACACATGGTTGGGCCTGGGTTGGTCCTCTCCACATTGATGTCCGGGTGTTTTGCTGAGCAGTGTTCACAGCCATGAACATGTTTATTAATTCCATCTTTGCTGTTTCAGGGCACCCTTGGACTTCGCAATAAGCATATTTTCCGCCTCCTTCTAGAAATGCTGGACCTGGATCCCTGTAAAGATGTACGGGTTGAGGTGAGCCCCATCTATTTATTCTTTCTTTTTTACATCTTTTTATTTAAAAAGTTTCCTTCGGAATCCAAATACAGAGAACAAGTCAAACTACACAACTGTTCGACATGAGGTTTTACATAACACAATTATTTTAAGGAGAACCGGGCATAGAAAGGGGAGTCTTTCCCGCTGTACAGAACTCAGGCCTCCCCACCCTCACCAGAATGCCTGTCATTTCAGTCCATTGCCACAAGGTGTCTACCTCCATGCCATACCCTATGCAGATTAGTCAATTTCTTGGAATTCACTCCACGCCTTATCAAACTTTCTGGAGCAGCCCAGCGCCTTATATATAGATTTGTCTACCAGCATGTACCAGTCCATATTTCTAGTTCACTGCTCCAATCCAGGAATCTCTGGCCCGCCCCGCAGTCTAACAGTGTCTCTCCTGGCCACCACTAGGGCCACACTGCACTATAGTAACATGCATTTGGGCAGAGACTTTTCCCTAGATGTCAAGGATAGCCATGGGAGGGGGGCGAGGGACAGGTCTTCACCCATCACCTTGGAAATTCTGTCTCACTTTTGCTCAAAATGACTGAATGCGGGAAGGACTGTGCTCGACCAACCCCATCCTCCAAGGCAGTGATCGGTGTCTGATCTTCCCATATGGTACATCCTGGTCCTTGTGCACTATGCACGAGGTAGAATCTTGTGCTGCACTAACCGGAATCCAGCTCTGATGGCCACCTCCTTTGAATACTGCCCCCCAGTCTGTGTCATCCAGGGTATTCCTGTACAACGTTCTGTCAACACTATCCTCAATGCTAGCATTTGCAACCTTTTTCCCTTTCTTAACAGGAAATACATCCAGTAACCATTTTTTACTGATGCCTGAAGTTCCACCCATTACATGGGACAGGCATCTCCGTTCTCAGTTGCAAAAAAGTTACAATCCTTGGACAACTCCAGGCAACATGCAGAAAGGATGCCCTGTCCCCCCGACATCGCCCACACACAACCTGTCTATGCGGCTAAATTCTAGCCAGTTTCAGAGGAGTGAGATAGGTTCTATGTAAGAAGTGGCTCATGCTCAGTTTATAGTAGGCATTCAGGGACCCTTTGACCTTCTTGCAGGCTCTTTTCCAATCCCTGGCCATCAGGGGCTATGGGCAATCCTCCACCCATCTACAGAAGGCCTTGTCTGAGTTTCCCTCCCTGTCTATTACTAATGCTGCGTATAACTGTGGGAATTACCTGCAACCCTCCACCCCCAATTCCAAGAGTTGTTTCTTAAATGCATGCTCAGACAGGTCCTCAGGAAAGTTAGGTCAAATACCCTGTACTGTATGTTCGATCCTTGCATGTTGCAGGAACTATCCAGGTCCCACACCAAACCATTCCTGACAACGGGCCAGAGTCATATATCTATCATATGTCACTAACAGTATTACAGCCCCCCGTCCAAATCCGGAAGGACATGTTATGCTGCATAATCTGGAATGGTCTCAATAGCCAAAAGGGGACATTTAAAATGGGTCTTTCTCAAAACTTGTATGACTCATCTATACCATTTATTGCTCATCTGCTGCGCCAAGTAGGGCATCTCCTGTGGTACTTCTTGTTTTCTCAAAAATAGTTTAGACAGCGTATACTCCCCACAGGCTCCTGCCAGCACAGAATTTCCCAATTTGGGTCCTCTGCAAACCAGTGTACGGCATGTTGCAGTTGGGCACTGCAAAATATAAAAAGATGTCTGGCAACCACAGTTCCCCTTTCAACCAAGCCAGCTTCTATACATCCAACTTCACTCTACTTCTCTTGCTTACCCCAACCAGATCACCAAGTATATTATCTGATGTATGAAATATCACCATGGGTATAAGCCACATGGTGTTCTGTTGAACATATAAGCACCTAGTCAAAAATACCATCTTTGTCAGTGAAATCCAGCCCATAGTGGACCACAGAAGTGTCTTCTAAAAGCCGACCAAACTTTGTACTCCTGCCATCACTCTGCCCATATTTTGACTGTGTTGTTCTTCTGGGTGCCTTGAGACACAGTTTTCCAGATATCTAAATCTCTCTGGGTCACATTTCAGACCTAGGTCTGGAAGTTTTCCACCCTAACAAGGGGAAACAGACTCGACTTAAATGCATTTGTGCATAGCCCAGATATCCTCCCAAACAATTCCAATGCTGCAAGTGCACAGAGCACCGATCGAACAGGGTCCCTGAAATATACTAACGCATCATCTGCAAACAGAGTCACAGTGCACACAGTGCCTGGATACCGACTCAAGCTGTTATACTGTTTCTACTAAGGCAATAGGATTGCATATTAGGATGTCAGCACTTCAGAGTATGGGGGACTAAGATCTTCCACATCATCAGAGACTGTCAGCTCAATTCCTGGCTAGCTCACAGTGCCTCATCTGAACCCCTAACATTATCGGGGTGGAAAGTGATTATGGCAACCTAAACATGACACTCTGACTTCCAAGTAAGTTGTGGAAACAGATTTCACCCTTTTGTTGTATTACTCATGCATGCCCAGGCGAAAACACAAGAGAGATGCAAGATAACCTTTCAATACATGTATTGAAACAATTGCAATCTTGCATAGAGAGAATGAGCTGTGCTAATTAGGCAGATGAAACAGAGCAACGTTACCAGAATTATGAACATGGTAAAAATAATGAACATTCTAACCATGGTAGTGCATCCAAGAGGGTCTAGAGGTCCTATATAACCCTAAGACTGTGCTGAGAGCATAGTGAATGTACCCTTCTGTCTTTGCTCGATCTAAAGGATTAGCTTTTTCCCCATGCCTGGAAACTGCATCAGGAATCAACCTGTAGTGTGGTTGGCAATCCCCTCGGAAAGCTTGAAGCTATGTCTAGATGTTAGAAACTGTCTCCTGAATGGGTAACGCAAGCTCTAGGATATTGTGTTCTGTGTTCCTAGCTTTGAACAGAATGCACTGATTATATGCGAGAAAAGGCTACCTAAAACAAGCACCTCATACGCTATGTTCCTAGAATAATATCATGCAAGCACATTGTGCAAAATGCCATTGCTAAAAAAGCGATGCAGTGAAAAACATGTAAAATGTGAAATATAAAAAAAAGCTAAAAACAAGAGCCAATGTAGGTCAAAGAGAACCACACTACAGAGCTCCCCAAGTCCCCAGAAGCAGACCCCTCGTTATCTAGGTTGTAGCACCTGGTAAAATCTTGCACAAGAGTGAGGAAGGTGGCGTCTGCTAGAAAGTCTGTCCACAATCCCCACATAAGTATTTTGGGTCTGTGTAATCTTATTGTTATGGCGAAAAGCAGTGGGGAATGGTCTGATGAAAGTCTTTGTAAATTAATCACAGATTCAAACATCTCCATGCCCTTCCATCAACACATCTTAAAATCTATCCTGCCTTATGTATCCTGTACTGGGGAGTGGAATGAGTATACCTTGTCTGTGCGGATGCAGATGCCTCCAAACATCCGGCAGATCACATGCTTTTAGAATCTCTATAGGAATACTTCCATTCCAGGTTTCAACCCTAATCTAGGAGAGTGTGCCTGCATCTCCTTTATTGCCTGTGTGTGGCTGAGACTTACTGCTAGCGTGAGAAAAGGGTAACTTCCGTTCCACCATGACTCCCCTGAGATGTCGCACTCTAGAGTCCATGCGTAAGGCTGCCAGAAATCACCTTTTACTGTTTGGGTTTTTGATGAAGTACTGCTTGTGAGCCGGGAAGGTTGGGCCGACAGTTGGGGCATGTAGGAATAGCCTAGACACCTACAAACAAAAGTGCTGTCATCCCTAAACCAGCAGTCTCACCTAGGATCGAGAGTCCAACTACGACAATGCATTAATTGCCTGAACGTTCCAGGACATAACTTTTCTACTAATAGCGCCATTTTTCAATCAGGTCGAAGAAGCAATGCACGGCACCAACCAGAATCAACCTGTCTGTGCCCCTCCATCCCTCCTTGTATGATATGGGACCGACCCCAACGATCTTGTCCTTGCAGTAGCGAACAACACATTTTCCACACTTCCTCCCCTTTACCCCAACTCAGCGTTTGCCCTGGTGTGCCTTGAGCCCCTATGTGTTATTGATGGGCCCCCAAGTTCCCACCCTGACCCAAACAGGAAAGAGAAACTTTGGTTACTCCTAACTACTTAATGTGTATTGCGGGTAGCTCGACACTCATTCCTGTGAAGGGGAGCTGTCATTTAGAGGTGTTCAGGGGGCTTTCCCTTTGCGACCTCTGACACAGCCCTTGTGACCTCTACAAGAGATCGCACTGCCTGCGATAAAAAAAAGCAGGGCTCCTTAGGAGTCCAGATTCTTTCTGATGTTAGTACCCACTCAAACTATCACAGTGCCTGGCTAGACAGCTCACAATTTGATACTTTTTGTTAAGCTGCTTTCTTTCAAGAATGGGGAAAGGTATGGGAAAGGCCCTTCAGAGTGTGGGATTGGGACCTTTGCCACAGAGGCTTATATTTGCATGAAAAGCGTCTGCTTGCTCACAGGTGCTTTTCAATTAAGCAGAAAGGTGGAGGGATCAAAATAAAGTGTTTATTTTTGCAATTATTTTGGAGGCATTTTTTATCGGACTAAAACCTTGCCAGAGAATACATTTCTGAAAAACACAATTGGCTATCTAAATTGTGTTTGGGGCTATAGTGCCCTCTGCCCAATACTAAAAATGCATTGTGCACTGTGCTTCGGGCATTGCACCATTCTAGTTTTAAAACAGTGGGGGACTCAGGACTATCAAATATTTTTAAACATTTTTAAATAAGGGGAATCTCTTTAAAATGAGGGTCACTGGAGGCCTAATATGGCAAGTACATGGACATTTAATTGTGCAATTATTTTAAATGTGCAGCCTGGCTTGTGTACATTGGCCATTGCACTTGGTATGTCTTCCAAAGGGCTTAAGGCAACAATTGATGCTGTATGCTTTTAACAGTATACAACATGTTTAGGTCATTTCAACATTAATTCAACATTAATTCATTTTAACCAGGCTATGTTTAGGGTGGTCTAGTGTACCTTTCTTACCTGGTACAAATGGTACATGTGATCATGAAAGCAGTGTAGCTACCATGTTAGGCCCAATGTAAGGCCACACACATTTCCCTTTAAGCTAAATCATTGTGTTGTACACGTTTTATGAGAAGCATGATGTGCAGCTCTTAACATGCCTGTTTTAGTTATGACCAGCTTTCAAATCTAGCTGTACTGGTCTGGATCACAACATTTATTGGATCGTCACAACAATATCAAACCACATCAGAGAGTTTAGAGCAGTGGTTCCCAACCTTTTGACTTCTGTGGACCCCCACTTTAACATTGATGGAACCCAGGGACCCCCACTGAATCATCATCGGAATCCAGGGACGCCCGCCTGTGTCATTACTGGAAGCTAGGGACCTAATTTGTCAATATTTGTTCATATTTGTTAATTTTCTAGGCTCTCGCGGACCCCCTGAGAAGGCTTCGCGGACCCCCAAGGGGTCCCGGGACCACAGGTTGGGAACCACTGGTTTAGAGCATATAGATCTTGCTTAGTGTGTTGCATTGTGCATTTTGAAAAACATGTAACATGTTCTAGGGCATTTCAATGCAGCATCTAAAATAGGGCATTGCATTTTGGAGTTTCTAGAAGCCTGGGCAATCTGTTTGACTCCGCTACCGTTTGCTAAGGTTTGTACTATAGAAATACCATATACCTACATAAATACACAAATAGATGTCAAATACTTGGTGTGTTTCAATGTGAAATTCTGTAACTGGCTAGTGTAAAGCGCTCGGTTGGCCAGCTATACTGAAGTTCATTCTGATTCTGAATGTGGGCAAAATGATGGCCGTACCTACCCAGTAAGGGTAGCCTGAGTGAGAGTGCAAGGAACATTCTACTGCCTTTACTGTTGACCATAATTGGCTGCATGCAAGAATATCTTTAACACAAATATAATCTGATACAAAATATTGTGTCCTAAATAATGTTTAATTAAATATCAACCCACTAGGTGCAGATCGTATGTTATTAACTTCAATAGGTTGATATTTTTGTAAATATTTGGAACACCATATTTCTGTCAGACTACACTTAGTATATGATATTCTGGTATTATACAGTCAGACTGCATTAAAATGCATTGGTCCAGGGCACTTAGTCCACATGTCAAAGGTCATCTAATGCCACTTTGTGTGATGCCACTGGGTCACAGATCATGTGATGTCACTTCCTGTGATACCATCCGCTACCCCTGGTATTTTGGTGACTCGACATCCATGCCCAGCCTACCCGAATCCACCAGCTTTACTCTGTCACTACCAGGTTTCGCCTCTGCAGCTGTCCCCATCTTCTTTGGACCACCCTACTCACCTTATCATAGACAATGTTATACATCAACCTAAACAACAATTCACAGCATAAGAATCTTACTCCTGAGGGCTTCCAGCACAGATATGTATATACTACCACTGTCCCCAGAAGAAAACCCTGTTAACTTGCAAGTTCGTGGACTGTACTGCTTCACCTCTTCCTCACTTTCCACCAACACTCTCTCCTCGGACCATAGTATCCGGAACAACTTCAACCAACCTCTTCAGTGACCACATAAGGGTCCTTTCCACTCCTGAAGAGGACACACCCTCTGGCCTCAAAGTCCCATCCTCCTACACCACTACACGGGGAATTCAGTCCGCATGTGTTCGCCAGTCCCTGGGCTGCCTCCCACCTCCAGATCCTCTCTGTCAAGAAGGCCCTCATCCCTAGCCATCTCAAAGGGCCAGTTTGCCGGGCACCAGCCTTTTCCCAAATTTCTACCCAAGATCAGAAATCCTCTGGGGTATCTAAGAAGTACCTCTTTTCCTTGCGCCACCATTTTCAGATGGGCTGGAAACAACAGCATGTACTTGAGGTTCAGTGCTCGGAGCTTTTGCTCAGCCTCTAAGTATGATTTCTGTTGGATGTGAGTCCTTGTAGTATAATCTGGTTATTGGCAACAGTATGGTTCTCAAACTCTTGGTGTGCTATCTCTCTCACCACGCTGAGGATACAAACCCGGTCCCTGTAATTAAGAACACATACTATGAGGCGCCTAGGCAGCGTGTTAGGTGGCGTGGCCAGTAGCAGCTCCCTATGTGCTCTTTTGACCACAAAATGTTCAGAGAGTCAATAGGGCCGCAGCTTATGCTAGACCCACTCCTCCAGGAAGCGCTGTTTATCCGAGTTCTCTGCTCTTTCCAGAAATCCAGATTATTTCAGCAGAAACAGCCTTCTGCATTCTCCACCCTATTTTCCAGAATATGCATTCTGGTCATCATCCTCGCCACTGAGTCCTTCTAGGCAGCCAACTCCGATTTTCAGTTCCACAGTCATGCCCTCTGCAGACTGCACCCGATCTGCAATCTTCTACAGGCCCAAATTGACCTCTATCAACATCGTATACATATTTCTTTCAGGACAATGGGCGATCCCTGAAAGGCTACCCTAATATCTGTCTATGAGGACTCTGCCCCTTTGTACAGTCTTGCTTCATCAATTTATCATTAATGAACAAAGAAGCTGCTACCTGTGGTATTGCTTCCAGAAAGGTGCCTGATGCGGAGCACCAGCAGAGGACAAGGGAGGAAGAAGATCAACAAACTGCTCTTCTGTCCTCACACTGCTGAATCTGACTTAAGCGTTATGAAGCCCACAGCCAATGAAGATCTGTAAGGTATCGGGGAGTCAAGGCCCGTCTTCACATTCTGCAGGGTGGTCCCATCATTTTACATTACTCTAGTGATCTGATCTACATAAGTAGTGTGGCAGAGCAGTACACAAGAAAGCCTGCCACCTTGCCAGTAGGCAAGTATTTTACCCAGTTGCTTCCATTTCCTATGTCAAGGGCAGTATAAAAATTTGGAAATTCAGAAAAAGTAGATATTTCAATATGTAACCACTGTTCGCCACTCTTTATTGGTCCTGCTGTTTCCACAAGCCGTATCCCTTCTTGTATGGCTATAGGTGAAATAAAGTCCAAACACATTTGTGTATCTTTTTTTACTCAAGACTTAAGTACTGTTATGGGATATTCATAGTGTAACAGAGCATAACAATCTCTAGGTATTGTGTGTTGGAGAGTAGATCGTGCTTTATAATTGTATTATGTGATCTTTTTTGTCTCTCTTCCCTTTGCTACATTTATTGCATGGTCTTCATTTTCCTAAACTATTCCCCCACTTATATTCTGCAATTGGTTTCTCTCCAGTGCTATACTCCCCTCTAAATTTGTGTGCATTCATTTATAGAATTATCTGCTCATTATAAGCACCACTGGTGTGTGAGAGGTTATTGACCGACATGGCCTCTTAGTTGTGTTGCTCCAACCTAAGTGACTAGTAATATCTGCATTTATCATGCTTAAGACTTCCTGTGGATGCTACAGTTGCGAGACACCTACTGATGGTCCATCCATTTGGTGGAGCCCAATGATGGCACATGGGTTGGATCCCTGATACTGCATTTCTTGGTGATAGTGGCACAGTGCAGTGGTATGTGGTCGCAGAGCCTCTGTGGCGACTAGGGCTGCCGGTGAACCTGAGGCCACATTTTATGCTTTCAATGCTGAGTTGTTCTATCAGTGACTACGATGCATCTTCCGATCCTACCTGACATCTTGCCCAGAAGGAGGGAGGATCTGGAATGGTGCCAGTTGATAAGGCAGAGTGCCCTGTGGCTGAAAGTGAATCTTCAGCCTGGCCATTTCTGGTGCTTTATTTGGCTTCCAGGGTGCCATATCGTTTTGATAAAGGGTGCAACAGTTTAGTTGTAATGAAATTGAAATGGAGGAAGTGGTGGAAACTGGCTACCTACGGCGGTGAATCTTATCTCTGGATATTCTCTGGGAGTGAGAGGCTTCTCCCATGTAGTGTTGTAGACTAGGCCTATCCTTGGATCAGCCGGTATTTTGAGAGCTTGTTTGTCACGTCTGCAGCCCATTACTGTCGTTTTTTATGCTGGGGTTTTAGAATCTGCATTACCCCTCTGAGGCAGACCAAGGTATCATGGCAGTAGGGGATGAAATGATTTGGCAGAGCTTCCCATACTCATGGTCTGCAGACAGGCTGGGCTTCCTCTTTGTGACCTGTGACCCTCCGACGCCTCACTGCCTGTTGTGGGCTGGCTGGTTTATCGGAACTGGGGCCTCTTTGTGAAGTATGACAGATGTATTTCGGGCATCCTGAATCTGTGAGTACACAGACCCTTGCACATGGTAAATGGAAGGGGAAAGGGCTGCCAATCAGTTTCAACAGTGACATTAAGAGTATATTGTATGCACTGGTGGTTCATGAGATTGTCTCATGGGAGAGGGAAGACAAAAAGTGCATGTTGTCCTTTGTCCTGTTGCAGCTGCCAAGGGTCATGTTACCACCACCCTTTCTCTGCCATTTTCCTGTTGTCCCTCCTCACTGACGGAGCTCTGACAGATAAGGCTTTTCTGATGGGTTTCTAGTTCCAGTTGCTACCAGTCTCTCTTCTTTAACCTTCCCCCTGGGGTATCTAGGCTGGGTATACAGCTGAAAGGCATGAAGGTAAAAGGTGACTTTCTGTACAACTTTCTTGTATAGCCCTGTTCGGGGATGAGTCAATGATCCTGCCCTCATACTACTTAATAGCAAGCAGTAATGATCACTGGCACCAGTGAGTCCCATTGCCTCTCTTCTCTTACCGCAAATCCACAAAAGGTGATGGGCAGAATGCTTGCAATTTGTCTAACTACTGGCAATCGCTCAGGGTAGCATTCCAAGCCACCAATCTTTTGCCCACCATCCCACCTCATTTTGAACCCAGTCACATGCAAATCAGGCTTGATCCTGCTCCAGTGGGTACAGTCCAGCCTGAACTGCCAGTCCTCCTGTCTGGTGACCTCCCTGAACCGGAACACAAGCAACTCAAGACTGGTGTTGACCTGACTGGGGCTCTTCCATCGGGTGTAGCTTGGTTCCAGAAGCACAGTCAGCACTGGACCCATATCACTAGCCACTTAGGGTGGAACATCAAACACACAAAAGGTGGCATGCTCCAGTGATCAGTGGCACTGAGGTATTGTATGCTAAATGATATTCTTTCTCTCTCTCTCAGTAAACCTCGTTTTCTTTATGAGGCTGTTACACTCAGGTAGACTCCATGCCCTAAAGATTGCTACTACTGCAGTCTTGTTTAAGATATGACTCGTCCATAATGTGCCTGCTGCAAAGTACAGCGTATAACATTCAGGTCACGGATTTATATTTTATGTAGATTGTTCAGTGGATTGCTGCTTTTGCTGCAGACATCCTTGTGTTGCTTCCAGGTCACAAGTTGCCATCCTTGTCATATATAGATTACAGCCTGACTCAGGAAGTGAAATAAAAACTGTAAAGCGTAATGTAAAAAATTGACTGTTTTCTTAACCTTTATTTATTTTAAGAATGCTAAAAAAAGATGAATTTGAGTAGTTATTACAAACAGACCACTAAGTGCTCTATAATGGTTATAAGTATTATCACTCATTTTTACACCGCATATGTGTCCATGGTTTAGAGAGCTTGGAGACATTACAATCCTTCCTCTAAATGAAAATGCATCTCTTAAGCATCTGCGGCAAGCGAGTGTCTTTGTTTCCTCGATAGCATTGGCATCAAGGTGTTATGCTTCAGTCCTTTGAATAAAACGCTTATTTTGGGCCCAGCTGGAATTGTAAATAACCCCCTGCAGGTTACTGCTCTGAACACAAACCACACAGAATGCGGTCAGGCGCTGGTGAATGTGCGCCCAGATCTGTAGGTTGTATCGAGCACAGCGTATTTCACCGGGGTTACCCCGGATCTGGCTCAAAATAGCTGCCGGATCCGTCTTGATCCCCTCCTATTCCAGCACTGACTAGGCTGGGTGCCACATGTTGCACTTCAATAGCGAGCTCCAAAGTGACAGGATAAACCTCTTCTATGTGTTGTAGGGACGCCACCTCCCTGACTGCATCTACACTGCTCCTGGGTGGCCTCTGAGGATTGGGTAAACTGTATAGCTCCCTGTTGAACCTCATGGATAGGCTGGGTGACTCTGGTTTATATTTTGGGAGCACATTTTGCACTTTTGCTGCAAGTGGCACAGACTGACAGGATAAACCTGTTCTATCTGTTGTAGGAGCTGCACCTACACTGCTCCTGGGTAGACTCTGAGGATTGGGTAAACTCTGGCTATATCTCCTGGGTGAGCCCCATAGCTTGCTTGATAGGGTAAGGTAAGCACATGTTACTCCTAAGCATTCTTCTGAACCACATCCAGGGCTCAGATGGAAACAGGTGAACTTTCACTGTGGTTGTTGTCTCTTCACACACAGTCTGTTCTGTTTCTGCTGCTCCGATCTGGCAGGGGGTGGTGGGGGAGACAAATAGACGATTAGATTGAGGGCGGAAGGGGCGTTCCTTTCATCAAAAGACTTAAATATTATGGGATGCCCTCATGTTTCTCCATACACTCACCTTCTGTAAACCTCATGGGGGCTCACACACAGCTTGGTGATGAAGCTTTTAAGCATGCATTATTGTTTTAGATGCGGGCAAACGTTTCCCATTTTCACTGGGGTGCAAACATCTGCACTTAAGAGACAATTGCATCTCTCTTCCTACTTTGAGTGAAAATAGAAAATAAAAAACAGAAACTTTTATTTACTTGTTAGTTTTTACAAAATGTTTTAGTCGAATTCATAAACGGGAACTGCTTATTTTCATAGACAATTAAGCTAAACCCGCACTCCACATACTCCTCCAAAGAACAGCTACACGTGGGGCTGCAGCACTGCACGCTTTGACTGCAGCATTACAAGCTAATCTCTGTCACAGAACAGGTGTAGGCCAAGCAGCAGTAGTGCAGGCTTTCATCCTTCCAGAGCATGTAACGCTCAGGCATCAGAGGCGAGCAACTCGCACAGAGCTTTCTGCAGCAGGTGCTTAGTGCAGAGTGTTTCATTCTATGGGTAGACGTGTGAGTGAATGCTTGATGTCAACCGGATCTCTGGGTCAGGGTCGCATCGCTGCCACCACACCTTCACTGTCTTTCCATCTCTTTTCACTCATCATAATATCGATGCTACGGCCATTTTCTGAAAGTCCATGTTGCATTCATTTTAAGGTCGATTTACAAACGCATTTGCAAGTATGTGAAGTGGTACTACAGCTTTACTTTCAGTGTCTCTTACGTGCCTTTTTTAAATCAGTCCCAAAACATCCAACTCGCTACTACAAAAAGTGCAAATAGGATACAATCCTTTCTGTGTGTACCAATTGTATATAAATACGTCCTGAGTATTCCCATTTTATTCGCTTTTTAGATGTTTTGGGGCCAATTCACAAAAGCATGCTTGAGCATGTAAAAATAGTACTATAGGGAAAGTATCTTGCCTGCTCCGAAATGCTGTTGCGAATAGGCCCCAAAGTCTCTTCCTCTCAGAAATGTAATGGCCGCTGTTGTCGTGTACTGCGGTATTGATGCTGTTACTGCTTCCGCCTGCCACTTCCTGTAGATCCCACTTCAGCCCTTCCATACCAGAACTGCTGCAGCCATTGTGTGCAACACCTGCTGCAACCACAGCTTGTCAGCCTTGCTGCGGAAACTGAGTCATGCTGTCATTACATGTAATTCATGCTTCTTTCTCTGCCTGCGGGACACAATGCTGTCATTCTATGCTGGTCCATTCATGCTGCAGTCACCCCCTCAATCTGGGCCACTGTGGGTGGGTGTGTGCTACATTGTCTCCGTAGGAAAATCTCAACTTCAACAGCACACAAGGAGGGATTTCCTACAGTTGCATCAGTTAATGAATGTATGTGTTACAATATTGGGGTAGGCATTGGTCTGCTCTGAAGACATTGTTGCAGGCTCTAGGGGCTGCTGACAAAATGGTGCTCTGAAAAGGACCATGGTGTGGAGAAAAGCTTTGCACACTCACTGACTGCGGAGTAATGTTGTCTTCTTCCAGCATCTGTGTGGCTTTTGGCTGAGGGAGAAACTCCTTGGCATCCCATATTTTGTTCTCACATTCTGTTTGTCAAACTCAGACGTTTCTCACAAGCACTTTTGCTCTCTTGTGCTCTAATGTACACAAAAATATTCATGCAGGGCCGGTGAGCGGTGCGGCCGAACGGGTAGCGGACCTGGATTGAGGGGCGCTGACCTCAGGGGGCCGCTGTGGTTAGCAGTAACTTACGAAACTTGCAATTTAAAAGCACCTGCTGAAAAGTCCTTGTGCTCCAGCCTTCAGAAAACAATTAAAATGTCAAGATACCTCTTGTGATTAATGTCCCTGCTAGGTAGAAAGGTGGGAGTTTTTTCTAGCAGCAGCTTTGGCTCGCCATAATGTAGGGTAGATGGTTAATGTACCTGCTGCAAAGAACAGAACAATATTTTATGTGGCTAGCTGAGTAGACTAGTAAAGCCAGCCTTCACAAGCGCCTTTAAAACAAATGAAAATATGTAAAATAAGGCTATGAAAACTATAAGGGACAAATTTGCTGGGTGGTAGTGCTGTGTAGCCATTTTAGTTATAGATCCATGCATGTTATTTTAGCACACTAGGCCTGCCCCTGTGCACTTTAACCTAGATATGTTTTATTCAGCTTCATTTATTATTTTAACAATAGCCACATTTGCGGTCGTGTTTTATTTCTCTCTGTCTAGCTGTTCTTTGCCTAGGTCAGCACTGTGTTCTTAAACAAGACATTTCTTTCACTCTGTGCTTCTCTCAAGGTTGCAGTAAGATAGGTTGCCGGTAAATGTGGTAGCGCCTTGTCTCTCGTGTTCATAGAAACATACACATCCTTACATAGGGACATTTTCTCAGAACATCAGCTGTTTTATTATAAAAACACTTCTCTGTCCCATACACGTGAGAGGGAGATTCCAGCCAGATGACCACGACTGTATGCTGATTTGCTGAATGCTTCGCTACAGCTGCTTCTGTAGGCTACAGGTCTCTTGCGGGATGATGTCTTCCCAGGGGAACCTGAAGGGCAGAACTAGACCTTAATATGCTGTGCTCTATTATAGCCTAGGTAGGGATTATTTTAATGATTATAGTGACAACATGGTAGCGTTATTTTTATGCTTTACTTTCCTTGTCACAATTTTAATCCTGTCATGCTTCATCGTCCTGGTTATTGCAGAACATGCTTTATTATCTCAGATGCAGTTGCTTCATTAAAACCTTATTGAAACATATACTGCCTCTGACTGTCCTTGTATATGTGAGACCAATGTAACTGAGAGAAATGGGTGCGATCTGAGTGACCAAGATTTCCCTGAGGAGTCAGTTGTGTCATGCGCTCGGCTGCCCAATCATCCCTGCTCTTGGGTAGAGATGAGGCACTTCTAGTTAGCAACGGCTAAGCGTGGCGGGTGAGGTAGTGAGCTGAAGGGCCGCTCCGAATGATAGTCCCTGCTCGCGCCGTGGACATGCGCACTTGTGTGCAGAACGAGGTGTGAAGAGGTGCACTTCCGGTCCGAGAAGGCAGCCGCGCAACAGGTTTTCAACTCAGCAGTGCGAGATCATATACTACATGATGCCTTTCTTTATATGAATTTTGCAATGATTACACATCATTAGGTGTTCTGTCATATATGAATATTGTAATGTCTTGAGAAAGCCCTAGGTGGACTCACCATAGAGGGCGAAACACGTTTCGGCTGTGTCTGATCTTCATGTTTCAACTTTCTTCTAATATCCTGGAATAAATGATTGAAGACTATGCTCAATCTGCAAGTTTCATTTAAACATTTTGAAATTATTGAACAATTGAACAGTGGGTTCTCACTCTCAATCAGTACGGATTTCTCTCTCTGAGGAGGATTTTGTTCCATATCCCATGTCTGAGTTCCCACCACTAGACTTTTTCAACTTTTAAAGGGCATTTACACAGAAAGAAAATCTGGACCTTCGCTTCCTCAGGTTAAAATTTGCTGCTTAAGCTACCTTCCTGTAAAGCTGCTTGAATTTAATAGTGAAATTGTCAAAGCTTACTATACTGATTTCTGTCTTAGACCATCGCCATGGCAAATCAAGCAAACAGAAGAGAATCACGTAGCTCTAAGTTGGATCAAGTTTTCAAAACTACAGGTGCTGGCATAAAAAGCTTCAACCCAACAAATCCATTATCAGCAAAAAGTACCTTTCTAGCACTGGAACAACACTTCTAGTTAGCCGGAGCAAAACTCAGATAAGGCCGATAGGTGTCACCTGTAGTGGGTTAGACTCAGTCCCCGACACCGCAGGCGATTCTGCCGCTCAAATCCAGTAGTCTCATTAGAATAATGAGAGACTACGCAACAGTAGTGAGTGATTCCAAGGAAGTGGTCATGGGGTAGAGGGTGCCAAAAAAGACTGTCGCATATGTGGTGTCGGGTGGTGTTAACTTTTGTCACACGGCGTGTTCTGCGCGAGGCAAAATAACTACAACACGCTGGGTTATGTATGTATTACCGGTCAGCGGGGGAGTTCAATTATACTCCTTAACCTCTCGTCACTCTCCTCTCTGCCCACTGACCTGTCTTTATTTAATCCTTTTCTCACGTGACCAACAGGGTCAGTTCACCATTCTAATAGACCAGGGGAGGCAGGCTGACCGCCCATCTAGACTGACGTTAGACATTGGTAGTGCCCGCGACCAGTTACATCACAGGCGCAACACTACAGCACAGGGCGCCACCAGCGCTAAAGCTGGCCCCTGTATACACGCATGTACATGCATATGACACACACGCACGCACTCACGCACGCACACACGCGGGCGATGGTGGTGTTTCTTATCTTCAGTGCCAGTTTTGGAAGGTCATTAGGCAAGCCTACATCGATAAAAAGTACTGTGTTCATAATTCACGGATCACAGATTATGTCTGTGGCACTAATCCTGTGCAAAACTTTAGACTGAAATCAGTGCATTGGTTGTTTCAAGATGAAACGTCACAATTTTTAAGTTGCAAAAAAGAAGCAAAATAACATTTTGAAGTAACTTAGATGTTAGTCATTTAGCTTCCCCTGCAAAGAAAAATTGTACTTATGCAGCTTTAAAGCTATTCTGTCAGTAACTTCGGGCAGGCTACCCAGCTTCTGAGCAGCTATGCTCACCTCAGGCACACACCTGCCATCCTCTTAGAAAAGGCGCATCATGCAGTTCCAGATTAATTGCTCACACTGTTGAAAACCGTAAATTCCCAAGATTTTTACAGTGAGCCACAGGCTAGCTCTCCCAAGACAGACCATACAGTAGTTAGATTCAGACATACTCGGTACCCATTAGCCATCTGTGATATATCTTTTAAGGTGCCTGCATAGTATACAGACCAATCCACCTCAACGCTCGCACACCTGGCTAACAACTTGAACTCTCAACAGGAAATCTTGCAGTGCACAATTAGACTGATCTAAGGGCCAGATGTATGAAAAAGTTTTGCACTCGCAAACGGTGCGAATCGGTAAATTCGGCCGTTTGCGAGTGCAAAAAAGTGGTCTGCAATGCATGAAAGGCATTCGCAGACCACAAATAAGAAATCGCTAAAATAGCGATTTCTTGCGTTGCGACCTGGAAATTGTGAGTCGCAATTTGCAATTCGCAAATTCCAGGTCGCAAGGCAATGCTGCAAAAAATCACAAATTGCAATTTTTTGCAGAATGGCATTTTGCACATGCAAAATACCATGGCCTGCAACCAGGTGGTAACCTGGTGCAAAATTCAAAAATGCATTTAAAATGCATTTTTAAATTGAACATGTAAAGCACACATGCCCTTATGGCATCTGTGTACTTTACATGTCCCCCAAAACATTTTTGGGGTGCAGCGGAGGGGGCCATAGGCCCCCAGCACCATGGGGATTTGCATTTCCAAAATTGCGATTTCTGGTTCAGAAATCGCAATTTTGGAAATGCAAAAGAATCGCAGCTATGGGCCAACGGGCCCATAGCTGCGAATGCAGCCGGTATCGCAATTTGCGATTTGGTAATAGCATTTGCGATTTTTAAGAAATCGCTATTACCGAATCGCAAATGTGATACATGGCACTTTGCGAGTCGGTAATAGCGATTTCTTAAAAATCGCTATTACCGAATTGCAAAGGGCCGTGATGATACATCTGGCCCTAAGTCTCTTGGAAATACTGACTATGAAAAGGTCACAAACTATCAACCACTCTATTTCCGACCATGCCCCATGAATCTGGCATTTGCGGACAACAGAGTTGTGCTAACATCTTCTCTCATTTTTTAAATCATCTTTTATTTTCATTTTTAACCAACAAATCGCGATTTTACTTCAACTTCATAGAAAGGCTAGTGATATACAATGTGCACAAAATATCATGACAATATCTTGTTTAGTTACAGTTTACCTACGTTGAATGTGAGCATCTTCTCTCATCTTGCAATTAAGATAACTGAAAATTCTCATCTCGAAAATATTTCTCACAAAGCATAACTGACTTTACCCCGTCCCTTCTCTTCCCAATTCCTCATAGGTCCCAATTTTTCCACTACATCACTTCAGTCCTGGCTTTAACCCCACCCCCCACCCCCCTTCCTCACCCCCGGATGTCATCTTTGACAGAAACCTGTCTCAACTCCGTCTCCACACCAGACATCGCCACCTCCATCTCGAAGATTGCAAGATAACACACTGGGGCTGAAACAACAAGCATTGAGGCAGAATTGCCATCATCTACAGGGACACCTTTTGCAGCATGACATCCCTGATGACCCAGCACAGGTAATGAAACACCTCAACTTCCTACTCCACACAGACCGAAAAGCACTGTCAGAGGCACCCTTGCCTACAGAGGACCAGGACCACACCCCAGCTTCTGCAAAGCTATCCCAGAACTCATCGCCCTCTAAGCCCTGCATCGACTCCAAGCACTGCATATTCCTAGGGGACCTTAACTTCCACCTCAAAGACCCCAGTGACACCAACTCCCTTGACCTCCTGGAAAGCTTGAGCAGCATCAAACTCAAGCAGCTCATCACCAACCCTACCCACATTGCAGGACACACGCTGGGCCCCATCTTCACCTCCAGCAACAGAGTCAGGTACATCCACACCACACCATTCAATTGGTCCAACCACTACAGGGTACACTTACCATCACAGGACCTACCTACCCCAGCACTGTGCCTCCCATTTCCACACAAAGAAACAGGAAAAAGGTATCAGAAGGACAGTGGAACAACACTCTTTGCTCTCACCTCCCAGACTCTACACACAACCCTGAACAAGCAGCAAAGAGCTTCTCCCAGTGAATCACAGAATATGCAGATGCCATCACCCCCACCAAGACAGCCAAGGTCAAAGAGCAAAGCAAAAAAGCAAGCTGGTTCACCAAGGAACTGCACTCCACCAAATGCAACTGCCGGCAACTTGAAAGGAAGTGGCGCATCAGCAAAAAAAACAGAAGACTGCACTGCCTTCAGGATCGCTCTCAACCACTACCACCACCTCTTGAAAGAAACCAATAAGTATGTGCTAGCAGACAGAATCAAAGCCAGCGCAAACCACAGCAAAGAACTCTTCACCAACCTGAAGTAGTTCACCAATCCTGCGCCAGCGAGAATTACATTTCTTCCTCCGAGGAACTGCGTGACAAGACTTCTACAAGATCTCAGCCATCTACAAACATTTTGAGCACCAAACCACCACCACAGACAGCATCTGCACAAATACAAATCCCAAACACCTTCTCTCCCACTCGGAACTCCTCACCACACAAGACACTATCTCCATCATGAACTCCATGCAGTCAAGAGCATCGACTGACCTTTTCCCCATCAATGTCTTCAATCTTGGAAGCAAGACAATTGGTGAAGAGCTTAGGAGGGCCTTGAATACTTCCATCACTGCAGCCTCCTTCCTGGAGGTCTGGAAACACCCTGAAGGGTGGCCCCCTTCTGATAAACCCATCCACTGACCCAGCTAAATTGAAGAACTACTGTCCCATCTCTCTGCTCCTCTATCCAGCAAAAGCCCTCCAGAAATCTATCAACCAGAAGCTCACCCAACATCTAGAAGACCACAACCTCCTGGATGCCTCCCAATCTGAATTTTGAGCTATCCACAGCACCAAGATAGCCCTGATTGCAGCCACAGATGACATCAGAGCCCTACTGGATCAAGAGGAAACAACAGCCCTTATTCTCTTGGGCCAGTCTGCTGTATTTTACATGTCTCCCACCACATCCTGATCAACTGACTCCACCATATTAGGATTCAAGGAAACGCCCTCAAATGGATCGCTTTGTACCTCACTGGCAGAATTCAAAGGATCCGTCTCCCACCGTTGACCTCAGAGCCCAAGAAGACCATTTGTGGAGTCCCCCAAGGATTGTCTCTTAGCCTGACCCTCCTCAACACCTACATGCCCTCCTGGCCATCACCATCAGATCACACTCACTCAGCATCATCTCCTACACCGATGATACATAGCTCATCTCCTTACTGTGCAAAGATCCCTACACAACAAAAGCTAACTTTCCACAGATGCATGATGAACGTAGCGAACTTGATGAAGGACAACTGTCTCAAACTCAACACTGAAAAATGGAAGTCCTCATGTTTGGGAACAACACCTCACCATGGAGTGATACATGGTGGCCCGCAGAGCTCGGCATCCCCCTTGCCCCAAGAGACCACTCCCGCAACCTCGGCATCATCTTGGATAGAAAGCTATTCATGAAGAAACAAGTTGATGCAGTCTCATCCGCCTGCTTCCACACACTTCACATGCTCTGCAAGGTCTTCAGGTGGCTCCCAGCAAACACCCGAATGACCGTCACATAGGCCCTCATCACCAGCAGACTGGACTATGGAAACATGCTATGTGTAGGAATCACAGCATGCCTCCTGAAGAGACTCCAGACAATAAAGAACTCAGCAGCAAGACTCATATTGGATCTCCCCAGAAGGACCCACAAAACACCTCATCTCAGGAACCTACACTGGCTCCCGATTCAGAAGGGATACCAGTTCAAGATGCTAACCCACACCTACAAGGCAAAGCAAAATGAAGGACCAGCATACATCAATAAAAGCCTGACTTTCCACCAACCGACCAGACACCTCCAATCAGCTTCTCTTTCCCTCGCAGACACCCCACGGATCCATAGAGCCAAAAGCGGAGGATGCCCCTTTCTCGCACCTGGCAGCCAAGTCTTGGAACAACCTCCCCTTGCACCTCAGGACCGCACCATCCCTCCAGCAATTCAAAAGAGAACTAAAGACCTGGATGTTCGAATGATCATATCTCTGTGCAGCAGCCCACAGCTCCAGCACCGCAAGACCCCAACAGGTGATTTGTTGCGCTCTTTGATTGATGCACCCACTGCACCTGGAGCAGCTAGCTTTGTACTGCCTACCTTTCACTGAACTGTGTCAAGAGATGTTTTGCTTTTATTATTCTATCACTCTGCCTGCTGATGGGGTCTGACCACATTTGTTGGACCTCCTAGGTGTATGTCAGTTCTCCTTATTTCCGATTTACTTCCTTCTCATTCCAACCTTCTTAACTCCTCAAGGTTTCACTTTGTGGTTTCAGGGGTCTGGCCTAGTAAAATGAACCTTAAGGTCATGACTCAGGAATATGTGTCCAAAATTGAGTCCCAGACTCAATACGCTAAGTAAGGTCATTCTACTAGGTCATCACCCCTCATAGACGCAGCCTAGCTGCACACTAGCACATGCTAGCATCTTGGATAGCTTCCAAGGCCTACTAATATTTTAACCACCACAGATAATACCGTTACATATATATACCTTCGCCATGGATAGATGTTTATCATTACTTACCTAGTAGGACTGATGGCATATGTTAAACCAGTCCCTTTTATTCCTCTGGAATAAAATGTTGCCTCTTTCTAACTTTAAACCTATATGTTAATTTCCCCATCATTATCTATCTATCTATCTAACTATCTATCTATCTATCTATCTATCTATCTACTCACTGAAAAAATCAAAGGTTACAGAGACGTTATAGTTAGGCTCACATTTTAAACGTGCAAAACCATAGAAATTCACCTGTTATAGTTATCTGAAGTAACTATAACTCGTGTCCTAAGGGAACTATAACTAGCGTCCCGCCATGCACAGTTTTTTCGTCAAAATTTTTACAGCAAATATTACAATGATATTAATAATTATGTTATCAAAGATGTCATGAGTGCCGTAATTTGTGGGGTAATTAGCAGTGCATGGCCTGGAGCACGGGTTATAGTTACCTTAGGGCACTTTCTGCCAAATTTGGTGTTATTCGGTCCAGCAGTTCGGGCACTATTGTTGTTCACAGCCTTATGGAAAAATGAATGGGGAAAAAACATTTTGGGACCCCATCTTTTTCTCGACCCCCGCTTGACGGGTCACCCTGAAACTTTCTAGACAGCAGCTAACTTGAGCGATGTATTTATTTTGAAAATTTCATGAAGATTCATCAAACAGAGCCAAAGTTATTAGCAAAACAAAAAACACTTTTTTTTATAGAAACTAGATCCTAACTATAACTACCTAGTGGTGACCACCATCAGGTAATATATAGCGGCAGCTGGTACACTTTGAAAGTGGTGGGGCGAGTGAGGTGCTCCAACACTTCCCAAAAAACATAAAAAATAAAATGCCTCCTCCCTCCAAAACCCCATAGTACCCACCCTCCCTCTATTAGCCCAAATAACACCATAGCACTAACTATAAAATAAACACAACCACTACACTCACATGCATTACACGTTTAAAAATAAAAAAATGGCATATAGCCACGGGCTGTGCATCTTCCTCTGAACTCTTCTCCTTCTCCGATGCCGGAACAGCCCCCCTAACCAATCCAGATGCTGCTCTCATGCTGTTGCCCACTTTGAGAGAAACACTTGGATTGGATGAAGGGTTCTGGCTGGATGCTTCTTCAGGCCCTAGAGGCCTGTGCTTGGAGCTTCAAAGTGTGCATGTCACTTTGGCTGGCTCAAAACAGCCGGCCCAAGTGACATTCAAACTTTGGGGCATCCTGTCTCTGGGTGATGCATGCAGCACCGGTAACAATAACATGGCATGGAAACCTTTTCATTAGCATCTTAAATTTGCCTGCATGACTCGAAGTGGGCAGAGGGGGCGATGCACCCCACCCCCCACTCCCCTGCCCTCAAAAAGAAACTGCAGCTGGTAATATATATATATATATATATATATATATATATATATATATATATATATACATTTATATACATATGTATATAAACGTATATACATGTATATATATATATATATATATATATATATATATATATATATATATATATATAAAAAATAGTGGCGGTAGCCACTAGGTAGTTTTAGTTAGGACTGTTAGGAATGTTTTCATAGAAAAATAATTTTTGGACTTGCCTATATCTTTGGCACCATTTGACAATTTTTTACAAAAATGTTCCCAAAAATGTGTGCTGGTGATTCTTGTTGTTCACGGAAAGTTTTGGGTGACCTGTCAAGCGGGGGCAGAGAAAAAGAGGGCCAAAAAAGTAGCATTTCCTATTTTAATTCCCATAGGAACTTTGAAAGTGACTACAGCCCGAACCACTGGACGGAATGACACTAAATTTATCAGAAAGATAGCTTTCAGTGCTCAGATTACGATTGGTGCAAATCTGTTCCGTAGTTTAGAAGATATTCAAGGGAAAATAAATTTATATATCTGATGTCGCAAACTTTTTGGTATGTTTTTACGGTGATCGTTGCTTATTCGCAAATGCACACGATAACAGGAATGCTGTGATTGGCTGGCCACAACCTGAGTAGAAAGTTGCAGATGCCATTTTATGTTACGGGTGATGGTCCCAGGGGCTGATAATTGTAGTGAAAGTTGATGTGAGGGGTTAGGGTGCCTGAACCCAGGGGTGAAATGTATGAGAGTTTGACGATCAAGTTATGACCTTAAAATACATTTTTTAAAGACGTGTGATATTTGTGATTAAACTGCAATGCACAGCGCGGGCCCCCTGTGTAACGTTGCAATAAATGTCCGACTATCAGTGACAATAAAAAACTATTGACGAAGTTATTAATAGTGTAATCCATTTACTTATAGATGAACTCAAAAACTCATACATCCATTCACAGACTCAGTCACACTCTTGTGCACCCATTCTCAGATGCATTCAGACTAACATACACCCGTTCACAGTCTCATTGACACCCTCACACACCCATTCACAGATTCACTCAGACCCTGACACATCCATTCATGTATCTGCTCACACCCTGATGCACCTATTCGCAGACCCAGTCACACCCTCAAATACCCATTGCAGATCCACTCACACCCTGATGCACCTATTCACAGATCCACTCACATTATCACACACACATTCACAGCCCCGGTGGCGCCCTCAAGCACCCATTCACAGACTCACTGACACCATGACACACACTTTTAGAGACCCAGTCATACCCTCACCCACCCAGTCACAGACTGACGCACCCATTTGCAGACCCAGTCACACCCTCAAGCACATTTTTGCAGACCCAATCACACTTTCATGCATCCATTCATAGGGGTTGGACGCAAGGAATGGCTGCAAAACATTCCCTGCGCCTAACCCCAAGGCCTAGCCTGTGGCCAATCGTCGCCATGCATGGCCCAAGGCAGTGCACATTGGTGGTTGGAATAAAATATGGTAATGAAAATTACTTTACATTAAAAAACATAGAAATTCACTGAAAAAAACAAAGGTTACATGAATGTTAACATTTTGCACGAAAAAACTGCATGGTGAGGGCACAATTTATAGTAACCTTAGGGCACTTTCACAGTATGTCTGCTAAATGGATTGGGCCTGTAGAAGGAGGTGTAGATGAAATATATCCACCTACCGACTGCTGTGTTTGTTTTCAAACAACACTCTGTAGCTGGATCGTGCCTCAGCCCACTCAGTTCCTCCTACTGTCAGGAACCTGGAGACGAGGCAGAGAGTACTGAGCTGCGCTCTGGCAGTGTTCATGAAAAGCACAAATGTGTGTTTTAGCAACACTGCTCAGTTAAATTATATACATCAGAGGCAAGTGACAGTAATAGCGCCTCCCCGGAGGAAGGGATGTGCCTTGAAGCCCCTGATAAGAAACCTCTAGGGTATATTCCTGTTGAATAGAGTTCTGTCTGTGCAGTGGGAAATAATCTTGCTAACTAAGCTGAGGTGATTGGCCTCAGTTGTTTTTTTTTTCTGTTACCAGATTCTAGAACAAAACTTATAAAACAATAAGTATTGTTTTCTCAAGTCATTTACAATGTGCTGTGTAATAATATGGGACTTTAACTTAGCACTGTAGTAATGGGTGAAAATATATTTATTAGTGTACGTTTTCCAAATAATGTTTAACACACACACACACACACACACGCATATATATATTTTTATACTGTATAGTGCCATTATATTTAATGGTGATAAGATATTCGCTTATATTGATAAAATAGAAATCCATTGAACCACCAAACGTTAATGTGAAATTACACTTGGCTATGAATGCTAATAAGATCTTCGCTTACATAAAAAAACAGAAATTCCCTAACAAAAAATAAAGGTGAAAGAGACGCTACAGTTAGGTATTGAACTAACATAAAAACGAATGTTTAAAAAACAGAAAACAAACAATTAAATTCACGTTATAGTTTACTGAGCTACTAACGTTTGCTTCCGCCATGCACTGCCCATGACATGCCCTCATACATTTCATCACTCACGGCATATCTGACTCTGTGGGCTGCTCATTTGGACTGTATAAAACGTTTGTGGGAGCCTCTTCCCTGCAGTGAGTGAGTAGGTTTGTTTCCTGAGACTGTATCTCAAGGAGGTCCGTTTCTGCAGTGGCATTAATGCATGCCTGGTGAACTAATCCACAACCCCATAGATGGAAGTGCACTTCACATGCCACGGATTGAAGTGGCCTCTCTGAAACAGATTGTGGTGACGTGAATACTGAGAAATAACTCAGTGACTGATAGGTTACGGAGAAGACATTTGTCCTCTTGCTCTGAAAGCAAAAAGCATAGTTGTTTTCTAGAGTGAAAGCTTTTGAACTCAAAGACCTTTTGAAAGGTCTAAGGGCCAGATGAAGCAAAGGATCTTACCCATTCTGGGTCTATGGGAAAAAGTGTTCATACATATGGCCCTAAGTACCGTTTGGGTATTCGCCCCAACAAGTTCATTGGATTGATATGGTCTCAGCTGAACAGAATAGAGTAACCTGAAACCCCAGACATAGCAGTCTGAATAAAAAGATTGGGGGATTCTCAGCAATCTTGGATGGTGGAGGCCTCTGTGGAGTCTATTGACACAAGCTAAAAATAACAAATCATTGTTTGTTGCATGTTCTTTTAAACAAACTAGTCACACACTGCCCAAAACTCCTATAAAGTGTGTTGACAATCAGGATGGAACCGCTGAAGATGGATGGGTGCAAATTCCCCCAAATCTGCGTAGTTTGTTAAATAAGTTATAACAATACAAAAACAAAAAAATGTCCTAGGTTGGGGAGGAGGATTCCGCATAATGGCTGCCTTGGTAAGAGACACGTCCCCCCACACCGTCCCGACGGATGGGTATTTTGCAGTAAGGATGTGTTTCACAGGCAAGCAAGATTGATTTAAAACAGGTATTGGGGCGGATGAGCATGTATGCTTGTTAAGGGATGCCGTCAAGAGAGATAGTATATCTGACAGGATCCTTAGTTTTATTCAAGAATGACCAGTTGACTGGTCTGACATTTGCAAACTATTCATCCAGCTCAATGCATTTTAATAAGAAGTTCTGGTTCGACCAGCATAACCCTGCCACGTTTCCTAGGTCCATGCTAGATTTGGTGCTCCAGTTCAGATTTTTTGCTACAAGTCTGAGACTGTATTCCATGATAAAACAAGACAAGTCCCAGAATACTAAGGAAAAAATTGGACTGGAGCAGAACATCAGCATGGATCTAGGAAACCTGGCAGCTCTGACAGCGTTTTAATGCTAAATGCCCCTCACTGCAGCTTGAAAACAGACAGCCATGCGCTGTTTATAAAGCTACACCGTTTCCACTCGCCTGATGTCAGAATTTACTGCTTCTGCAGAATGGAAGCAGCCTTTTTAAAATCTAAATGAATTGACCCCAATATTCCATTATTTCCAAGCCCTTTCAATTTAGATATCCCTTCTAGGGGCATACTTACAAGAAACTGGCTCATCAGTGCTGATGCACCAGTTTTCTTGCATCACCCCTGCCCCACCTAATGACACCATGGGTGTGCTGCATTTAGAATACGGTGCACCATGGTGCACTTTAGGCCAATAGCGTCAACATTTTTGGCGCTATTGTGGCGCTTTGCTGCACTAGCATCAAAAATGTTGACGCTAGTGCAGCAAAGTGCAAGGAGGCCCATTGATTAATTTGGGTGCATCATTTTAACGCCTGCTTTTAGCAGGCATTAAAAATGACTCCAAAAATGACGCAGTGAAATCTTGTATATTTCACTATGCCATTTTTGTGGGGCTCCTTGCACCATAACACCCCCCCCTTGCATACATTATGCATGCATTGAGCCATTTTGTAAATATGGCATGGCGAAATTGCCTCCGTGGGCCACATTAGCATTAAGAAAATTAAGCTAGTATGGCGCAAGGAGGCGCCCGGGACTTGTAAATCTGGCCCCTTGTCTCTAAGAGTGATTGTTATGATCGGCCGCAACCACTGACAGTGCGATTCTGTCTTTTCCCTTCCCTTCACAGATCATCCGGATGGCTTCTGCTCTCAGAATGAAGGAGCCAGCCATGATGCGAAACCTACAACTAAAAGTCGAAGGAGAAGGGGTATTGGCCAGGTAAGAGCAGTCTTGGGTGTTGCTGGTCTAGAGATGGGCCCTGGCAAATAATCCAAATCTTTGATCCCAGCAGTGAGTAAAGAATAATTGTGTGGCTGGTGGCATGGAGAGGTATGTGGTTGGTGTTTGTTGGAAGGGGCACATTGGAGGTTTTGGTGGGCAGAGAACCCTGTGGAAAGCGTATCTCCAGTGTAACAGAGATGAACATGTTGAGAGGGTAAATTAGACAAATAAGAAAGTAAAAATATCATGTGACATGAATATCATGCAAACAGTATAGTGACTATCAAAATAATGTAGAATAGAATATTAAAGGTAAGAATAGCATTTTTCGGTACATAATGCCATTTGTTAAGAATGTCTTCGTATAGAGTATTGTTTACTTTAAAAGTTGTAATAAATATCATTTCTAAAATTATTTTAATCTGTATTATATTAATTGTGCTAGTATTGTTAGTAAAATTGTTATGATTGTTTAAAATAAAGTGATATAGTATGTTTTAATAAATTCCATTTTAATGTTTATTGTTTTTTGTTATTTAAATATTTAATTGCTTATTAATTATGTATATTATTTAGTTCTGTAATTGTTGCTTTATTTGTTTAAGTTAGTTCAATTGGCTTCTTTTTATTTTTTAAATTTATTTTAGTAATTTATATTTCATAAGCAGGTTGCTGAGTTTGTGGGGGAACAGGCTGGGTAGTTAAATAAATTATAATTAATTTAAATGATATGTTAGTTATTTCTTTATTGTAAATTAAATATTTAATTATGTAATACTTTTGCTCCCTGTTTAATCAATTGTTATTTTATGCATGTAGGTTTAAATTGTAAATTATAATGTATATTTTAATTGTTATATTTTTGTAAGTAATTTATATTTTGATAGTGGGTTGTTGGGCTGGTAATTAAAAGGTTTAAAGTTATTAAAACTATTTTTGTCTATGTAGTTGTTAATGTAAAATTTTCAATTGATAATCTTGTATATTTTTATTTGTTCATTGTTTATGTAAATTATGCATTTCATTTGAATTATTTATTAATTGATTCCCACATGTTTTTAGGGAGCTGGCTCTCTATATGATATATCAAAATGTGATATATTGTGCAAAGCTTCCAGGGGCTCTCTTACCAGTGGACAGAAGCTTGCTCTAGCAACCCCAAAGTGCTCTTTTAGTACATAGGGAGGTTGAGCATCCTTAGGTATATCAGAGAGGAGTGATATCTGCAAATGCATACCCAGTCAATAAATGAGACATACAACTCAAGAAGGAGATCCACACCAATTTGCAACAATATAACAATTATCGTTAAATGTGTTTAGGCACAAGAATCAATATGATCAGGTGCCCAATGTTAGTCAATAGGCATCAGTCCGGTTGAAAAGAGGCTGCAGGGCTTGGCAGGGAATCCATTCGAGGAGAACCAACCAGTGGGTTCAAGTCTTGAGTTGATCGGGGACAGAGGGACATCTTCGGTCCTCTACTCCACGGGCCAGGGATGATGGGTGGAGAAGTGTCTTGAGGCATGGGGATTTCTCCATCAGGAGCACTTGTAGTTGAGGGGGCCCGTGGGTAGAGGTTGCAGGCGGCATTGGTGAGACCACAGTGGGTAAGTCCAAGGTGGGCTTTGTCTCTAGAGGGCCCGGGTACCACATAGACACCATTGGCCCACCTCAGCTCGGGCTAGGTGGTACGGGTGCAGTGGTGCTTTCCGGTGTCGGGTTTTTGCCATTCTGAGTCATCTCTGGTCTTTTGGGGTGCCTGCAAAATGCAGGGGAGCAACTATGCTGCTCCATGGGAGTTCTTGAGTCTTTGTTAAAGGCAGGCAGTCCTCCCAGGCATTTTGGAGGCACAGCAGTTTGCAGGACGAGTCATCTTTGGCGCAAATCAGGTGGAACAGCAGACAGGCCGGCAGGGCTTAGGCCAAGTCTAGTGCTTCTTCCTCGGGTATGCTTTTGCGACATTTGAGTGTCCTTCTTTATAGGTCAACAAGAATCTGATTTCCTTGTGCCAGGGGCTTGGGAAGTGGACATAACCCTGTCACAGAGTTCCTAAATTTTCCAACACTAAGATGGCAGATTTCTAAATGTTGTGTCCACATCACGTTGTGCACCTTACAGCTGGACACACCTCTCTGAATACTAAATTCCCCACCTGCCCAGGTGCCAATTGGGCTCTGGCACAGAGGGGTCGGCATTTCTCCTTTGAGTGAAGCCAGATCAAGCAACCTGCCTTGGAATGCAAATTCACAGGTCATCCTGTTGGTGGGGGTGTGTAAACACCTCTCCCAGATCAGGCTTTGTTTCAGACCACCCGAGGGCAACGAGTCTCACCCTAGGGGGTCAGAATTGTGTCTGTTGGTGGCAGGCTGGCTAAAACTGGCAGTCCACACACTGGTAGTTGGTAAGTTTTCAGGGGGCACCTCTAATGTGCCCTCTTGGTGCATGTATTAACAAATCCATCACTGGCACCAGTGAGGGTTTATTAATATGATATGTTTGATACCAACCATCCCCATTTTCACTGAAGCCATCATGTAGCTGGGGAACTTGCAGTGACCAGTGTCCAGCACATGTACTTAAAATGGCTTTCCTGTTCACTCACTATGTCTAAGAATTGACAAAGACATAGCAGGGGCATATCTGTTGTTGCATATGTGTCCTCACATGTAATATAATGCACCCTGCTTTAGGGCCATAAGGGCTGCTGTAGAGGTGACTTACATATATTACATGCAGTGTTTAAGGGACATGGTGCACAGGTTGTGTGCCATGTCAGGTTCTCTCTTCTAGCTGCACCAATACACACAGCCTTTTCTTGCTGTTATTACATTTCCGACAGGAAAAGAAGGCATAAGAGGAGCCTCTGGTCTTGTCATAAAATTGTATTGAATATCAGGAAAAAAGTGGGGATGATCATGTAAGACAGGGGCACTTTCCTTCAATGTTTTAATCATAATATTTTTTACATGTATTTTTTATTTTTTATTTTGTTTTATTCAGGTAACATTTTATTTCTTTTTGAATTAAACCTAAGATAAGACAACAAGTGGCCAGGGTCACATTATCCCCTTAGGTCACACCATATAATCGTAACGCAGCCAGGCAATGCCCGCAGGCGTGAAGACATCTTTCATCTTTTTCAAGTAATATTTTCATTCAGATTTGTTTTATTTATTTTTCTGTTAGGGTGCTTGTATTCTTATGGATTGTAGGGAGGGAAGTACATCTAATTATACTTTAATATATTTTGTAAATAATTTTCCATTTTTTATTTATTTTTCAAGTTTATATTGTATGCATTTTGTATATAAAATATTACTTACAATTTTTTTTTAGCTAATTAACTATTTTCTACATAATAATTATGTGTTAGAATGGTATATTCATTCCTTTTATGTAATCATTCCGAAGTTCAAAACTTTCCCTACTATTGCATACAGTGGCGTTGGAATAGTAAATTTAACCCCTCAGAAGTTCAACGCTTTCCCTACTGTCACTGGGACTGGAGTGAGAATAGAAAATCTAACCCCTCAAATGTCCAAAACGTCCCTACTGTTGCATAGATTAGAGTGGGATTATAAATGTAACCACTCTGAAGTCCAACACTTTCCCTACTTTTGCTTAGATTGGAGTGGGAATAGAAAATAAACCCCCTCCAAGTTCAGTGCTTTCCTTCCATTCGCTTAGACTTGATAATGAGAAAAATTAATAAAACTATTTAGTATTATATATTTTGTAACTAGTTAGCTATTTTAAGTCAATTTATTTAAAGTTGATATTGATTAAAAAACGATATTCTCTTCACACTGCCATTCCCATTATAAATATAGAAACATAGGCCCTCATTACAACCGTGGCAGTCAGTTTTAAAGCGGCGGTAATACCGGCAGTAAACAAAATGGGATTACGACCACGGCGGAAACCGCCAACACAGACAGCCGCTTTAACACTCCAACTGCCACGGCGGTAGCAACAAACACCGCATCGGTAATCACCAACGGACAGGCAAAAGACTATGTACCACCCACCCCATAACAATCCGCCTATCCACCAGCTTTTCCGGGACGGTACCAATGCCATCAAAAGCACGACGGAAACAGAACACAGAATGGAAACCACTCACCTCTCGACACTCAACAAAGAACCAGGACGCCATGGAGCCCGAGTTACAGGTCCTGCCCATGCTGGTCTACCTCCTCATCTACCAGGAATACGAAAGGCGGCGGCGACGACCACGGTGAGTACTGCACCTAGTACACAGGGGAGGGGGGAGGAAAAAGAGAGTGACACACACGCCGCCCCCCTACCCCCACCCACAACACCATACACACAAACACATGCAACAACATTACATTCATACCCCGTAACCCCCTGGAAGAACACAAGGACAAAAGGAATTGAGTTAAATCAGTGATATATTAGAAATAGGCAGATGTACGTAATGAATAGAAAAACAGTATTTACAAAAATATACAATATGTACATAAGGCCGTACGTTGTCCCTTCCAAATGTCCGTGGGCCACTGGGCCAAAAATCATGGGCCAAGCCCACACTTGATTCCTGCCTCAATACGGAGAGAACACTGCAGGGGCATCTGGTCGAAAACACACAGGCACCTCAGGGGGACTGGGAATGGAGGGTGGGCAAATCAGCCGGAAGTTGGAATAACTCCACTGCTCCTCGAGGGGGCTCCATGCCCACTGCTTGGTCCGGGGGAGTGCAAGGCCACAGTCTCTCAAGTGGGTGGTTTGCCCACTGCTTGGTCCTTGGGAGTGAAAAGCCACAGTCTCGCAAGTGGGTGGTTTGCTCACTGCTTGGTCCTGGGGAGTGCAAAGCCCCAGTCTCTCAAGTGTGTGGTTTGCCCACTGCTTGGTCCTGGGGAGTGCAAAGCCACAGTCTCTCAAGTTTCTCAAGGGGGTAGGTTGCCCACTGCTTGGTCCTGGGAGTGCAAAGCCACTGTCTCTCAAGTGGATGTTTTCGTCCACTGGTTCTGGAGGGGGGTTTGTGCCCAGTGTACTTCATCCTACCAAGGATAGGGTGAATGGATGCATTTCTCCACTGGTTCTGGAGGGGGCTTTGTGCCCAGTGTGCTTCATCCTGCCAAGGATAGGGTGAGTGGATGCCTTTCTCCACTGGTTCTGGAGGGAGCCTTGTGCCCAGTGAAGCAACACTTGGGGTGTGGCAGTTCACATTCCCTCACCTGGGTGTCTGAGGCATGAGATTTGCAGGGAACAGGTTGCATGATAGTCCATGGAGGCAGGGCTAGACTCCATCCTGCGGCGGCTAGGCTGCAAACTGCTGGTAGTGCTGGTGCTGGTTGGGGTGCTGCCAGTGGTGCTGGGAGGCTCCAGCCCTCCTCCTGCAGCCTCGGACGGCTGCCCACTGGGGCTGCTGCTGCTGGTAGTGGTCCTACTGTCAGCGGTGCAGGTGGCGGTGGTTGCGGCGAGGCCTGCAGAGGTGCTAGCGGTGGTGCATGTGGCGGTGCTGGCCGTGGTGCAGGTGCCGGTGCTGCCAATGGTGGACGGAGGCTCCAGCCCTTCTCCTGCAGCCTCGGACAGCTGCCCACTGGGGCTGCTGCTGCTGACAGTAGTGGTGCTAGCGGCGGTGCAGGAAGCGGTGCTTGCGTCAGTGCCTGCGGCGGGGCTGCTACCAGTGCTGGCCGCTGTGCAGGTGGTGGTGCTGGATGTTTTGCTGGTATCTACCAGGCCTTCACCTGCAGCCTCTGACGGCTGAACTGCCTTGCCTGGTGTTTTCTGCCCCTTCCTCACCTTGGCAGATGGTGGTGTGACCTTGGGTCTGGCTGCTGGAGTTTTTGAGGAGGCTTTGCTGGGTGGTTTGTGCTCCTTGGCCGTGCTGCATGCTGTCCCCTTCTTCACCTTGGTAGGTGGCGGAATGGTTTTTTCCTTTGCAGGGGTTGCTGGCACACTGGCTGGCCTGACGGCTGCCCCCTTTGAGCCTCTGTGAGTTGCAGGTACCACAGCGGACGTCGACTTGGTGGCTGAGGGGCTGGCCTGGGTTCTGGACACCCTGACCCGAGGGGAAGGACGGGGGTAGGGAGGGGTAGGGAACAGGTCAATGTTTGCCAGGAAAAGATTCTTAGACACACTGGGGCGGGAAGGGTTTAGGAGTGGAAGAAGAGGGAGTGGTTGTAGGAGGTGTCTGTCTGCTGACTTTGGGTGCAGGTGCATGAGCTGGATGCTGTTGTAAAGTGGTTGGCTGTTGGGTGGGTGGGTGCTTGCGTTTGAGTACTTTGGGAGGAGGGGTCACAGACACACTGGGAGAGGACACAGGGGACATGTGAATGGATGTGGGGGTGGTGACTGCTCTTTAGGGGTGTGTTATGATGGGTGTGCTGGTGCTGGAGGTAGTGGAGGAGGATGTAGTGCATGCAGGTGTGAGTGGAGACGCTACTGGGAGGGAGGTGGACGAGGAGGAGGAGGGGGACACAGTGGAGGCAGTGTATGTTGGTGTGTCTGCATGGGGATGTGCTTGTGTGAGTGCTTGTGAGATGAAGTGTGGTGTTTGTGTTTGCCTGAGCCACTTTTGGGTGTTGATTTGGGTGAATGCTGGTCTGAAGGTATGCTTGGGATAGGCTGGGGTTGAGGATATTGAGTCTGGGTAGAGGAAGTTGGAGGGGGGAGGCTAGAGACAGGTACAAGGGCTGCCATCAGTGTTGGGACGAGAGCCTGAAATGCTCTCTGTTGGGCTGCCACACCAGAGTGAATGCCCTCCAGGTATGCATTTGTTTGTTTCAAAAGCCTCTTGACACCCTGGATGGCATTCAGTATGGTTGCTGCTCAACAGTGAGGGATCTCAGGAGGTTGATAGCCTGCTCATTGAGGGCAGCAGGACTGACTGGGGCAGGGCCTGAGGTGCCTGGGGTGAAGGAGATGTCCACCCTCCTGGGTGAGCGGGCACGGGAAACACGCAGAGGGGCTGCTGGAAGGGTGGTGCTGATAGGGGGGTGGCGGCTGTACCTGTTGTTGGGGTGGGCACAGAGGTGTCTGCCACCGCCAGGGAGCTTCCATCGGAGGAGGAGTAGCTGTCTGTGGTCTCCCCTCCTGTCTCTGTCGTGGTGCTCCCTTCGTCCTCTGTCCCACTGGTGCCCTCACAGTCGGTGGATTCGGCCTCCAGGCCCATGTGGGATGCAGCTCCCTCCGTCACCGGAGCCTCTGCTCCTCCACCAGATGATGCTAATGCACACAAGGAGAGGGTGACAAAACAAAAAGGGGGGGGAGAGACAGAGGATACACTTGGTCAATGCCAGCAACAATACTACCATTGGCGTACACAACACACAGGGAGCAGCCCTATGCACTAGGCCATGCCCAACCATTTACTAAGATAGACACCAGCCCATGGGGTACAATGCCTACCGCCATTAGCTGCACACCTGAAACCCACAGGACCCTGCCCAGTAGTAGATGCCCACTAACACTATTGGGGTAGGAGTGCTCCAGAGTCTGCCCAACAAGGGACCTACCCTGCCATCCTTGCCCTGGCCTATGGGCACCCATAGCCTACATCCCCCGTCCAGGTAACTCTTAATGAGTGCAAAGTCAGGATTCTGAATCTGTACTCACCCCCTTGTGGCTGCTTTGATGCCTTCAAGTGCCCATCCAACTCCGGATAGGCCACCGCCAAGATACGGAACATCAGGGGGGTCACGGTTGATGGGCACCCCTTCCTCGTTGGGAGGCCAGCCCAGCAGCGCAGATCCTCCCACCTTTTGCGGCAGTGGGTGCTCTGCCTGTCAAAGACCCCAGGGTCTGCATCTCCACCCTTTTTCTGGTGGGTGCTGACCTGCATGGAAAAGACAGTAGAAAAGTGAATTAGTCAACCATCCAGACCGTCATACTCATGGCCCACCAGATACCTCCCATCCCCTGACGCACATACACTGACCAGCTTAGATGCAGCACTCTGGCCAGGACGCTTCTGCAACCCCCTACATGTAGCTTACACACACAGCACTCCATACATTCATGGCCCACGCATCATGCTCACAGTGTGCACACCTGTTTGTCTGGAGGACCGTAGAGTAACGCGTACTGGGGTAGGACCCCATCCACCAGTTTCTACAACTCCTGCGCAGTAAAGGCAGGGGCCCTCTCCCCAGACACATAAGCCCTTGTCGCTTCCAGACACAGGTCACAGCAGCACTTGCGGTGTAGGTCCTCTGCTGTTGAAGGGCAGGTAGCAAGTGAGTGAACCGATAGAAAATGGTGGTCAAGTCCGTCGCGGTGCGTACCGTAACCACCGGTGTACATCGCCATTGGCTCCTGGAACCCTTAGGGCCCAATAATAACCAATGCGAAGTTGCGCGGCGGTCTTCGACCGCCTACCACAACGGCACACAACGCCAGTGGAATTCCCTCCTTTCCACTTGTCCCTCCTCACAGGTCAGGCAGCCACCATTTCAGGGGGCCACAGGGCATGGCACCTAACTGCGTCACAGCAGACATTGGCACAGCAACAGATTGTCGGATTCACATACTGGTTCTGTAAAGCAAAATAATCATCATTAGTGCAATAGTGTGTGAATATGACCCTCTGCTCACCATTGTCTTCCATAGGCTTCAACCGCTGAGGCTGAATATGAGATGGCGACATCCTCCGGTGTACAGACCCCTTGTGGACCTTGCGACAATGGAGGACAGACACATTATCATAACCTACAGACTTGATCGTGCCACAATCCAAGAACTGTGTGCCCAATTGGAGCCAGACCTGATGTCAGCTATCCGCCAGCCCACAGGTATCCCCTCTCTTGTGCAGGTCCTGTCAGTGCTCCAGTTCCTGGCAAGTGGTTCCTTCCAGACAACAGTGGCCATGGCATCAGGGATGTCTCAGCCAACGTGTTGACCAGCCCTGCTGAAACACATGCACAGCTACATTGTATTCCCCCAGGTGGTGGATTTGGCCACAGTGAAAGTTGACTTTTATGCCCTGGGCCATATCCCCAACATCATTTGTGCCATTGATGGTACATATGTGGTATTTGTTTCCCCCACCCAGAGAAATTAACAAGTTTACAGGAATAGAAAAAAGCTATTGTAGGAAAGTGCCATCTTGCCTGCTATGTTACCCCCATTTTCACTGTATGTATGTTTGTTTTAGCCCTTGTGTCACTGGGATCCTGCTAGGCAGGACTCCAGTGCTCATAGTATGTGCCCTGTATGTGTTCCCTGTGTGGTGCCTAACTGTATCCCTGAGGCTCTGCTAACCAGAACCTCAGTGTTTATGCTCTCTCTGCTTTCTAAATTTGTCACTGCAGGCTAGTGACTAAATTTACCAATTCTCATTGGCACACTGGTACACCCATATAATTCCCTTGTATATGGTACTTTGGACCCAGGGTATTGGGGTTCCAGGAGATCCCTAAGGGCTGCAGCATTTCTTTTGACACCCATAGGGAGCTCAGGCAATTCTTACACAGGCCTGCCACTGCAGCCTGAGTGAAATAACGTCCACGTTATTTCACAGCCATTTTTCACTGCACATAAGTAACTTATAAGTCACCTATATGTCTAACCCTCACTTGGTGAAGATTCGGTGCCAAGTTACTTAGTGTTTTGGCACCCTGGCACTAGCCAAGGTGCCCCCACATCATTCAGGACAAATTCCCTGGACTTTGTGAGTGCGGAGACACCATTACATGCGTGCTCTATACATAGGTCACTACCTATGTATAGCGTCCCAATGGTAACTCCGAACATGGCCATGTTACACGTGTAAGATCGTGGAATTGTCCCCAATACCATTCTGGTATGGGGGCGGGGGGGACAATTCCATGATCCCCCGGGTCTCTAGCACAGAACCCGGGTACTGCCAAACTGCCTTTCCGGGGTTTCCACTGCAGCTGCTGCCAACCACTCAGACAGGATTCTGCCCTCCTGGGGTCTGGGCAGCCCCGGCCCAGGAAGGCAGAACAAAGGATTTCCTCTGAGAGAGGGTGTTACACCCTCTCCCTTTGGAAATAGGTGTGAAGGGCTGGAGAGGAGTAGCCTCCCCCAGCCTCTGGAAATGTTTTGATGGGCACAGATGGTGCCCATCTCTGCATAAGCCAGTCTACACCGGTTCAGGGATCCCCCAGCCCTGCTCTGGCACGAAACTGGACAAAGGAAATGGGAGAGACCACTCCCCTGACCAGTACCTCCCAGGGGAGGTGCCCAGAGCTCCTCCAGTGTGTCCCAGACCTCTGCCATCTTGGAAACAGAGGTGTTGGGGGCACACTGGACTGCTCTGAGTGGCCAGTGCCAGCAGGTGATGTCAGAGACCCCCTCTGATAGGCTTTTACCTCTCTTGCTAGCCAATCCTCCTTTCTTAGTAGCCAAACCTCCTTTTCTGGCTATTTAGGGTCTCTCCTGTGGATATTCTTCAGATAACGAATGCAAGAGCTCACCAGAGTTCCTCTGCACTTCCCTCTTCGACTTCTGCCAAGGATTGACCGCTGACTGCTCCAGGACGCCTGCAAAACCGCAACAAAGTAGCAAGACGACTGCCAGCAACATTGTAGCGCCTAATCCTGGCAGCTTTCTCGACTGCTTCCTGGTGGTGCATGCTCTGAGGGCTGTCTGCCTTCACCCTGCACTGGAAATCCCGAAGAAATCTCCCGTGGGTTGACGGAGTCTTCCCCTTGCTAACGCAGGCACCAAACTTCTGCATCAGCAGTCCTCTGGGTCCCCTCTCATCTCGACGAGCGTGGTCCCTGGAACACAGGAGCTATATCCAAGTGACCCCCACAGTCAAGTGATCCTTCAGTCCAAGTTTGGTGGAGGTAAGTCCTTGCCTCCCCACGCTAGACTGCAAACCTGTGTACTGCGTGATTTGCAGCTGCTCCGGCTTCTGTGCACTTCTCCGAGGATTCCTTCATGCACAGGCTAGCCTGGGTCCCCAGAACTCCGTCCTGCAGTGCTCAACCCTCTGAGTTGGACTCCGATGTCGTGGGACCCTCCTTTGTGATTCTGAGCCAGCTCCAGTTCACAAATCTTCTAAGTGCCTGCTTCGGTACTTCTGCGGGTGCTGCCTGCTTCTGTGGGGGCTCTCTGAGTTGCTGAGCACCCCTCTGTCTCCTTCTCCAAGGGGCGACATCCTGGTCCTTCCTGGTCCCCAGCAGCACCCAAAAACCTCTACCACCACCCTTGCAGCTAGGAAGGCTTGTTTGCAGTATTTCTGCGTAGAAACACTTCTGCAACCTTCAGCACGCCATGGGACATCTTCCTTCCAAAGGAGAAGTTCCTAGCCCTTTTCGTTGTTGCAGAATCCTTGGCTTCTTCCACCCAGAGGCAGCCTTCTTGCACCTTCATCCGGGGTTTCCTGGGCACATGCCCCCCCTGGACACTATCGCGACTCTTGGACTTGGTCCCCTTGCCTTGCAGGTCCTCAGGTCCAGGAATCCGTCTTCAGTGCTTTGCTGGTGTTTGTGGTTCTTGCAGAACCCCCCTATCACGACTATTGTGTCCTATTGGGGTAGTAGGTGTACTTTACTCCTACTTTTCAGGGTCTTGGGGTGGGGTATCTTTGACACCCTGACTGTTTTCTTACAATCCCAGCGACCCTCTACAAGCCCCCATAGGTCTGGGGTCCATTCGTGATTCGCATTCCACTTTTGGAGTATATGGTTTATGTTGCCCCAAGACCTATGTTCACCTATTGCATCCTATTGTAATTCTACACTGTTTGCATTACTTTTCTTACTATTACTTACCTGTTTTGGGGTTGTGTACATTTAACTTGTGTATATTACTTACCTTCTAACTGAGGGTACTCACTGAGATACTTGTGGCATATTGTCATAAAAATAAAGTACCTTAATTTTTAGTAACTCTGTGTATTGTGTTTTCTTATGATATCATGCTATATGATATAAGTGGTATAGTAGGAGCTTTGCATGTCTCCTAGTTCAGCCTAAGCTGCGTTGCCATAGCTACCTTCTATCAGCCTAAGCTGCTAGAAACACCTCTAGTCTACTAATAATGGATAACTAGACCTGGCACAAGGTGTAAGTACCACAAGGTTCCCACTATAAGCCAGGCCAGCCTCCTACTGCCATCACTCTATGAATGTGCAGATGGTGTGTTTGGTGGACCAGTTCATCTCCTATGTGAATGCCAAATAACCTGGCTCTGTGCATAAGGCCTTTATCTTGAGGAATAGCAGCATCCCATATGTGATGCTCCAACTACAGAGGCATCGGGTGTGGCTAATAGGTGAGCCCAAGGTCCCCACATAGTATAAGTAGGTGCCTGGGTATAGGGTTGTCCCTAAGGGTTAGTGTGTGTCTAACAGTTGTCCCTCAATATTTACAGGTGAGTCTGGTTACCCCAACCTCTCATGGCTACTGACCCCAGTGAGGAATGCCAGGACAAAGGCAGAGGAATGTTACAATGAGGCACATGGGTGTACACAGAGGATTACTGAAAGGACCTTTGGCCTCCTGAAGGCTAGGTTCCGGTGCCTCCATCTGACAGGTGGATCCCTGGGCTACTCACCCAGGAAGGTGTGCCAGATTATCGTTGCATTTTGCATGTTGCAGAACCTGGACTTGAGACGCGAGGTGCCTTTTCTGCAGGAGAATGTGCCTGGAGATGGTCTTGTGGCAGCAGTGGAGCCTGTGGACAGTGAGGAAGAGGAGGCAGAGGAAGAAGATGTTGACAATAGAAGCAGTATAATTCAGCAGTACTTCCAGTGACACACAGGTAAGACACTGTAACTTAACTTTACTTTTCAGTTTTCTGTTGGACATTGTACATGGCAGCCTGTTTCCCTATGGCTAGGGCCACTGATTGTACCCTTTGGCATCTCTATTTTCAGATCTCTGTGCCCCACTCTGGATCCTGCTGTGTGTACTGCTGCCCACCAAAGGTTATTCCAAAGTATAGTTCACTGTACATTTGACTTGCAATGCCTTGATAATGTTGAACTAATACAAATTTGAATCATTTGACAGACTACAGATTTGTATTTGTTCCAAGGGTGTTTATTTGTGTGCTTATAAGTAGAGGGGGATGTGCCATGGGCTGGGCTGATGGTGGAGGAAAGTCCAGGGTAGAGTCCAGTCTTTGGTATCACAGGTGCATTGTCCAATGGGGCATAGGAAGTGGAGTAATGGCAGTTCAAGGTGGACAGGGTGACAGAGTGGGACAGAAGGGTGACAATCAGGAGAGTCTTATTTCCTGGTGGGAGTCTTGGCAATGTTCTCTGGCTTCTGTCTGGATTGCAGGGACACTTTGCAGGATGGTTCTCCTTCTGCAGGGGGTGGGGTGCTGGTGGCCTGTTGTTCCTGTGGCAGGGCCTCCTGTCCACTAGCGCCGGGGGAGGTGGAAGGCTGTTCATCGGTTTGGCTAGTGTCAGGGGCCCGTTGGTGTGCCACTGCCTCCCTTATGGTGTTGCCCATGTCAGCCAGCACCCCTGCAATGGTGACCAGGATGGTGTAGATGTTTTTATGGTCCTCCCTGATGCCCAGGTACTGTCCCTCCTGCAGCCACTGGGTCTCCTGCAACTTGGCCAGTATCTGGCCTATCGTCTCCTGGGAATGGTGGTATGCTCCCAGGATGTTGGAGAGTGCCTCCTGGAGAGTGGGTTCCCTGGGCCTGTCTTCCCCCTGTCGCACAGCAGTCCTTCCAGTTTCCCTGTTGTCCTGTGCCTCTGTCCCCTGAAACGTGTGCCCACTGCCACTGACCCCAGGTCCCTGATTGTCCTGTGTCTGTGGGATTGCCTGGGGTCCCTGTAGTGGTGGACGCACTGCTGATTGATGGTTCCTGGGGACAGTGGCATGGACCTGCTGGGTGGGTGCAGTGCTGGTGTTTCCTGAGGGGGGAGGCTCTGTGGTGGGTTGGGACTGTGGCAGAGGAACCGACTGTCCAGAGGTTCAGGATGGGCCAGGTTGGCCATCCTGATCCAGGCGTGCAGAGCTGCTGTTGTCAGTGTGGGCCACTTTGGGGGGGACTGGATGTAGCTGGCACCTCCTCTCCGGTGACGTTGAGTATGGGTCCTGTGGGGATGCAAATGCAGTTAGTGTATCTGCATGTGCCATCTTGTGCATGGGTGTGTTTCCCTGTATGATTGTGATTTCCCTGTCAGCTCGGCCTTGTGTAAGTGGTGATTTTGAGGGCTGGGTGAGTCTCTCTACTGGGCATGCTGTGGTGATGGGTGTCCATGCAGGTCTGTGTTGGGGGTCCATGCATTGGTGTTACATGCAGGGCTTGGTATTGGGATGGGTGTGTTGTGATGGTGGGGTATGTGTGAGGTGGTGGAGTGATGGGGGTGAGGGTAGGGGTAGGAGTTTGTGATGGCATACAGGTAGGGTGGGGGGGATAAAATAGTAAAGATGTGACTTACCAGAGTCCAGTCCTCCTGCTACTCCTGCGAGGCCTCAGGATGCATTATTGCGAAGACTTACTCCTCCCATGTTGTTAGTTGTGGGGGAGTGGGTGGGGGTCCGCCGCCAGTCCTCTGTACAGCTACCTTGTGTCTTGCAACTACAGAACGTATCTTCCCCCGTAGGTCGTTCCACCTCTTTCTGATGTCATCCCTTGTTCTTGGATGCTGTCCCACGGCGTTGACCCTGTCCACGATTCTCCGCCATAGCTCCATCTTCCTTGCAATGGACGTCTGCTGCAACTGTGATCCGAATAGCTGTGGCTCTACCCGCATGATTTCCTCCACCATGACCCTTAGCTCCTCCTCTGAAAACCTGGGGTGTCTTTGGGGTGCCATGGATGTGGTGTGAGTGATATGTGTGAGGATGTGTGGGGTGATCTGTTGGGGTGAATGCTGTGAGGTGCGTGGATGGTATATGGGTGATGGTGTTCTGTGGCTCAGATTGAGTGGGTGCTTCTGGCTTGCGTCTCTCTCGGTTGGCAATCTTATTTTCACTGAAAGGGTTGTGGGTAATGTGGGAGTGGGTTTTATAGTGGTGTGAGTGTGTGGCTGTGGTGTGTGTATGTGTGTCAGGTGTGTGAAGTTTGAATTGTCCAATGTGGTGGTGTTTTGTAAATGTCTGTGTATTTTGAGCACAGGGGTGTGTACCGCCAATGGTTTACCGCGGTTGAAAGACCGCTGCAATAATTCGTGGGTCGTGATACTGTGGGCCTATTCCTGTTGGCGTAACGGTGTGGGTTTTGCTATCATCAGTTTATCACTGACCTTTGGTGTGGCGGACTTGTGTGGGTGTCTGTATAATGGCGGTTTTCTCAGCGTGGGTCATAATACCCGTAGCGGAATACCGCCGCGGTCACGGTATGTTGGCGGCTGTCAGCACGGCGGTAGGCGGCATTTACCACCAGGGTTGTAATGAGGGCCATAATATTTTAGCAACCGACTCAGTTTCCACCGGCCGACCAGGGAACTCCGATCAGCCTCCCTCACCCAAGCCCACATTCCCTGCATCCGTTGCAAACACCTTGCAGGACGCTTCTTCTTTTACCTCACTGCTAAATCCTGGAATTACCTCCACCTACGCACATCTCCCTTACTGGAGAACTTCAGAAAGCAGCTCAAGACCGTCACCTCCCGCTGGGCCAGAATCACACCACCTCCACAGCACCTGGAGATCCCTGGATGACAAACTTTATGCTCTACAAGAACCTCCTGGTTGATTGATTGACAGTATAGTATTTTGTTTACATAATATTCATGTCACACAATATTTGTATTCCTAAAATTTTGTCTTACAACCTTTGAGAGATTACACAAAAGATTGTCATGACATCCAAAAATGTACTTTAATTCTTGGTTATTTTAGGGCAGCTGCAAAAGCTTTGAGGAATATCCAGAAGAACGATGATCAGAAGCTCACACGGTGGCATGGATCCACCACTCCAGTCCCAGTCAGGCAGACTCCGAAAGTTTCAGACACTCAACTCTCCGAGGCCTCAGGCACAAGCTCAGAGACCCCCGAGGAAAGTCCTTCAAATCCCAACATATACTTAGGGACTTTAACACATCTCCTTGGGACCCCATGATTTAGATCCTCCCTATGCAAGACATCTTATCATAGAACCCACAACACAGCTACCAGATGTCCATCTTGAACTCCCCTCACCTTTACAGAGCTTTCTGAGACACCCCACACAAAGCTCCCTTGCCATCTTTTCACCCTCACTACATTGAAGACTACTGATTTTTCCCACTATAGCCTTTCGTAATTATCGTCTTCACTCAACAATATGAGAAGAATTTTGAAAATCATACCAATATTGTGGTGTATTGCTTCGTGATTGTGTTTTATTGCTTCCTATTGTTTTGAGTCGGGGACCAAAGTGAGATAACTCCGAGAATATAGGTCTTAGCAGCCCGAAGCACAGCACTACAGCATACACAACCCTACAGTTTTACAATTCAGACTGTTAGTCGCACGCGCAAGGCAACCTTCCTTTAAATCAAGGAAGTAGCCGGAAAAATAAAATACCCTGCACTTTGAACTATATGGCTGCTGAGTGAGTGAGTGGGTGAAGAATCTGATTCCCACTCTTTTAAGGAACAACCTCATGAATTGTTTTCCTAAGGAAAGTTTCCTTCCTTCCTTTTCTTCTCTTTTCTCCTTTCCATATTTACCGTATTGCTGTTTTCCTTACACACCTGGCAACCTTCTTTCCATCCTGCTTTATTTTTTCTTCCATCTTGTCACCTTTTCCTTCTTCTATCCTCCCTCCTTGCACGCTCTTACTCCAGTTACCTATTATTTACATTTCCACTGATATTTTCATCAGTCCTCCTCTAAGCACTTTTGGCTCCTTTCCCACTCCTTGGCCTACACCCCTCAACTGCGTCACAATATCTTTTTCTGTAATTTATTGATTTCTATTTCTGTCTTGTGACCAGGGGCTCACAGTTTAAGAACCACCATGAAATGCAAGTGATGTGTCCATTAACCCCCCACCTCCACCCAAGCTAATGTAGTGAGCCCTCCACTTGCTTTAATTCCTCTCATCAGGACGCACCTGACCACGGCAAGCGTAAAGGATGATGGCAGTGCTCGGACATCTTATATGAGACACGGGTACTGACTTTGCAATATATTATCCAACCAAAAAAATGTAAATAAAATAAATAAATAAGACAATGAAGTACTGAATAACTTCCAGATGTCCCGGAGGCATGGGTTAATGTAGTTATAATCCTACACTGTTGGAATGAGGCCACGGTTCATATCTTATCTTCCTTTTCCCTGATCATCCTCTTCCTTTGTTTTCTTTCAGTGGAGATGTCTTCTTGTCTTGAGACAAAGTCCACATCAAACAGGTCCCGATTGTTACCATCCAACTCTTCCACTGAAATTTCTACTTCTAACACAGAACTAGCTAGTATGAGCTGGGTCCTCAGTACTTCTTAAACAAAAAGATTTATTATTATAACCAAAATTGGAGGTAGTGTTAGCGGGTGACTCAGGCAAGGACTTGTGGCAGGGTAGACAAAGTGGCTAGAATATTGGTTACAGAGCTGCACAAGATTACACAGGGAGTCAGAGGAGAAAAGGAATACTCTGGGAAAGTGGGAAAGCTGCAGAAGGAACGAAGAAATTCGAAGCTCAGAAGCAACAGCCACTCAGGAAGCAATTTGGCATTCAGAATAACTAATACTCAGGACAGACGTGCAAGACATTTATATAACAGCATCACCAATAAAGAGAACATGGGGGAAAGCACACTAGAGCTCCACATGGTAAGACTGAAGCTCAATAAGTCCCTCATCCACATTTGCTGTTACAATTGCTGACTGCAAATACCCACATATAGGATATGTAGGATACATGCAAAAGGGTGTATCAGACAGATAGGATTTATGCAAAAGCAAGGTCTTTAGAGCTAACACCTCTTGTAATGTTATAAAACTAAGATGAAGACAACGCTCACAGTGGATGAGAAATGCCACCTAGGTTGTCAGCTGTGCCCATCAAACCTGGTGATCTCACAATAACACACAAAGCAATAACAAAAGGGGTGGAGAACTAAAATACACTCACAATAGGCAAGGAGCTTGATAGGAGTAGTGGTTTGCAGGAAAGATGGAAAAACAAAAAGCACAATTAGCCAAAACCAATAAAAGGGAACTAGAAGCTAAGACGAGAGTAATGGGAAGGTAGCAAACTAGCAACTGTAACTAAGGTAAAGGGAAAGAAAAGCAGGCACAAAGAAAAAGGTAACTACAGAAAGAGGGAATTTTCAAGGATTCACTAAATAGTGCTGGCTCAGGAATCAAGAATCATGGTATCGCAGTAGGACTTAAAAGAGCCCACTATGATCACATTCCACAGGTGTCAACAGGCTAGCACCTGCAGTCATCGGTGTGCTGAATTCCTCTACCCATCTTTGGCCTACAGGAGTGAAAAGAAAACAGTAAGCAAGAAATTTTAAGTACTGGAGTGTTGGACTTGGCCCTCTCTACAGGGTAAACCCCAAATATTTTGCCTTAACCATCCTGTTTTCGGAACTCATTTCTTTGGCTTTTAGGACTCTGTGCACGTTACCACTGCTACCCAGTGTCACATTGGCTCTCATTGTACCAATGAGGCCGCTGGATTTGGGTGGCAGCATCACCTCAATTGAGGGGAACTGAGTGCAATCCCACAGCATGTGACAAATGTCGGCCTAATCCATTTCCCAAAATCCGGGACGTTTTGTGGCAACCAGGTGCATGACATTGTGACCTCTCAGCGAAATCGTGGTGGATCAGATCTCATCATTTTTTCTCAATTACTTTAGTTTCACACATGCAAAGTCAAGCACAGGTAGAAAAATGGTTGAATGAGATTTATTGAATCAACTGCATCTTAGATGAAATGCAATAATTAGAATGATGAAATGTACTAGAAGCAAAATGGTGACAAGGAAGGTGAAACAGAGGAAAAGTCCCACCATACTGTCAGTATGCACAATATATTCAATCCCTACCTAAACTATGTTAGAGCACAGCAGGATTAGCCCTAATCCGCCCTTCAGGATTCCCTCTGGAAAGACTTCATCCCTCATACTTTAGTATGACAGTAGTGAAGAAGCCTGTTATCTACAGAGACACCATCCCATGTGGGCCAGGGAACTGGTGGTCTCAGCAAGCAGTTGTAATGAAGTCAGACAGCATACAGTCGTGGTTATCTGACTGGAACCTCCCTGCATGGGGCAAGGAAATGTTTTTATCATAAAACAACTGATGTTCTGAGAAAATGTCCCCACATAAAAATATGTGTATTTCTGTGAATGTTAGAGACGCAGTGTACCACTTGGGCCAACATTCCTATCTTGCTGCAGGCTTGAGGAAAGCATAGCGTGAAGGAATGTTGTGCTAAGAAATTTAACGCTTTCCTAGACGAAAGGACAACTAGATAAAGAAAATAAAACACCACCATGACTGTCGCAGATTCTAAAACAAATTGAATGAAACAGAATAAAATTTTACTAGGTTAAAGGGCACAAGCAGCAGTCCTAGTTGCTAAAATAACATGCCCAGAGACATCACTAAAATGTCTCTACAATACCAGGGCCAAAGTGAATGTGATCTCTCCTTTAAACATCATAAGGGTGTCTTACACCCAATTGGCACATTTAGTTGACTTGTAAGTCCCTAGTAAAGTGGCACTCAAAGTACACCGATCCTGTAAATATATGCTACTAGTTGGCCTGCAGCACTGATTGTGCCACCCACTTAAGTATCCCTTTAAAATATACCTCAGGCCTGACATTAAGCCTGTGTATTCAGTTGTCAACTGTAAAGTTGACCTGGCAAAATAAACCTCTTACCAGCCCTAAACCTCCCTTCTTAATATGTGTAAGTCACCCTAGCGTGGGTCCTACACAACCATAGGGCAGGGCGCAGTGTATTTAAAAAAGTTAAACATGTTGAAAAAGTTTACATGTCCTGGTAATAAAAAACTCAAATTCTTGTTTCGCTGTTGAGAGGTCTACCTCTCCCAGAGGATAACACTGGGTTACCTTTTTACATTTAATAAGTGATAGCTTTTGATTGGGAGCATGTAGGAAAGTCGTGTTTGGTGTCTGCGGAGTTGTTATTTAAAATCCTACACAACCATAGGGCAGGGCGCAGTGTATTTAAAAAAGTTAAACATGTTGAAAAAGTTTACATGTCCTGGTAATGAAAAACTCAAATTCTTTTTTCACTATTGAGAGGTCTACCTCTCCCCGAGGATAACACTGGGTTACCTTTTTACATTTAATAAGTGATAGCTTTTGATTGGGAGCATGTAGGAAAGTCATGTTTGGTGTCTGCAGAGTTGTTATTTAAAACCCTCTTTAATGGTAAAGCCAGATTTTGCAATTCTGAAAATGCCACTTCTAGAAAGTTAGCATTTTCTAGTGCTGTTTGGTGCCTACAGCCTGTTTCAGTGTCACATGACTAGATGTAGTTGATAGTTGGCCTTTGTGTCACAAAGGAGGGATTCAGTAGTGGAGGGATGGTCGGAGCTGTCACCTACCACACTTGTACTTCAAAGGCACTGACTCAACCCACACACAAAATACTTCATACTAGCCTATTGTGCTCCAGACAGACTGCGACCAGGGCAGGGACGTTGGAAACTCCAGACACCTCTGTAGGGAGAAAACTCCAGAAGGTTCTCCCACTTCAAAGCTGGCACTGGGTATAAATATTGGACCCTCAGATCAAACTCTTCAGTACATTCCTGGAGCTGTGGATAATACAGAAGAAGGACGTCCTGCTGTTTGAGGCCTGCCCTGCTTGCTGAGAAGGAAGACTGAGACATGTGTCCTTCATTCCAGGCTTCAGTGAGTCCAAGAATCAGCTGACTGACCTTCTGTTACAGCTACAAAGACATAATAAACTTCAGAGGTATTCCTACATCCTTCCACCTGACCTGCTGCCTGGACCTGCAGCCGGACCTGCTGAGCCCTGCCGGCCTCTGCTGGAGTGAGTTCCTGATCCCCAAGATGTACCCCTCAGGTCCCGGACCCTTGGTGTGACATCATTTGAACTTCTCCTTGAGGAAAAGGAGAACCCCTTAAGTTTTGGACTGTCCATGGCAGCGTATGGGCCTGTTTGAGTCAAAATCTTGCCATCGCCAATGCAAAGCTCCGGTGAATCCAACTCTTTGTGCGTCAGTGACCACCAGCAATGACCAGCAATGCGAAATCTGCACATCGCACTACTGCATCAACAGCCTGCAGTGACCACCAACATGAATCCGCAGCAGCGACCAGCAATGACCATCCACGACGCCCAACATGATCTATGCTCTACAGTCCTTGATGCCCAGCCTGCTCTTTGCACCACAGCAACGGCCATCTGCAACACTATCCCTGCTCCTTGCGGCCTCCTCCTTTATGAACAAAACTCTTCGCACTAAACGTGAGAAGGTAACTTTTTCAGCAAGACTCAATTGGTCCCTGTATCCGGCCCGTGCTCAATAACGGTCAGCTTGAAATTGTCACTTTCACCTGGTCTTGCATGACCAGATAACCTGAATGGTGCTTTGTGCTTCTGTGCCAAGATACCACAGGGTTAATCACAGTTTAATATAGTGACTTTTTGTAGTTCACCCTACCAAGAATTGTGGCTTTTGCTTTAGTAGGGTTTCATTCCCGCCACCAACAACCCAATTTCTCACATGGAGTGATTTTGCAAAAGCAGATCGGCTGCCACAATCCCGGTATGGGTCTGGAATGCATAGTTGTTTCAAAAAAGTATCCAAGAGTCTGTAAGACATTACATAGCAGAAGGTCCGGAAGCTTACTGGAACACTGGAAAGGTAGATCCCCTGAAGATGGACCTGAGAGCGCAGACAGTAAATCCTAACAGTGTTGGACTTTGAAGGGGTCAGATTTACTATTACCACTCTAACCTTAGCAACAGCAGGGAATGCATGGGACACTGGATGGTATACATTTAATATTCCCACACTAAAATAAGCAAAAGTAGGGAATGTGTTGGTCTTTGCAGGCATCAGAATTGTCTATTCCCACTCAAAGCATAGCAAAAGCAGAGAAAGTGCTGGATTTTGGAGGAGTCTGATTTACAATTTGTATTCCAATTTTAGCTACAGTATGGAAAGTGTTGTACTTTGAAGGGGTCAGATTTAGTATTCCCATTCCAACCTTATCAACAGTAAGAAACGTGTTGGACTTTGGAGAGGTCAGATTTGCTATTTTCACTCCAATCTGAGCAACAGTAGGGAAAGTGTTGGACTTCGGAGAGATCATACATACAACTCCTACTGAAACATACGCAAAAGTAGGGAAAATGTTAGAGGTAGAAAGGGTTAGATTAACCATTCCTGCTCCAATGTAAGCAACAGTAGTGAAAGTGTTGGAATTTGCTGGAATTCAATTTATTATTCCCATTCGCAAATTTTTTAAATACATTTTTTGAAAATCAACAAACAAATACAATTTAAAAATATCTTTAAACTAAAAATATTCATTAAATATAAATAAATAAAATTTAGCACTTTTTTTATTTTAAATAGAATACTAATTCTTGAAATTAAACATATTTTCACTTAGAACACCTCTCATCCCACTACCCAAATAACATAAGCAGACAATTAGAATTAGTAAAAAGAAAGATGATAAAAAAGATAGATTAGTAATATTTAATTAGAAGTTAGATACAGCAATTAAAACTAATACAATTTATACATGTGACAATAATTAAGACTATACAAAAATAAAGAAATTGATCAACCAATATCTTTTGTTTCTGTTTATTGATTTTCTTTCCCTCGTTCTTGGGTATAAGCGTAGGGGTCATACTTCTAGTACCCCTAACCTCTTCCTGTTGTCTAAAGTTGCACAATCACCTCCCTCCATACTTGCACCTCCAAGCAATTCCAGACTATCTGGTAAACATCTTCACCATCCGGACCACATCTAGGACAGACAGCATCAGGTTTAAGGCCAGATTTTAAAAAAAATGGTGCATCAGCTGTGATGCACCACTTTTCTTGCGCACGCTAACGACACCATGTGTGTGCCATATTTACAATACAGTGCACCATGTAGCACTTTAAGACAACAGCGTCAACATTTATGATGCTATTGCGGTTCTTTGCAGGATTACAGCCATAAATTGTGGAGCTAATCCTGCAAAGTAAAGGGAGGCCTATTGAAAGTGATGGGCATGTCAGCTTAACGTCTGCTATGAGCATGCATTGAAAATAATGCTAAAAATGGTGCAGTGAAATGTTGTACATTTCACTGGGCCATTTATACAGGCTTCCCTACAGGGGAATGCCCGCAATGCATACATTATGCCTGGCGCAGGCATAATGTGACGCAAGAGGGAGCAAAGTGGCACAATGCACTTTGTAAATATGGTGAAGGAGAATGGCCTCCTTAATGCCACATTAGTGTAAAAAAAAAGTACGCTAGTGTGGAGTTTAAAGGTACGAGGGCCTTATAAATCTGGTCCTAAGTCTTTTAGGTGCCATCTAGGTCATGTGTACATAATTGAATTAGGTATAGTTAAGCCTGACATTCCTAGAGACCTTGGCCCAAATTTAAGGATGACCTTGTGCTATCTAACACCACATTAGCATCATCTTTCTGATGCTTTTGTCATGTTAGATTGCCAAAAACGCCACGACATATCTACAAAGTAACAAAATGCATGCATCGCACCACTTTGCGACACTTTGTGCCACATTATGCATGCACCATGCATAATGTATGCGAAGGGGGTATTCCGGGGCAAGGAGGCACGCAAAAATGGTTCAATTAAATCTACAAGATTTCACTGCGTCATTTTTGCCATTTTAGCAGGAGTTAGAAGGGCACCCATTGGAATCAATGGGCCTTCTTGCACTTTGCTCCAGTAGCGTCAGATTTTTTGACGCTAGTGGAGCAAAGAGCCACAATAGCATCAAACATTTTGACGCTACTGTTCCTAATACTGCCATGGTGCACCATATCTTAAATGCAGATCAAACATGGTGGCATTAGCGGTTTGTGGGGGGGGTTCAAGAACAGTGGCACTGCATTGGATGCAGCATCACCTTTCTTAAATTTGACTTTTTGTATTTGTGTAGTAAAATCTTCTCCCGCTTCTTTTCATAAATTGACCTTTTCAGGTTGTCTTCTCGCTTTGTTTAAAACACAGTATCTCAGGTTTGGTAGTTTCTAGCAAGGATCAATAGAGCTAAGTGACAGGTTTGGGACTAATACCTGCCAAAATTAATAGCTGCAAGACTTTGTGAGAGTTTGGCTTTCTTACACTGGAGCTCCATTTACCTGTGATGAGCGATTTCATCATATATCAGCAACTGGGGATGGGTGGTCGCCAGTTCCTCTATCAGACTATCAAGCAGGATTAAAAGGCCCTCATGAAATAATTCTTCAAACATCAGCAAACTGGTCTCAGTCCAGTATGCCCAAATGCAGGCCTCAAAGAAAGCCATGCCATTTGGGAGCCCCACCAGTGGAACAGCGGGGGCATACAAGGGACCAGCTGAAAACCTATGTGCATAAATTCCCCAGTACCTCAAGCCATTAATATCAAAACATTGGGGGGTGCTCTATTGCCACTTAACGTTCAACAAAGCATTTTACCAGTTCATCTTTGGTAACTCCCTTGCTCATTTGACCTGGTTCCTGCACAAAGCCACGTCCAGCCATCTGGCCACCCAGTGCAACTGTGCTGCCAGGTAAGAGAAGTCAACGTTAGGCAATCCCAGACGCCCTTCAGTTATAGGTAATTTGCAAGATGCTCAAAGCTTCTCTATGGTGCGTCCTTGCCCACAAAAATTCCCAGAGCTGAGTCGCTAGTTCCCTCAACCAGCTTGGAGGGATTGAAATGGAGAGGTTGGCAAAGTAATGAAGCATCTACAGGAGTGGAACCACTTTGATCAGTGCCATCATGCCCATAACTAATAGTTTCAGAGAGTGCCAAAAACCCATGCCCTTCAAGATACTCAATGCTAGACCCTAATTGCCCGCCATTAGATCCACCATTCTGTGGTATATCTGGACTCCCAGGTACCGAAACCTGTGTTGCCCCCAGGTGATGTCCCGGGTAGAAATCGATGTAGCCCCCCCACCACACACACACATGGATTGATTAAGAGGGTAAGCACAGGTCTGAGGCATTCAGCCATAGGCAGCAGGCTCTCCTTTCCTTCACTTAAGAACAGAACATGCTGTCTGCATAAAGCAAGATTACGTGTCCCATCCTTGAGTAGTATCACCTTGTCTTTGTTCACAGCTCTAAGGAGTTCTGCAAAGTGCTGTATGGGTAAGGCCACCAGGAAAATGGTCCTCCAGGAAAATGGGCAGCATGGCAGGATCATTCTCTTGGTTTTAACGCTAGTTGTGGAGTTACCGTAAAGCAACTTAATCCACCTGATCCAAGGTTCCCCCATCTTCATTGATTTAAATGTTTCAGTCTGAAAGTCCCATCTAAGTGTGCCAAATGTCTTCTATAGGTCCACAGCCAGGACCATAGCCACTGATCAAATGTTGGAAGGTTTTTCACTCTGTATCCTAAAAGGGTGTCTCATGTTTAGTGTAGTACTCCTGGTGGGTATGAACCCCTTCTGATCATGATGTATCAATGTTTTCATATGCCGGTGAAGTTGCATAGCTAATGTTTTGCTAAGGATCTTATCATCCAGATTAATCACTAAGAGAAGTCTGTAAGAAGACATTTTTAACATAAAACAGGGTAGGAAAACTAGTTCCGAGGTGGCGTACATGGTCTTGATCAAGAAGAAACTATTGTTTCTTCTTGATCTCACTGTATTTTTGGGTATAAGGATTATTAGTGCCTTGACCCTTAGTGTATGGTAGAGCCGCCCACTAACATCCCTCATCTCAGGTAACAGCATAAAGTTGAAGCAGTTGGAGCACAAAAATGTTAGCAGAGGTACAGGAAAATTCAATAAGAGGGTCATCTGTACCAGGATTCTTACCATTGGCCATTAATCCAAGTGCCTCATTGATCTCATCGCTCGTGATAGTGCCTCCTAGGCTTTCCGCTGCCTCTCAAAATACTTTTCAGATTTAATCTGACCAAATAAACCACTGTCTTCAAGAACAGATCTCTGTGTTTTCAGAAGACAGCCCTCGATAAAAAATTTGAAAAAACTGTATTATTACCAACTTGGCCCAGCACAGTATGCTCTGATGGGAGACATAGCTGGGTAATGGGTGCACGCATAGTGGTCAACTTGATTATCAAGCCAATAGGCATCCAGATCTCTTGGTCAGGCTAAATAGGCCCGTAGTCAAGGCTTCTAAGTTTCTCAACTAGTAGCATAATACCTTTCCATTAAGTCTACTAGTTCTGGTTTTGCTGGGGTGCCAAAATTATTTCTAATTTAAGTTTGTGGCGAGCCAAAACCATGTCCGTAATGTTCTGGACAGCAGTCTCCTTTTGCTCAGAGCTAGGTCTATGTTGTGGCCCCTTACTACTGTTTTAAATGCCTCTCATAGACGGTAGATGCTGTGCTCATGTTCTCTGCTGAGTAATTTGATAATGTTTCACCTAAGGAATTTTGGAATGTAGGGACCTCCAGTGTGGCTTTATGGAGTTTCCATGTTGGTATGAGGACAAGTGTCTTGACGTATCTATTTTTGATCTGTAAAGGATTGTGATGAGAAAGTGTTTTCCTGCGGTGTTCATGAAAAACAATGAGGAGCAATTCACTATGATTTTCAGCTTGAATGGAAATAACAGCATATATTGCAATCTGCTCCCCTCGGTGCCTTATTGACCTCAGTACAAGACGCTCACTTATATTGGATAGCCGTCGTGTTGTGATTCCTTTCATATGAGTACGACATCGCAGGAGGCAAAATCATGTGGGATGCTGGAGGTCTAAATGTTTTCGGTGCTATGTGCACCCATCAGAAAAGCTGCCATGCCCATTTTTATGGTTGCCAATCTGAGCTCAACCCCCTTCCATTAGCTGATCAATTGAAAACCAAGGTCATGATATTTGGTAAAAAATAAAATGAGAATGTCCTGTGTGATGGGAGAAGCCACATTAGAAAGTCAATCAATATGACTGCCTTGGAGTCTCAATGGATATTGTGTTATCTTGCTATAACCACCTGGTCAACAAAAAAAATTAAATCAGCTAGCATAACTAAATCTTTAATGAGGTTTACCAAATTATTGGGGGTAGAGCAATTGGCTCTTCTTTAAAGGCACTAAGAATCAGACGACCCTTTTATTACTTTATGCATCTCCTGTTTTAAATGGCAAGACCACAAAAAATCTTGAAAAAATCTCTAAGCAGAGAATTTGACAACATTTACATCTTCAAACTGCCCCAGTCCCATTTCTATGAAATCTCTGGTACTGCTTCATAATGAGGATATGCCGAATTATATTAGTAATTATGCTGTTTCAGATCCAACAACTCTTAAATCTTTTTTTATGCACAAATTTAAAAACCTCAAACAAGGATGTGGAATTGAACATTCAACACCAAATAAGCGAATTCAAATGTATAACTTATTGAATCTAGAGACCTTGCTTAAGTTAAGCCGAATGACACTTTACAACATTGCTCCTACTATATTTTTAAACTATTTATAATAATACTGCAGTGTTTTAAATGTCGTATTTTTCTTATTGTAATCTAGGTGATTGATACAATAAAAGTTTACCCAACTGACACTGCTATTCGATATTTTCTGCCACGACAGGATGGCAAGGAATATGGGCAGGGGGCAGAGCATGGTAGGGGCAACTTAATGGCCATAAGTGCTTAACAAGATTACTCAGTAGTGCACAACATATTTATGCTTGATCGATAACGTGTAACAATAGGTAGGCTTCTTTTTTGGGGCGGCATGTGGTGTGAGTGTGTGTGGAAGTAGTGCCACCTATAGCCTGGAAAAGAAATCACAAGAGCTAAATATTCCGGGTGAGTATGTGGCCTTCATGACGTGTCCTTTCTGCTGTCAGACTTTTTACCATCCGCACTGCATAAACAAACAATGAAGCAGTTTTGGGTAGCAAAATGTCATGGGAGGGATACAAGAGGGAGCAGTAGTATGGTGGACACCCCCATAAAGAATTACAAACATTTGCAATGCAATGGGTCTCGTGTTTGCTCGAGTTAGAGCTATTAGGGTTGTAAATTCCTAACTGGACTTTTCTTTCAGCTTAAATTGAAAATGAAAAGTAAAACAGTTGACATTAGTGAGCCAATTCAAAGTGCCATGGCTGCCATGAGCACGAAGGAGAGACACAAAAAGAAAAAAGAAGTTTGCTCGCAGTCAAACATATCGGCAATCATGCAATTATCTATGTAACAGGGGCAGTCTGCAAGGAAGTAACAAAACTGCTCCAAGGAAGGACAAAGCTAAAGCATTTACCAATGATAACAAAGGATTTTCGAAAGGCAGGCCCTTGAACGAGTGATAGTGATTGGCGTGTGGTGGGTGTGGTTAAAAGCCCACAATGCTTACAATAGGTCAAAGTGCTTGCATGCTCGACCTAACAAAGGAACACAGGAAGGGGACAAAAAAGGGGGTCAGAAGAACACAAATCCACATCCAGGTTGCAATCTATCAGGAAAAAAAGGTGCTCATCGCTTCTGCACCAAAATATGGTTTGTAAGGGTAGGTACAAAAAAACAGGGAAATCATCCTGAGGCAAATACTGTGCCCAGATTGTGTCAGTTTTGTCCCAAGTTGAAATATCCACAGATCTTCCATATGGATTACTAACTAGTCAAATGATCATCCAGACTAGAACATGTTTCTATGTTGCAGAGGGCAGAGGGGTCTGGTAATTCGAGATGGAACCCCCTCTCTCCTACCCTCTTGGCCAGCCAGCCATTCCAGCAACTCGCTAATCAGTCTGTGGAAGTATGTCAGCTTCTTCACCTTGCAGCACCAACTATTTCTGGTTCAGATATTCCTCAGGTCGTAACCGGAAGAGTAATTTAGGGATGGGGTACTATTGGTCTTTTTTTGGGGGGGAGGAGGTGCCTGCCCTGCATTTCTAACTCTCTAACAACAATGGTAAGACCAGTGTTGCCCTTATGTTCAGCTAATTAAGCCTTGTGGGTGCTTACCAGTGATCAGATTGCAAACTGCATCAAACCGTATAAAATGAAATCGAAGCTGTAGATATGATGGAGTTTACATCTCCATCATACTCAACAATTTTGGGGGTAATTTATGAAAAATATATATTCAGTTGTGGCTGTTTTTAAATCTCACCCTTATGTCTGTGGTTTCAGTGTCAAATTTAATTTAGGACAGAGAGAGCGAGAGAGAGAGAGAGAGAGAGAGAGAGAGAGAGAGAGATCCTCAATCATCATGACACTCAGGCTTTTTGGTTCGGGTATATGGTGACTTCTTTGGAGCCAGGTACATTGTGCAAGAAATATCCACATACATTTAATTAGTTGACTTGGTTTGCTGCTTAACAAACAGATGTAAACTTCCGACAAAAACTTGAAATTGCTGTCAGCTATTTCCTAACAATATAAATTTCCTAACAATATACCCCAGATGAGGATTACAAGCCTTGAGAGTGAGGGATGCATCATTGTGTTGCCACTTAAAGAACGGCCTAGTGGCCAAACCCTATCTTCCATCAGTTGTATAAAATGGCATTAAACAAGGTTTGGCAGTTGCTGGGATTTTTAATCAAAGCTGCATTGCAGGCTAGATGGAATGATCAAGAGACTCTAGGATATTTTCAAGGGAGATCAATCCTTGGACCAGTCACTGTGAGAAAATGTAAGAGAGTCAGTATTTAATACTGAAAATAGAAATTAGGGTTCTACACGAAAAATGAAAAAACTCCATATGGTGCTCTAACTCAATCATGAAAACCTAAACAAATAAGCTGCTGTACCAGATTGCTGGTACTCAGGAGCTACAGACATGCTAGGACTCACCACAGTAGGTTTATTATCCAGCAGTTGACTGATCCATTAGGCCTTTTTCACTTCCCTTCCACTACAAACTTTTCCTTTACTACTTTATGTAACAAGAATTTATTGGGGGTAACTCATACTTAATATGCATTTCCATCAATTTTGATCTCAATACCAGAAAGAATCTCTATGAATACCTTCTTCTTTTTGTCCCAAGAGTGGACTTTGTAATGTCACCAAGGTCAGCAGACCCAAACCACGCGTCTCCAGTACCGGGATAGTGAACAAAGACAAAATGAACATTGGCATTGGTAATTAGGTTTTCCTTGTAGGACTTTCTGCACTTGCATTTTTTGTCTAAAAGCCCAAAATTCCTTAGTAGTGTATTCCATAATAGTTCTTGAATCAACCATATCTTAACAATCACCACAGGGTTTTGATGATTTTTGATACAATTGTCTACCTTTGCTTTTAGAATGTAAGCTGGTTCATTAGTTGAGCTGTAGATGATCCCCTAAGGCCCTAAAGCTAAACTCAACACAGTGGTGGCAATGAAGAGTTCAAGAGTCATACAGCTCTCCAGGGCAAGGGGAAGCCAGCTTTCTTCAGTATAGCTGCCCTCTCATAACACTCATCCTCAAAGTCAATGAAGTTAATCACATTTCACGTTGACTCAGGCACATATTTTATTATAATATGATGAGTGTAAGAGAGACAGCCATCTATCATTTTCTGTATTCCCAGCTACTTCTACGCCCTGTATCCCATTCATCATGTTAGGGTATTTTAAGTGGTAGCACCAGAAACTGCTTAAAATATTATTAAATTGGAGCTTTGTCTGCCGGGATACGACCTGTCCTTGTTGTTTTCAGCAATTCTCTTTTTCTGGTAAATAATGTTGACTAGATATGCTTTTTTCTAATGTCCAATGATTTCCTACACGGAGTCTCAGTGCAGACCCTTTTTCGGATCTTTAATTATTTTTTGAGTGACCATTTTAGACACTTATATACTTTAGCAGCTGACGGTCACAGAAATTCATACTTTTTTAAATATAGGGGGTCATTATGACCCTGGCAGACGGTGGAGAAGCGGCGGTAAGACCGCCAACAGCCTGGCGGTCAAATTTTTGCAATTATGACCATGTCGGTTACCGCCATGGTCATCCGCCTCTTCTCCGTTCCGCCCGCCAGGGCGGAGATGATCGCCGGGCTGGAGACCTGGGTCTCCAGCCCGGCGGTCGTCACTATTCCGCCGACGGTATTTGGACCCGGCTGACCGCCAGGGATTTCATGCGGTTTGGAACCGCCATGAAATCCATGGCGGTAAGCACTAACAGTGCCAGGGAATTCCTTCCCTGGCACTGATAGGGGTCTCCAACCACCCCAACTCCCTCCCCTACATCCCCCACCACCCCTGCCACCCCCCAAAGGTGGCAGGACCCCCCTCCCCACCCCTAACCCCAACATCACATCACTCATACACACCCGACACGCATGCAGGCACCACCAACACACATACACGCATACACACAGACATACATGCCAACAGCCACACACACAGTCAGACATGCACATCCACATTCAAACATACACGCACACATCCATACAGACATGCCTACAGACATACACGCACTCATTCCCAAACACACAACACCCCCGCAAGCATACACGCACTCACACACCCCCTCTACATACACACATGCACGTACAAAACACACGACACGCTCCACCCCCACCCCAATGGACGATCAACTTACCTGGTCCGTTGACCCTCCGGGAGGGGAAGGGATCCATGGGGGCTGCTCCGCCGACACCACACCGTCAACAGAACACCGCCACGCCGAATCACAGGATGTGATTCAGGAGGCGGTGTTCTGTTGACGTGGCGGTGGAGGTGGAGCAACCTCCACTTCCCCGCCGACTGCCAGTATGGCTGTTGGCGGCTCTCCGTCCGAAAAAGGACGGAGGGCTGCCAACAGTCATAATACGCCGAGCGGAAAACCTCCACCACTGGCGGTCTTCATCACGGCGGTCCCTCGGCGGTCTTGACAAAAGACCGCCGAGGTCAAAATGACCCCCATAATGTAAATGAGGTTTACATTTTTCTGTTACAAGAGTTCAAATTAGATGCATACTTATTCAGGGGTGTAAGTGACTGCAATTAATTCATTGCACTAATTTTCCCGTTTCACTCATGAAGAAACTACCATTGCCTTTTTTATTTGTTATGTTTGTTTTTGCCTGTATCACTTTGTAACTATCCCTCTGGTAGATTAACTTTCTTTTCCACAGCACTGAGCAAGAATGAAAGTATTCCCTGCAGTAAATGCCAGCTCAGCATCCCAAGGGACCTTTGGGTCTGCTGCGTCATTTCTCACTGCTAGAAAGAAATTACTGCTTTCAGCTTCCTGTGTGTACTCGATCAGAGTCTCCCTGCGTTGCCGGGTGCACAATACTGGAGGGAGAGGAACACAAGGGAGTCCCACCGCTTAACTGCGTGGACTCAGGTCACAGGCTTGCCTGTAACTGCCCAGGAACTGCACTGCAGTAACAAATGCCCTAGTACCAAGAACATTCAAAATGCCATTAATAATGGCGTTGATGTGGCGGGCACATTTGGTTTTATATAAAGAAAAAAATATAAACGAAATGTAGGTAGGCATAAAGAAAAAAGATAGAAGGGTATAGTGTAGAATGTCTTTTATTGAATTAATTACTTTAAACGTACAAAAAATTAGGAAGAGTGGTATTTATTAATACAATCAAAAAGGATAAAAGGAGTAAAAAGTAAAGGAGGATGTTAACGGAAGGGAGGAGGATCTGGGGCAGTGACCGCATACCTTAATATTATAAAATAATTAGAATAATAAAGAAATTCTAAGAATATTCGTGGAAATTCTGAAAATAATGCCTTGATGCTAATTAAAAAACAAAAAAAGGGCCTGATTTAGAATTCAGCAGATGGGCTTCTTCATCGCAAGCATGAGGAATGTTCCGTAGGCCACATCTCAAGTTCCATAGGATATAATGGAATTGTAGTATGACGTACAGCATATCCACCCTACAAACTCTAAATCAGGCCCCAAGACTGCAGTATGAATCACTCTGGAATAAATCACTCAAGATTATTCTCAAAGTGATTAATAATCCACGAGATAAACACAAGGAAGCTGTTCTAATAGTCTAAAACCTCTGTCTCCTTTCTTTTCCTTTACTCCTGCCCCCTTTTCGGTTTCTTTGTTTCCTTGTGCTTCTTGCATTCTATGACATCTTTTTATGATGCATATGACAACAGTTCCTCAAAGTTATCGAGGACTGGGGTTCTCATAACTTTGGATATCCCAAAACACAGTTTCTCTATCTGGGGTTGTCAAGCAAGCGTTTCCATTTTGATTTTTCTTTGAAATTAGCAGACCCCCGTTGGGTGTGCTAAGAGGAGTGATGTTGCACAAAATAGAGAGATGTGGAGGAGGAAAGCATTTTTAAGTGTGAGGACTATATGAAGGATGAACATCTATGGCAGTGAAAAGGCACCAAAAAGAAAAATGCCCTGTGCCACTTCATGGCTATCCCTATTGCCTCTCAGTGCACATACACCACCACTTACAGAGAGACAGCAATTTGTGTACACTGGATTGAAGCAGTAGCACAAAGCTTCCAACACCACCCTCCTTCAAAAGCTGTAGTCTGGGTACCTGGACCATCCTGTTCTGGCAATCACTCAAAACTGCGTTTATTGACACCGCAGTCTGTTAAACAGTCATCATCAAGAGCAAAATACATACACTTAATATAAATATCCGTCCAGTCATTAGAATTTTCCCTTAATCACACAAATAACCTACAATTTAAAAATATGTAATTCAGCTCATTAAAATATAACTGAGATTTTACAATGAAATGATAATAAAATCTACCCTATTGCACATACCACATCGAGGAACAAAAATGTTATTGCATCCCATCGACTCAACACACTAAGGGGGTCATTCTGACCCCGGCGGTCCAACAAGCTAGCGGTGCCCCGCAGGGCATTCTGACCGTGGCGGTTTGGCCGCGGTCAGAAGAGGAAAACCGGCGGTCTCCCGCCGGTTTTCCGCTGCCCTGCTGAATCCTCCATGGCGGCGCAGCTTGCTGCGCCGCCATGGGGATTCAGACACCCCATACCGCCATCCTGTTCCTGGCGGTTCGCCCGCCAGGAACAGGATGGCGGTATGGGGTTTCGTGGGGCCCCTGGGAGCCCCACAAAGAATTTCAGTGTCTGCTTTGCAGACACTGAAATTCGCGGCGGGTGCAACTGCACCCGTCGCACCTTCCCACTCCGCCGGCTCCATTCGGAGCCGGCTTCCTCGTGGGAAGGGTGTTTCCCACTGGGCTGGCGGGCGGCCTTTTGGCGGTCGCCCGCCAGCCCAGTGGGAAACCCAGAATAACCGCAGCGGTCTTCTGACCGCGGTGCGGTATTCTGGAGGGGGGAACTCTGGCGGGCGGCCTCCGCCGCCCGCCAGGGTTAGATTCACCCCCTATATTTCTTTATTATAGGTTTTAGAATTCTTTGTCTTTCCGTAATAAAATAAAAGCAGTCTAATAAACGATGTAAATTAGTACATTTCATCCCATAATCCCATGCACCGCCATTCTCATTTAATAATGTTACCATAGCTGCACAGGAATCAGAGGGTTTAAGAGTAATTCTAAATCTAAATAGTTCCTGCCTCATTTCAGGGTTAGTCAAGTAAGGTAAATACTGAAATGGTAAGTTATTACATCATGTGTTACCTTGGCCTCTAGCTGGCCAGAAAAGGCAAGAAAATATACCAACCGGGAGCTTGAGGTGCTATCTATACACTGATGAAGTAGGAGGGCAGACTCCTGTGACACCTGAGGATGAAGACCCCAGCACTCAAGGTATTTGGCAACAGGTAACTAATAAGTTCAGAGACGTCTTGCACTTCGCCCACGAAGTCGAGAACATCAAGAAAATGTACAATGACCTCAAGAGGAGTTCACAGAAACATTTGTCACAAAACTGATGCAAGAGCTTCTGAACTCCAAATTAAACCAAAGGAAGAGAGAGTCCACATCACCTTTGACCTGCCAGGCTGGAAGGTATGTGCGGTGAGAGAGGGTCTGCATTATCATCATTGACCTGCCAGGCCATGAGGATGAGGGTATCACTGCTGAGAAAGAGTCCACATCGTCATCATTTACCTGCTAGGCTCGAGGGTATCGTTGTTGGGCGAGAGGCCACATCATCATTGACCTGCCAGGCCTCAAGGGTATCACTTGAGAGAGAGGGTCTGCATCATTATTATCACTGACCTGCCAGGCTGGAGTGTATTACTGGTGAGAGAGGGTCTGCATCATCATCATCATCTACCTGCCAGGAAGGAAGATATCACTGGTGAGAGAGGGTTCACATCATCATCAATGACATGCCAGGCCTACAGAGTATCACTGGTGGGGTGGAAGCTAGACGACCACTGTTAGAGATGGGATCTGTAGTTGGCAGTGGTTTGCATCCTGTCCACATAGGGACCCTCAATCTAGTCAGGGTAAGGGAGTGACACAGGTAAGATAACCCCTGCTTACCCCCTGGTAGCTTGGCACAAGCAGTCAGGCTTATCTCAGAGGCAATGTGTAAAGCATTTGTGCACAAATACACACAGAGTAACACAGTGAAAACACCACAAAAGTACTCCACTCCGGTTTAGAAAAATAGCCACAATTTATCTGAGTAAAACAAGACTAAAACAACAAAAATTCAACATAAACAAGTCAAGATATTAATTTTTTATAGTTTAAGCAAGTCAAAGGTTTAAGCAAGTCTTAATCTATAGGAATGAATGGATGTATCTCTAGCGCAAAGTACCTGGGATGCATCAAAAATGAAGATGATGCTGGCCACAGGGGAGGCGAGGTGCTGGAAAAGCAAAGCAATAGGTCGGTTCCTTACTGCGCAGGGGAGGTGATGCGATGATTCTTTCCTCACAGGTGAGATGATCCGTCGGTTCCTTACTAGCAGGGAAGCTGATGTATGGACTCTTTCCTCGCAGGTGAGATGTGTTGGTCCCTTACTGGCAGGGGAGCTGAGGCATTATCTCTTTCCTCACAGGAAAGGAGATACGTCAACTTCTGGATATGCAGAATTGGTTCCTCATTGAGGTGCAGGATTGATGACAAATTGAGGCCCAGGGTCAATGCATGGAAAATCCAGATGCGCTGTGATGATGGACCCCTGGTGAAATAGGTGCTGGACAGGCGATGCATCTGTCTTCAGCCGCTAGACAGATGCTACACCGATTCTTCCGGTGCAGCGTGTCAATGTGTGGGTTTTCTCCTTCAGCTCACCAGTTTGCACTTCCAAGGGCCCAGGGACTGGAGTTGGCACCACTTGGCAAGTTAGGACTCTCAGCAGAAGAGGCCAGGCATTGGCAGATGAAGTCTTTGATGTCCCTGAGACTTTTTACCAGGAGGCAAGCTCATTCCAAGCCCTTGGAGAACCTTTGGAAGCAGGATGTAGAAAGCCAAGTCCAGTTCTTTCACTCCCATGACAGAAGCAGCAAGCAGCAGGCCAGCACTACAAAGCAACAGGCAGAGTAGCAGTCCTACTTACAGCATCCAGCTCTTCTTCCTGGCAGAATTTCCTCAGTCCAGAAGGATTCTAACTATGTGGTGTCAGAGGTGCAGTACTTATATCTATTTGTGCCTCTGAAGTAGGCAAACTTCAAAGAGAAGTCTTTGTAGTGCACAAGACCCTGCCTTTCTTGCCCTGCATCCAGAGACACTCCAGGGGGTTGGAGACTGTATTGTGTAAGGACAGGCATAGCCCTATTTAGGTGCAAGTGTCAGCCCATCCTACCACTCTAGCTAAGCAAGACCCATCAGCCTGGTGATGGGCCATCAGGATATGCAGGGCACACATCAGCTTAATTTGTGTGACTGTGAGAGTGAATGCAAAGCAGTCCAACTGTCATCCTGACCCAGACATGAATTCCACAGATAGGCAGAGACACAGAATGGTTGAACAAGAAAATGGTCACTTTCTAAAAGTGCCATTTTCAAACTCACAATTCAAAAATCAACTTCACCAAAAGATGTATTTTTTCACTGAGTTCAGAGACCCCAAGCTCCATATTTCTATCTGCTTCCAATGGAAAACGACATTCAAGAAATATTTCAAGGTAATTCCCATGTTTCTCTATGGGAGAAATATGTTTTGCAATAGTGAAAACCAAAGTTAGCAGTTTTCAATATCAGGACATGTAAAACACACCAGTATATGTCCTACCTTTCAAATACACTACACCCTACCCGTGGGGCGTGGGGCTACTTTAGGGGTGACTTACATGTAGTAAAAGGGAAGATTTGGGCTTGGCAAGTGGGTGCACTTGCTAGGTCGACATGGCAGTTAAAAACTGCACACACAGGCACTGCAATGGCAGGCCTGTGACATGTTTACAGGGCTACTCATGTGGGTGACACAATCAGTGCTGCAGGCCCACTAGTAGCATTTGATTTACAGGCCCTGTGCACATGGTGAACTAAACTAGGAACTTACTAGTAAATCAAATATGCCAATCGTGGATAAACCAATCACCAATACAATTTAGACAGAGAGCACTAGCACTGGTCAGCAGTGGTAGAGTGTCCAGAGTCTTAAAGCCAGCAAAAACAAAATTCAGCACAGGACCGCAAACAGTAGACCAGCAGCAAAAAGACAGGGGAAACCACGCCAAGAGCTAACAGGTCTAACAACCACTCAGCACAGCATATTTATGATGTTGTCACATCATGTGAATGTAAGATAACAATAGGCCCACTACATGTTGGGCAAGATGAGTCAAGTGCCAAACTGTACTGAGGGGGATATGTGCTAATTCCTTAATGGGGTCATCGCGCAAACCCTGATGCAAATTGCAAGGCTCATTAAGAGAATAGGTTGCGGCAACGAAGCGAAACACTTTTTTCCTTGTTCACTTCCTTCCCACAAGCCAAATTTACAAAGAATTATCTCAATAAGTGTGGGTGTTGGAAATATGTTGCCATAACGAAACATAAGCAGAACTGCAGGTGTTCATTTTTTTGTGGCAACGTTGCCTCCTCATTTCATGTGTAAGCATAAAACACGTCAGTCCGATAACACAAGATGATTATATGGGCCAGGCCTGGGGTCTGGTATACCTAAACTGTCACTTCAAGATGCTGACCCTTGCATACAAAGCCCTACGTAATGAAGGACCAGCATACATCAACAACCCACCAGACACCTGCCGTCTGCCTCCCTCTTCCTCGCAGTCACACCCGGGATCTTCTGATCCAACAGCAGAGGATGCCCCTCTCACAGGGTGGCCAAAGCTTGGAACGACCTTCCCCTGCACCATAGGAACACTGCATCACTCCAGGAGTTCAGGAAAGGAATCAAGACATGGCTGTTCGAATGAACATAGCACGGCAACTCATCTAACAACGCCAATGCCTTGAGACCCTCATGGGTGATTTGTCATGGTTTATAAATCCTGATTGACTGATTGAAACATGCAGGGGGTGGGGCTCAAGTGATAAACTACAATGGAAGAGTGGGGTTGATTAGAGGATCTTGTTTCCCAGGGGTGTCATATGGAATGTTGCAGTGAGGCAAGAGGTACAGGGATGTTACATGAAGAAGTGTTCTGTGTGAGATGAAATAGCACCCCTTGTTAGTTCGGGTAAGAAATAAGCTGTACATATGGATTTGAGGGTTTACTCAGATTGGAACTGTTTTCTGCAGGTATCTGTGCTACAGTGGCTTCATTTGATATTGTCCTGAGCAGGTGCGGGGGCTGTAACACCATAATTAATATTAGAAAACCATGAATCTAAAAACAAATTCTGAAACAAATATTGGATGTTCTGAAAATAAAGGCTTGAGGCTAATAAAAGCAAAAATTAAAAAAAGAATTAAAACTGCAGCATGAATTACTCCAGGATTACTCAATCAAGAGTAATCTCAAAGTGATTGATGGCCCCAAGATGAACACATCTATGGTCTAGAACCTCTCTCCCCTACCCTTTCCATTACTCCTGCAAACGTTGCCTCATTGTTTGACTGTGCAGAGCCAGCTTCAGGGCGGCGAGAGTGGTGTAGCCGCACTGGGTGCTGACCAGGACTGGGGGGAACACTGACCTCCAGGGTTTGTGGGGGGCACTGTGTTTAGCAATAACTCATGAAACTTGTGATTTAAAAGCACCTACTGAAAAGTTCCTTGTACCTCCTGCCTTCAGGAAGCAATTAAAGTTTCAAAATACCTCTTGTGATGAATGTTTCTGCTAGGGAGAGAGATGGGAGTTTTGTCTTGTGGCAGCTTTGACTCTCCATAAAGTAACCTAGAGGGTTGATATGCCTGCTGCAAAGAATAGAACTATATTTTATGTGGATAGTTGAGTGGATTTAGTAAAGCTCGCCTTCACAAGCGCTTTAAAACGAATGTGTGTGAAAAGGGGGCTATGGAGAGATGATGGGCACTTTTGCCGGGTGGTAGTGAGAGAATCCGAGGAGGTGGTCATGGGGTGGAAGGTGCCAGAAACGACTGTCTCACAGTGCCACCAGTGCTAAAGCCGGCCCTGACTGCAGTGGCGTAGCGTGGGTTGTCAGCACCCGGGGCAAGGCAAGTAATTTGCGCCCCCTAACCCGTGGATTTTAGCACTCGAGTCTCTTCCAAGATGTTGCGCCCGGTGCGGCCGGCCCCCCCTGGACCCCCCAGGCTACGCCACTGCCTGACTGCAACATGCAATAGAGTAGTGTATTGGAAAACACTTTCTCTGGCTTGTGTGCCAAGGTAGTCCCAGTGCGGAATATGCAACTGAACCGTCTTTTCAAGAGTCCAAATGCACTCTCAGTGTGCTGGGTGTCTGAATGTTTGTTGTGCCGTGTGCCTTGCTCTGAGAAGTGTCAGATCCTCGGATGTTCACGCCAGGATCATGAGCTCTGTCTTAAGTGGGGATCCAGAACTCCCTACCGGGGATGAACAGTTAGGTAAGTGCTCGTAAAAGTGCAGCCAATAAGCACGCACATGTACATTTGTGCACATGTGTGAGCTTTAGCTAAATCTATGGTACGTATGCAATTTTGAGCACTGCTTGGCCAGTACTTGTACACTTCTAATGGCCACTTCATGCTTTCTAGCAATCATAAGTCCTAGTGATCAAACATAAGCGGCACAGCGCATTTTGGGTCATGAACGGCCGGTTGGACAAGTATAAATCCAGAGGGCTTTTTATCACGTGAGAACAAGTACCCGCAAGGGCTGGGAAGGTGTCATTTGTGTGGCCGGGCATGCAAGTGTAAGTATTTTCAGAAGTAATCTGCACATTCAGGAATGACAAGCAGGATTCCTAGCTTTGCACATTACTCAATCCTGTGTGTGGTCTCCAAGGTGTGAGGGATACACCCACTCCTAAGGATCGTGGGTGGAGCTGGGAAGTCCGGCCCACACCATCGTGAGAGTCAGGTCTGCTTTCGAAATCGTCTGTACCTTTAAGGTGTACTTCAGTTTTTGGTTGTGGTACACTTCGCCGTGGCCGTGAGTACCACCAGTGATACATCTGTGCAGTCTACAAACCCCCTAGAAAGGTAAGAGGGCCCCCGCCCCCGCCCACCAACATAAAATCTTTTGGCTTTGCAGCATTGCCTGTGTGCACGTCCGTGGGAAAGACAAGATCCCTGCTCTCTAAAAGGAGGAGGCCACACAAAATGCCTCAGGACCTTTGGAAATGTTGGTGTGGCATCTTTCAGCAGCGGCATTGGGTTCCGTATCCACCAGCACCGACACTATGGAGCTCATCAATGAGTTTATTGAGGGGGTCTGTAAGTCAATATACCAATATTAAGCTCCAGTGCATCCCCAGAGGGCTCCAAGGTGCTGCGCGGTGGCCATGTCCAGCTCACAGGTATGTAGGAGCTGGGCTGGTGGTATGGTCCGGGGCCTGGCTGGCAACCCTGGGCCTTCCCTTCTAGTTGTGAGTGACTGCGGCCTTTGCTGCTGAGCAGCTTGCACCACCTACAGACCCCGCAAGTGCTGCCATGTACCAGTTCCAGCGCCTCCCCAGATCCCGTTACAGTCCTTCAAATGTGACCATTTGGTCTATTTTAGGTGACCCCCATACTTGTACGAATGGCATGAGCACCATGATATGATTATTTCTTTAACCGTATATTAAACTGTCAAACTGTTGTTTTGTGTTTTTTTTTAAGGTAGATTGACAGCGCCACTCTGTGGAGGACTGAATTTGTGCTGGATTTATGAAATAATTCGTAGTGCCGACCACCGGCGACCCGAGCACAAATTAAGCACTGACTGCATGTTTATGAGGAAGGTGTCTGATGATGCATACCTACCCAGTGCAACATTCATAATTACACCGTCACTCAGAGCTTCTCTGCTGACGGACTCCTAAACTATAAACAGATCAAGCCACATTTCATTCTCATGTGAGATCTGGGGAGGGAGAGCCTGAGTCTGAATGGTAAGCACTCCTGAATTCGACGTTTCCTGGAATTAATCAAGAGTGTACACGTCAATGCTGCACAATCCTGGCCGTAGAGAAATATGCTGGCGTTGCATCTCTCCTCCCTCAGCCTCAGTGTCCTCTACCCATCTCTCTTTTAATGAATTCTGATTCAGGGAGTTTTTCCAAAGACGGTGCTGCACTTTCTTAAAACTCAATAAACACCGGTTTTAAACACCAATATCTCATTCTATATAGGCAAGAAGGTGTTGGTCTTGTTTGGACCATAAATAATGCACTCAGGGCGTCCAGTTGATGTTAAACTATGCTTAGGTTTGGCTCTGTGCTTGTCACCTTTGGTACTGGTATGCCAAACCCTCTAGGAGATGCAATGAGAGTAAGGACTCTGGATTACTAGGTTTGTCGTTGGCTGAATGAGAGAGGAATGCAAGTATCTTGCTTCAGGAATGGAATTTATCCTGCACACTTTTTTAACTTGACATGATTGTGGTTTCATTGTTGATCCTGGTTGGAAGAAATCATTGACGCAGGCAAGTGGTGTCTTCGCCAGTGGGGGAGATGTACTACATGTTTGTGCTGGACAAAGCTATATCTACTTATAAATGGCACTGCTGCTCTCTTCCTCGGCGCTGGTGATCCTTTAGGTTGCTCCATCACAGAGAAAAGGCATGATTATGATGTTTAGCAGTGGTTTTGTACCAAAAGGGTACCCTTCTAGTACAAAAAGCTATGCTAAGATATACTTTAAAACATTTCAAACATTGTATGAGCAGTGCAATACACATGCAAAGTTTTAAAAGTTTAAAAAAATAAAAACATTATATACGTTAACGCCTCGAGGAGGCATTCAAATGTTCATAGAGTTTTTGCCATAAAAACCATGGCTGTAAGCTTCGGAATGCCCATGTCCCGCCCATGGGATGGTTCCTTGTAGCAAAGGAATGCAAAGTAGTGCAAAGCATCATTTGCTTTACTTTTGGACAACTTTACAGTGCAAAAAACGTTTTACGGTGGAAGGTAATTAGCAAGTCAACACTGCGCCTAGGTACTGCTTAGTTTGCACTTATGTGTGTTCATTGCACCGACTGACCACCGGTCACCTAGTCTTGACAATACTTAGGGCCTCATTAAAAGTGGGAAACTCCGCTTGAGTCATTAAGAGTTTCCCAGAAGGTCGGTGGGTGGACGGCTGGCCTAGTGGGAAACATGCTATACTCGTAATGAGGGCCTTAGACATTTAAAGTGTCTGCTGAAATGTAAAAATAAACTTCCAAAATGCAGACATTAAAATAAAAGTGAAACATGTATGCTGTTTGAGGTAAGCCACAAAATGACTAGCCAATAGGAAGCACTTCTAAATAAGGAAAACAAAAATAATATAAATTGTTTAAAAACGATTGCATGTTAACTGTACCAAAACAGAATTTGGTACAGTTAAGGTATGTAAACTGCAGTATGCAGTTAGGGTTACTGAATCTACACTTATCTACCCAATACAGTGTTTTAAAACTTGTGTTGTCATTTACCCCATGAGGGCATCCTGCGAGTTGGGGATTTTGTTTCTGTTGTGCTTGGTATTTTTTTTAAAACACACTTGATAACAATGATTTTCGAAATCCCAAGCACGACTATATACATTTTGTACAGAGTACATGGATCAATTTTCCAATCCTAAAGGTGACCTAGGTCAGTCCCAGAGAAAGTGATGCACTGAACAGCAATACTGCAAAGGTATGATTGTACCAAAGAAGCCACATTTGGAATGGGTATGCAGAGTGCACTGAATTGTTACATATAGTTTTTCACTTCACCAAGGGATAGCATTGGTAGCGCAAGGGAATCTTAATTCTGCCTTCATCAAGTAGTAGTGCTTTTTAATAAGGAATCATTGAATGGAGGGACTAAATAGGCAACAAGACTCCACTACTTTCTTTACATTAATTAGGACTTCTTTCGCGCACAGCCAATTAATAAGTAGACTTTGAGCCTAATGGCTTGCATGCTGTGGTGATGTCTGTATATCAGTTGGTCTTGCTGTAGGGGTGTATATGGCTTGTATCTGTGGGTGGGTGTCTGCAGATGTGTTTGCTTCCGTGTGCATTGGCATCTGTAGTTGCCTTGCTTTCTGCCTATTTGCATCCATTGTGTGGTCTACTTCAATGTGATGGTTTATATATTTGTGTGCATGCACCGTGCAATGGCCAGACCTGTCTCCCTCCTTGGTGCCTACTTTCTTAAGGGCCATTGCAAAGGCCAATTAAATAATATAACCATCTGTATTTTCAGCAATGCATGATTCTCTTAATTTTCTTTACAAAGGTGTATATTCAAAGTGAACCAAGATGACCAGATGGTTACTGGACACTGTTTTTCTGTTCTGTGCTTTCCTTTAACAACCCAATGCAATCTGCGATGTTTAGACTTGGGTCATTCCAACCTAAATCAACCGGACCAACACACCTGAAAATAATGATGTGTAAAAGAAAAGTCCAAAACTGGACCCTGGTGGCCCTCATAACATGGAACCATCTGACATCATCAAAGTGGACACTTCTTTTAACACTGGATTCAGACCAGATCTTATGCTGAGAGGTAAACTTCAGACAGTGTCTCTCAATTTTCCAAATATGGGTGTTTCCTTTATGTGGCGAGCTTATAGTTTTTTTTGTTTCACTAGGCCCTTCTCAGTTAGAGGCGCAGCATTACACACTTCGCGGATAAAACCCCACACCTCCCCACCCCGTTTAGGGCTGGCTACCGTCCTCTTTGTCCAAACCCCCTCCTGCTCGCATAGACACAGCTGTGTCTGCTTCATGTTTGCAGGTCTGGGTGGGAAGGTGGGAGCCCAAGCTGCACCTGCTCTAGCGTCATGGGACGTCATGGATTTTCCCAGACAATCCTTGTTATCTGTGGTGTGCCCCAATTTTGCAACATTATTTTCCAATTTAAATACATGTCCCGGATATGGAAAAAGGGAGGGGCGAACGCGTATATAAAAATGTAGTGCAAGCTCACATTTCTAGTGGCCATATGTATTTAAATCATGGCAGGGCTCGAAGGCTATTTTTGCATATACCCCAGAAGTGCTGCAACATCATTCATGCCTTACAGCAAGATATGAAGAAGGGAGAATCGGCATTTCCAGAGACTCTCGGCTAAGGCCCAGGCCCATCAGCATTCCTCCCAGCTTCACCATAGAATGTGGGAAAGGGTTAATTTAATGATAACATTATTTTGTACCATTTTCGTTTGACTTGTGACAGAAGAGATAAATTAGAAACTATAACTTGCACCCCCGCTATGCACAGTGTTGTCATCAATGATTTTTGATGTTGCACTAATATTATTATTGATGTCGTAGAAGATGTCATGAGTGGTGTTATAGGCGGAGTAATTAGCAGCACATGCAGAGGACGCAAATTATTGCTACCTAAGAGCACAAGTTATAGTTATTTTAGATAACTCTAACTGGTTTATTTCAGTGATTTTGTTAGTTTGAAACAGTATGTTTAACTGACATTTTCATCTAACTGTGATGTTCCTTTAACCTTTGTTTTTTCCAGTGAATTTCTTAGCTTTTTTAATGCAAAATTAGATATTATCATACCTAACTATAATGTCCCTTTAATTTTTGTTGTTTTTTCAGTTAATTTCCAAGTTTTTTTTAATGCAAAGTAATATTATTATCACACTTACTATAATACCTTTGGTCTTGCGCAGCAAGGGTTTGGCTATAGGGCCTGGCCTGTGGCCAGGTGGTGTGAGCCAAACCACCCTTTCCCTCACAACCAAGCTCCTTCACAGGCAGTCACCCCTTTAGGGCAGCAAAACCCACTCAACCAATGAACCAACTAACCAATTCCCCTATACATAAAGCAGGTCTATCATCTTTCTCCAAAAATAACCAACAATTTAAATCAAATGTACATTTCAATAATAAACACAAGTCAATGTTTATTAAGAAACATATTTAATAACATTTTATTAAAACACATGCCTGTGACTCTTTATTTTCACATAGTTTTTATTGTTACATTCTAAGGACGAAAAATGTGAAAGTAAATAGTGAGAGGTATATTAAAAAAAAAAAAACACATACATAAATCTTTCTTTTACCATTCTTTAGCCCAAAAAATGCAAACACAGAAACAACCACAAGTGTTCCTAATAACTTTTTTACACATCTTTAGGCCATATAAAAACAACAGTAGAACAAGCCCCAAAACAGCCATAGAACAAGCCCCTATATGGTGCTGCTTTTCTAGCTATAGAGAAATAGCTCCAGTTGGGGAAATGCTTTAAAAACATATAGGAAGTTTTCCAGCAGTCAAAAATAAAAAAAACCTGTAAAGTGCCCTTGCAGGGCATTATGGGACGCTGTTCGAAGGAGCAGTGGATAATAAGTGAGTGTCTATGGCTGCCTAGTTAATATTTATTTCTTGCATGTTTTTTGCATAATTTGCTCAAAAACAATTGAATGAATTTATACCAAATCACAAAAAGCATACTTTCGAGGCCAAGATTTAGCTTTCTGCCAAATTTGGTGTAAATCTGTGCAGCAGTTTGGGCTTTAGCTGTGTCTGCATAAGGAAAACATGCTTTGGGACCCCACCATTTTCTCTGTCCTCACTTGACGGAACCCCGACAGCTGAAAGCACTACGCTGTGGGGGTAGGGCTCCTGCGAGGTGTTGGTCACAGGGCCTGGCCACAGGCTATGCCATTTGTGCAACCACACGCCGCACACAGCCATATGCCATCTGTAGCAGGGAATTGTGCTGGGTGAAGGGCCTGGCCCTGCATCAAACCTCATGCCATGAACAGCATGTGACCTCCTGATTTGCATTGAAAAACATAGATATTAACTTGAAAAAAAAATGGATGAAGTGAAGTTATAGTTCGGTGTGGTAATAATATCCTAAATTGCATTAAAAAACACAGAAACATGCAAAGGTTAAAGGGAAAATGTCAGTTAAAACATACTAGATTAAATAAACAAAACCACTGAAATTCTCTAGTTATAGTTATCTCTAGTAACTATAACTTATGCCCGAAAGTAACAATAACTCGCTCCCACGCCATGCACTGCTAAATAATTAACTCCCATGTTACAGCACTCATGGCATGTATTAACATCATTGATGACAATGTGCATGGCGGGGACGTGGGTTGTAGTTACTTTAGTACAGAAGTTATAGTTACTTGAGATACTATAATATATATATGTGGAGTGTGATGGGTGATATGGCTGTGAGAATGTGAATGTGGTGCTTTCTTCTAAAAAGTCTTGTAATTTAGCTCACTTTGGAGAATTCTAATGTACAACATTATATCTTATATTTGTTCGTAAAACCCATTTTTACTACTACAGTTGGCAAAACAACTCAGAATTGCTTTGTACCATGTTCAATAAAATAGTTTGAGGGAGTCTCTTGTGGAAAGCTTGCCTCACTGTGCCATGTATCTTTCTATCCCCCTAAGTCTTTCTCATTCACTTCTTTCATTTGTCTCTCACTTGTGTCTCTCTACTGCTTATTTCTCTGTCTTTCACTCTTTTTGGTACTAAGACTGTTATTTTTTCACATTATCATTTGTGATTTAGGGCCACTCCACTGGAAATATGTAGTAAAGACTGGCGCATGGAGGACCGTGGAGGACCTCACTATTCCAACTTCCTCAGTAAAAAGCCCAGTGGACCTTTTAGAACTAAACATCACTTTGGAACCCTGATAGTTTCTATAGTGATTTAACTAAGCATGCCCCACAGAGTCCTGTTGCTCTCTTCCCCTCGATTAGCGAGGCTTTACCTGGGAGCAACAAAGTTCCTCCAAAACAAATTACATGTTGCAACAAATCCAATATTTAGTTGACAGAATTCTGCATCTTAAAACTAAACCCTGGGCTCACATTAGCGAGGGCCTACTGACTCTGTACTGTCTGCCAGTTTCGTGCCGGATTGCTAGTAAGGCACTCTGCATAGCACATCGAGTTCCACAAGGAATCAAACCAAGGTTCCCTTAAAAACATATTATGCTCTAGGCCTAAGTCCCATTTTACGTTCTGACACACTATTTCATATTAAAGAATCAGACCTCAACAAGTCTCGACTGAGCTATTGTTTCTTTGTCTAAGCCTGCAAACTTTGGCATTTCCACCACGTCTACAAACGGACATATGTGTCAGGGCATCACACCCACACCCAGCTCTTCCAACCTATGGCGTAGAACAACCACACATTCTCCAACCAGTCATACACGTCTGCCTGTAATCCTTCTGGGCAATTTGAATGCTATGATGCCACATTTGTGGCAGTTGTGTGCCATACCAATGCTAAATACCATTATTGCACAGACAGCAGCACGTTGCATCAGAGCACATGGCACTGATGTATTATGGGGCCGGTACTGACAGGTACACTCTCCCTTTGACTACGCTGGCAGGAAACGTTATGCAATCCCCTCAGACACAGCCTGGAGACGAAGGAGTCGAACATGGAGTGGTTCGTAGACTTGACTTAGTTATTTCTCTGTGAACATACCCATCCTCTCTCTTGCACTCACCATTTTATACTAGAAAAAGGTTTTTGACTGAAGGTGATCGTGACCAGTCTTCATTCACGTGTTCCAATGTTTGCAATCGGTATTGCAAAACCAATGCACATAATTCTCACCATCAACCACATGTAGTCAATATGTATTAAAACACATAAATGGGCCTCAGTACCAACAGGTCACTGGATTTAATGTGTTTATAGGTGCCAATAGGCTTTGACCTTGGTTGCAGTTAATGAGCTCTCACAACTTTTAAATAATGCCACCAGCCAGGACCTGACAAAAGGTTTGCTGGGGCTATGCCTTCAAAACTACATGGTTAGGAATTAAGTTTAGGGTCATCCTAATTTTAAGGAACAGCAACAGTGAATCCAAGGTGCACTGGAAAAAATGGTAGTTTTGACCAATTCCACAGATAGATATTGGATTACTGGTTAAGGAGGGTAAAACCCTACTTAGGTAGGAACCACAATCCTTGTCAGGGCGAGCACGAGCAAACCCCAAATTAACCTGTGCTCATCCCCCTGGTAGCTTGGAACGGAACAGTCAGGCTTAACTTAGAGGCAACGTGTAAACTATTTATGGAGCATTTAAAACAGTAATAAAGTGAAAACACGAAACAAGAAAAATCACACACCAATTTAGAAAAATAGGGTCAGTTTTAATAAATAAATCAAAACTGAAATGATAAAAATCAAATCAGTAAAACCAAAGATGTGCAAGTTTTGACATTTCTGTGAATATATCGCCCAAAAACAAAGAGCGCAAACTGTGGATATCTGGACGTGCTATTCTGGGTCAAAGCCACCAGTTTGGGCCAACCATGATGGAGCACAGGTCAGCTAAAGGAACCAAGCTAGGCTTGCAGAACAAAAGTTCCTTGAATCCTGGTTGTGAAGAGTTGCAAAGTCGAGGCAATGTGCAGCTGAGGTGATGTGAGGTCCTAGTCGGAGATATGTCACACAGCGTCAGTCTGATGTGCTGCGAGGCTGCGAGGCAAGAACCTGCATCGTTTTCAAGGACGCCCTCGATGTGGGGGCTTATGATGCAAAGTCCTGCGTCACTCAACAGCTGGATCTGAAGAAGCTGAGGCGGATGTAGAGAAGAGGCTTGTAATGCGAGGGCTTTCATCAGGGATGCGTCGTGCAGCTAGGGTTCAGATGGGGCTGCAATGCAAAGTCTTTGCATCAGGAAAGTCCACACAGATTAGGCGATGCACCGATTCTGCTGGATCCACAGTTGGGGTGGTAGAGCACCTACAGGCCCACTTCCAAGGGTCCAGGACTGCGGTGGTACCAGTTGGAAGGGTAGGACTCACAGACTTCAGAGTCAGGGTGCTGGGTTCGAGGTTGTTGGAGCCGGCTATCCCTAAGGCGCTAGTAAGGAGGCCAGCCAACTAGCCCTTGGACTCACACTGTGGTAAACAGATGAAGGTCCATTCCTTCTCACCCAGGCAAGAGGGCAACAGGCAGCAGGTCAGCAGAGCAGCAGTCCAGCAGAGCGGCAGTCCTTTCAGCAGCACAGCAGTCCTTCTTTCTGGCAGAGTCCATAGCACCAGAAGCGTAGAAAAGTGTTGGGGGTCTGAGGTCCAGCATTTATGCCTGGTGCCCACTTTGAAGTGGAGGAAGCTTCTAGAGCAGGGGTCTCCACCCTTTATTGTAATGAGAGCTACTTACGTTCAGTTAGAACCATCATGAGATACTAATATTATTGGTGTTGTTATAGTGGCTACCTCAGACAAGATTATGTTGGTGGCCACCATATGCAAGATTACCAGCAGTGGTCACATCAGTGCATCAGGCATGATTGCCAGCAGTAATGTAACAAAATGCTTTATCAATGTGGGATACGTACACATAGATACTTCCTAAATGAATATATAACATGAAATGTATTGAGCACACAGCTACTCCTGGAAATGTCCCAACCCTGTAATGCATAACAGCCATAACTGCAATACTCTGACTCTAAGTTAATAATACTAGTAATAATTCTACCCTATGCCACATGATTTATCAATCAACTCAACTTTAAATATGTTTTGGAAACTCACCCATTTTTCTCTAAACATCATGTTATGAGTTATGAAAATACATACATTTTTATCTCAAATATACAATTGTCAATTTTGCTGTACATATATTAATTCAACCAAGCAAAAGCTTCTAATTTAGTAGGCTGGACTGCACACACAAGACTTTCTTCCAAGTTGGTGGAAAGCTATCAGTGGCTCACAAGCTACTCCTTGGAGAAGCCTGTTCTGGAGGTTTCTACCCCTCTGAGCTGTCAGGCATCCCTTTCCTCCCTATCCTGGTAACAGCTTCTCTGGGTCACAATGGATTAATGACATTCCCTTTGTGAGAGTGCTCAGGCAGTGGTTTTGTGATGTCAAAGTGTGGTAGGTGACAGCTTCACCCCTTGTTAACTCAGAGGGGTCCGTACTGCCAACACTTAGCTTACTTTTGTCTCACTGTCTGGAAGCAATACACAAGACCAACTGCCAGCTTCAACTAGTCATGTGACCCAGGAAAGGCTTTAGGCACCAAATGGTTAGGGCAAGAACTTGCCAACTTCCTAAAAGTGCTATTTTCGGGAATTCTGATTAAAAATCCAACTTTATCGTGAAAGAGGGTTTTTAATTACAATTCTTTAGACACCAAACTCGACTTGTCTACCTGTTCTCAATTAGAAGTTACAGCTTATTAAAGGAAAAAAAGGTAGCTCCACTGTTATCTTATAGAAGAGTTGGACCCTTCAGTACTGAACAACAACTTTAGGAGTTATCTGTACCAGGAACATGTAAAATACACTGCATCCTGCACTCTGGGCTGTTCTGGGCATACTCTAGGTGTGACATATATGTAATAAAAAGGGAAGGTTTAGGCCTGCAAAACGTTTGTTTTACCAGGTCGAAATGGCAGTGTAAAAACTGCACATACAGGCTGCAATGGCAGGGCTGAGACATGTTTGATGAGTCACTTAAGTGGGTGGAACAATCAGTGCTGCAGGTCTGCCAGTAGCATTTAATTTATAGGCCCTGAATATAGTCCTTACCACCTTACTAACGACTTACAGGAAAATAAATGTTCCATCTGGGTTGAAACCAATTCTCCTATTAAGGAGAGAGCACAAGCACTTTAGCACTGGTTAGCTGTGATAAAGTATGCAGAGTACTAAAATCAGCAAAAACAAAGTCAGCAACACAGAAGGGTTCAAGGCAAAGGTTAGGAGAGAACCATGCCAAGGATGCCAGGTCCATAGACTTTTTCTTTATAAAAAGTGTTTTTTATGCTTACATTTTATAAACTGTACAACCAACATTTAGAACACAAAATTCAACATTATAACTTTGAAGAGCCTTTATTCGACGTGGGATTCAGAAATCAAATTCACCTCTTGTTCCCACAACATCTAAACTCACATTGGTTAACTCCTTTGCATCCCCTTTAGTGACCCAACAGTTAGTAGATGCAAATTTTGTGACTTGTGGCGTCTCTGAACATGATCTTATAGAACTACATTTAGATCTAGGTTTGCATACACCCTTGCAAGGACTTTGTTGCCTCAATGCCTCCCATTATAAAGACCCAGAGGTAAAACATCACCGCGCAAAATGTGTAGAAAGATATTTGGAGGTAAATAAGGGCTCAGTGAGTTCGGCACAGATGTTGCGGGGAGCAGGAAAGGCTATACTGTGTGGCATGCCGATGAGTGACTCGTGCTGATCAAACAGAGGCTTTCAGACTCTTGACGGCAACTGGAAACTTTTCAAACCCGTCCCTTCTCCAGGAGCTTCTACTGTTTAAATATCAACTGAACACAATCTGTACTACAGAGGCGGAGAAATTCCTCTTTCACATACAACAGAGACACTGCAAAAGAAGTGAAAAGGTGCGTAGGCTTATCAACTCCGGTACCAAGACTCATCTAGGGTGATTCCTGCCATCTAAGACTCGGATGCTCACTTTGTCACTCACTCAACGACAATAATGGTGCAATTTCAGAAATATTATGAACGCCTTTACAAGTCCGGAACACCCCCAGCCGCTGAATCTTTCTTTTTAAAAGCCCTAAAAATACCAAAGTTAGCCTTCACACAATATGCACAACTGAAGGGTCTGAATATGGCAGAGGAAATTGCCTGAGCAATCAACGCTATGCCCTCTGGGAAGGCTCCTGGTGAGGACCTCCTCCTGGCTAAAATGTATAAGGCCACCAAAACTCAGATTACCCTAATCTTAGTCTTGGTTTATCAGGAGGCCCTAGATGATGGTCATCTCTCTGCAGAGGGTTGTATTTATATACAGGAAGTGCACATGCCCCCCCCCCCCAGGCCTTTTCTAGGCCTCAGGTTCCCATCCTCTGGGGCCCTACTAATGTGTAAGGGGAGAGAGGCCATTTGGACCCCATACTCTGGGGCAGGTTTCATTTTTAAGGGGGAGAATACACTCGACCCCGAGCCTTTAACAGGCCCCATGTATACCCATCCCAAGGGGCCGTATTCATTTTTCAGAGGGTCATGTGGCCCCCTACCTGAGCCTTTAAAGGCTATCGGGACCACATACCCCAGAACAGTATTAATTTTTAAGGGGAGGGAGCCTCTGCCCTTCTCCCTAAGCCTTTAACAGGCCCTGTGGACTCCATCCCCTGAGGCTGAAGACCGGTTGCTGTCAGTGCCCTGCCGCCCACCAGAGACATCCACTGACATGGATGGGCATGGGCTCAAGGGAGGAGCTCCAGGGCCCCCAGAGTCCCTACCAGATCCCCTGCCTGCATTGTTTACTGTCCAATGGGAGCTGGCTACATTGGCTCATGTTCCCTGCCTGCAAGAGTGCGGACAGGGAGTTGAAGTTTTTCCTGCTCATGCTCTAGCAGGCCGGGAAATGCTGTGTCCCGATGGTTGGGGTCCCCTGGACACTGCTGCCGTTGACCCCATGTGATAGGGTCCCTGGGGAGTCACTAGATGGCAAGGACCGAGGGTCATTGTCCATGAAAGCAGAACAACGCTTTCGTGAACGACTCTGTTTTCCTCTGCCTTACCACGCATGTCCTGAACAACGAACATGCGTGGTTAAGGCAGAGGAAAACAGACTCCGGATCGGAGAGCACGCGTTCAGGTAAGTGGTGTAGGGTTGGGGGGTAGTTTTAGGGGCGGGGTGGGGGTAATTTTAGTTTTTAGGGGCAGGGGCGGGGGGTTCAGGGTAATTTTAGGTCTTAGGGGCGGGGTGGGGGGGTTGCAGTAGTTTTAGGAGCGGGTGGGGGTTGGGGTAGTTTAGGTTTTAGGGGTTGGGGGTTGTGGTTTTAGCTTTTGGGGTTGGGGTCACAGTAATTTTAGGGGCGGGGTTGGGGGTTTGGGGTGGTTTTAGGTTATGCGGCAGGGTTGTGGGGTTGCGGTAATATTAGGGGCGGGTGTGGGGTTGGGGTGGTTTTAGGGGCAGGGTAGGGGTGGGGGTCACAGTAGTTTTAGGGGCAAGGGTGGGGAGTCGGGGTAGTTTTAGGGGCGGGATGGGGGTTGGGGTAGTTTTAGGTTTTAGGGGCTGGGGGCGACACAATAGTTTTAGGGCCGGGGTGGGGGAGTTGGGGTAGTTTAGGTTTTAGGGGCGGGGTGGGGTAGTTTTAGGGGCGGGGGCTGGGATCTGGGGGTTGGGGTAGTTTAGGTTGTAGGGGTGGGGGTCGGGGTAGTTTTATGTTTTAGGGGCGGGTTGGAGGGTCAGAGTAGTTTTAGGGGCAGGGTTGGGGTAGTTTAGGTTTTAGGGGTGGGCTGGGGGTCGGGGTAGTTCTAGGGGTGGGGGTTAGGGTAGTATAGGTTTTAGGGGTTGGGTTCGGGGTAGTTTTAGGTTTTAAGGGTGGGGTGGGGGTTGAGGTAGTTTTATGGGCGGGGGAAGGGGGTTGGGGTAGTTTTAGGTTTTAGGGGTGGGGGTCGTGGTAGTTTTAGGGGCGGGTGGGGGGTTGGGGTAGTTTATGTTTTATGGGCAGGGTGGGTGGTCCGGGTAGTTTAGGTTTTATGGGTGGGGGTCAGGGTAGATTAGGTTTTAGGGGCTGGGTGGGGAGTCGGGTAGTTTTAGGTTTTAGGAGCAGGGGTGAGGGGTAGCTGTAGTTATAGGGGCGGGGGACCAGGGGGGGTCCCATGCTGGAACCATGCATGCCATTCCAGGCATGCCTTTACCAGGAATGCCTTAGGTTTTAGGGGTAGGGGGGTCACTGTAGTTTTAGGTTTTAGGGGCGGGGTTGCAAGGTTGGGGTAGTTTAGGTTATGTTATGTTATGTTGACCGGATTTATATAGCGCATGGCTACCGAGAGGCCTCCCAGCACTGAATCCAAAACCAGGGACTAGGCAGGGGTGAAAGAGTCTCTAAAACAACCAGGTCTTTAGTGCTTTAAGGAAATCTAATTCCTGGCTGATTAATCTAATCCTAAAAGGTAGGGAGTTCCACAGTTTTGAGCCCAAGTAAGTCATCGTGGAGCCACCCCATCGGGTCTTTTTGAATTTAGGGATAGTTGCAAGAGCAGAGGTTGCTGGCCTAAGGTCTCTTGTAGGCTTGTAAAACGTTACCAAGGTCCTTAGTAGAGGAGGACCTCTGTTATGTAGTGATCTGTGGATCACACACAAAGATTTGAATTTAATACGTTGCTCCACTGGGAGCCAGTGCAGTGATGTAAGGGCCGGTTTTGCTGAGGCATGTCTAGGGATATCTAATCGGAGGCGCGCTGCCGCGTTCTGGACTACCTGCAATTTCCTTGTCACATATTTAGGTGAACCAAGGAATAGGCCGTTGCCATAATCTAGGCAGGACAGGATAATCGCTTGAACGATAACCCTTTTGGCCAGTGGAGGAAGTAGTCTCAGGACCTTCCTTAATAACCTCAGCAAACCATAGCAAGTGGTGGAGAGTTTCTTCGCCTGATGATCAAGCGTAAGTAGGGGATCCAACCAGACTCCCAGACTTTTTATGTATTCCTTGGGGGACAGCAGCTCCTCAATGACACTGGAAGAGAGAAGATTATTACCGGGCTAGGATATTGGCCCAGAATCATTAGTTCAGTTTTATCTCCATTAAGTTGGAGCATGCTATTCTTCATCCAGCCGGAGACTGCCTGTAGGCAGACAGCTAGGGAATGCCTCTCCAATTCAGTGTTTGTGGAGAAAGACATTACTAACTGTGTATCGTCTGCATAGGATACAAGCGTCAGACCAAAGGATTCCACCAGATCTGCCAGGGTGGCCATATAAATATTAAACAGCATAGGGCTGAGCGATGACCCTTGTGACACCCCGCAGTTCCAATGGAACTTGTCTGAGATATGGGACCGATCTAGGACCTGAAAAGTTCTGTCCTCAAGGAAGGAGGAGAGCCAGCTAAGTGCTGTACCCTTAATGCCCGATTCATGTATCCTGCTAATCAGAACACTGTGATCGACTGTATCGAAGGCAGCACTTAGGTCCAGAAGTATCACTGCAGTTGTGTAACCTTGGTCCATCCTTTTTCTCGCCTCTTCCGTAACAGCTATAAGAGCTGTTTTGGTGCTATGGGAAGTCCTGAACCCTGTCTGAGAAGTGTGAAGGATATTATTGTCTTCTAGAAATCTGGATAACTGTGAGTTAACCAATTTATCCAGTACCTTTGAAATGACAGGGAGTAGTGAGATAGGACGGTAGTTTTTGAACTCAGAAGGGTCCAGGTTAGTTTTTTTTTAGCAAGGACTTAACTATTGCATGCTTCCACTGGGAGGGGACAAGGCCTTTGGTCAATGAGGAATTCAACAGTTCTGTCAGGACTGGAACAATAACAGAGGACCCCAGGGCCAATATGGGCGGAGGGGCAGATGATAGCAGGGAGGCAACCTGTGCCTGCGAAAGAGGAGAAAAATTGGGTAGAGAGGTCGTATTATTAGAGGCTTGAGTAGCCTGAACCTCCACCTTGGCCTCATTCTTAGCCAGGTTCAGATAAATATCACTAATTTTCTGCTGGAAAAACCTGGCCAGCTGATTACTACGCTCTACCGAGGCTTCAGTGGTGTCACCATTAGTGGGATAGTGTAAAATTTCTTTAAATACTTGAAACACCTCTTTGGGAGAGCCAGAGGCTTGTTCAATTCTACGGGAATAAAATATCCCTTGTGCAACTTTTATTTCAGCATGGTAAGATCTGATCACCCTCCTATATTCCACCCTTGCTGTAGGGTCGTAGGTTTTTCTCCACCTTCTCTCTAAGCCTCTGCAGGTTCTCTTAAGATCGAGTAAATGGGGAGTGAACCATTTGGCACCTGCTCTGGTTTTATGGGCAGGGTGGGTGGGTGGGTGTTCGGGGTAGTTTAGGTTTTATGGGTGGGGGTCAGGGTAGTTTAGGTTTTAGGGGCTGGGTGGGGGGTCGGGGTAGTTTTAGGTTTTAGGGGCAGGGGTGGGGGGTAGCTGTTGTTATAGGGGCGGGGGCAGGGGACCAGGGGGGGTCCCATGCTGGAACCATGCATTGCATTCCAGGCATGCCTTTACCAGGAATGCCTTTACAATGAAAAATCGTTGTTGATGCATTTGTGGTAAAGGCATTAGTGGTAACAACGCAGTCGTTGTTCCGCCCGTGTTGTTCTGACATGTATTCAACGGCAAAGGTGGAGTGGTCCCAAAGCCCCCTAGACCAAAAACTACATGGACCCTGGGAGATGAGGTCGCTGAGGTCCATAGGAGGCTCGAGGAGGGGGGCCCCATGCCCCTCTCCCCAGGAACAAAAAACAGCTATAGGGGAAGGGCTCCCTGGGGCTTGGTAACATGTGCCGCATGCACCTATCCTCAAAAAAAGAAACTTGGTCCCAGGGGATGGGATCCCGAGGCCCTTTATTGTCTCGGGGAGGGGGGCAACACACTCCCTCATCTTAAAAAAAAAGGAATTGCCTCCAGGGGATGATGTCTTTGGGGCCCTTGACACGCTAGGGGAGGGGAGACTCTTCAAAATAAAGGTATATGTTTGCCCTGCAAGATGGCATCCACAGAGTCTATAGAAGGCTTGGAGGGGAGGATATGATATATAAAAAAAAACCTGAAGAGAACAAAGTGAATGTGCGGTAAGTGGATTGGCCACTCATTTTACATTCACTGCTCTAGCTTTGGAGAGCCCCATACTGCCCCAGGGATTGTAATTTTTTTTTTTATTCCTAGTGGTGCCCCTAGAAGGGGCAGGGTAACCACCAAGAATTTTTTTTATGTTGTGGGGGCTGCTGAAAGTGCAGTAGCCCCCCACCAACAAAAAAAAGTAAGCGGCAGATTTAAGAGCCCCTAGCGCCTCCTTTTGCCACATTAGCGTAATTTTGCAAGCATGCATTGTACCACTTTGTAACCCTTTGCGCTACATTATGCCTGCACCAGGCATAATGTATGCAAAGGGGGTGTTCCCCCATTAGGGTGGCTGAAAAAATGGTGCAGAGAAATCTAAGAGATTTCTTTGCGTCATTTTTTTTCACACTTTCAACGCCTGCTCAGAGCAGGCGTGAAAAGGAGGCACACCATTCTTTATAATGGGCCTCAATGGGCTTTGCAGGATTACCGTCAATGTTTTTGACGCTAACCCCGCAAAACTCTGAACTAGCCTCAAACATTTTGATGCTAGTTCCCTAACTACTGCCATGGTGCGCAGTATCTTAGAAATGGCGCACATATGGTGGCATTAGGGGGGCACTAAGGGTCGCAAGAAAAGTGGCACTGCTCTGAGTGAAATGCCACTTTTCTTAAATCAGGCGCTATATTTCCTGGGTTATTAAATCCATGGGTCTCATTGTGAGTTTGGAGGTCAGCGGTCCGCCATGATGGCGGCGGTCCGACCGCTTTCAGTCTGGCAGTCCTGCCACAGTATTATGAGTTTGTTGGTCGTACAAACAAGAACACCAGCTCTCCGCTGGAACCGGCAGGCAGAACAGACCACCATGGTCACGATGAAGCACAAACGGGCCGGCGGAGCCTGTGTTTCCGCAGGACCCATTATGAGGTAGCACACTGCCAATGTAACCATGGCGGTCGAACCACCATGTACAAGCTGGCAGGAACAGACAGTATAAAGGAAGACACTCACCTGCAGGAAGCCTCACACGTCCGGTGCCGCCATGAAGCCATTCGCAATCCTCATGCTGCTGATCATCGGAAGACAGCAAAATCAACGCTGCCGTAGACACCAACAACCGTAAGTGCACACACCTACCTGTATTATTAACCTCAAAAACATCTTGTAGTGCCTGCATACATGTCATAGGTGGGTCACGCTATGCGTAGCAGGTACACATCTCCATCCACACACACTCACAAACATACATTAGCACGGACATGCCCACAGTCACAAAAGGCCCCCTTTGGGCAGCACATTCACACTGCACTGCAACACTTACACAAATACACACGGCCACACAGCTCAGGCACAGGGACAGTGATGGCCACACAACATTGTCACACACATCAACAACAACACACCTACAGCACATATGCAAATACAACTCACACACTCACATTCGCACTAGCCAGTGATTGTCCTCACATACAGCCCCCATATGTATTGATGTAGCATGGAACACAAACAGTGCCGCCATTAAACAACCCAGCAATGGACACACACATCACAGCACAACGGAAGCACAATAGCATGCACAAAACACAGAGACACAAAAAGACAAACAACAACATGCAAATTATACCTGCACAATTGGGATGGGGCCATCTGGGACACCCAGGGAAGGAGACTGCACTGGGACATATGTCACTCTGAACAGGCCCCTCAAGCAACATGTGCACAGGAAACAGCCCTACATGGGTATCTGGGACAAGCACTACTAAACCCAAATGTCATGCACATATGCACAATGGAGAAGGGCAAGTCATCAAAGCACATACAACTCCTACTGCAGGGGACATACCTCTGCAGGAACTAGCTGCAAGGGACACACCTAAATGGACACATGCACAGGCAAATGCAAATGCAGCTGGCACAATTTAACACACTCCATGTCTACACAAACTAAACTCAAGATGATACACATCACATGAATACAGAAACCTTATCAGGGAGAAAAGTTTAACACCATACGTGCCTATATTGGACAACACAAAAATAAATATTTACAGTGACAAACAGTACACACTGCCATTACACCATTATTGCACTTACACACACATACCTGTACACACAACATATACCCTTCTCTGGGTGGACACCAGCACTGTCCACAAACTCACATACTACTAACAACAGCACATGGAACAGCAAGGAGGCTCAAACACACACAACTGCAGGCACACAACCAAAGTCACTCAGGAACAACATGAAGGTAGAAAAGGAATTGCTGGGCAAAGGTGCACCTAAAAAAAGAACTGTTTGGATTTATTAATATGAAATGTTTGAAAGTTCAAGGCCATTGAGCAGTCCAGTCGGTCCATCACAGGCACATCACTGTGCTCAGACTTGATTCCTTAACCTCCAGGGTCCCTTCCTGCGGCATCAAGGGGGCAGGCAAGCACCTCAGGGATTATCCGGGGGTGGGGTTATTGGATTTGGGAGGGGGATTTTGGTCTTGGGTTTAGGAGTGGGGGTCTTCTTCCTGGGAGGGTTGAGCTTCTTCTTTGGGGGTAAGGGGTAAGGGCACTTGCAGGGGGGCAGGGGAGACCTTGGAGGTTGAAGGGGTTAGCCTGGGAGCTGGGTGAGGTCCTTTTGGGTCTGGAATGGGAGGGGGGCAGGGCAAACTTCAAGTTCACATAAAAACAGTATTTTGGGCACACTGGGACGGTCATCAAAAGAAGTTCAGGATTTGGAGGTAGGGGGTGGTTTTAGGCTGTTTTGGTGTAGATGTTGTGGGTGAGTGGTTATGCTAGGTATGCTTGTGTGTGGTGGGTGTCTGTTGGGTGAGTGAGTGTGGACGTTTGTGTGTCTTGGGGGACGAGAAATGGAAGTGCTGGGGGATGTGGGAGAGGCAGATATTTGAGTGTCTGTTGGGGTGATGACTGCGGGTTGGCTGGTTGTGGTGGTTGTATGTGTGTGTATAGTTAAGGTGTCTGCAGGTGTGGTGCTTGTGGTGGATGTCTGCGGGTCCGCTGGGGTGGTGTCTGCAGGTTTGATGGGAGTACTGGGTGTGTCTGTGATTGTTGATGTGTGCCTGTGGGTATGCTTGATGTTGCGTGTGTGAGGCTGGGGGTGGTGGAAGTCTCCAAGGAAATAGGGAGTGTTGTATCTGTAGATGACTGTTGTTTGTGTGTGTGCTGGTGTGTTTCATGGTGCTTGTGTTTGTGTGAGCTACTCTTAAGTGTTGAGGTGGACGTCTGAGAATCTGTCTGTGTGCCTTGGGTAGGTAAGGTGAGAGGGGATTTGGATTGTGAAGAGGAAGTAGGAGGGGGCCAGAAGCGGGGGTTGACTGGCTGCCATCAGTGAGCAGGCCAGAGCATGAGATCTCTGTAGGCAAGCCATTGCACCATGAATGTCTTCCAGGAATGCATTAGTCTGTTGTAGCTGACTTGCCAATCCCTGGATGGTGTTCACAATGGCTGACTGACCCACAGAGATGCTTCTCAGGAGGTCAGTAGCCTCCTCACTGAGGGCAGCAGGGGTGACAGGGCTGGGGCGGAGGTGCCTGCGGCATAGGAGAGGACGAAACTCTTAGGTGAGCGGACATGGCCAACTGGGTGGGGAGCAACAGGGAGGGCAGTGGTAGAACAGGGGGTTGTGGACAAAGATGGTACTTCCAGTCTCCGCCATGGCAATCACCTCACACTCCAGGCCACTGGGTCCCTCTCTGTCTGTGGTGTCTTGACTCGAGGTCCCATGGCCAGATGCTTCCCCACCTGGCTCTGCCCTGTCTCCTCCGCTGGCTGGTGCTGATGCTGCATGGACAAAGAGGAATAGGGTCATCACATGTCCATAACAACACTTGAAGCACAACTCTGATTCACAAACATTACCATTATGTCAGTAGGCTCCAGACATAACTTGCACCCAAGTGGCACATACATGTGCCATAACATATGCATGCATGCCATCTGGACTTACTAAAGTTGCCCACTAGAAAATCAGGATCTCAGACAACTAAATAGCATGACTGAGGGGCGTGGTCTGGCCGCGATCCATGATGGCCGCCTGAGAGCCGAGCTCCGCACGGCAGCGGGCCACGCGGCGGTGACGGCGGCGCTGGAGGCGCTCCACGGGACCCCCGAACGCAGCGGGGGCCGACGTAGGAGTTGGAGACAGTGAACGACCGACGTCCGTGACGCGGGGGGAGCGCCCTCCCTGGAGGCGCCGAACGGAGCGAGGGGAGCAGGCCTGAGGCCTACGGCAGGCCTCTGAGCCGCGGCCTCGAGTGTGGAATCACCCCGACACGGAGAGACGCGTCCCTCGCTGAAGCCTGAAGTGGAAGAGAGCGTGTCCTTCGTCCCTACCCGCGCCTTGACAGCGGCTCAACTGCGGCTCCCGGAGCCGGCAACAGGCCGGGACGCCGCCTGACCCCTCCCTCCCTCCTGATCGATAGCTGCCGAAGGGGGAGAACGGAGCCGACCACCATCAGGGCCCGGAACAACAACAGGAGGTGGCCCGATGCTGACAACGCATCTCCCAGTGCCTCTCCACCCTTCCCCTTTCTGCCAGGGGTGACGGGATCGGCGACAAGAGGCCTCACCACCAGTGGAGCGCAACGGACGGCTACTCGCACCCCCCCAGCCTTACCTGCTCCAGAGAAGACCCCCTGAGAAATGACAGAGGCCCCGAAGAGGATGGAGAGGTGAGAGCCGAGCCGGTGAGTCAGAGAGGATAAGAGACGTACGGAGATGAGGGTGTTGGATGAGTAAGGGAGGGGCCGGGAGTGGGGAGAGAGAGAGAGGAATATAACAACGAGCGGAGAGAGGAGGAAGACGAAAGGAAGAGGAGAAGGCAAAGAGTAAAGGAGCAAACTGCCTAATAAAAAGAGGGGCAAGCACAAAAGGGGGCAAAGAGTAAGAAAACAAAAAAACAAAAAAAGAGGAGAAAAAGAAAAAAAAGAGAAAGGAAAACGATCAACACAAACATAACAACAAAAGAAGCAATACCACACTAACAGGAACTGACGAGGCATGAAGAGCAAAGAGGGCCAGGAGTAATATCGGACCACGGCTCGGCTCCAAAACAACCCCTCTCTCCACGGAACAGCCCTGCGTGACGCTGAACGCTATAGAGCCAACACCGTGATCCTTCCCCTCGTACATACACACCAACGACAGCCCTCCCCAGGAGGCCACTTAGAGAGGTACCCCTCTGAACTCTGAACCCCACCCGCCACCCTCTCTCCTCTGCCGCCCACACTGATCGCCCTCATTGAGACACGGACAGGCACCCCCTTGGATCCCCACCTGCAGGGAGAAACCCGCAATGCCCAGAGGCAAGACGGCGGGTAAAGCACTGTGTAAACCCGCTCGCCAACTACTCTTCTCTGAAGCCCTGCGTCAACAGAAATATCCTGCTCCCGCAGCCTCTCCGCCCCCCTCACACGACACCATGTCAGACAATACTCAAGGAGCACAATGGATCGTATACTGCAGGAGATATCGGCAGTAGGCCGCAAAATGGAAGGTATGGACACTGCCATGTCAGCATTAACAGCGGAAACGAGATCCATGCGCTTGGAAATAGCGGGCTTCCAGTCACAAATCTCCGGACTGGACCATCTAGTAGCGGCCGTGGAAAGTCAAGTGGTCTCACAGACTGACAGAGATCAGGAACTCTTGTACCTTCGCAGCAAGTTAACTGACCTTGAGGACCGAAGCCGCAGAAACAACATCCGCTTCCTCGGATTTCCGGAAGGCATTGATGGTACAGATATCCTCTCTTACCTGCGAGACACGCTTCCCAAACTAGCCGACATAACATTTGACCCCCCTCTGGAATTTCAAAGAGCGCATAGACTTGGTCTCAAGAGACAAAACGGACAAGATCGTCCTCGTCCAATCATAGCCTGCTTCCTCCGGCACGGGCAGGTCCGCCAATTGCTACAGCTGTCCCGAAGTCAAGGCCCACTCCGGCTCGGTCCCCTCGAAATCCGCCTTTCAGCAGACTTCTCCAAAGAAACAGCAGATCGAAGAAGAGCCTTCCTCTCCTTCCGCCCTCGCCTTCGCCATCTGGACGTTAAATTCGGCCTCTTCGAGCCAGCCAGGATGTGGATAACTAAGAACGGAGAGTCACGAACCTTCTATGACCCAGAGGATTTGAAGTCATTCCTAGAGGGGCTGCATGATCCGACACAATCCATGGAATTAACAACCCAACCCCCCCAAGACACACAGAACCAAACCAGGGGAATGGGCCAATCGGAAATTGCTCTGGACACCGACGGAAGACCTACTACAGACCCCCAAACCAGGGGCAGAGACCTGGAGAGGTTAACAAAAAGTTTTGATGACAGGGGCCAAGTCCTACAGGCGGTGGCGATGCACACACAACTGCCGGACAGAGACAAGTCCCGATCCCCTTTGAAACCCTAGGTGCCTACTACCTGAAACCAACATGGACACAGTTTTCCTACAAGCCCTCGATATCTTCAACCACAGACTGCCATAGAAACGTTGCAGGAAACATAGGAACTTTGATGAAAAAGCCCAGACACAGAGACATGATGAGTACTTTACTTTAATGTACACTCCTCAGACATGGAACCACGGAGAACCGCACCCCTCCCCCCCCAGAAGGCTTTAACCGCCTCGGACTGCTCAGACTGTTCGGATTGTGTGATAGTTTTTGTTGGCCCCCGATTACTTTACTTTTGTTTCTCAACGTCCCTTCCTTTCATGCCGGGTAACACTTTCCATGTCCCGTATCACTTCTCCCATCTAGAATCAGGACCCATAACGTCCTCTGGAAAATATGGGAACTGACGCAATACCCTTGCACACTACTGGCTTGCCCTGGCAGGGTTGGGGCAAAACGATTCTGAACTGGGTTTTGAGCTCTAGACCCCGATCTACTAACAAACGCAATAGTGACATAATGATGGGCGTTGGTGCAAAGCAGAACAGACCACAGATGCCAAGTCCCAGAGCATATACATGCCACAACCCCTCAGAATAACCAAGGGGAAGCGACCTCAGTAACAACAATACTTGCCCCTGTCCTTTCCTCGCGCTTCCCCCATCCCCCCCTGCAAAGGGACGCGGCCAACATGCGCCCTCCCCTCCTCCCCCCATCCTCTGGTCACAAACACATTCCACACCACCCAGACATAATTGGATGCACCCACGCGAAGGTCTGGGGCACCCCGTGGGCGCCACCCCCCCCCCCCCCGGTGCGGGTCCCGCTGGCCGGGCGTCGAAGCTCATTCGGCCTAGGTTTTAGACCCGCTGGTCAAAGTTCGTGTACTTCGGGATTTGTATCCCGGTCTCCCCTCTTTACCTTCTTTTTTTTCTTTTTTTTTTCTTCTCCCCCCCACTGTCTTCTCCTTATTCTCTTTTCAACTCCTCTTCGTATCCAACGCGCCCGCCACCCACCCTTCCCCCCCCTTCCCTTTCCCCGACATCCTCTTCAGTTCACAGAGTCCACCCCACTCCCCCGAGCTCATACCCCCGGGTGAGCGGACACAGGAAACAAGGATACCCAACCAGATGGGAGCACCTCAGGGTGATATCATGGAACGTAAACGGCCTTACCCACTTTATCAAACGGAAGAAAGTCCTATCCTACCTTAATTCTAAGCAGGCAGACATCGCCTTATTACAAGAGACACACCTAGACAGTCTTGAATCTGATAGATTACGACGTGACTGGGAGGGGACCGTCTTGTTTAGTTGCACTCCACCCTCACCCGATACGGAGAATGTCCCAAGAAAAAGCGGGGTGGCGATCCTCTTACGCAAAACCCTCCCTTTCACGGTCGTCAAATCGTGGACAGACCCCGAGGGCCGATACATATTTACCAAACTGAAAATAGGGGACTCAACATTGTGTGTGGGATCAGTCTATGCACCAACAGGTCCCAAACGCCTCTTCTTACTCCAGCTCAATCGACTTCTAACCAAGATAGGGGCATCCCGTTACGTTATAGGAGGGGACTGGAACCTAGCAAGGGACGCAGCATTGGACAGGACAGGGCCTCTAGACACGAGTAACAACGCAGACAGGGCCATCCAGTCTGATATACTCGCAGATAACGGTTTGGTTGACCACTGGAGGCTGACCCACCCAACGGACAGAGAATTTACCTTTCTCTCGCCGGTGCACGGTACCCAATCACTGATCGATTACTTTCTCCTATCCCATAATCTTATGGCCCACACCTTGGAGGACGATATACTGAAGAGAGGCCTATCAGACCACTCCCCAGTTCTTATAGCCATCCGCTTAGGCCTGGTATCCCCGGGCCGAAAACCCTGGAGATTAGCGATCCATCGATATTGATCCCCCCAAGGTAAGTTGCAGCTACAGGACCATGCGACCACTTTCGCCCAAGACAACCTTGGTACGGTTGATTCGAGTCGAACTATGTGGGCTGCAGCCAAAGCCTCGATACGGGGACAGCTCATGAGGGATGCAGCGATAGCGAACAAAGACAGAAAAGAGCAACAAGCGGCTCTGGAACTCGACATACGCCGACTAACCAGACAATACACGGCACACCCCTCCCTTCCAGGCCGCCGAAGTTTAGAGCAAGCACAAATGGCCCTTAATGAGCTATACACCACCCAGGGTGAATTCGCATTACAGAGACTCCAAGGGAGACACTATGAACAGGGCGAGAAGGCGGGACGACTGCTCGCAGCCCAACTCCGTCAAAGAGCAGCCGCCCTAGCCATCCCAGCCATTCGCTCTCCCTCCGGGGACATACTGACCCACCCGCAGGCCATTGCAAACGAATTTGCCCAATTTTATAGACACCTTTACACGCCGGAAACCACGACTAACCTAGCGCAAGTTACCACCTTTTTAAAGAAGCTAGACCTCCCCTCCCTAACAGATGAGGGCCGTAGCCTATTAGAAGGGGAAATAAGCAGACAGGAGATAGATAAAGTCATCTCTGACCTCCCGTACCACAAATCACCTGGAGAGGATGGATACCCTGCAGAATTTTACAAATGGGTAGGGGCAGAGGCGATTGATATCCTATGCGAAGCCCTCAATGAAGCCTGCGAAACACAGACATTAGGGGCCATATCCAACAATGCCACAATAGCTGTCATACCGAAGCCTGGGAGAGATCCTTTAATATGCGGCAGCTACCGACCCATCTCTCTACTAAACAGGGACATCAAAATTCTAGCAAGCGTCCTGGCAAACAGACTACGTAAAGTAATCCCGTCCTTAATACACTATACACAGGTGGGGTTTGTACCAGGCCGCACGTCTAGGAACCACCTACGAACCCTATGCCATACTTTATGGGCGGCCGAGACTCCCCGGAGTCGGCGCTGGCCCTGTCCTTAGACGCCGAAAAAGCGTTCGACCGCATAGAATGGCCCTACCTATTTGCAGCCTTAGAGAGATTTGGCCTAGGCAACAAATGTATCTCCATGGTACGACTGCTCTATGATCAACCCGCGGCCAGAGTCAACTGCGGAGGCTTCCTCTCAGACCCTTTCCCTATCCGAAGGGGTACACGGCAGGGGTGCCCCCTTTCACCTCTCCTGTTCCTTTTGGCGATGGAGCCCTTGGCGGCAGCCATCCGGTCCTCCCCCTCCATAACCGGCCTACCACTACCCGAAGGCACCTCCAAGATATACCTCTATGCTGACAATATCCTCTTAACACTCACAGACCTGGAAAGATCCATTCCGGCCCTATTAGAGGTAATCGAGGACTTCGCAGCCCTATCGGGATAGCGTATTAACTGGGACAAAAGTGAGGCACTTCCGCTATCGCGAGTAACCACAAAAGCGGCACTCCTAGGCTACCCATTCCGATGGACGCCAAAACGTCTTAAATACCTAGGAGTGCTCGTTAACCCTGGACTGGCACACATGGTTGCGGACAACATTGATCCTCTCATCACGCGGATGAAACTGGACTTTGCGAAATGGACCCAGTTAGGCCTTTCCATGTGGGGCAGAGTACAAGCAGTTAGAATGGTGACAGTACCCCGTTTCACCTATATCCTAGGTCTCCTGCCCTTACAAGTGCCCCTCTCCACACTAAGAGGCATTGATGCACTAATTAGATCATTTGTGTGGGGCACAATGCGACCGCGGCTATCACCAGCCAAGCTTTTGGCCCGCCGCATAAACGGGGGAATGGGACTCCCATCAGTGGAACACTACTCTTTAGCCCTCCAAATGTCTCAGTTATCCAATACACTATCGAATATACCAGATCCCCCCTTGTGGATAGCAGTGGAAAAACGACTCCTGACTGCGAACGAAGGACTCGGTGGACCCTACCGTGCAGACCTCCCAGCCACTAACTCAGTGAATCCTATCCTGGTGGCGACCAGGGCATCCTGGCAAAGGGCCCACCGACTGTTTGGGGTCCACCCCCTCATACATGCCCAAGCGCCCCTGTGGCACAACAGTGGCCTACGCATAGGTGGCGAGGTACTCCATTGGCCGCAATGGAAACAGGCAGGCATCCTCACCCTCTCACAGGTCCTGGAGAACGATGTGCTCAAACCCTTCCCCAAGCTACGGGAGGAGTTCGGCCTACACCCGAACCAGGAATGGAGATACAAGCAACTCAAGCATTGTCTCTCCCAAGGGAATACACCTCCACAGCGGGGATCCCTGCCCTCACCGATAGTGGCTTACCTGCAGCAATGGGGACAATGCAAGGGAGTAATGTCGGGTCTATATGATCTAATTATTCGACGGCTTTACTCCCAACCGCTAATGGACAAACTACGTCTACGGTGGCAAACCAGGCTGCAGCAGGATCTAGACCCAGACGATTGGGAAGCTACCCTAGAGACACTAGACAGAGGTACCCGGGAAGCACGCTTGAAATTCTGCCTCTTCAAAATCTTACATGAATGGCACTGGTCCCCAGCGAAACTGCATAGGACCGGACTCCTCCCGCATGCGAACTGCTGGCGATGTCCAGAAACATCCTGTGACCTGATACATATCTTAGTAAACTGTACAACAGTAAGACCACTCTGGGATGCTGTGAGCTCCACTCTGGCTGAAGTAATGTCACTTCCGTCACCACTTCCTCCTGCCCTTATACTTCTGCAAGATACAACCTCCCTACCAGACCTCCCTAGACCACACAAGAGACTTTTGCACACAGCGTTAGCTACTGCAAAAATTTGCATACTCAGACACTGGCGGTCAGAAACCCCCCCAAGCCCGGAGGAATGGATTACAGCCATGATCCGCACTGCTATGCATGAACGGATCATCTATAACTTACAAGACCAAGCTCAATTATTCCTACAGGTATGGGCTCCCTTCCTCACAAGGGGGCAATAGTGCCCTACCCGGAACCACCACTGTTCCCTTCTCCCTTCCCTTTCCCTCCCCTCCCCCACATGCGTCTCTTTCCCCCTCTCCCCCTCGCTCCCGTACCTCTCCCTCCCTCTGTATTTTCCCCCCTCTCCCCCTCCTTATCTCCCCTTCTCTTCCTCTCTTTTCTATTCTTTTCTCCTCTCCCACTCTTCCTTTTCTTTCCTCTTCTTCCCCTTCTCCCTCTCCCTTTTCCTACTGTTTCTTCTTCTTTTCTCCTTTTTCCTCTTTATTACTTTCTATCCTCTCTCTCTCTCTTTCTCTCTCCCTCTCGCCCCTTACCCCCACGTCCCTTTCTAAAATACCCACTAGAGTCCGAACGTCGCCTTCCAGCAACGTTCCAAACAGACCTCCATGGTAGATCCTTTTCCCTATGTCGTCAGCTAGTCACCTGGTCCCAACCGATACTGACCACAGAGTTGACATGAGCTGCAACACCCATTATCCGTGCAGCAACATCCCTCGCTTCCCAAGGTGGCACTCCCTGGTCCTTTCGTCTGAACAGGTACAACCTACCCTTTACCCTCATATCTTTACCCTCTTTAAACCCCCCCACATAGCCTAAAATATGTTGGAAGTGAACTCTACCTCAAGTTTTTATATTATGACTGATACCTTGTTTGTGCCTTACGAGTTTTTTTTTCTTTTCTTCTCCTTCGGTTTCCTAATATCACTGATGTGTAATTACTCCCGATTGACGGGACCCTGATCCCACTGACTCTGTATCATATTGTGTTATTAACAATAAAAGAAAAGTTAAAAAAAAAAAAAAAAAAGAAATTAGCATGACTGGAGCCTTGGAACCACAAAATCCATGCAAGAACTAGGAGACCTCTTCATCCTCAAAGCTGCCTCATGCTGCAGGCCTCAGTTAACTAATGGCAAACTATATTATCTCATTGTAAAGTCCATTCCCACATATCGCACACAAGGTCATGCACACATCTATTTGTCACATGCATGATGAACCAACAATGAGAAATAATGCCCTGAAATCATGCTCTGTTTCTTACAAAAGTACTGTATCCTGGAGTAGATGACATGGAAATACCCATGTCACATTGGAAACATATTAACTATGTACACTTCACCAAGTTGCTTCTGTCCCAATAGAGTTAAGGAGGTAGTATTAGTGGTACTCAGATCGGCATAACATGTGGCATTGAAAGGAACACTGTTGACATCGGGTTCAATATGTTGGGGAGCGATGTCCCCAGAATACATAAAACAATGAATCAGCAAACCCCAGGACAGTCTCCACTAATGTCTGACACCCATTACAATGACATACTTTGAGTGTTTCTGTAGAAACCATCTGCCCCTTGCATGTTGGAGAGACGCAGGCCTTGCAAGGACTAAAAGAAGGCCCTTAACCTGTTGCCCAATAAGAAGCAATATCATTATCCACATCTTGGACATACCAACCCTGGTGTCTGACACGTCATGTCAACATCACTGCAAGTCACTCCATCATGCATGCCAACAGTCAGGGCACAATCCTCAACCATTACACATGTGCAGTGCAGTTTCCACATGATTCAACATCAAGGGCATAGATGAACACAAAGAGGTTCCACACTCTGGGCCTACCTGTCTTGTCCCTCATTGCTACTGCAGTTCAACATGCCAAATGACATACTGTGATGCATGGAGGTATCTGTCAGACAGTAGACAATGATGACACACCCCCCTGTCTGTGGCACAACATGAAAAGTACCCCCATTGTTAATGTACGATTCCACATCCTGTTTGCCATGCACACATATAAACATCATCCCATCAACATAGGCATAACATGCATGAAACTGCAGCTTACTAATGTTTCCTAAATAGAAAGGGACACTTGCTGACCTGTAGGCACAAGGAATGTTGGCAACAGTGATGACACATCATTTATGTCAATAGACATTCCCCACTTACCAAGGGAAAATAGTTTGCTACATCTCCAAACATTTAGCCATGGGAGCTATGTCACATGTGTGATGGACACCTACACATCACAGACTGCAGTGAGGCACCAGCACCCATCATACACAGAAGATAACTAGCTTCTGGGTGGCCGATGTCTACATACAAATATACCCAGACACATGGCAGAGTACAGTGATCCATAACCTATTTACCTTTGGCCTGTAACATTTAGGAGTAGAGATCTTTTGGATAGATATTACACCCAATACAACAACAAATAGTACATGAATGATCACTGTATATAGCCATTTTTGGTCCATACAAAGCGAGTGGATTGAGGATCCCCCCCATTTTGTCCTAGATCCCAGGTCCAAAAGGCAAGGCACACCACTTTGATACACATGACATGTCAACAGAAACAATCTTCCACCTACCGTGTGACACATGGCTCATCCCTCATTGTCAGGGGGAGCAGTCAGTACCTCCCTCCATCGCCTGGCAATGGGCCAGGTAGGAATTTGTTGTGCACTTACCCCCTTGTGGCTGCAGTGCTGCTCTCAAACGCCCATCAAACTCCAAGTTGGCCACTGCCAGAATGTGGGCCATTAGTGGGGTCATGGTCCGACAGGCACCCAGCCCACATTGGGAGGACAGCCCCAGCTGGGCCTCTGCAATTTTCTGGGCCCAGCGTCTTAGGTTCTCCCCTCTCTTGTGACAGTGGGTGCTCTGCCAGCTGTGGACCCCTAGGGTCTGCACCTTCTTAGAGATGGCTCTCCATATCCTTTTCTTCTGATAGGTGTTGACCTGCATGGATGCAATAGACACAACAAGAAATTATGTTCACAAGTCTTGTCCAAAATGGCTGAGTCACATACATGTCAGTACACCAAGCTAAGAGCATTCTGTACTGACCAAGTGTGGCACATACTGTCTATTGAGTATAGGGACATGGCTACAAACACTTCACAATTTGCAGACCAACCCAACACCCTGTTCAGCCCTGCACTGACTAGATAACTCAGCTGACATCTTGTGGACCATGATCTAGAAATCTGACTGAGATCTGAGAAACTATGAGACGCATCACACCTGTGTGCTTTCTGAAAGGTAGACTCCTTAGTCATGAATGCATCAAAACACTCACACTCTGTGAGAATGCTCCTCTGCAAACAGTCCCTATAGGCTACTGCCAGGGTACAAACTCTAACATTACACATGGGTAACAAAGAAGGGACCGGCATGGTGGATACAGAAATACTCTAGGCTGTCCATGTGTGGACATGTGCAAATACAAATGCAGACTCGTGCCACTTCAGGGGGCAGGGTTCAGTATGTCTTATCATCAACACAGAACAGACTTTTGGACATATGTGTCCATATTACATTGCTTGCAATCAAAACTACATTGTCCATTTACTGCAGTGTGACTAGTCTACTGAGTCACATATCATGACTCCCAGGAAACAACACACTGTTTGTACGTTTGAAATGTCAGAGATGCAGTGAGCCTGTACAGGATATATGTGACCTGTATCAAGGTGACAACAGGGCTGTGGGATTAAGGGACCTGTCAAGGGTCAGAGACACATTGACAATGATGGCAAGTGCACATTAGTGACAGATCTTTAACTCTCCCCTAAAAGCAATTACATTGTTATCAGAGGAAAGAGCCTCAATAAGCTGCATATAAGTAGTGAGGCAAGATTTGGCCTCATAACAGGATCAGCTGGGATACAGGGAGTGGCACAGTGCCACAGTTGCATACCAAAAGTGATTCTACACCAGCTTAGACTTGGGCATATACTGTGACATACATTTGAGAGGTCCTGGTCTCTGCAGGCTGAGCAGACAGAACCTAAATGAAACTCCATTTCCATCACTTCATGCATGACAGTACATCATGTAGCCAACAGCAATTTGGCATATGGTATGTGTGTGCGCCGAGCTGAAAGGCAGACTGAGTCAAGAGATGACTTCCAAACAACAGTTTATCAAGGGCAGATGTAGTATGAAATCTCTGTGGCAACATTCACATGCCTCACTTTACACACACTGACACATACAACAGTGATACACAGTTCATGTTGTCATGCAAATACATGTTGTCTCACATTGACAATATCCATGAAATAAGAGATGTCTGAGGATGGCAGTAATGTCACCTCACCTAGTTATGTGCATGCAACACAAGGTGGATCAGGGAATACACACAAACCACAATGTTTTATGACACCACATCTTGCACTGAACACAAATAGCTGCATATTGACACTCCCATTGATGCGCACTGACTGCACCTACAGGGCCTCGAGTTTACATACTAGTGCATATATGGTGAAGTACAGAGTGAATATGTGCACATGAGGCACTTACCTGCTCCCCTGGTGCACCATAGAGCTGTCCATACATGGGTAGGACCTCAGACACCAGCTTCTCCAGCTTCTCTGGTGAGAAGGCTGGGGCCCTATCACCTGCTGGACATGGCATGATTGCTCCCAGAGGCTGTACACAGCAGCTCAGGTAGTGGAGGTCTTTCTGGCAGCAGTGTCAGGCGTCAAGTGAGGGATTTTGCAGAACATGGTCATGCCCGTCATGTATGCGGCCGTCCTGTCGGCGGACACAGCCATCGGCCTGCGACCGCCACTGGCAACAATGTTAGCCTATGGCTGTGTCCGCCTCGGGCGCAATTGCCTACCGCCATGATGACTTCTGCCGGTGGTCTCTAATGTCCAGAGGCGTAGGTCAGGCATTGGCTATGTTAGAGGCCTGAAATGCATTATATGGCTCCAAAAAATGTGTCGTACCTCCGAAAATGGTTGGTTTATGCTGCAAAAAGTGCATGTCTTGTCCTGTCATGTAGGTCCTACTACTCAAACACCTTTGTAGGACATTGCTAGGCCCATATGGCAAATCGCATTGGGGCACACCCCATCACGCCCGATAAAGGTAATCTTAAAGCTTGGGAAATCACAGTCCGAGTGGCATTTATAATGCACAAATTGGTGATGACCAGATACATGATGTGTACACGTGTGGAAAAGCAAGGGATAACATGTGACTTCTGTGTGATAATCAGTTGTGATATGTACTGTAAATCATGTCCACACCTTAAGACATGCCTTGTCATATTTTATCACTGACAAGCTCCTGTCTATCGTCCACTGCCAAACCTTCAGACCATGGAAGAATGCCACATCATCCAGAATCGGCAAATAATCATGGACCTATGTCGTCAGTTGGAGCCAGATCTGATGCCTGCCATTCGTCATCCAATTAGCATACCACCCAAGTTATGGCAGCTTTGCACTTCCTGGCCATAGGGTCCTATCATAATACAGTGGCCCTATCTGCTGGGATACCCCAGCCTATGTTCAGTCCAGTCTTGAAGGATGTACTTTCAGCAATGTTGAAACATCTGCACAGCTATATCCGGTTTCCTCAACGTGAGGATTTTGGCCTTGTGAAGGCTGACTTCCATGGTTTGGCACACATCCCACATGTTATGGGAGCCATTGATGGCACACATGTTGCCTTGGCTCCCCCACATGGCAATGAACAAGTGTACCACAACAGAAAGGGCTTCCATTCCATCAATTTCCAAGTTGTTTGTTTGGGGGACCTCTACATTTCACAGGTCCATGCCCGTTTTCAGTCCATGATGCCTTAATTATGTGGAACAGCACAGTCCCCCAGCTGATGTCATGACTGTACCCAGAGAGGGCCTGGCTGGTTGGTAGGTCACATATGTCCTGTTTGTGTGTGTTCTATGTCTGCTGCAACAATTCCAAAGAGAGGTAGTTATAGTTGCAAATATGTCCCATTCCTTTATGGGTGACTCTGCATACCCAAACCGCCCATGGTTGTTGACGCTGGTAAGGAATCCATCTATGCCCGGGGAAGTCCACTTCAACGATGCTCATGGAAGAACACAGCATGTTGTGGAGCGAGCTTTTGGATTCCTGAAGGCTAGATTTAGGTGTCTGGACAAGACAGGTGAAGCCCTCCTCTACTCACCCGAAAAAGTGTGTAAGATCATTGTGGCTTGCTGCATGCTCCACAACATAGCTCTGCCCAGGAATATCCCATACATCCCATTTGAGGGGGAGCTAGCAGTGCCACTGGTTGAGAATCCTGAAATGCCAAGTGAGGATGACAGTGATGAAGAGGAAGGTGAAGACTTGTGGGCAGATCTCATCAATCACTTTATCTGAGTGTAAGTATATAATGTGATGTAATTACTGTGACTATATAAGGAACTATAGTTGTCAGGATGTGTGGAGTAGGTTGTTTTTCAAAGAGATAGGGGATCTCATGTTTTTCAGTATCCAGCCAAGGGTTGCTTGCTAAGTCAGACTTAAACATGTTGCTACCTTAATTATCTGCTGGGTTTGTGTTAGTCTTATTGTAATGCAAGTGTATCTATTGATGTTTGATATGTGGTTTTGGTCATAGGTATACATTTCCAACCTAAACTCCTTGTATTGTCTTCATCCAGGTACCTTCACCATGACATCCTCATATGGGCATTTCAGAGCTGTGACATTGGCAGGTATATGATGCTGTTTCAAGATGGGAAGTGGACATGGTAATGTTGGTCACAGATTTAGGGTGTGTGAGTCCTGTGCCAAAGCTGGTAGGACAGTGGGTGGGTGGAAGTCTGAAGTGTACAATACACTGGTTTGATGTGGTGTGTTGGCCAACTGTATCAAGTGCGTGATCAAAGGGCCTTGAGATATTGTGTCATCAAATGCAAACTACGCATTCTCCCTTCACATATTGTCAACAATGATCTTTTATGACCTCCTTGTAGCTGTAGATGTGTTACCTCATTGCAGGCCACAGTGCCTGTGCCACAACACTGACATAGGTTTGTGTCATACACCAGATGCTTGGCAATTGTTATAGGATGGACCCATGATCAGGGACTGTTGTATTGCCCTCTGTCTGTGCCATGGATTATGTTATGTTGGCTGTCCTGGTTTTGGTATGTGATAAGGCTCAAGCTGGTGACAGCATCCACTAATCTGTTAGCCGATTCTATGGGACAAGGTCTGACAAAGCCCTTACTTCTGTGGTCTGGGGGACTGTACCTTGGTATATCTACCCTGACTCATCATGGTTCAGCTGTGCTAGGCTATGACAGTGCAGGCATTTTGACTGTCTGTGAGCTGTACAGTGCAATTAAAATGTTTGGTGTGACCAGACACTTATATCAGTGTGTTGCTATTAATCCTCAGCATGACACTACCTGTGACATATCTCTCCTTACATTACCATCTTCTGTCTTCCTCATGTGCATCACATGGGTTTACATCACAACATTTTAAAATGTGGAACAGAAGTAAGTAGTTGATGATTTTCAGATAGGCGAGTTTATTGACATAGGTGCAGAAAATAATATTGAGATGCAACACAAAAGGTAAGTGAAGGGATCAGTCACGGTGGATGTAATCATTGTAGTAGAAGCCACAACATTTGAAGTCCAAAGTCCAGTGTTCTGCTACCACAGAAGATGGAAGGATGTTGAAGAACAGTCAACAGAATGAATATGTGGCACACAAAGGAGTTCCTTCAGGAAGGGGTCACTTGCTGGCAGTGGTTGATGTCTTGCCATCCGATGCTCCTTGATTCTTGGGTGAATGTCCCTGCTTGTCGGGGGAGGGGAGGTTCTGCTGCTACAGAGGCAGGGGTGTCTGAGGCCGGTCCTACCCCTGACAGGGCCTCCCTTCTAGTGGCTGCCACAGATGTAGAAGGGCCTAGTGTTACTTGGCCAAAGGAAGGGGTGTGATGTGTTGCTTATGGCCCCTGATCAGGGTACTGCTTATCTTCCTGAACACCCCATATAGGGAGGCCAGGATGGTGTTGATGTCCTCCCACTTCTCTAGTGACTCATGATGGAAGTACCTCTGGGGCTGCTTGATTTCCCTGAGTTTGGTAAGTACTTGGCCCATCATGCCTTGGGATTCTTTATAGGCTCCCAAGACTTGGCTGATGTTATCCCGGCCAGGGTCATCCCAGAGGCCTCATGCCACTCACCCACAACGTACCTCCCATGTATCCTACCCTCACGTGCCTGTGCCCTTGCCACAGATGGCCCCCCTATTACTCGTTCCAGGACCATCTTTATTGGAGGTGTGTTGCTGTGATTCACAATCCTGGACTGGGGGGCACGAGATGGTTGTCACTGTCCTAAGGACTCATGTTGGGGGGCGAATAGCTGCCTGGGATGTTGATGCAAGTGGGCTGGAAGGAGTCGATGTGGTCATGATGAGGCTGACTGGTGTCCTCTGACCAGTTTACGCTGATGTGCCAGAACTGCCCTCAATGTCCAGGCATTCAGGAGTGTTGTCCTCACTGAGGGCTTTATCTACGGGGGTAGTAGCAGTCTCTTCAGTGGGCTTGGTGTTCCCAGTGGCAGCTCAACCTGTTGAAATGAGAGATACAGGCCCATACTTATACTTTTTTATTGCCGGATTTGCGCCACTTTTTAACACAAAAGCAGCGCAAACTTACAAAATACAATTGTATTTTGTAAGTTTGCTCTGTTTTTGCATAAGAAAATGAAAAAATTACAAAAGTGCACTGCTAAAAAAGTATAAATATGGGCCACAATGTTACAGGTTGTATTGTGATATCTACCTCCAATAGCTAACAGTGACATTTAGCAAAGTCTGTGTATACATTGGATTGGCAGGTTTTCCTTATGTGACTGGTACACATGCTATCAATTGTATTGAGCTGACATTTGTGAAACATACCAATTCCATTTCAGTCAACCAACTGCCAAATGTATGAATTCACTACCACTTGGGATGATGGGCACAGACTTACAACTTGCCACCAGTGCAGGCAAAACAGTGGCTGGGCAGGATGTGGCTTTGATCCTTCTAAGTCCTATTTGACTGTTATGCAGGCATACCCTGTACTTTGTTGTATGTGTGATTATCATGTGGTCAGTGCATTGTGAATGTGTCTGCTGCCAATACCATTGAGGTGATGCATCCGGAGGCCTTGGGTTATTTTTTTTAGTTGCACGCAGGTTGAGCTGTCCTTCCTGTCCTCAATATTTACATCTTGGATTAGCTGCTCAAGATAGATGTCGCTGGTTAGGTACATCACAGAGTGTACAATGATCTGTCTCTTTCTCCCTACCAGGTGAGTAAACTTCATTTGTGAGTTCACAGACAGATGCGTTATAGCATATGGACACTGGCCTAGTGATTGAAGTTACAGGGACTGGCCCTCCTGAGAATTAGTCATGTTGTTCCATGGACTACACACAGTATACATACGTTGTCCTCCCAGGTGAGTAAACTTCCATTGCGAGTAAATGAAAAAGGGAATTTGGACAGATGCACACTGGGTTTGTGTTTGGATTAGGTGAGCCAGAGGCTCTTGGCCAAGGCAGTCATGTCACTCTCTTTACTTCATGCACTTGTTCTATGTCATCCCCTAGGTGAGTGCACGTCATGTGTAGATTCCCAAAGAAGGGTTTATTTGCAAGTGTAAACTGACCTGGTGGTTGGAGAGACAGTAATAGAGCCTCCTGTGAGTTGCAGCCATGTTACTCCCTGTATTGCACACACTATACTAATGGTTTCCTCCCAGGTGAGTATGTTTCAATGATGATTTGGTATACATGGGTATTTTGGCCGAGAACACTGTTTTGGTGTTTAGGGTTGGGGGACAACAGTGCCTGCTGTGAGTTGCAGTCCTGTTACTCTCACTGCTCCCCAATACCTGACAGATGCCATCTCTATGAGATTTTAAAGGACTGTGGACTTCAGAGTTGGGGACACAGTTCTGGTGTCTGTAGTGATGTAGCAGTGCCTCCTGGCCTTAGCAGTCCTGTCAGTGCTTGTTCTACACACACACTATACAGATACCATCATCTCAGGTGGGTACACTTCGATGGGGAGTTCAGGGACAAAGGTAATTTGATCAGAGGACACGGTGGTGGCTGAGTGGAGTGACAGTAGCAGTGCCTCTTGGCCTTAGCAGTCCTGTCAGTGCCCGTACTACACACACACTATACAGATGTTATACTCTCAGTTATGTACACTTCAATGGAGATTTCAGGGACAAGTGTCATTTGATCAGAGGACACTGTGGTGGCTACGTGGAGTGACAGTAGCAGTGCTTCCTGGCCTTAGTAGCCCTGTCAGCGCCTGTACTACACACACGCTATACAGATCTCATCCTCTCAGGTGGGTAAGCTTCGATGGGGAGTTCAGGGACAAGGGTCATTTGATCAGATGACACTCTGGTGGCTGAGTGGAGTGACAGTAGCAGTGTCTCCTGGCCTTAGCAGTCCTGTCAGTTCCCGTACTACACACACACACTATACAGATGTTATCCTCTCAGGTGGGTACACTTCAATGGGGAGTTGACAAATGAGGTAATTTTGAGTAGGATACACTGTTCTGGTTTTTTGAATTGTGGGACTGTGCCTGCTGGGAATTGCAGTGCTGTCAATCCCTGTACTACACACACTATACAGAGATGTTGTTCCTCCAGGTGAGTCTACTTCACATGTGAGATGCCAGGCAGGGTTCTCTGGACAGGTGGACACTGGGCTGGCGAGTGGGGTGACAGTGAAACTGGCAAAGGGTGAGCAGTGAGCATGCATGACATTACATTTTGTTGAGATATTTTTGTGTTGTGACTCCACTCCCCCAGGTATTCCTGTCAAGCCCTCAGGCTGCAGGATGGCCAAGACCTTCTCCTCCCAGTTTGTGAGTTGTAAGGGAAGGGGGGCACCTCCAGTCTTCTGGACCTGCAGCTGATGCTTGGATGCTGTGGAACTGAGGTCGTTCCACCTCTTCCTGATGTTGTCCTTTGTGTGCAGGGTGGGGTCTACAGAGTTCTTGTTGACTATCCTTTGCCACATTTTCATTTTCCTGGTGATAGTAGTATTTTGGACTTGGGCTCCAAACAATTGTGGATCTACTCTTATAATTTTCATCCGCCATGACTCTTAACTCTTCAGCTGTGAAACAGGGATTTTTCTGGGGTGATATGGTGATGTTAAATGAAAAGGAGGAAATTAACAGGTGATGCTGCGTTTATGGAGTTGGGTAGTGCAAATGGATGTGCGTGGAAATGGAAGTTTGTTGAGGGTATTGGATATGTGCTTAGAGGAAGTTGGAGGGCTGCCTATTCTATAGTTTAGAAGTTTTTGAAAGCACTCTGGCCTCTGTGTTTGGTGTTAGAGAAGCAAAGGATTGTGGTCTGTGAAGGGATGTGTTTTATAGTGTCCTTTGTAGGTGTGTTGATTGTGGCAATGTGGTTCAGCTGTGTTGTTTTCAAATCCATCCAATGTGGTGCTGTGTATTACTTTGGTGACCGTGAACTGTCGTGTTTCGGACCACCATTTTTAGACCGCCATGGCTGACCAGCACTGCGACTTTTGACTTGTAATATGTTTGGTGGTTGGTCCACGGGCTGTCAGTGTTGGTGGGCGGACCGCCTATTTACCGCCCTCCACAGTACTGGCGGTCTGGAATTTTGAGCTGGCTTTTGGCGGTCCTCCCAGTGTAACTCCTAATACGGGGGTCTGTATGACCACCAATGTGGCAGTTTTTTGGGGGCCCCCTCTATGGCGGTCTGACAGTCAGACTGCCAAACTCGTAATCAGGCCCCATGACTCCAGGAGAGCTTACTATATTTTTTAAGGCACTCTAAGCTGAAGCTCTGTGCCCTTCAGATGGAGTGCAGAGCTATCTTGTTTTTTTATGGCTGGATTTTGTGGGCTGAAAAATGTTAAAAAGAAAGGCTCATAGATATATTGATTTTTTAATAAACTTGATCACATTTTTTATAATACTTTTATAAAACATTGCAATGTGCGAATTAATGAAGTAGACTTTTGATTATAATTATTGGTGATTTTTTGGCAAAGCCAAAAGGTCTGCTTTATATATTTTGATATACTGACCCCTTCATAAAGCCAACAGGCTCACTTTTTGTATTTTGGGGTGCTGACCATTCGACAGAGTCAGTAGGTCTGACTTACTTAAAATGACACCCTTTATTTTCAGGGCTTGGTTTGTGGAGGCTTTGGCCACAGGCCCCCAGTGTGCACAGAGGTTGGGCACATGGCCTGGCTGCTTAAAACATGTGTTCTAAAGTAACCGTAATTTGAACCTTTACCATGCACTGCTTATGATCTCAGATAATGCATCACTCATGATGGTGTTTGGACAAACTATTGATAAAAAAATATTGTGATACATAAATATCGTGAAGAATACTGTGATGTAAAAAATATAATTGACAAGAATATCAACAGTAAGAATATGATTTTAATTGTTGTTTTTAATATACTACAAAATATTGTTTGGAAAAATATAATTGTATATGAAATCATTTTTATGGGTTAATTTATAACTTTGTGTTTTTAGTTGTATGTTATATTAGTATGTTTTGTACTTTTTTTAGTTGTTTTACAAATTTACAAAATTATTTTATTAGGAATTGGATTATTGTTTCTAATTAATGTACATGTAATTATAGGAGCAGGATGTTAGGGTTTTGAAGAAAATGGCAGGGAGATACTAAAGTATATATAATTGCCAAGATGTAGATTTTTGTTTTTATTCATTGTAATTTTGAAATTAAAATTTTTGAATACAAAATAATTTACATAAATGTTGTGTAATAGGTTTACAGAATGTACGTGTGTGTATGTAGTTTATATTTTTTTGCTTTTTTTTAAATTATAATTTTTAACTTTAACATTTTATTTACATCTCACTTATATTTTGTATTTGTATGTATTTGTATGTAATTGTGATATATATATATGCCTCTCTTATATGTATATATATATATATATATATATATATACTATAGAAATCAATATTAATTTACATTCTCATTAAATAATTTGCGTATAAAATATGTGTGGATTATTTTTTAATATTTAGTATTTTAATGAATTTTTACCTATGGTTTTTATATTTTAATATTTATATCTAACATTGTTTATGTGTATTCAAATAAATGTATCTTTAAACATTAATAATATTGTTTTCCAATATATTGTATTTTTGATACATTTATTTTATTATTAATTAGGTTAAACATTGTTAAATGTTATAAATTAGGTAATTGTGAAGAACATTTACATATTTGTGTGCGTGTAATCGTAAATAATTATATCTCAATAGGCGGGCTTGTGTGTTATAATGGGAAGTGTGCAATTTCTATTTAGATTTGAACTGCTAATTTAGATTTATGTTGAACAAGAATCATAACGGGATATGAGCCATTTCGATTGAAGGTTTTACTAAAGCACCCCATAATGGTGAGTTGTGTGCAGTTAGGGCGATTGTGAATTTTCTGCTGAGGGCTAACTAGTGCAAGGGAAGTTTTTAGATAAGATCAGAGTCAATTGAAATACTTTAAAATTGACTAAGGAGTTTTTTAAAGGTTTTTGAGTGCTGGGATGTGGGGGGATGTGGGTGACGTATATTTCTGGTGTAATGAGTTTAATTAATCAAACAGTTTAATAAATACATTGTAATTCTATGGGCCTCACAAGACCCCCAAACTCACGGGGAGGACGCCACCACCACAGAGGTGATGTTCCCCCCGAGCGTATTACAATGTTCCCACTGGGCTAACCGATGGGAACATTGTAATACACGTTCCTGCCGGGCTGACCAGCGGAAGCTGTGTTAGGATATTGGTCTCAGCTCCATTAAGGGGTGTTGTAGTGGACCCTCTGAATGCACACTGTCTGTAAAGCAGACAGTGCGCATTCCAACCATGCTGGGCCATGGGCACGGGCAGTGCAGGTGCCCCACTGTGGCCCCTGGCACTGGCTTTCTGATAGTTTTTTTATGGCTGGATCCCCACCATGAAAAAGCTGGCGGAAAGAGGCGTTGTGATCAGCCAGGCGGCGCTGAGTTCAGAGCTGCCCTGGGTGGTTACAAGCCCAACCGCCATCATGCCACGGGGACAGCGGTCCCCTGGCAGGTCCACCCGGCGGTCAGACCACCAAAGTTGTGGCAGTCCGACTGTCAACGAAAGTGTGGCAGTCATCAGACTGCCACACTCGTAATGAGGCCCTAAATCTGTTATAAATGATGCATTCTATATTAAATATAAAGAGCCCTATTACGAGTTTGGAGGAAAGGGTTCTGCTGTCGAAACAGCATTGGTTTCCTTGCCCACCAACTCAGTGGTCAATCAATCAATAAATCATAAGGAATCCTGCATTATTGGTGAAATCCCCCAAAAAAGTTCGATATAAGATTTTTAAATGGTTTTTCAGGAAAAAGTCTGATCTTTATCAAAGATGTTCAATTCCATATTTGAATAATTTTTTTACTCCTCTTTCACAGCTGACGTTGCGGTCTGATTCCCAGCTTGACTCAGAGATAGTGAGGAAATGGGAATATGCTGGATTTAGGAAAATTGGTGGCTTTCGCATCAGTGACAGCTGGGAAATGCTCTCAAATATTTGGATAGCGGTTCGAAATGATTTTTTGTTGATGGGATCATACAGTAACATGCTTCATAGCTTTATTGACCTGGACATTGAGCTAATCTATGACACACAGACCTTAGTCAAAGAACTGGTAGACCCCTCGGGGGAAAGGCGAGCAGGTGCGTGGAAGAAAAAAAGCCGACCTCTGGACAAAAGCGTCAAGAAAAAGGGATAGGCAAGAGGGTCTGGAACTGACAAGGGATTGCTGGGAGAAAGTTAATTGATTAAACTTCAGGGCACTTAAAGGGGCAAATTGGCATTGTATGATCTTTTTCAGTAAATGGCTGTTGTATCGCACGCCGCAAGCTTTGTCCTGGATTACCTCTAGTTTCCCCCATTTTTGTTTTCACTGCCAAGCAAAAGGCACAGCAAACTGGACGCATGTGATTGGCACGTGACGGCTTATCCAAGACTACTGGGACAGCATATTTAAGCTGTGAAAAACTACCATTTAGATCTCCATAACTCCCAGTATTTGGTTTTTGGTCTTGGGTTATGTTCCTGCGGCAAGGCTTCCACCTAGGTGGGTCAAACTAGTGTTTATTGCCACTGCAGTCGCCAGACTTCTTTTACTGAAAAACTGGTGCTCTGTGCAGATTTCCACTTCTGCAGAATGGCTGAATAAAATGGTTCTGGTAAGAAATCAGGAACTGAAGTTCGCAAAGAGAGTGGGTGGGCTTAAGACGTTTTCCCAAACCTGGGGCGAATTTTTTGAGATGACTGGTAGTAATTATACGTAGGTCAGGATAATAAAATATGTGGTGTTAGTTAGATTGATTGTTTTAAAAGGGAGCTATCACTTTGGAAATGCTGTAAATGATAAACTATGTACCTGAAACTAGTTATGTTATTTTGCTGGATCTCGGTAAAACCAATAAAAAAACAATAAAAAAAAACAATCAATCAATCAATCAGAGTTTCTAAAGTGCAGCTTCTCACCTGTTAGGGTCTCAAGGTGCGGTGGGGGGTGTAGCGAGTACCAGAGGTGGATTAAAAAAGCCATGTCTTCAGTTCCTTTGTGAAGCTGGGGAGGGAGGTGGTTTGTCTGATATGGATGGGTAGGGCATTCCAGGTGGTGGCGGCGAGGTAGGAGAAGGAGCGTCTTCCTGTTCTGGTTTTCCTGATGCGGGGTACTTCTGCACGAGAGAGCTGGGCCGAGCATAAGGTCCTGTGGGGTACATGGAAGTTGAGTCGCTGGTTAAGGTCGGCAGGTCCGTTGTTGTGGAGGGCTTTGTGTGCGTGGGTGAGGATTTTGAAAGTGATTCTTTTCTCAATGGGGCGCCAGTGAAGTGTGCGTAGGTGTTGTGAGATGTGGCAGTGTCAGGGTAGGTCGAGGATCAATCTGGCGGCAGCGTTCTGGATGTTTTGTAATTTGCAGGTGAGTTTTTTGTTGATTCCGGTATAGAGTGCATTGCCGTAGTCCAGTCTGCTGGTGATGAGGGCTTGTGTGATGGTCTTTCTATGCTCGAGGGGGATCCATTTGAAGGTCTTACGCAGGAAGCGGAGGGTGAGGAAGCAGGTGGAGGTGACTGAGTTGATCTGATGGTTCATGCTGAGGTCGGGGTCCAGGATGATTCTGAGGTTGTGGGCTTGGCTGGCGGGGGGGTTTCCGAGGGTGGGTGGCCACCAGGAGTCACTCCATGCATTGGGTTGAGGGCCCAGGCTGAGTACCTCGGTCTTGTTTGTGTTGAGTTGAAGGCAGCTATCTCTCATCCAGTTGGCGACTGCTTTCGTGCCCTCGTGTAAGTTGTGTCTGGCCTTGTCTGGTTCATTGGAGAGGGAGAGGATGAGTTGGGTGTCATCGGCATAGAAGAGGATTTTTATTCTGTAGCTTCTAACGATGGTGGCTGCAGGGCCATGCAGACATTGAACAGCATGGGGCTGAGGGAGGATCCTTGGGGCACTCCGCAGATGGTGGGTGTGGGGACTGCGAGGAAGGGGGCGAGACTCACTTGTTGGGTTCTGCCAGAGAGGAAGGACTGAATGCAGTTGAGGGCCTTGTCTCTAATGCCTGCTGCCGGTGGTCCACCTGCCCAATTACACAGCAAGCGGGTGCATAGGCGATAGACTGCTATGGCAGCACCGTCACCACCAGGAAATCCTGACCACGACGGCGGTGGTATAGGCCAATGCCTATGTCAGAGGGTAGACCACCAGTTTTCCCACCAGTCCAATCATGATGCCCTTTCCTGCCGATGTGACTGTGGTGACAAAACCTCACACCTGAACTAGCAGAAATGGACAGATATAATGCAGAAACTCACCTGCACACATCCTCTGCCACCATGGAGCCGATAGTACACGTCCAGCTGCTGCTGCTACTGCTTGATGACATCCAAAACCCACACCGTTGTGGACGCAACCAACAGTAAGTCACAATTGTATCCGTTCCCATTGACTTGTCAGTTAACAGATGCACAGGCAGGTACAACTAAAGGTGTATGAGTGTCCTGGGCCAAGCCTGTTTTGTGACTCCCTGGTCAGAACAGCTTCCAATGTATGATAGAGAAAAGTTTTCTTTAAATTTTTTCAGAGTAGGCAGTAGTCCATAGGCTAGATTAGCACATTGCAGTGTACACCACCATGGATGGTATTTTGACCAAAATAAAATGTTTATAAAAAAGGGGTGCAAATAATACATCCAGGGTGTATTATTTTCAACGTAATGGTCAAGAAATGTCAAGACTACAATGAGGTTTTGTGAGGGATGTTGCACAAAACAGTCTTTAGAAGTATTATGTCTATATTGCTATATGAAACAGTTATATACTGTCACATGAGCTTTGTTTACTCTTCACATTTCTTACTGTGGACATTGTGAACAACTTTCATATACTGTTTTCAATTCATACAAAGGTAGCCTGGGAGAGGTAGTAGACAGCAGCCTCCAGTGTACCACCCATTTCCAGACCATCAGACCATGGAAGAAAGATATACCATCCAGAAGTTTTGTTTTAATAGGCCATCCGTACTGGATCTATGTCATCAAGTGGGGCCTGATCTCCTGCCTCAAAACACTAATTCCACATGTATCACATCAAATGTGAACGTTATGGCAGTATTTGTGACCACTGACACAGATTATTGGTGGCATGTATGACTTGCTATGTTTCTGGCATAATTCGAGGCTATTGTTGGTGCAATGGAATAAAGATGGTATATGAGAATACACTCGTATGTATGTTTTGGTGAGGCATGGTTGTGATCCTGAGCTAAGCATTGGGTAAATTCGACATACCCATGCTTACACAAGTAGATATTTATGCCATTGTCAAGTTCATATGGAATTACATAAATACATTGCTAGATGTGAGATATGCTGCAGCAGGCAATGTGTTTCAGACTAGTGTATTAATTTTAGTGAACAAGGAAAAAAAAAACATTGTGAAAAACAAGCGGGAAAACTGAAAAGTGAAAAAGTCAGTCATAGTGAATGAAACCATAGTTGTAGATGCAAATTTTTTTGGAGTACAATGTCCAAAACACTACTGGCATCAGAAAGGTAGATGTGTCCAGAAATAGTCCATAGAGTGAATGTGTTACAGACATTGGAGGAAATTAGGTGCGAGGTGGAGGTCTTGCCATCCTCACCTCCTGGTAATTTGTGGTGATGTCCCCTGCTTGCCAGTGTGGGGTGTACCCACAGCTGTAGGGACAGGGGTGTTTGCAGTTATGTCTTCCTCTGGCAGGTCCTCCCTTCCCATGGCTGCAGCAGATGTCCTTGGTCCTGATGTAGATGGATCACAGGAAGAGGTATATGGTGCTGGTAAAGCCCTGCACAGGTGTGTGTGAATGCCCTGCAGCACCCCAAATAGGGAGCCCATATTGGAATTATGGGCCTCCATCTGATGGTGTATGTCCCTCTGCAGCTGCTTCATCTCCCGGATTTCAGTGAGTACCTGGCCCAGCACGCCTTGCTGGCTCCCAAGACTTGGTCGATAGTGTCCTGGGTGTGAGTGGCCCCAGCGACCTCACCCTGCTGGCCCACAGTTACCATCTTATGACCCCTACCATCAAGAGCCTGGGCCCTTGGCCCAGGCTGCCCAATCCAACTGGCTCCAGGCTCCTCTGTAACTAGGGTGGTAATTATTGCATCAGGATTCAGCAAAGAGAGCACACAATGGTTGTAACTGTGCTAGGCACACAGGTTGTGGTGGATGATGTTGGCTGAGGTGTTGTAGCTGAGGTGGGTGGTGTTGATGTGGGCCCAGTGACACTAACTGTTGGCTTCTGCCCAGACTGACCAGAAGGACCAGCACTGTCATCCTCATCCAGATCACCAGGAATGTTGTCATCCCTGAAGGCTTGGTCGTGGGGTAGAGTGGGTATCTCTTCTGTGTCCAAGCTATGGGCAGGTGCTCTGCCAGATAGACCTATTGCAAAATAGAGATTGGTATTGATGAAAGCGTGGTATCTACATCCTACTCTTTTGTGACACAGTAAGTAGAAACCTTGAATAAGACAAAATAGTTAGAGATTATTATTGTGATATGTTTCAGTGGTATTAAACTTTTCAATATATGCTTTAATTAAGCAGCTCATTAGATGTCCTGAGATGTAGTTTGTTTGAAATAAGAGATGAACATGGTATCTCCCAAACATTCAAGACAAAAACAGTAGAGAGTTAACATGTGTATTTGACCATTCCAAGGCCTAGCTGTTTACAAAACAGGTGAACACACAACTTAGTTGTATGTTTAGCATTAGTCAGCATGTGAGCAGTGTTGAGTCAATAGGTCACCTACAACTTCTAATCTGATGAGTTAACTTCATGCCTTGCAAATATGTGGGCCACACACTTGGGGCCTCATTATGACCCTGGCGGTCACCAAACAGCCACTGTCATAGTTGGACCGCTGCCACAGCGGAGGTCGGACATCGACATTACAACCGTGTTGAAAGTGCCATGGTCGGACCGCCGCCACCGCCACTTTTCAGCCGGCAGACAGCCAGGCGGAGCCGGCGGTCCTAATCTGCCAGGGCAGCGCTGCCTTGGGGATTACGACCTCCGTAAGCATTAACATGGCAGTTTCACCACCATGTAAATGCTGACGAAGACGGGGTGCCAGGGACACTTGGCATGGGCAGTGCAGGACCCCCCCCCGGACAGCCCTGTTGCGCAAATCACTGCTTTGCAGACAGTAATTTGTACGACGGGTGCTGGTGCACCCGACGCACAACAGCATTGCCACGCGCTATTATGAGCCAGCGTCAGTGTTGTGCATTTCCCGCTGGGCCAGAGGGCGTAAACTATGTTTCCACCCACTGGCCTAGTGGGAAACACATAATAGGGCCAGCTGGAAGGTGGCCACATTGTGGTCTCCTAACCTGCAGGAGTTTGGCGGGCGGCCTTTTCCACCCGCCAAACTCCTAATGAGGGCCTTGGGATGGTGTCACTCATTCCATCAGTTGTTTCAGTTGAGGAAACTAGGACAACATAAAGCAAAGTAGGCAGAAATGTCTCTGAGTAGAGCATTGTATGTAGATTGCTCACTCCATGAGAAATGAACATCAGTTGTGATATGGCAGCCAAGTGAGAATGGGCAAAATCACAATTTTGTTTTTGTTTGAGTTGAATTGCAAAACAGGGCCTCATGGTAATTGTAGTAATTTCAATTGCTACTTGTCAACACTTACAAAAGGGCTAGTGTAACACCTACAGACATGTAGCATGTGATGGGGATTGATACATGTGATCTTATATGCAACAATACACATTGACACAGAAAAATGTACATCTCTGATCCCTTGGGGATTGCATGTTAGGAAACTAGGTAGACACCACAATAGCAAAAGCTGAAGTGGGAGCAAACAGGACATTGCGGTATTGTGACAGTTAGTGAGATGTAACTTTCAGACTCTACTCCGCCAGGTATTCGTGTCAAACCTTCAGATTGTAGGATCTGCAAGACCTTCTCCAATGGAAACCATTTGATTGGGTGCTGGGAGTACCAAAACCAGTCATGTTGGCCTCCAGGTGTTACTTGGAGGCCAGGGAATGCACCTTCCCCGTCAGGTTGTTCCAGCTCATCCTAATTTCCTTTTGTGTGCGCGAGGTACTTACAGCATTTACTCTGTCTGCTATTCTGGACCACATATCCCTTTTCTGGCTAATAGTGGTATGTTGGACTTGGTCTCCAAACAATTGTGGTTGTACTCTTATGTTTTCATCCACCATGTTTGCCGACTCTACCTCTGAAAAAAGTAGATTATTTGGTTGTGACATAACCCTTAAATTAAAGTTAGTGACAGTGCAACACAAAATACACAGAGGGATTACAAGAAAATGTGCTGGCAAAGTTTGTGGTGAGTGGTAATAGGGTTGGGGAAAAAAGGCCTGCCTTCTCTCACCAAAATGTTGTGTTTGAATTGCTGTGCTGCAGTGGATTGGCAAAGGTAGTAATTCTAATCCTGTTAGTGTCCAACACCTTCCCCAAATGGTTTGGATTGGAGAGGGAATAGTAAATGTAAGCCAGTTTTTGCCCAGTACCTTCCCCAAAATGGTGCACAATGAAATAGGAATCTTAAATGTAAACTCTTCAGTGTCCAAGACTTTCCCCAAAATGGTTTAGATTGGAGCTGCGATTGTAATTGTCACATACATATTTAATACTTATATATTTTATTATAGTAACAGTGCATAACAGAGTTTTTAATTTTTATTTCTATTTTTGTAATATTTGTTTAATGTATATGCATACATTTTAAGTACATATATTTTTACACATAAGAAAATTATTTTCATGGTAACATTTAAACAATATTTTATTACTCTTTTAATATTAAATAAAACACGTAAATAGTATTTGAGCAGTGTGATACATTTTTACAAACTTCTTTAATTTTTTGAATTGCAGTAAAATTATTTTTGTACATTTGTACAGTTGCTTCACATACATTTTTAAACCAATTTCCCATAATTTGTTCATTATAGTTTAAAGAATACTATGAGCCTCATTATGAGTCTGGCAGTCTGTGGACCTCCATGGTGGAGGTGGCGGTCGCACCACCGTGGCCCTGGCAGAGTGGACAGCCATATTATGAGCACGGGGATAGAACCAACAGAACGCAGCCAAGTCGCCGCCCGAACCGCCACTGTGGACAGACCACCGCGGCCAGCGGCAGGCATATCCAAGCTGTTGGTGAGCCTGTTTCCCACGACCCTATTACGAGGCTGCACACCACCAGGATTTCCGGGGCGGTCGCACCAACACAAACAGCCTGGCAGAAACGAATCACTCAAAAGGGAACACTCACCTTCAGGAACACAAGCACATCCGCAGGCCCCATGGCACGCAAATTGCAAGTCTTCCCAATGCTCCTGATGGCTATTGAACTCCATGACCAGTGATGGCGATGAAGATACCAACCGTAAGTACACCTGCCTAGCACACACTGGAGGGAAGGACATTAGTACACAGACACAACACACACATGGCACGGCAAGCCACGCCCACACACACATGCAAACAAACACCCGTACCAACACACACACACACCCTCACACACACACCAAATCGCATATTTACCACACATACATGTGGAAGGAAAGCCTGGATAAGGTTGTTACCATCTACACCAACAGTGTAGTGCTGCATTAATATAATAAAATGTTGAACCCATCAGGAATAACTGTATAAAGGGGCCCCAAGGCCCAGTCCATATTGTCCATAGTGCCCTTGCACACTGGGCTCAGAATGAGAGCCGAACGTGACTCCTGACTGCAAACTGCTGTCCTCCACTGGGCCTGGGCTTGGGAGGGGTGACTGTTGACTTGGTGGGGATGGAAGTCTTAGGTGGGGAGGGTCAGGGCGACAACCAGGGAAGAACTGGGAGGTGGAAGGCAGGGGTTTGGGGAGGGTAAGAGGGCTCTTGGGGGGACAAGGACAAGTTCACTGGTAGGGAACAGGGAAAATTCACATAGGAAACGGTTCTTAGGGGCATGGGGACGGTCATGGGAGTAAGGTATAGGAATGGAGGTAGAGGGAGTGGTTAAGAGGTGAATACATGGAGGTGATTTGGGTGCAGGTGCGTGCTTGGATGCCATGTATGTGCTGCATGACTGTTGGGTGAGTGACTGTGGGCGTTTAGATGTAGTGGGAGGAGATGCAGGGAGATGGCAGGGGGGATGAGTGAGCAAATGTTGTGGTGGTTTCTGCAGGTAGGGTGGGTGTGCTGCATGTGGGGGTGTGGACAGTCATGCAGAGTGTGCATATGGTGTATGGGGTGCATGTATGTGGGTCTGATGTTGTGGTGACCATGGCAATGAGTGCAAATGTGGCAGGATCTGGGACTGATGAGGTGGTGGCTGCAGGTGTGAGTAGTGTAGTGCCGGTGAGGGGGTTGGTGGTGAGGGAGTTGGTATAGGGAGTAGATGTTGTCATGTCTGCATCTGAATGTTGTGTGTGTGCATGGCGGTGGTGGCGTTTGTGGTGCTTATGCCTGTCCTAGCGTACAGTGTCTGTTGATATGGATGCATGTGGGTTAGATAATGTGCCTTGTATGGGTAAGGGGAGAGGGATGTGGGACTGAGAACAGGCAGCTGGAGGGGGGACGTAAGAAGCAGGGACGCTGGCTGCCAACAATGAGAAGGCCAAAACCTGAAACGATCTCTGCAGGCAGGCCTTCCAGGAACACATTGGACTGCTGCATCTGTTATGCCAGTCCCTGGATGGCATTCATGATGGTTGACTGTCCCACAGAGATAGATCTCAGGAAGTCAATAGCCTCCTCATTGAGGGCAGCAGGGCTGACAGGGGCAGGGCTGAGGTGCCTGCGTGAAGGAGATGCCCAACCTCCTAGGTGAGTGGGCACCAGCAACTGGGTGGGGAGCTACATGGAGGGCAGTGCTGGAAAGGGGGGTGGCGGAAAAGGATGTAACTGGAGTGTTCCTAGATCGGTCCACCACTGCCAGGGAGCTGCCATTGGAGGAGGAATCTGAAGAGTATTAGGTCGCTACTGTCTCCCCTGTGGCACTCCCCTCGCCCTCCATCCCACTGGTCCCCTCGGCTCTGCTGGATTCAGCCTCCTGGGTCTTGTGGGCTGCAGCTTACCCAGTCGCTGGAGCCCCTTCTCCTTCGCCAGATGATGCTGATGCACACAAAGACAGAGGAGGAGATAGGAGGGTGGGAGAGAGACAGGGTGCAATGGGTCAATGCCAGCACAACAGTCACACAGTGTAACAACAACATCATCATCTGATGCCATGCCATTCCCTCACCTGCACATGCTACAACAGTGGGACACCATGGGGCAAACTACAGCTGATCTGTACTGCTGATGGTGGTACAGTTATACCCATGTACGTGATGTGAGTCACACTAGTCACACGTACCCAGTACCTGCCAACTCCACATGGCTGTTTAGGGAAACAAAACCTGTACTTCTGAATCAACTGAATCCTGCATGGGTAGGTAGCATGCCTACTAAGCCAGTGGCATCTATAACACTGACATCTTGCCCCACTCTGCCTCACTACACATACAATACATGGGAGCAGAATGAGGACTCATTCATCTCCCCTGGCACAGTGGTCAGAAAACACAGATGACAATGCCCTGACACCTCAGGTGTACTGATGACGTTGGCTTGAGCTGGGTACCAAAACTTGTTTGAGGGTGACCACACACATTACACATTGGAAGTACTTGCCCTCATAAGTCACTTACTGCATGGAATGGGCACACATCTGTGATACCAATCCTGGCAGGGTGACTGAGACCCGTAGTGGACAGGCATCTACCTATTACCTATGCTACACTAGTCCACAACCCAAAAACACCTAAGCAACACATTGACAAGGTAATAGTGTATGCTTAACCCCTTGTGGCTCCTGTGCTGCCCTCAAGGGCCCATCCACCTCAGGGTAGGCCACCGCAAATATGCAGGCCATTAGAGGGGGGTCAGGGTCTAACCGCCACCCTTCCCTGGTTGGGAGGACATCCCCAGCTAGGCCTTTGAGGTCTTCCGGACCAGCTTCTTAGGTCCTTCTACCTCTTTCTTCAGTGGGTATTCATGACATCTAACTCTGGCGGGATCCGGTCTCTTCCATCTGTCTTGTGCATGCAGGACATGCGGCTGCCATTTTACGTGTATGTTGTGAATAGGGGCTGAATGTTAGCTGCGTCATGGGTGGAAATTATAGCTTTTACACAGTTTTACTGTGTCCACAGTCACTGCAGCTTTTTCTGGCTTCTCCCCCTCTTATTCCCAGATACGGTGCAGTGTTGAGGATGAGACATGCTCCTGTATACCGGCCCCTAGTCGACCTTGTCACCCTAGAAGAGCGACACGTCATTCAGATGCATCGCCTGAACCGTCAGACCATCCTGCAATTGGTGACCCAGTTGGAGCCTGATCTGTTGCCTGACATCTGTCATCCCAATGCCATCCCTCTCACAGTACAGGTATTGTCAGTCCTCTACTTTCTTGCCACAGGGTCGTTCCAGATGACAGTGGGCTTGGAAGCAGGGATGTTACAGCCGATGTTCAGTAAAGTTTTGAGGAATGTACTGTTTGTCCTGTTAAAAAATCTACCCTGCTACATCAGGTTCCCCCAACGTGCTGATTTAACCACTGTCAAAGGTGCCTTCTACGATTTTGCATATGTCCCTCATGTGATGGGGCCATAGATGGCACACACATTGCTTTGGTGCCACCCAGGAGAAATGTACAAGTGTTCAGGAACTGTAAAAATTTCTATTCCATCAATGTGCAAGTGGTGTGTCTCTCTGACCAAAGTATCTCACAAGTGACTGCCAAGTTCCCTGGCTCCGTGCATGAATCCTACATTCTACAGAACAGCAACGTCCCACACATGATGGCACAACTACAGAGGGACCGGGCCTGGCTCATCGGTATGTATCCAATAATATGTGTCCCCCTGTACACTCAGCTCTCTTCACACCCTGGTCTATCTCCCTCCCGGTCTTGACATGGTTCCTACCTCTGTGCACACAGGTGACTCTGGCTATCCCAACCTTCCCTGGCTACTGACACCTGTGAGACATCCTACTACAGATGCTGAAAACCGTTTCATTGAGGCCCACAGTAGGACAAGGCATGTGATAGAAAGAACTTTCGGGCTACTGAAGGCCAGATTCCGATGTCTACACATCTCCAGAGGTGCCCTACTCTACAAACGACAGAAAGTGTGCTAGATCGTGGTTGCCTGCTGCATGCTGCACAATCTGGCCCTGATATTTCATATCCCATTGCTGGATGCAGAGGAGGTGGCAGCTGGACCAGTGGCTGATGAAGGGGATATGGGAAGTGAAGAGGATGAAGGTGATGAGGATGCGCTGACTCCAGAGGAGAGCTGATACGACAATACCTCCACTGAGCTACAGGCATGAGTCATAAGTATATGTGACCTGTAGTCCTGTCTGCCTTGTGGCATTGATCCTCCTGCAGTCTGTTAGCATAGGTGGAATTGGGTTCAGCTTTGCCTCTGGGTGGGTTGGGGGGGTCACATTTACAATCAGTGGGGTTGTTACTGTACACATTTTAGTTCAATAATCTCCCTGCTGTTGTGTTGCTTCACATGTGACATGTTTGAGCTTTTCCATTGATACCTGCACTGCCACTTCAACTGCAATATGTGTGCTACACATTGTGGTGTCAACAGTATTGTTACCTCTCCTAAGAGTACACATTGAGAGGCAGTGCAACATTACTGTATTGACTATGGAACATGCCTTAAGTTTAGCTTTATCTGTTGTGATTGAGGGACCATTGGTGATGGTTGTCTTGGAAATGTGGGTCTCACATGGACATATGGCCAGATCTGACACTTGCCAAATCACCCTTGGGACTTTATTATTGTGGTGCACGTGTGTTGTGTGAGCATTTTTAACTCCTATAGTAAATGTTGTTCCTGTCTACTTGCAGGGCATTTGTGTGGTGCACTATGGTTCCTGCCTCACCTGTTGCCTCCCATGGCACATGTATCCAGCCCCTGCCTGCTCCACTATCATCCATGCTGCATATTGCTCCCCCTTCTGTCACTTCACACAAACTTTGGCAGGACAATGGGTTGACAGTTAAACATGCAATGCCACAGTAAATTGTACTTCTTGCAATAAAGTATGTAGACATTAGCTGTGCTCAATAGTGTTTATTTGTGACTGACACGTGCAAGGAAGATTGGTGGGGTCATGGTGAGTGGACTCATCAGAGTAGTCTGGCCAGCTGTGTGTATTCCGGGTCAAGTTTAGGGGGCCATGGGAGAATGGAGAGATGACAGTGGACAGTCAACAGGGTGTCTCTGTGGCACACAAGGGAGAATATTCAAGAAAGGGTCACTTTCCGGTGGTGGTGTTGGTCTTGACATCTGTACCTGCAGGATGTCTGGTTGGATGTCCTCGCTTGCATGAGGTTACCTGAGCTACAGGGAGAGAGGTGCTGTCGCTGTAGTTGAGGGCTCTGTTGTGATGTAACTAGTGGAAGGGGTTTGCTGGTGTGGGGGGCACTGGTTTGGGGAGGTAAGCCTGGCTTAGGTGTGGCTGCCACATGGGAGGAGGAGTCTGATGTGTCCAGGGTGGGGCTGCTGGGTATGGACTGACCAGTCGTCCCTGATGGGCCAGGCAAGTTGTCACTGTCCGGACATCCACTGGGACTTTCATCCTGGGGAGGGATGTCTGGCCCTGGCATTCGTTGGTGGGTGCCAGTGGCAGTGGGACCTGTGGATGAGAAGGGAGTGAGTTCAATTTTGTAGATGTCTTTGTTGGCCACATAGTGTGATGCATGCTGTAGCCTGACTTGCTTCCCAGTGATGGCAATGACAGCTGCAATGATGCAGATATTGTTTGAGGGATGCAGATTGTGCCATTGTTTCCATTTGCCATTGAGGGTTGAGGATAGTGGGTGACATTGCTGTCATTGCCATGTGTTGGAACGCAGTTGAGGCTGCCAGTTGGTGTGGCATGTGGATTGGTTTTCCTTGCAGATGTTCCACTGTGATGTGTGACTGTGTCCCTCTGATGTGTAGGGAGTGTTGCATTGTGGGAGTTCTGGTGCTTGGCATTGTGCTTGGTATTCGTACATTGGGGGGGGTGACTGTGTGGGGATGGTGGCAGTGGGGTGGAATGTGTGGTGCAAAAGTGTGGGATGGGGTTGATTGGGGAGTATTGGGTGATGCTGGGCAGGAGTGGCTGATGCCTGAGGGGTGTTGTTGACTTACCAGAGTCGATCCCTCCGATGATTCCAGTCAGGACCTCAGGATGCATGATGTCCAAAACCTTCTCCTCCCAGGATGTTAGCTCAAGGGGTGGAGGTGAGGGCCACCTGCCAGTCATGTTCAGGGCCATCTGGTGCCTGGATGCCTTGGAACGCACCTTCCCCCTAAGGTCGTTCCACCTCTTCCTGATGTCCTTCCTTGTGAGTGGTTGTGTGGCCACTGAGTTTAACCCGTCAATGATCCTCTACCATAACTCAGTTTTCCTTACCATTGATGTTTGCTGGACCTGGGCTTCGAAAAGGTGTGGCTCTACCCTGATGATTTCATGTACCATGACCCTCAACTCATTGTCAGTGAAATGTGGGTGCTTTTGATGTGCCATTTCAGTGGGGTGGGGGTGTTTGGTTGTGGATGCAGGTGGGTTGTGGTGTTGGTATGTGAGTGTGATGTCTGCCTAGTGCAAAACGTGCAGTTGTGTGGTGTGTGCTGAGTGTGCAGTGTGAATAAGCCTGTGGTGTATGGGTTCTGTGTAAACGGGTCATTGCTATGTGTGCTGCTTGTAGGGTTCCCAAGGGATTGTGGGTGTGTGTGAAGGGCTGATTTATAGTGCGGTTAGCAGGTGTGTGTGGTTTGTGTATGTGTCTCATGTGTGGGGTATTTAAACTGTCCAATGTGGTGTTGCCTACTATTGGCGGTACCTTTTTGAACCGCGGTGGTGTGCACCGCCAATCGTGTTCTGCCATGCATGGACCATTGGGCAGGGATCTGACATTTGAAAGGGCAGACGGAATAGTGTCGTCGTCGTGGGGCTGATGGTCGGACAGTCATTCTTTCGCCGTTGGTCGGCCTGGCGGTGTTTCATTTCTGGCTGTTTTGGGGCATTTTTCACATTGTGAGTTGTAATACGGCGGTCACTGTACCACTGGCACTGACGGTATGGTGGCGGTATTCTGCATGGCGGTCTTGCCCGGAAACCACTAAAGTCATAATTAGGGCCTAGATTTTTATATTATTATATATATTATACTTTACATAAGTAATTCAAATTCATATCACTTTAATTGACATGTTTTACACTATTTACATATTTTTTTACATTTTTAAATTAAATTCTTATTGTTTTCTATCAGCAGATAATCTTTTTTTTAGTTTCATGTAGCTTTAATTTGTTTACTGCTAACTTAACATTCATAGTCTATTTAAGACAATTTTGCCTCATTTTCCACGGGGAGAAGATACGACCTTTATATAGGGTTTTGAGGGTAGGGCAGGATGTAGGAAGTAGTAGTAAACAGTAGTTATATTGTTGTTTTCAAGTTTTTGAAGGCTTACTTGTAGTTTTTGTTATTTTCTTTACTAATGTTCTGTTTTAGGCTTAGGTAGAGTTTGGTTGTAATGCATCATTCCTTTATATAATTTTATGATAGGTTGTGTGCTTTGTGTAGATTAATTGTGATGTTTATGTTACGTTTAAAGATACGATTTGTTGTGGGTGGGTATTGTATCATATTTTACAGGTTTGAGGTTCCTAAAGTATCATATGTACGTTTGGATTTTGTATTATTTTTAAAAGAAAACATTTTGGTTTCTAGTAAAACTATATTTGTAATTTTGTTTTTATTAGGTTTGTTTGGATTTTCAGGAGTGTTTCTTTTTTCAAGACATTTTTCAGGTGTTTCATAGTTCTGCAGGAGTTTTTATTGCTTTGTTGAACTATAATGGACTTGGTTTATTTTTACATTGTTTTGGGCTCTTCTGAAACTATTTTTCTCTTTTTGATTAATTATATTTTGACTATATGGATACGGAGTAAGATCTGCAACTATAGAACAGCAAATTATTTTCAAGATATTTTGTTTGGGTGGGAAATATAATATTTTATTATGTATGTGTATTTGATGTGATTGGTACTTATTATATTTTATGTGTTGTATTTAATTGTTTACATCTGATTTTACGTATAAATTTAAGTTTTGTGCTTGTTGACTGTTGGTTTTTAACTAATTATTATATATGTTAATTTTATCTGTGAGTCTTACTTGCAATTTTAGCTGTATATTTTTTGACTTATGGATAAAAATATATTTTTTTAAATGTAGTTAACATTATTTTAATTATGCTGATTTGGATTCTTTGGTTTGATTTATTCAGTGCTGTGTAGGTAATATGTTTTTTTATAATAGGGGTTTGCTATTGATTCTAAGAAGTAGTGCTCCTTTGTTGTTAATAAATAATTTTACTAACCCTTACTAACAAATGTGTTTGTTTGTTTTATTTTGCTAACTTTAGGTTTAATTTGTGCTTCTGAGTGTTACATTCGTAGTTGTTGGTAGCTTTGTTTTTTTTGTATTGCTTCTGTTATTTTTATTGTGCAGGTTGGGTTCTGCCTAGTGTGGATTGGAAAGAATAGTGCAGTTCTTCTACTGCCTTGTTAACTTTGGTTTCTTGAGCCATCAATCAATCAATCAAACAATTTGTAAAGCGCGCTACATACCCGTGAGGGTTTCAAGGTGCTGGGGGGAGGGAGGGTGCTGCTACTGCTCGAAGAGCCAAGTCTTGAGGAGTTTTCTGAAGGAAAGAAGGTCCTGGGTCTGTCGTAGATCCGGCGGGAGGGTGTTCCAGGTCTTGGCGGCGAGGTACGAGAATGATCTGCCGCCGGAAGATTTGTGTTGGATGCAGGGGATGGAGGCGAGGGTGAGGTTAGCGGAGCGGAGATGTCAGGTGGGGGTGTAGAAGCTGAGTCTGTTGTTCAGGTATGATGGTCCGGTGTTGTGGAGTGCCTTGTAGCATGGGTGAGGAGCTTGAAGGTGATCCTCTTCTTGACGGGAGCCAGTGAAGGTCTCTTAGGTGGGGGATGATGTGGCAGTGGCGAGGGATGTTGAGGATGAGTCAGGCGGAGGCGTTTTGGATGTGTTGGAGGAGTTTGGATGGAATACCAGTGTAGAGGGCGTTGCCGTAGTCGCGTCTGTTGCTGACGAGGGCCTTGGTTACTGTTTTTCTTGTTTCTGTTGGGATCCATTTGTAAACTCTGCGAAGCATGCGGAGGGTGTTGTAGCAGGAGGAGGAGATGGCGTTGACCTGCTTTGACATGGAGAGTGAGGAGTCGAGGGTGAAGCCGAGGTTTCGTTTGCTGTCGGTGGGGGACCCAGCGTGGACGGCCACCATGAGTTGTCCCAGTCGGAGGGGGTGCGCCCAAGGATGAGGACCTCTGTTTTGTCCGAGTTCAATTTTAGCCGGCTGTCTCTCATCCAGTCGGCGATGGCTTTTAGTCCTTCGTGGAGGTTGGTTTTGGTGGTGTGCGGGTCCTTGTTGAGGGAGAGGATGAGTTGGGTGTCGTCGGCATAGGAGATGATGTTGAGGTTGTGCTGACGGGCCACTTGTGCGAGGGGGGCCATGTAGATGTTGAACAGCGTCTGGCTGAGGGATGAGCCCTGGGGTATGCCGCAGATGATGTTGAAGGCTTTGGATTGGTACGGGGGGAGGCGGACTCTTTGGGTTCTGCCGGCGAGGAAGGATGCGGTCCATTCGAGGGCCTGGTCCTGGATTCCTGCTGCGTGGAGGCGGTATTTTAGGGTGTGGTGACAGACGGTGTCAAAGGCGGCTGATAGGTCAAGGAGGATGAGGGCTGATGTTTCTCCATTGTCAAGGTGGCTTCTGATGTCGTCTGTGGTGGCGAGGAGGGCGGTTTCGGTGCTATGGTTGCATCTGAAGCCGGACTCGGAGGGGTCGAGGATGTTGTTGTCTTTGTGGTACCTGAGTGAGCTGAGTGTTGACGATTTTCTCGATGACTTTTTCCGGGAAAGGGAGCAGGGAGATGGGCCAGAAGTTTTTTAGGTCCTTCGGATCTGCCTTTGGTTTCTTGAGAAGAGTGTTGATTTCTGCGTGTTTCCAGCTTTCCGGGAATCTTGCAGTTTCGAAGGAGATGTTGATGACTTTCCGTAGGTGTGGTGCGATTGCTGCGTCTGCTTTGTTAAAAATGTGGTGAGGGGAGGGGCCTGATGGTGATCCGGAGTAGATGGAGTTCATGGTCTTGCGGGTTTCGTCGTCGCTGATGCTGGTCCAGGAGGTCATGATGCTGTCCTAGTCATTCCACCATAGAATGTGGAATTTGGGTTGGCATATGTGTCAAGAGTGGTGTAGTCTGCCAATCCAAGTGCCATTAAAATAATCCATTAGGGAATTTAGTTTGTGTTAATTTTGTTGGTAGAAAGGACTTTCTGAAAGTAAGTTGCAGTGGTTAGCTACCTCCATGACAGTGACATAGGATAGTGCAATATTGTTTTTAATTTCAAAGACAAATTGGCTGTTTGTTGCCTATTCTACACTTAGTGCAGATAGTTGTATATGTCTTCAAATGCTTTGGTTAAAATGGTAGTAACAGCCTTGAATTGCTGTGTGTGGGAGGAGTTTAAGAACATTTAAATCATGGCTTTTCCAAATCCATTATTATTGTTATTTTATGTGGAGAATAGTTGTTTGTTTTAATCTTAATGTGGTTTAGTAGTTCGTGTAAGTGCTACTTTGTTTATTAGGTAGTAGGAAATATATGAATGGTATATTAGTGTTTTGATGTTCACTATATATAGTGTATATCTGAGTGAATGGTTGCGGGCACATTTTGAATGTCCTGTCCACCATCCATTTTTTACATTGGGTTAGTTTCAGTAAGTTATCTGCAGTAGACAATATTATGATACATATATCATTGTTAAGGTTATCATGTAAAAGGAAGGGTTCCTCACTTTGTGTGGTGGTCAAGTGTTCAGGAATTTGGATAACTTGGTATCATCTAGGGGCAGGAGGGATATCATTGGTGGCTTTTTTAGTTCATGCTATGAAGTATTTAAAGGTAGGTATAGCTGGCAGATGCCCTGTAATGTTTTGGGCACTTTGGGGAGAACATCTCTTAGTATTTTAGGTGTGGGCTCTTGGGATCTAGTGCTTTCCTCTAAATATCTTGTAGTATAAGCCTTACTTCGATTTCAGTGATATTTAGGGAGTGGTTGTGTTTCCTTAAATTAATAATAACAACATCTTTTGTAGTGGCCCTCCCACAGCAAGCATTCGAGTCATATTTAGTACATGTACAATTGATAATTTCTGTACTTGTACTTTTTTGGCTGTAAGTGTAGCCATGGGAGCGAGTATTTGTTCTCTTTTTTTTTGTGATGTGAGGTACCTTGTTGTTTCTTTGATTTTGTCTGAAAATAGTGTAGTAATACAAAGAATGAAATGTTTAAAATGTATGATACACTTATTGGCAACATACAAAATTATGGTAGTTGTTTCTTATTTTATGCTTACATAAGTGATCTTGCTGGTAACTGCAGTCTTTATTTTCAGGTTTTCCATTGCAGATGTTGTAATGTGGGTCAGATGTGTCCTTTTAAGTTGGTGGGAAAAAAAATGATTTAGTTTTATTTCAGATGTTTGTTTGTTGGTAGTTACTGAGGGATGTGGGTGTTTAATTTTATTTTTACAGTTTTAGGGTGAGTTCGTATTTTGTTTTTTTTATTTACTTACTTTTTGGGTGCTTTTTTCCAGGTATGTGATTGCTACCATTTTTCTCTAGATTAGTAGTTTCTTAATGTTGTAGTAATTTCTTCGTAGCATCTGTAGTTTAAGACATAAACGCTGTAAAGTGTTTAGTTAATTGTTTATTATTTTACAGGTTTTACTTAATTATTTCATAAGTTAGTTTAAACAAATTGTTTTACTTACTCTAGAAGTTAGTTCTATATATTTTTCCACTTCTGTTTTCAGGTTGTATTTGGAAAATCCAGCAGAGTAGCATCTTCTGTCAGCTTTTGTAGTTATTGGTATAGTTAATAGTTACATTTTGAGTGCCTTTTATATTGTTAGCCTAATTGATTATATATTTGTATTGGTTACTTTGATTTATGGTTTATTTTAATTGGTTAGTGGTAATTTCGTTTTTTTTTTAAGTTACTGCCTGTTATGGTGAATGCTAATTAGTGTTTATTTTGTAATGTTGATTATATATTTTGATATTCTTGTTTTATTTTGTATGTATCCTTTAATTATATATTTTGTTTATTGTTTAATTGTTAGTATGTTTTATTGTTTATTTGTTAGTGTTATTGTAAATGTAATTTGGCATTAATATTTTGATGTATTGAAGTGTACATCATTTGGAGGTATTTTAAGTGTATTTGAGCACTATACAATTGTTATAATGAAGTTAGAATAGTCATATATTTTTTAAAGTATATTTTTTAATTTTTAATTAACATAAAATGTTGTTATTTTTATGTTTTGTCCTTATAATTATTTGTGGGGTGATATTAATGTATTTGATATTGTGTGTTGCAATATTTTTGACTATGTTTATATAAAGGTCACAATTTTTTGTTCTCAATATTTTTGTTACTGATGTAAGTGAAAATAAATATTTGTAAATGGTTTAAAAAAAACTCAAAAAATCAAAGGTTACAGGGACATTATAGTTAGGTTCTGAATTTAGTCACACAAAAAGAAATTCAGCAGGTATAGTTAGAGTTATTTCAAGTAACTATAACTCGTGCCCTAAGGTAACAACAACTTGTGCCCCCACCATGCACTGCTAATTACCCCAGATATTACAGCACTCATCACATCTTTTAGAACACCATTGATAATGTTGCTGTAACATTTGCAGTGAACTTATTGATAAGATAACTGTTCATGGTGGAGGTGCGAGTTGTAGTCACCTTAGGGCACGAATTATAATTACTTGGAATAACTCTAACTATAATAGCTATGATTTTGTATGTTTAAAATGTAAGACTAACTATAACATCTCTGTAAGCTTAGGTTTTTTAGGTGAATCTATCTATCTATCTATCTATCTATCTATCTATCTATCTATCTATCTATCTATCTATCTATCTTTCTATCTATCTATCTAGTCACTTAAAAAACCAAAGGTTACAGAGACGTTATAGTTAGGTTGTGAATTTACTCGCATGAAACCACAGAAATTAAGCAGTTATATATAGTTAGAGTTATTTCAAGTTACTATAACTTGCGGCCTAAGGTAACTATAACTCGTGCCCCTATCACGCACAGTTTTTTGTTCAATAAATTGACTTCTAAAGTTTCATTAATATTTTTATTGACTTTTATTAAACTTGTCATGAGTGCTCAAAATCTGGGGTAATTTGCAGTGCAGAGTACATTCAGAATCTAACTATAACATCCCTGTAACCTTTTTTTTTTTAAAGTAAATTTCTAAGATTTTTTAGTTCTATTTCCTGTCTATAATGTCCCTGTCACCTTTGTTTTTTCGTGAATTTCTATGTTTTTTTAACGTAAATTAGTTTTCAATACTATACATTAATCTAACCACTGCCTGTGGCCAGGCCCTGCGGTCAACCACTATAGCCACCCAACCCGCCCCTTCGGCCATGTGTGGCGGGGGTTGGCTGCAGGGCCTGGTCTATGGCCATTCTCTGCAATCCACCCCCCTATCCACCCAACACCAGGCTGTGCATGGCTTTTGGCCATGCACAGCAGAATTTGGCTGCAAGTCCTGTCTCTGGGTGTGAGAATAAGTGTGAGACGGTGTGTCTGGATGTGAGACTGGCTGTGAGAGTGTCTTTCTGTCTGTGTGAGTGTCTGACTTGGGGTGAATATTTGTTTTTAGTTTTTTTGCGATATTCGTGAATTTGTTGCAACTTACATGGGGGCCACACTGATGACCGCAATGTATTCACGAAGATCGCAAGAGAACAAAAAAAACTATTTTTCAATGTATTCTACATATAACTGGTCCCTCAAGAACCCCTACATTACAGCCATAGGGTCAGAGTACATCTACCCTGACCCGTTATTGTAGAAAACTCTACAATTTCCAGTCCTGGAGACCATGTCCAGAGATCTTCAAATGGCAACCGCAACTTTCTAGTCAGGTTGCAGCCAGACAGTCACAGCATTCCTGGTGGTGCGCATATTCGTGAACACGCTGCATTCGTCCCGAATGCGTCACAACCCCAGATATATAAATTTGGCGTTCCTTCTATTTCCCCTAAACTACTACACGGATTTACACCAAATAACAAAAAAGGCCTTCTGCAGACCAAAAGCTTACTTTGTGCCAAATTTGATGTAATGCCGTCAAGTGGTTCAGGCTGCAGGTGTGTCTAAAGAGTCTATGGGAAATTAACATGGGAAACACAACTTTTTTGACCCCCACCCCTTTTTTTTCTCACCCCGTACTTAACTGACATGAAAAGAATCACAGCACACATTTTAAAAACATTTCGTGAAAATTTGTCAAGTGAAGTCAAAAAACGCTTTTTATATATATATATTACCTACTGGTGGTTGCCAGTAGGTAGTTATAGTTAGGACCATATTTCCATAGAAAAAGTGTTTTTTACTTGCCTATATCTTTGGCCCCGTTTGACGAATCTTCACGAAGTTAGGGTGATCTGTAAAGCAGGGGTCAAGAAAAAGAGTGCTCAAAAAACGTGTTTCCCATGTTAATTCCCATAGGATCGGTCAACATCTCTACAGCCCGAACCGCTGGATGGAATTACACCACATTTGGCAGACAGCTAGCTTCTTGTTAATTGATGTAAATCTGTTCAGTAGTTTTTAGAAATTTAGGGAAACTCAATTTTGTATATCTCTGGCTGTGAAGTATTCGCAAACAAAGACAAGCTTGTGTAGGGAAATGCAAAGCTCTGATTGGCTGCCAACACTTCAAACCAGGAAGAGTTGGCAGCCATCTTGGGACTCTGTGTCAGCCGAGTCCCAGTAAAAAAGTAAAAAAATAAAATAAAAGGGGTCAGGATAGAGACACCCTGACCCCTTAGCACTGGTGGGTGGGGACCCAAAGGGACCCTCCCAGAGCAAAAAAGCATTTTTTCAAAAGATATTTTTGCCACGAATTTGCAGCAACATTTTTTTTAAAAACAAGCGTGGGCTCCCGTGCTTGTTTTTTATAGGCCCTCGGGTGGGCGAGGTCCCAGGGGCATTGCTAATTTTGTGTGTGGGGTGCATCCCGGTCCCCCCACTGACCTGGAGACCACTGCCTCCCAAGGCTTTTACTTTCATATAAGCAGGGGGCCGTGGCCCCCGCACCCTGGGGACCACAAACTCGCTGGGACATCCATTTAAAAATATGCGAGGGACTGGTGCCTCCTCAGGGCTTCAAGTTAAGTATATGAGGTGGGCCCGTGGCACCCCCGCTCGCCAGGGACCACGACCCCCAGGGCTTGGCTTTAAATATATGTGGGGGGCGGGGCTCCCTTTCCACCGGGGACCACCACCCCGGGCTTTGCTTTAAATATATGCAGCGGCCCATAGCCCTCCCTGTTCCCACTGGGACCACCATCCCCGAGGGCTTCTAATTAAATACATGCGGGTGAGCCTGTGGCCCCCTGCACTCTGGGGACCACCACCCCCCTGGGCATTGCCTTAAATATATGTGGAGGGGCCAGTGGCCCCCATGCCCTGGGGACCACCACCCCTCAGGACAAAGCTTGAAAAAAGTGAAGGGACCGCTGCCCTGGAGACCACCACTACCCAGGACTTCTAGTTAAATATCTGCGGGGTGTCCATGCTCCTCCCTGTGCCCTGGGGACCACCACCCCCAGGACATTAATGAAAATACATCCGAGGGGCCCATGGTCCCCCACACCTCAGGGACCACCACCTTCCGGGGCTTCTAATTAAATACATGTGGGGGGCCATGGCCCTCCTGCACTCCGGGTCCACCACCCCCAGGGGAAAGTGTAAAAAAAAGAAACAGGATTCCTTTGGTACTCCCAAGCCCTGGGGACCACCACCCCCCTGGGCTATACCTACATTGGATGGGGACCGCACAGCCCCCCTCTTGGAGCCACTGATGGCCCTGGGGACTGCCACACCCCAGGGCCAGCTCCTGCTATGTCCCAGGGTGCCCACCCTGGGACATAGCTGTTTACTGTGGCTTGGCTGCAGCACAGCAGCCCAGCCACAGCAAACAACCTGTTGTTTGACAGTGGGACCTTTAAAGCAGGTTTTCATCTCTGTCCCCTGATGCTTCAGCAAGCACAGAGCTGTGTCAAAGCAACTCTGTGCTTGCTGAAGCAGTGGCACTGCCAGGGAAGGCTTCCCCTGCAGTGCCAGGAAGCCTGTAAGAGATTTATTTTTAAATAAATATTAAAATAAATAAATAAGTAGGGCCACGAGGAAGTCCTTGAGGGCTCCCTCGTGGTCCCCGAAAGCCCATAAAGGGCTAAGAAAAATAAATAAAATAAACCCCCATAGCTCAGTGTTACAGTCGCAGACCTTCAATTCTCCCACTCAGACACTTACGCGTCCACTCACAGACCCACTCAGACACTCACCCACCCATTCAAAGACACACTCAGCCACTCACGCACCCACTCACAGACCCACTCAGACCCTCATGCACTCACTCACAGCCCCAGTCAGACCCTCAGTCACCCACTCAGACCCACTCAGACAGTTAGCACTCACTCACACACCCACCCAGACCCTCACACACCCACTTACAGACTCACTGACACCCTGATGCACCCACTCACACCATGCACATACTGGCGCACCCACTAAAACACTGATGTATGCACTCTCACACTCAGACAGACACTCTGACAGCCACTCTTACCCCCACATACAGCCTCTCACACGTATTCTCACACCCAGAGAGGCTGTGGCCAAACTCCGCCGTTCATGCACAAAGGGCTGTGCACAGCATCGGGTTGGGTGGTTAGAGGAGTTGGCTGCATGGACTGGCTTCTTTCAAGTAACGAAAACCAGCACCATAAGGTAACAATACCTCGCACCTTCACCATGCACAGCTAATTACTCCACATATTATATCTTTGGTGCATATTCTATGCAATCTTTCATATTCTCACTGCAACATTTGAAATAAAATGATTGATTGATGAGACAACTGTGCATGGCGAAGGCATGAGTTATAGTTACCTTATGGTGCGAGTTTTCGTTACTTGAAATAACTCTAACTGCTGAATTTCTATAGTTTTGTATGAGTAAATTCATGTATATATATATATATATATATATATATATATATATACATATATGTATATACACATATATCTTTGTTTCTTCGTTTCCAAAGGTACTCTGCCTGGGGGTCCATGCGACTGTGGTGTCGGATTACTGGGAACGAGTCCCAGTATATAGATATATAGATATATATATATATATATATATATATATATATATTAGAGCACCGTCAATCCACAACTTGCATTACACCATCTTCGAAACTAACAATATACTATTAATCACTGCATCAGTACACCAGTTGGACATCTTATCAGTTATTGTACTTCGCAATTCATTATCCAATAATATTGATCATAAACCCATGTGTCAATAAAGAAATATATACAAGTGTTTAAAAACTCTCAATAGCTCTTATTCACATGATTCGTACTACATGCTGAAATTATGCCCAAGTGGGCAAATTCATTACTCATCTTGAACAAATCACCATAGTAATGTATATGTAACATAGGCTATCTTTACAACTTATTGCACTAAAACTTGAGCCCAAGTGGGCATATTTCACAAACAGTCAATGCTATCCATTATGTAATTTCCAGCCTCATGTTCGCACACTCACAAACACATTGAAAAATAGGAGCAACTACAGGATTGTTAAGATTACACAATCTCAATTCATTTCAAGGTTACCAGTGAGACTCCTGCACATTCATTATATATTAATCACAATTTTCAAGACAAAAAGAAAGAGAAACAAATAGAGAAGGTAAAAAGGGGAAATATTGTGACACTTTATTCAGTCACTATATACGTTCAATATTACAAGCATGTATGCAACTCCTTGTCATTATTTAAGCCATTTGGTCATTCCAGCTGTCGCATTGCTTTCACTTGATCTCCCCCTCATTTGTTTCAAGGCATTGCATCAATAACATAACAACGTATTTCCATTACATCATAATTGTGAAATTCTGCTTGATGCCTAGCAACTCAATATGTTTGATCAACATTACTGATAGCTCGCATATGCTGCCATATGCGTTTGTAAACCTGCAGCACAGTGCTTCCTACATAGCGCAAATTGTAACTGCATGTCAAAATATACACTACAAACTCATTCTTACAATTAAATGCACCCTTGATTTTATGTGGCTTATCATCAAAGGGGGTTAGATATTCTGAACTATTTACCTCAATAGTGCATGCTCTACGTTTGGTGCATTTTTAAAATCCATTCTCTGGTAAGCCAACCTTTTAATTTGATTACCTCAGGGCTACTCCTCACCAGAGCATCTCTCAATGAGTAACCTGCGATATGTGATCAAAGGATTTCTCAGCACTTTTGTCCCTATGACGGAATCTGATCTAATGATGTGCCAATGCTTGTAAATCAATGATCTTAATGCCTTGTCCTGATTGCTGTATGGGGTAATCAATCTCATTTCCCCCTTACTTTGTTTATTTGCCCTCCTAGCAAAAAGGATCTTATCCATTCCTTTCCTTTCTTATTTACCACCTCCTACATCTGCTCTAGCCATTCCATACTGTACCCTCTTTGATTGAATCTTGCTATCATGTTACTCTGACAGGTTACAATATCACTGTTGACACTGCAATTTTGTTTGGGCCTGAAGCACGGTCCCAGCAGGCTCCCCCCTCCTGTGGGAACGGGCATTGCTGTCACAAACAGGGAGCTGATAAACATGCAGCTCACTGTCTGTGAGAGCAAGTGTGGGCAGGGAAGCAGAGGAAACCTCCGCTCACAGCCAGTGAGAGCTGTTTGACAACTGTCACTTGCTGTGAACAGAGTTGTGTTTGCTCCGACTTGGTGGGAGCTTTCAAAGCACCAGCCAAGTCAGAACAAACAGCTATGTCCTGGGGTTGGGCACAGAGTGTAGCGGTCCGCAGGGCCATTATTGGCTCCTTGAGGGGGGCCATGCAGCTCCCCTATAACATTTCACTTAGGCCCAGGGAGGTGGTGGTCCCTGGGGCTAGGGGTCCGCCACAGAACCCCCTACATTATTTTTTACATATTCATCCCCAGGGAAGGAGTTGTCCCCAGGGCTGTGTGGGGGAGGGGAATGCGCCACCTGGGAGGTTGCATTCTCTCGGGCTGCGATGGGCTGCGCATGCCCCCCTGTCTTTGTTTGATTTATTAGCTCCAGGGAGGTGGCGGTCCACAGGGCTGCAGCGGGCCACGCGCCCCCCCACCTTTTTTTATTTGTTTGCCCCATGGAGATGGCAGTCCCCAGGGCTGAGGGGGGCCACGTGCCCCCGCATTCATCAATTCTATAGGCCCAGGGAGGTGGCGGTCCCCAAGGCATACATAAGCCCAACAGGGGGCCCGAGCACCCCCTCCTTATATTTTACATGACCCCAGGACCTGGCCCATCCAGGGCCTTTACTAGAATAAGTGTGGGAGCCTGCATGTGTTAAAAATAAATTGCTGGATCCACTGCGATTGATGGCAAAAAAATTAAAAAACAAATGCTTTTTTGCCCTGGGGGGTTCCTCTGGGATCCCAGTACCAGAGGTAAGGGGTCAGGGTGTCCCTACCCTGGCCCTTTTTATTATTTTTTACTTTTTTTCCTGGGGTTCTACTGAAGCTGAGTCCCAAGATGGCAGCAAAAACTTCACTGTTGACAATCTGTAGTTATCTGCACTAGCTCTTTATTATTTGTGAATCCTTTGTGACTCTTGATATTTATATTTCTTTTTCTTTTAACATCTAAAACTACTGAATGGATTTACATCAAATGACAAAAAGGCTTCTTTCTGGACCAAAAGCTACCTTTCTGCCAAATTTTAAAATGTAATTCCATCCAGCAGTTCAGGCTGTAGTCATGTTCAGAATCCCTATGGGAATTATAATGGGAAACACACTTTATTTTACCCCCCCCTTTTTCTTGACCCCACTGGAAGGATCACCCCACGACTTCCCATGTACAACACGATTCTCAGGTACACTTTTTTGGGAAACTTTTCTGAAGATTCGTCAAAAGGCTCCAAAGATATATGGAAATCAAAAAATGCTTTTTCTATGGAAACATGGACCTAACTATAACTACCAAGCGGCTACCACCACTAGGTAATATCTATATATATATATATAGAGATCGATAGATAGATAGATAGATAGATAGATAGATAGATAGATAGATAGATAGATAGATAGATAGATAGATTAAAATGAATGCCGCTATTTTTTTTTGTTTTTGTTGCAATCCCACAAACTCCCATGGGATTGTAGCAAAATGTGCCAATTCTTTTTTCATTTTGACCTTGGGTCCCTCCCCTGGAGCCTGGGGGGGCAGGGTATCCCTACCCTGTCTCCTTATATCATTTCTCTTAAAAAAAGGTTCAAGACAGAAGACTAAGGCCCTCATTACGACCCTGGCGGTGAGTGATAAAGTGGGGGTAATACCGCCAACAGGCTGGCGGTAACTACTGCCAAATTATGACCATGGTGGTGATAACTCCCATAGACAGCCAGTGTACCACTCCAACCGGCAGGGCAGAAACAACACTCACCACGGCGGTAGCTAACAACAGCCAGGCGGGAGACAAAGCACCACCCACCATTTTATGACACAGGAAACCGCCACCTTTTCTGGGGCGGTACCCACACCATCAAAAACCTGGGGGTAACACATCACAGAAGAGAAAAGACTCACCATCGGAGACACAGGGAAGAACATTGTCGCCCTGGAACCTGAACTGCAAGTTTTCCCAATGATCTTCTACGTTATGCTCCACCTGGAACATCAACGCTGACGAAGACGACGATGGTGAGTACAGCCGCCTAGCACACAAGGGAGGGTGGGAGGAAATCGAGAGTGACACACACATGCATGACACACACCCGACACACATACACCATACACACAACCAGCTGCACATGAAAAACAATTTGTCCCTGAAAAACGGCAGAATAATGGAAGGACAACAGGAATGGACAAAAGTGATTGTAATCAGATCAAATTCAAAATCAATAGTTCGATTTGTCAGTGAAACAGATATGTACACATGTACACAAAGGGACACTGCCTAGTCCAATGCTCAAAGGGTCCACATGGCGACAGGGCATAGTCGAAGGCCCAACTCGAATCCTGACCACATTTGGATAGTACACTGCAGGGGCATTAGTTTGCAAATAGGCAGGCACCTCAGGGGGTGGGAGGCACATCAGCCGGATGCGGGAACAAGCCCACTGGTTCTGGAGGGGGCAACATGCCCATTTCTCTGTCCTCAGGAGTGTAAGGCCACAGTCTCTCAGGTGGGTGACTTTCACACTGGTTCTGGAGGGGGCTCCATGCCCATTTTTCTGTCCTGGGGAGTGCATGGCCACAGTCTCTCAGGTGGGTGACTTTCACACTGGTTCTGGAGGGGCAACATGCCAATTTCTCTGTCCTGGGGAGTGCAAGGCCACAGTCACTGGAGTGGGTGACTTTCACACTGGTTCTGGATGGGGCAACATGCCCATTTCTCTGTCCTGGGGAGTGCAAGGCCACAGTCTCTCAGGTGGGTTACTTTCACACTGGTTTTGGAGAGGGCAACATGCCCATTGCTCTGTCCTGGGGAGTGCATGGCCACAGTCTCTGGAGTGAGTGACTTTCCCACTGGTTCTGGAGGGGGCAACTCGCACAGCAGCCCCTGGAGTGTGGCCTACATGGCGTCCTCTGGCGGTGACGGCTGCAGTGTGGTGGTGGATGGAGGAGCCTCCTGGGCAGCCTCTGCACTGTCTGATGGCTGCAGTGTGGTGGTGGATGGAGGAGCCTCCTGGGCACCCTCTGCACTGTCTGATGGCAGCAGTGTGGTGGTGGATGGAGGAGCCTCCTGGGCAGCCTCTGCACTGTCTGATGGCAGCAGTGTGGTGGTGGATGGAGAAGCCTCCTGGGCAGCCTCTGCACTGTCTGAGGGCTGCAATTCATCAGCTGGCCGTGGGGGCCCTGTGACAGCTTGTGGTGGTGGAGGTGTCACCCTGACAGCCTCTGCTGGAGTAGAGGGCTTTGTCTCCTCCAGTACATGGGGCATGGATCCCTTACCCTTCCTGGCAGGGGTGGATGGGCTCTTCCCCTTCTTTCCTGGTGGTGCAGGCTCCTTACCCTTCTTTCCTGGTGGTGCAGGCTCCTTCCTCTTCATTCTTGATGGTGCATGCTCATTCCCCTTCTTTCCTGGTGGTGCACACTCCTTCCCCTTCTTTCCTGGTAGCGCTGGCTCCTTCCCCTTCTTCAATGGAGGAGTGGTATCCTTACCATTACGGGTAGGTGGTGTTATCACTGTCCCTGTGACCTCTGTGGCTGAGGTGCTGGGCTGTGTCTGTAGTACCCTACTCATACGGGCAGAACATGGGGGAGGGGTAGGGAAGAGGTCAATTTGGGAAAGGAAAAGCTTTTTAGGGACGTTGGGGTGGGAGGAAGGAGGAGTAATGGGAGTTGAGGTTGAGGGTGTGGTTGTTGGAAGTGTATGTCTGCTGGACTTGGGTGAAGGTGCATGGGCTGTATGCTGGTGTGAGGTGGATGGCTGTTGGGTGTGTGAGTGAGTTTGTGTCCTTTGGGGGGGATAGACAGAGTGGGAGAGGGCAGAGGGGACGCGTGCATGGCTGTTGTGGAGGTATCTGCCAGAGAGGTGTGTCCTGCTTGGTGTGGTGATGCTGGTAGTAGATGTTGATGTAGTGGATGCAGGTGTGAGTGTGGACGTGACTGAGAGGGAGGTGAAGGAGGAGGAGGAGGAGGGGGAGACAGTGGAGGCAGTGGATGTTGTTGTGTCTGCAACTGTATGGTGTTTGCTCAAGTGTCTGTGTGATGAAGTGTGGTGCTTATGTTTGCCTGTGCCACTCTTAGGTGTTGTCTTGTGTGCATGCTCGTCTGTATGTGTGCTTGGGATGGGTTGGGGTTGAGGAGAATGGGGTTGGGAAGTGGGAGTAGGAGGGGAGATGGTAGAAACAGGGACAATGCTTGCCATCAGAGAGGAGGCCAGAGTCTGAATCGATCTCTATTGGGCCGCCAATCCACTGTGGATGCTCTCCAGGAATGTGTTGAATTGCTGCATCTGGGATGCCAGCCTCTGGATGGCATTCACAATGGTTGACTGCCCTACAGAGATTGATCTCAGGAGGTCAATGCCTCCTCACTCAGGGCAGCAGGGCTCACTGGGACAGGGCCTGAGGTGCCTGGGGCAAAGGAGATGCCCACCCTTCTGGGTGAGTGGGCACGGGAAACTGGCTGAGGGTCTGCTGGGAGGGCGGTGCTGGTATGGGGTGGCGGCTGTACCTGCAGCTGGGGTAGTCACAGAGTTGTCCGCCACCACTAGGGAGCTGAGTCTGTGTTGTCTCCTCCAGTCTCTGCCGTGGTGTTCTCCTCGGTCCCACTGGTTCCCTCGGCGTTGGTGGATTCTGCCTCCTAGATCATGTGGGATGCAGCTCCCTCTGTCACTGGTGCCCCAGCTCCTCCGCCAGATGATGCTAATGCACACAAGGACAGGATGACAAAACAAGAAGGGGAGAGAGAGACAGGATACACTGGGTAAATGACCGCACCAACACCACAGTTGGCATACACATCACCGTCACACACAGGGAACAGGCTTAAGCACTATGTATTGCACTACCAGGGATATGGCTAGTCACCAAGGCAAGAAGAGGACCACACACCACCAACTGCAGCACTCCTGGGACCCATGATGCCCTGCCTGAAATGGACTGCAAACAAGCTAGGTCACCTGTATTTGCCATACACCTATTACCCTTCAGATGACCCACGCTGCAATGCCTGGCCTGGCCTTAGGGGCATCCACTGGCACACATCCACCACCCAGATACCATCCCACCAGCCAAAATATGTATTGATACACACTGTACTCACCCCCTTGTGGCTGCTGTGATTCCCTCAAGCACCCATCCAGCTCAGGGTACGCCACTGCCAGTATGCGGGCCATCAGGGGGGTCAGGGCCTGACCGGCACCCCTTCCTCATTGGGAGGCCATCCCCAGTTGGGCCTCCACAGTCTTCCGTGCCCAGTGTCTCAGGTCCTCCCACTGTTTCCAGCAGTGGGTGCTCTGCCTGCTATAGACCCCCAGGGTCCACACGTCCTTGGCGATGGCACACCATAATCCCTTTTTTGATGGGTGCTGACCTGCAGAGGCAATACAGACAGGAGAACACCATTAAACAAACAGTCCAGCCCATCACACAAATGGCCCTCCATACCTGTTTCCATCATCAATGGCACACACATAGCCCAGCGCACAACATGTACACCGCCAACAGACAATCCCCCCACCCACCCTTACACGATGCTTGCACACACATCTCCATGCATCCTTGACACATGCATCGTGGCCAAATTGTACTCACCTGTTGGTCTGGAGGCCCAAACAGCAGTCCGCACTGGGGTACGACCCCATCCACCAGTCACTCCAACTCCTCTGAAGTGAAGGCAGAGGCCCTTTGCCCGGTCACACGGGCCATGCTAGGTTCCAGACACAGGTCACAGCAGCACACACAGTGTAGGTCTTCTCTGTTGAAGTTCAGGAAACAAGTGAGTATTGAGTTAGAAAATGGCTGTCACGTCCGCGGAGGTGTACACCGTCACTGCTGGCGTAGCTCCCCATTGGCCACTGTACTCCATAGAGCCCCATATTATCCAATGAGGAATTGCACAGCGGTGCAAGACTGCCTTCCGCCATGACGCCCAATGTCGGCGGAGTTACCTCACTTCCACCTGTCCCTACACAGGACAGGTGGTTGCCATTTTAGGGGGGGGGGGCATATCCACATTAACTGCATCACAGGCTAGATTAGCACATTCTTTGCCATTAACACTGTCCCAATACATAAGTGCACCATGTGGTTTTGTTGTTCCAATTGTGACAGCGTCCTCACTCTTGTGTCCCTTAGATATCTACCGATGCGGATGAATAGGAGGTGGAGGCATACCTCCGTGGACAGATCCCTAGTAGACTTAGCTACACTGGAGGACAGGCACATTATACTCACCTATAGACTGGACAGGACCACAATCACAGAGCTGTGTGCCCAGTTGGAGCCTGATCTCAGCTATCCGTCATCCCACTGGGATCCCACCTCTTGTGCAAGTGCTATCAGTGCTCAATTTCCTGGCACCAGGTTATTTTTAAGTGACAGTGGGCTTGGCAGCAGGAATGTCACAGCCAATGTTCTCAATCGTGCTGGCAAGAGTGTTATCTGCCCTGGTAAAACACATATGCAGCTACATAGCTTTCCCCCAGGTGGAAGATTTGACCACTGTGAAGGCTGGATTCTATGCAATAGGACATATCCCCAATATTATTGGGACGATTGATGGGACACATGTTGTGTTTGTCCCCTCCCCTGCCAAAATGAACAGGTGTACAGGAATCGTAAGAGTTTCCATGCCATGAATGTGCAGATTGTGTGCCTGGAGGACCAGTACATCTCCCACGTCAATGCTAAGTATCCTGGCTCGTTGTATGATGCCTTTGTCCTGAAGAATAGCAGCATCCCAAATGTGATGGCCCAACTACAGAGGCACAGGGTGTGGCTAATAGGTGAGCCTTGGTCCTCACCCACTGTATGTTCGTGTATACCTCTGCTGTTAACCTAATAGGATAGTGTGTGGCTAAATGTTGTCCCTCAATACCTGCAGGTGACTCTGGCTACTCAACCTATTGTGGCTGCTGACCCCTGTGAGGAATGCCAGGACAAGGGCTGAAGAATGTTATAATGAGGCACATGGGTGAATCAGACGGATAATCGAGAGAACCTTTGGTCTCCTGAAGGCCAGGTTCAAGTGCCTCCATCTGACAGGTGGATCCCTGTGCTGCTCACCCACGAAGGTCTGCCAGATAGTAGTGGCATGCTGCATGTTGCACAACCTGGCCCTCAGACGCCATGTACCTTATCTGCAGGAGGAAGAGACAGGAGATGCCCCTGTGGCTGCAGTAGACCCTGATGACAGTGAGGATGAAGAGGCTGAAGATGAGGATGAGGACAACAGAACCACAGTTATCCGTCAGTACTTCCAATGACACACAGGTGAGACACAGCAACTTCACATTTCTATGACTATTGTATTCTGTGTGGCTGTGGCATAATGCCATTAACCTCTTTTTACCTCTACTTACTGTCACCTATGGATTATCATTTTACAGATGTTGGTGCAGTGACAACTGTGTACTGCTGTGCTGACTACAGCCAGCTACAGGTCATTATCTCTATGCTCTCACAATGTGCAGTTAATTTGCAACGGATGTAACTGTTTTCATAAATACACTGTTTCAACACATGACATACAAGTATTTAAGTTGTGTTCAAGGGTGTTATTCCAGTCTGTTTGTAGCACAGGTGCCATGTCTAAGTGTCCATAGGAAAGGGAGCTACGGCACTTAAAGGTGGACAAGGTAACTGAGTGGGACACAAGGAGGACAATCATGAGAGTCTCATTTCCTGGTGGTGGTCTTGGAAAGAGTCTCTGGTTTCTGTCTGGGTCACAGGCAATGTTCCCCATAAGGTGCGCGAGCGGGCCCGCGCGCACCCTTCATTCCCCCACCGCGCAGGCCGCTTTTTAAAGCGCGCACGTTTATGCAATGTTTATGCAACGTTACGTCGCTGCCTGCATATGCGGGAGAGGACGTCAGCGCTGCGTTTAAAAAACTGAAGCAGCGTGAAAACAGGGTCACTTCGCGAGCAGGACGGACACAGCTGGCTTCTTCCATTCAACAGGTACGTGTATTTTCTTTGATTTTTTTTTAGATATGCCAGAAATATGTGAAGTGCGCCTGCACATCCAGATAGTCGAGTTCAAAATCGGGGGTCGCAAGGTCCCCTCTTTTGTAATGTAGTGTTAGGTTTTACCCTCCCAACCTCCTAGGCAAGTGTTATCAGGTGTGATCGAGTCAACGGTATAGGTATATTGTTGCACAGTTAAAGTAGTTTAAGTAATATGAAACTCTTAGGGAGAGTGTATGGGCGGATGAACGGATCTATAAATTCAAGGACGAGTGACAGGGTGATGAGTGATTGAATGCATAAGCTTATCAATCAATGAAGAGGCACTTTTAGTTAAAAACTACACCCGTCATTGCCAATTCTTGTGCTGGCTTGCATTAGGGCTTGCGATGCCCTTGCTACTTCACTGGTGTCCTCTGGTAACCTTAATTCTGCAGCCGAGCACGGTTTCACGCAGTTTGCGTAATGGTTTCATCTGTGACGTCAAACAACGGATTCCTCACTTTCGCCACGGTCACGCCGGGACTGCGGCTGTCTCAGCTGCGTCACGAAGCCTGGCTCTCGCATGAAATGGGAGACATGCGGCATACTTTAACTACGCCAGCACGCGCGCGCGAGACAAATAGCAGGCGGAGTTCTCGGCGCCACATGCACGCTCATAATGAACTCCATATCTTATTACCGTCTGTAAAACGGCATTATAACGCGGTTAGCTACAGCACGGATGTCAGTTTAAGCCCGATCCCTGGCAGGGGAAGAACACATGCGAAAGCCTACAGAGCTCCTCAGTTGAAGCACGTGGGTGTGCGCGAATATGCGTAACTTCCCCTCTGAAAGTTTCGCATAATTAGGCTTATAGCAAAAGTGTAGTTTGCTAGTGTTATGCATTATATTTTTAATCCAAATAAGTTTTATTAATCTTTTATCCGTAAAGGAAAGAAACATGTAAACATCACAGCATGTGAACTATGTGCAACAAACACCACGGTTTACACAGAAAAAAGGGAGGAACCTAGAAACTACCAACCCCCATCAATCAATCAATCTGAGTATTTGTATAGCGCATTACTCACCTGTGAGGGTCTCAAGGCGCTGAGGGGAGGGGGGGCTGCTACTGGTCGAACAGCCCTAGGTCCAGTGTCTGACGCAGGTGGGTAGGAAGAATGTTCCACGTCTTGGCGGTGAGGTGGGAGAACGATCTGCCGCTGGCGGTCGTTCTGTGGATGCGTGGGACGGTGGTGAGGGCAAGGTCGGCGGAGGAAGCTGTCGGGTCGGGGTGTAGAAGGAGAGCCGTCTGTTGAGGTATTCTGGTCCAGTGTTGTGCAGTGCCTTGTGAGCGTGGCTGAGGAGTTTGAACGTGATTTTCTTGTTGACGGGGAGCCAGTGTCGATCTCTTGGGTAGGCTGTGAGGTGGTAGTGATGAGAGATGTTCAGGATGAGGCGTGCGGAGGCGTTCTGTATGCGTTGCAGTTTTTTCTGGAGTTTGGCCGAACCAATCCTGACCGACCCCCAGTCCCATGAACAACTGCTACTTCAAGCTCTCAAATTACAGTTAGCGTATATCCTGTACTTCTGCACCAAATAAGTCTCTAATTTCAGGCAAAAACTTGGAATGAGCTCCATCTTGGGTGCACTATTGCAAGGACACCCTCTGACAAATAACATAATAACATTTCCATAGTTCTTGGGCAGAGGTGCGTGACTCCTCGAGAGGGTGCTGACCATTTTCTCCCTGGGCAACATCTACCAGAGTCTGTGACACCACTTTTGTAGAGTATGGTGTTGAACTAAGTGGAGTACAATGCAGTGTTGTAGAATTCAGTGTCAGTATATTAGAGTGGAGCACAGTGGAATGGTGTATAGTGCAGGGGTGTAGTGGAGTTGTGCAGAGTTGTGTGGCCGGGACTGATGTAGTGGTGAAGAGAGCATTGGCACAGGTGTTAGCATGTAGTGGTGTGCACTTGAGTGCAGTGGTGTGAAGCGCCAATAGTCAACATGCTTTCAGTCTATTAGCCCATTTTTTTAATCTTCACAGTGAAGTGTAACCTGCCTCACCCAGTATAATGCCTTGTTTTGATCAAGTGTTTTCACTGCACTTCAGAAATAACCATGTGCTACATTTGTGTTCCTAATGCAAGTATTGTAAAATACTTGCATGGTTCATTTTAAAAGTTGCTGTGCTAAAAAAAACTTTTGTATGCAACTATCTAGCAAGATTGGCAGTGTAAATCCTCACTTTGAAACCAAAGAGAGAAGTAAACAAGCAACCTTGAAAGACCATTCATTGCACAGCAAATGTGATGCGATAAGAACACGATCTACCGGTCTGTTTACAGAAAGGACTCAGAAGGTTGATTCAAATAAGGTTTGGGGAGGGTACAAACTGCAAGTGGACAGCCTAAAACAACCAGCAAATGGAAAGCAGGAAAACTGTTTTACACATAGTATTAACATGTTGATGCATTCAAAAGCTATCTACAGGAATAGTTTTACAGTCCTTTTTATGGTGTAATGCTCTGCCTAATTTGCCCCCTTGCAAACTGAACTCCACAGCACACTTTATTAAATCCTCTATCTTTGAAGTCAGAGCATAAAAGTAACCATTAATCTTCAGGATAAAATAAGCAGCAAATTGTAAGGAGACATAAGCTGGCACTGGACTTCTGTCGTTGAACCCACAGCAAACGTGACAAGACAACAAGACTTAAAGGCACCTTCATTGCTCATTCACTGTCCGAATGAACAGAACACTTTTCTTTTGTCAGCTTGCCAGAACGAGCCAGTAGGCCTAAAAATGTCTCACCCTTAAAAATCCGATTAGTCATAGCGAGTGGCCAAGCAGATAACTTGAGGCCTGTAAAGGCTGCATCATCGAATGTCTAACGTGTGATGTAGGTTTCCAAATGGATGATAATATGGAACCAGAGTTCATCTAAACTGAAAGCCAAGGTAACTACTCACTTGCTCTGAAACTGTCATGCATAATGTTTTTGCAACTCCTATAACCTATGCTAAATATCTTCTTTCCAATTACAGCCGGCCAACATTTGGATTTGAACGGGCAGGCGTGAGTACCAAAGAAGACCAGGTAATTCTGTAGACATTCCAGGTGGGATTAAGGGTCTCTACATAAATCACGTTCATAATCCACACCTTTGCTTCTATTACAGGTTTGTCGGAGCGAGCAAGTTATACATTTGAATGGACCGACATGTGTAGAAGCATAAGGACCAGGTCATTATTTGGTAGGTACCCCATCTGGGTCACCTGGCACATTATAATATGACAACATGTTGTAACCAACTGTTAACCATCTTTTCTTTTGCTGCAGGCATCTCAGACAGTGCTAACATTGGTTGGAAAAGGCAGACGTGACTACAAGCAGAAAGACCAGGTAATTATTTAGTAGTTTGTCCTTGTAGTACATCTGAAATACTGGAACACAAGCATGTTCTGTAACCATTTTGTTCTTCTATTGCAGGGATCTTAGACAGTGTTACATATACAGGCAGGTGTGAGATCAAAGAGAAAACCCCCGGTAATTACTCGCTAGTCGCTACTATCGCTAGTTGCAACATTTTCCAAGAGATAGCTCAGTCTTGTCTGGAAGACTGCATTCAATATCATAAAAAACAACTTTAAGTAATGTTCCTCACTTTAAATAATGTCCGTCTTTTTTTGCAGGTTTTGCGGCACAGAAGGCTCAGACTGACTACCACCAAAATGTTCAAGCGCAAAGCATTGACTTCTGCAGAGAGCAGTGCTCCACCACAAAGGAAGAAATGCAGTCTTGTGTTCAAAGAAGAATGGCTGAAAGAAATTGTGGAGACTAAGACACAGAAGTCCCGGAGCAAGGTTCGCATACAACTGGGAGAGCTATTTCTATACAATCCAGAAGTAGGCCTGATCTGCAAAGTATGTGCAGAAGCAAAGATTGCAGGAGACTTTTCGACTGGGAAGAAATGGAGTGATGGATGGAAGCTGGACTACTTGAAACACCATCTATGTAGCAAAGTTCATGAATCTGCTTTGGTGACACTGAGAAATAAAAGTGCTGCTGCCAGGCTGGGTTTTGGAGTGTGCACCATGCTAACGGAAAGCCTGAGGAGATAAAGATTCTCATCAACAATGTGTTGCTAGCAGTCAAAATGAACACGTCAATGTTATCTGTTCAAGACATCCATGACCATGTTGCATTGTATGTGAAGATACCAGACAGCTGGAGGAGCAAGAACTATGCCTTTGAGTTTTTAGAGGCCATCAACAGTGTGATACGCTCTGACTTCATGGCAGAACTTCGCGGTGCTCGGTATCACACATTGATAATTGATGAGAGCACAGATATTTCAGTTACAAAAATGCTCATCCTATACTTCAAGTTCCGATCTGTAACATCAACAGAGCACAAAACAGTGTTTGGGGGAATTGTAACTCTGAGTGCATGCAATGCGGAGGCTATCACTATAGCTGTAAAAGACTTCTACACTGCCAATAAACTGGACCTTATGAAAATGGTCATGTTCACATCAGATGGTGCATCAGTGATGCTGGGAAAGAACAATGGTGTTGCTACCCGCCTCAAACAATCCATTCCCCATCTAGTTGAGCAGCACTGTGTTGCGCACAGAGAAGATTTGGGAGTTGATGATGCCTGGAAAAAAGTGCCGATGATCAGGGAAATGGAAACACTACTGAGGACTATCTACACTGTGTTCTCCCGCTCACCTGTAAAGAAGTCCAAGCTGGACGAACTTGCTTTGGTCACTGAATGTGAAGCGGTCTCCTTTCGGCCACTCAATGAAGTGCGGTGGCTTTCAAGGCATTTTGCTGTTGGTGCACTCTTGCGTAACTATGAGGTTGCTCTCAAATACTTTGATCATGAAAGAGTTGAGGAGAATGACCCAATTGCTAAATATTGCTACAAAAAACTATCTGACTCAAACTACCATATTTCCTTTGCAGCACTGAACGACATTCTGGGTGAACTTGCATCTTTGTGCAAGTTGTTTCAAAAAAGCTCTTTGACCACTGTTGAAGCTGTACAGTATGCAAGAGCAAAACTTGGCCAAATAAAGGGACAGTACTTGGGCAACACTGTCTTTTGGAGCAACACAGTAAGAGATCTGATGGCTTTGTACAGTGAGGACAGAGAGTATGATAGTGAGCCGATGTTATCTTTCATTAAACTCCTTTGTGAGCACATGGAAAGAAGGTTCCCAGAAGATGAGTTGAAGGAATGGACAAGCTTTGATTTCCATGCAGTAACAACACAATCACAGTTTGATTTTGGGACTGAGAATGTACAAAGACTTGTTGAAAAGTATAAGAAGGTCTTGGTCCTGGGTGATTGTGACACCCCTGATGATGTTGTTCAGCAATACCGAGATTATAAATATGTGGTGGCAGAACATATAAAAAGCGGATTGTTTAGGACCTTTCAAGACATGGTGAATTTCACCCTGCGGAATGCTGCACAGTATAGTGTTGTATCTCAGCTTATTGATGTCTGTGCAACTTTCCAGGCTTCAAGTGCAGACTGTGAACGAGGATTCAGCCTCATGAACTCAATCAAGTCCAAATTAAGAAACAGACTTGAAGAGAGTCACCTAGATATGCTCATGAGGACAAAGGCCTACCTCTCAAATGGGAAAGTTGACTTAGAACGAGTTTATCAGCACTGGAAGAATGGCAAGGACCGGCGAGAAAAACAAACATGTCAGACATCTAATCTTGGCACCTGACTTGTCTAAACTTTGATGCAGCTTCTCCTACAGTCCATGTGTGGGTTGGGTAAGAACATTTCTCATCCTGTCCCTAGGCAGGGGCTTCATGGCATTCATCAGTAGTGTGTTCATCAAATTGTAAATGTTAACTAATTGTACAACATCCTTTATTTGATGTGCATGGCCCCCTGAAGCACCCTGAGAGTATTCATTAAAGTTTCACAATGGTTCAATCTCTGTTTTCTCTAACTGGGGTGTAGGTGGCACATAACAGGTCATGTCCTTGGGGTGTGCCATCAGGTCACCATACTAACTTAATGGCCTATTATATGGAGCAATGTTCATACAAATATCCCCTTTTTGCTTTAGTGGTAAAACAAAGCAATGGAGCGGCAAATGCCAAAGATCTTGGTAGTTATGCGCTGCGCTCGCGTGAATTGTCAATTTCTTGGCGCACATATCCTTGGCTGCAGCGCACAGAGATCTTACACTGCCGCACACAGTGGAAAAAAATTAGAGGAAACATTGGTCACAGGGAATGTTTGCGGAGTGGTTAACCTTATGTAGGGGGAGGGGTGCTGGTGGCCTGTGGGTCCTGTGGCGGGGTCTCCTGACCACTAGTGGCAGCGGAAGTGGAGGGCTGGTCAATGGACTGGCTTGTGGTAGGGGCCCACTGGTGTGCTGTTGCCTCCCTCATGATGTTGGCCATGTCTGCCAGCACCCCTGCTATGGAGATCAGGGTGGTGTTAATGGCCTGCAAGTCCTCCCTGATCCACTGATACTGTCCCTCCTGCAGCCGCCTGTTCTCCTGCACGTTGTTAAGGATCTGGCCCATCGTGTCCTGGGAATGTTGGTAGGCTCCCAGGATCTCGGAAAGGGTCTCCTGGAGAGTCGGTTCCCTGGTCCTGTCCTCCCCCTGGCGCACAGCAGTCCTCCCAGTGTCCCTGTTGGCCTGTGCCCCTGTCCCCTGAACGGTGTGCCCACTCCCACTGACCCCAGGTCCCTGATTGTCTTGGGAGCGAGGTGTGGACTGGGGTCCCTGTACAGGTGGGCACTCTGCTGATTGACAGAGGTGTGGGTGCACTGGGCAGGTGCTGTGGTGTTGGATCCTGATGGGGGAGGTTCTGTGGTGGACTGTGAATGGGCTTGGGTGACCGGCTGTCCAGTGGGTCCTGATGGGCAAGGTAGGTCATCCAGATCCAGAAGTCAAGAGTTACTGTCATCACTGGGGGCAATTTCTGCCGGGGGACTGGATAGTCGTGGCACCTCCTCTCCACTGACATTGGCTGGGGTAGCTGTTGGGATGTAAGTGATGTATTATGCTTCATGTGTGAGACATTTATACATCCCTGGCTTTCCCTCTATCGTTGGTGTTGCCCTGCCACCTTTGTTTGTGTATGGTGATGGATTGTGGGATTGTTAGTTACCCTATGCAGTGCATGCTTTAGTGATGGGTGTCCATGCAGGGCTGGGAGGGCTGTCCATGCATTGGTATAGCATGCAGGGGTTGGCATTGGGGTTAGTCATATGTGTAGGCGTGTAGGTGCAGTGTGTGGGATGGAGTGGAGTGATGGGAGTGAGGGTGAGAGGGTGTGATGGCATGCAGGTATGGGGGGGTGATAAGTAGTAAATGTTGACTTACCAGTGTCCAGTCCTCCAGCTACTCCAGCAAGTTCCTCAGGATGCAGTATTGCTAAGACTTGCTCCTCCCATGCTGTGAGCTGTGGGGGAGGAGGCGGGGGTCCACCGCCAGTCCTCTGTATGGCGATCTGGTGCCCTGCTGCAATGGAACGTACCTTCCCCTGTAGGTCGTTCCACCTCTTCCTGATGTCGTCCCTTGTTCTTGAGTGCTGTCCCACGGCGTTGACCCTGTCCACGATTCTTCGCCATAGCTCCATCTTTCTTGCAATGGATATCTGCTGTACCTGTGCTCCAAATAGCTGTGGCTCTACCCTGACAATTTCCTACACCATGACCCTTAACTCCTCCTCAGTGAAACAGGGGTGCCTTTGTGGTGCCATGGGTGTTGTGTGGTGTGTGTTGGTGAGAGTGTGTTGAGTAATGTGGTTGGGTGTGATGTGGGGTGAGTGAGGGATGTATGGGTGTGTGTGTCTAGTTGTCTCTGTGCTGGTCGTGCCAATCTCCTGGCAGTAATTGTTGTTGGTAATGGGTTGTGGATAGTGTGGGTGGGTGTTTTATAGTGCTGTGGGTGTGTGGGTGTGGTGTGTGTATGAGTGTCAGGTGTGTGTTTTTAGTATTTGCCAATGTAGTGTTGTTTTGTATGTGGGTGTCCATTACGAGCACGGCGGTATGTACCGCCAATGGTTTACTGCCATTGAATGTCCGCCGTGGTGATTCGTGGGTCGTAATGTGGTGGGCATTGTTCTGTTGGCATGACGGTATGGGTGTTGGGTCTGCCACTTTTGCACTGACCTTTGGTCTGGCGGATTTGTGTATGTGGCTGTATTCTGTCGGATTGGCGTGTGTGTGTCATAATATGGTGAACGGATATTTGCCATTGCAGCGGTATGTTGCCGGCCGTCAGCATGGCGGTAAGTGGCATTTACCGCCAATGTCATAATGAGGGCCTAAGTCTCTGAGTCCTGTAATGGCTGCCAGCAAAGTTTTTCTCATGTTTCTGGCAGCCAGTCAGAGCACTCACTCCCTCTGGAGTCTGACTCCTGCGGGAGCGAGGTAGCCCAAGCTTAGCCCAAGGGGACCAAAAGCTCCCTGGGCCAATCACAATGCTCTGTTTTTATGTGTGCTCCCGCTAGACCCTTCGGGACCCAACTGTCCAGATATATAAATATTTTTAAACCTTAATTTCTCAAAAAATAGTGAATGGATTTACACCAAATCACAAAAGCACAATCTGCGAACCAAGCAAGATCTAGCTTCCTGCCAGATTTGAAGTAATTACATTCAGCAGTTTTCGCTGTAGCCCTGCCTAAAGAAGTCTTTTTTATTCCCCTTTTTTCTTGTTCCCCGCTTGATGGATCACTCCAAAACTTTCCAGGAAGGAGCTGAAGTGAATTTACTTTTTTTTGGAAAGTTTTGTGAATATTCATGAAACCTCGTTTAAAGTTTTTGGCAAACCAAAAAATGCATTTCCTATGGAAAAGTAATCTTAAGTATAACTACCCACTACTACTATATACATTCACTGAAAAAAACAAACGTTACACAGATGTTATAGTTAAGCTCACATTTTACTCGTACAAAACCAGTGAAATTCAGCATGTATAGTTGCCTGAGCTAACTATAACATATGCCCCGCAATGCCCTGCTTATGACCTCCCATGTTACATCATTCATGACAAAGTCATTGACATCACACATGACATTATCCAGTGAGTGTGAGTGTTTTCTAAAGGCTTATGAGTGTTAAGCATATATACCAAGGTACTACAAAAGGTAAAATAGTATACTTTCTGTATTACTAATGAGTGATACTATTTCTAACATGTATTATGTGTGTGGCTGTGTGACTGTGTGTATCCGTGTGTGAGTGGGTGTCTGAGTGCCTGTATGGGTGTGTGAGTGACTATATTTGCTAAGTAAGTGGCTGTATGGGTGAGTGAGTGGCTGTGTGAGTGGCTGTATGGGTGTGTAAGTGACTGTATGGGTGAGTGAGTAGATGTCTGAATGGGTGTATGAGTGTATGACTGGCTGTGTAAGTGGCTGTATGGGTGACTGGTTGTTTGAGTGGCTGTTTGGGTAAGTGAGTTGGTGTGTAAGTGGCTGTATTGTAGAGTAAGTCTTTGTGTGACTGGATGTATGGGTTAGTGAGCAGATTTGTGAGTGCTTGCATGTTGTGTGAATGGGTATGTAAGTGGCTGTGTGGGTGTGTGAGTGAGTGTTTGAGTTATTGTATAGGTGAGTGACTGTGTTGGGAGGCAGTATGGGTGAGTAAGTGGCTGTGTAAGTAGCTGGATGGGTGAGTGTGTGGCCCAGTGAGTGGCTGTATGGGTAAGTTATTGGTTGTATGAGTAGCTGTATGGGTGAGTGAGTGGTTGTGTGAGTGCCTGTATGAGTGAGGGAGTGGGTGTGTGAGTGGCTCTATGGATGAGTGAGTGGTTGTATGAGTACTTGTATGGGTCTGTGAATCGGTATGTGAGTGGTTGTATCGATGTGTGAGTGGGTGTATTAGCGGTTGTATAGGGGTTTGAGGGGGCGTGTGAGTGATTCTGTGGATGATATCATCAGTAATGTCTTCAGTGATGTCATTTGAGATGTCATCACTGATGTCACTGACCATGTCATGAGTGATATAATATGTGAGGTCATAAGCGGTGCATTGCGGGGTGTAAGTTATAGTTAGCTCAGGTAACTATAACTGCTGAATTTCACGGGTTTTGCACAAGTGAAATGTGAGCCTAACTATAACGTCCCTGTAACCTTTGTTTTTTTCAGTAAATTTCTAGTTTTTTAAAATCTATTTCCTAACTATAACGTCCCTGTAACCTTTGGATGTTTAAATGAATTTTTGAGGTTTTTTGAATTTTATTTTCTAACTGTGACACTAACATTTGACAGCTAGGGGCATGTTTACAAGCCCCTAGCGCCACCTTGTGCTGCCCTAGCATCATTTGTTTTTACTATAAGGCGGCGTTAAGGAGGCCTTTCACCCAAAATGTATTTACAAAGTGATGCAATGCTTGCATTGTGCCACTTTGTAAACCCTTGCTCTACATTATGCCTGCGCCAAGCATAATGTATGCAAAGGGGGTGTTCCAACACAGGGAAACCCGAAAAAATGATGCAGTGAATTTTACATTTCACTGCACTATTTCTTCTATCATTTTTAACGACTGCTCAGAGTAGGTGTTAAAATGATGCACCTATTTTAATCATGGGATCTCCCTGTGCTTTGCTGCACTAGTGCAAAACATTTGGACACTGGTGCAGCAAAGCGACACAATAGCGCCACAAATGTGTATTGTATATAAGGTGCAACCATGGTGTTGTTAGGTGGGAAAGGGGTGATGCAAGAAAAGTAGTGCAGCAGGACCGAGGGGCCACTTTCTTGTAAATATGCCCCTTAGTGTGTGAGTGCATACGTGTCTCAATAGGTCTGTGAGTGGGTGTGAGAATGTCTGAGTGGGTCCGTCAGTGGGTTTGAGAGTGTCTGAATAGGTCTGTGAGTGGGTGTGTGAATCTCCGAATGGGTCTGTGAGTTCGTGTGTGAGTGTCCGAGTGGGTCTGTGAGTGGGTGCATGAGCTTTGAGTGGGTCTGTGAGTGGGTGCATGAATGTGTGAGATGGTCTCTGAGTGGGTGCTTGAATGTGTGAGTGGGCCTGTGAGTGGGTGCATGAGCCTGAGTGGGTCTGTGAGTGGGTGCATGAATGTGTGAGTGGGTGCATGAGTCTGATCTATTGTGCTGGAATTTGGGGTTATGCTAATTCAAGCCCTCTACAGGTGAAACAAAATGGGGCCTTTAGGATTCTCCTGGGAGTCCCTCCTTTATGTTCCACCTTTATAGTCCATCCCCCCACTAAATAGAGAAATCATTAATGACTGTCTTGCATGTGAGAAAGGCCTGAAAATCCCCTGGTTTGATTATATTAAAACCGAATTAACAAAGTTTTGTTGACCGTCTATGTTCACCATCCTGCCCTCTATATGGAAGGCTGATATTGTGCAGGTTAAAACTGCTTTCAAGGCCATGGTAAGACCAGAGAGGGAGCATCTGGAATTTGATAAACGGTCTATCAGAGACTATGCGGAGTCCACTTTTTTCCTTCCCTGGAGGCCTATCTTGAGTGGATTGACAACTCTTGGGATAGGTGTCTGCTTACTAGATTCAGGCTAGGATTTGTGAGATGGTGCCTTGGTGTCTTAGCTTCCCTCTTGGCCAATTCAATCTCACAAAAGTCTTGTTATGCCCATGTGACAGATCTTTCCAGCAAAGTCTTCTATATATTACTTTCTTTTGTAATTCTTTTTAATGACCTGACAAAACTGTTTTTTAATTCTGAATATATACCAAGTAGGGGGATCAGAACTCCAGGTGCAGCCCTTGTTTATTTACGAAAAATGGATTCCCCAACTAGCTGTATTAACATCTGTTCCTTCTTGAAATGTGTTGTCAGCAGAAGAAAACTACTAATGTTTTAGCTTGATGGTCTAACTTCCCTATGAAAGCTGTATGCCTCTGAATGAACTTTGCTTATGTGATTTAGGCACTGCAATTTGCACTTTATTTGCACTTCTTCACAATGTTAGCCAATTGCTTTTGCTTACATTTTTGCCTTGTTTGTGACTTATCTGTGTTCTTATGGAGTTTAATTCTGCTGAAGGTTTTTATATATTTTGTTTTATTTGTTACCTCTTTTATATACATTACCTTAATGTGTCTGATTGTAATGTTAATCATGTATACTTTTATGGTCACATTTGTGTCTGAAATAAAGTGTCTTTGAATTGAAATTGAGTGTCTTAGTAGGTCTGTGAATGGGTACATGAGTCTCTGAGTGCATCTGTGAGTGAGTGCATGAGTTTCTGAGTGAGTCTGTGAGAGAGTGCATGAGTCTCTGAGTAGGTCTGTGAGTCGGTGTGTGAACTTTGAGTGGGTCTGTGAGTGGATGTGTGAGTGTCTGAGTGGGTGCATGAGTGTCTGAGTGAGTGTTTGAGTGCATCTGTGAATGGGTGTGTGAGTGTCTGTATGGGTGTGTCAGTAGATGTGTGAGTGACTCAGCGACAAAGGGACCTCACCTGCCCTTTTATCCAACAAGAGTCCCTAGTTTTGTACACAATATCTACCCAAGTAGAGTTCTTTCTGCCTCTATGGGTAAATGTCCAGTATGTATGCTACACTACAGCTGTGAAATGGCGCACAAGGAAATGTCACCAGTGACCTTGGTGTGCTTTGGCAATATGATTGTTTCTGGTGCATCTTTATCCAGAAATATGTGATAACTACAAAGACATAAATCTCCACCAAACAAGAGTCCTTCGTCTTCACTATATGCAGTAAGTGCTTCTTTGTTTCGTGGAGATGTCCTCACATTCCTCGGCATCAAGAACTTCTCACCAAAATCGGCGGGTAACGCGCGGGGGGGGTCGCTTGTTAAGATCTCCATCATCCTGGTAAAAGGCAGGAAGAACTTTAGATACTACTTAGGTGGGCAGGGCCAAACAGGGAAGCATCCAAGTGATTTCCACATTTGGATACTCCTAGTATTTTGAAGGGTGAACCATGGACTCTGCTCTCATCAGGACAGGTCAACAAAGAACCCCGGGGTCACAGTCGCATACAGATTGTGCCCCAATGGATCAACGATGCAGTCACCTCCACAAAGGATTTCAGATCATTTATCACTATGGAATCGCCCAGAAAACACACTTGCTTTGCCTTTAACAAGCCCAGGAGTTAGGATCATTTGTCCTTTACAGGAATGGAGCATCGATGGAGGTACCTGCTATGTTTACATTTGTAAGTGCTTCCTTTTGAGGATTAATTTCTGAAAAATTACCATCACAGCCAGAACGGGCCCGGGGACCCAATCCCACGGGGCCTGACCGAAAATTAATGAGGGAGATGGGCCGCATGGCCCCCCTCACTGGACCAATCCTGGCTCTGGGGGCCCCATTTCCTGGGGCTGGTCTTCTGTGAATAGGGGAGGAGTGCTGCATGGGTTTCCCTCCTCGGGCCAATTTTGACCCCAAGATCCCATCCCCCAGGGCCATGCCATGTCACCTGGGTGCCCTGGGCAATGTCTTTGGACAGGGAAAGAGATGAAACCCCCATTTCCAGTGGCAGGAGCACTTTGACAGCTCCCGCCCGCTGGAACTGGATTGTTTGCTTTCACTTGGTGGGAGCTGTCAGCTCCTGCAAAGCAAAAGCAAACAGCTATGTCCTGGGGGTGGGCACCCAGGGACATAGTAGGAGCTGGCCCTGGTGGCTGGTCTCCATGGCCATGTATTGCTCCAGGAGGGGGGCTGCGTAGCCCTCATTCTTCTATTTGCATGGGCCACCCCTCCATCTGGTTGCATGGACCGCCCTGGGGAGGAGGTGGTCCCCAGGGCCGAGATCGACAGGGGGGAGGCTGCGTGGCCCCCTCCTCTTAAAAACAAAAATGTACCAGAGAGGTGGTGGTCCACAGGGTACGGGTGGTCCATTTAGATCCCCGCTCCATATTTAACTTAGCACCAGGGAGGTAATGTTCTCTGGGGCTCAGGTGTTCAATGCCCCCCCAGTCCCTTTTTTTATAGCCCCGGGAAGGTGGTGGTCCCTGGGGTTTTGGGAGGGTCCACGCAGCACCCTAAGCATTTTATTTGCAGCCCGAGGAGGTGGTGGTCCCTGGGGCTGAGGGGTGGGGGGTTCTGTGACCACCCCGATGTCATTTTACATTTGTTGCCCTGGGGAGGTGGTGGTCCCCCGGGCTGGGGGGGGGGTCCACGCAGACCTCCTAAGCATTTTATTTGTAGCCCGAGGAGGTGGTGGTCCCTGAGGCATTTTTCAACCCTGGGAAGGGGCCTCTGTACTCCCCCTTCGCTTTATTTATTAAACCCTGCATGCCCCTGGGACCTGGCCCACAATTAAAACAAGCTTGGGAGGCCGCGCTTGTCTTTTTAAAAAAAGTTTGCTGTGAATTTTAAAAATTTACAGCAATTTTCTTATTTTTTTCGAATGCTTTTTTGCCCTGCCTGTGTACCTCTGGACCCCAAGAACAAGGCCTGGAGTCGGGGTATTCCTACCCTGCTCCCTTTTCTTTTTTTCAGTTTTTTGTGGGACTCGGCTGAAGCCAAGTCCCAAGATGGCTACCAACACTTCCTGGATAAAGTTTTGGCAGCCAGTCAGAGCTCTGCATTTACCTGCACAAGCTTGTTATTCTTCGTGAAGTCATTGTGGAGGAACTGCGGCCCAAGATATAGAAATATGGATTTCCTTAAATTTCTCAACGACTACTGAACGGATTTACAGCAAAGAAGAAAAAGCACAATCTTCAGAACAAAATCGACCTTTCTGCCAAATTTGTTGTAATTCCATCCAGCGGTTTGGGCTGTAGTTGTGTTAAAAACGCCTATGGGAATTAACATGGGAAATAGACTTTTTTTGACCCCTCCTTTCTTGGAGAATTTTGTGAAGATCCGTCAAACGGCACCAAAGATATAGGCGAGTCACAAAATGCTTTTTCCTATGGAAACATGGTCCTAACTCTAACTACCTACCGGGGACCTCCAGCAGGTAATCTATACACATATATTTATTATGTCGATTATATCAGCAGGCAATATATATATATATATATATATATATGATATGAGAACCTTTTCTAGCTGGTCCTCCAGTCAGCTGGTCGAGTAACAAGCTTTCAGAACTCGAGCTGTCAAGATCTGCGCCACCAATGTGATGCTGCTTCATTCTCTGATGAGGTGGTGCCCAAATGTGGTGCAGCTGCTCGACTTGAAGAAGGAGTTTAGAAAGTGTTTTTATTTTGCTCAGTTCTCCAGGTTATTCTCAAAAGAAAAGAGACGACTTAGTATGAAATTGTAAGGGATTTCCTGTAACAATCCTGAAGATAGCCTCTCACCAGCACCTACCCTCAGCAAGAAAGGGACCACACAGGAATGGCAGGGCAACCAATGGTTCGGTCTTCTCCAAAAGAACCACAGGCTTGTTTCAGGTCAGCTCTATCAGGTTTCTACAGATCCTGATGTCTGTGTGAGAGGGTTGTCTTGATTACCGCCCCCAGCAGTCCTTAAGGGCAGAGCTTCGTTCTGCCTTATAAAAAAAAAAGACCTCTACTGCGATGGTACGCCGTGGCCCTCCTGTCCCTCTAATATATAATATCCCCTTTGTGTGATTTGTAACAAGAAAACCGAAATAATCTCTGAACTACAGGAGGACTATAAAAAAATCTAGCATATGCCATGGATGGATATTTTCGAACTCTGCGGCTGCCCGTAGACTCCCATGTTAAACGATTTCAGCTCTAGAGATAAAAATAGTCCTATAATAGAATAAGCTTGGTCTGTTCTAAACTTTGATTCATGTATCGACTCACAAGCAGAGAAGCAGACGTCCCAATCATAAAACTGTTTACTAGAAAATTGCTGGACCAATCAGAGCAAGAGCTTGTCTGTTGTACTTTGTGTGTAGTTGAAAGCTTATGCTCAGTATTGCAGAACTGATTGTTTGTGGAAGTTATGACAAAAGCAGTGTGCCCAACATATGTATAGTGAAAAGCTTATGTTTAAATCAATAGGCATTTAAGGTGGATTGTTATTACACTGCACGTGATTATTATTTCAATTTGTTAGAACCTGTAAATTGATATTTTGTTACATGAAATCGCACAAATTGTCATAGCAGGCAAGAATTTTCGTGTTTGGTTACAATTATCCTTGTTAACTGCTATCAGAAAGGGTTTTATATTGGTTTGGCAACCTTAATTGTATATGTACTTGTAATGTTATGGATGTACGTCTGTTGTTTGACTAGTGGGAAAGCTTATCCTCAATTCAGTAAATCTAACGTGGTTAGGGTGACAAGCTAATGATGACAGCTAAAGGTTTAATAAGCTCTTTGGGAAAGGTTATGTCAGGTACCCTAGTTCTGATCAAAAGTCATGACAATGGGAGTAGGCCTGACATTTATTGGGAAATGTACGTATTAAAGCCAATAAGTCCTTAAGGGTGTATTGTCATAGCACTGTGTTAAAACCTTATAGAAAGGCATTTTGTAGTGTGAATCTTACATACTATATTAAAATGCTAGGATTTTAATGTGGGTTATCTACTCTGACATAACCTGGAGGAAGATTTGCACTGTTAGAATCCTTCCAATCTCTAACTTGTGGGTGTATATTGTGATGCCAACTGTTATTTTGTAGATATTTGATAGTATTCTAAATAGTTGCCTTACGAAAAAGCTTATGCTTAGCACATTAAATCTGAGCTAGTTATGGTGCCAAATGATTGGTAAATGCTAGACGCCTGACTGGTTTATTGGAAAAAGTAATGTTAAAGTCCACAGGTATGATCTGCTCATTATTAAAACCAATGACAGGAGCAGTAGGCCTAACATTTATTGTGAAATAAAGGGCAGATTGCTTTTACACTGTCCTAAAACCTGTAAACTAATGTTGTGGCATGAAAACTCACTGATTCAGATAGTAGAACCAGCGCCTTGAGACCCTCACGGGTGAGTAGCGCACTCTACAAATTTTTTGATTGATTGATTGATTGTAGAGAAGGGTTTTTGTGTTGGTGGTCCCTCAGACGTATCCGAGGTGAAGATTTGCATTGTTACTATCCTTAATAGGTCACCGTAAGAAAGTGAGACAAAGGATGAATAGGTGTTTGCAGGATGGGTCATCTCTGACTTGTTAAGGGGCGGAACTGTCTCCTATAAGACTTGCACCTCACACAGCCTCTGCCTCAGCACTCTTAGAAAGGGTTTGACACTAGTCTTTTGTGCCCCAGGACATGATGGGGCCAGAGCACGGAGGCTGGAAATGCCAAACAACTCCAGAGTGGAAACCTCCAAGACCTTCTCCTACTTCAAAGCTAGCACCAAGTATAAATATTGGACCCTCAGCCCCAACTCTTCAGTACACCTCTGGCCCTATGGATACTGCAGAAGAAGGACTGCTGTGTTGCTCCGCTTCAAGGAGGACTGCTGCTCTGCTATCTGCTGCCCTGCTTGCTGAGAAGGAAGACTGAACCTGCACCCTTCATCTAAGGCTGAAGTGACTCCAATAGTCAGGTGACTGATCTCCTGTTCTTCGATACTGGGACATAACAAGTTCTAGAGGCCTCTCTACATCTGTCCAGTTGTTCTTCTTCCTTGACCTGCAACTGAAACAGTCTGAGCCCTGCTGGCCTCTGCATGGGTAAGTTGCTGATCCACAAGATGTACCCCTCAGGTCCTGGTCCCTTGGTGTGGCATCATTTGAGCTCTCTCTCCAAATTTGAGCTCCTTCCCCAAGAAAGGTAGAAATCCTGATGTTTTGGACTCTTTGTGACCACAGACAGACCTGGTCATGCCTACTAGATCTTGCTGCCTGCTCTGACCATGAACGCAGTGTTCCGATTAACCTGACTCTTTGCGCTACAGCAACTGCCAACGATGACTGGCAACGTGAAAAGCTGCACTTAGCACTACAGCATTGACAGCCCCTGGTGACCGCCAACCTGAATCTCCAGCCACCTCTGTCTGCAACACCTAACAGGATCTTCACGTTACAACAATGACTGTCCGCAACGTTCGGCCTGCTCTTTGCGCTACAGCGACGACCATCCATTATATTCTTTCTGCTCTTCACCCCCATTTACTGCAAACAGAACTCTTTGCGCTAGACTTTAGAAGTTAACTCTTTCAGCTGGACTAACCTGGTCCCGGAATCTTGATGCACTCCATCGTAGTCAGGCTTTACTTGTGACTTTCACCCAATCTCGCACGACCAGAGAACCACAAGTGGCGCTTTGTGCTTTTAGGTATTATACTTACCTTAAATCTTTGAAATTGCATATCTCTGGTTCTACTGATTAGATATTTGTTGTTTTCATGTCATGTAATTTATTAAATCTTACTCTATTGATCTGGGAATTTTCATGTGCTCTATTTTCACTTTATTACTGTTTGAAGTGCTGCATAAATTCTTTACACATTGCCTCTAAGTTAAGCCTGACTGCTTTTGTGCCAAGCTCCCAGAAGGTTAAGCAAGGGTTCATTTGGGGTTTGCTTTTTTTCACCCTGACAAGGATTGTGGTTGGTGCTTGAGTAAGGCTTCACCACCCCCAACAAGTAACCCAGTTTTCATCACAGGCTTTCTTTTTTCTGTGTTCATTCTTTTAATGTGAGTGTTTTTAGGGATGATGGATGAATAAGTAAGTGCAAGAGTTATTCAATGTATGGATGGATGAATGGATACTTGAATGCAAGGATGAGTGACAGAGCATATGTACCATGAGTAACTGAATACTTAAGCTTGTCATGTGATAGAAGAGACACTTTCCCTTAAAGGCAAGACCTACTGGCATTGCCAGTGCTAGTTCAATTTGTGACTGGGAATCCTCTAAAACACCTCCTGGCTTTGCTTTCATTGTACCACCAACTGTTGGACCCTCAAGTCCAGTTGTGGCTCGCGGGGAATCCTGGGAGGCGGGACGGCGCATGGGGGGGATTAATACATTTAGATTTATTAAAAGAAAATTTTAAAAAACGTACCTCCTTCACCGCGTGCCACTCCTCTGTCCCGGTCGTCGCTGTACGCAGGCACAGGCTCCCAGCCTGCCCTGCAGCCAATCCTGACTCTGCTCAAAGCAGCGTCAGGAATGGCTGGGAGCACCATGGCTGGGCGCTTCTAGGCAGACTGGGAGCCTGTGCAGGCTCTCTCCAGCTCTGCACCTGTGTTGCTGGGCTGGAGAGAGCCCTGTGCGCATGTGTGTTTGGCCGGCCCGAGGCGGCTGGCCAAACATACATGCGCAGTGAGGGGGAGTGCTTTGAACTCCCCCTCAGTGCACGTCACGTCCGTGGCCCCATCTTTTTCTAAGAAAATATAATAAACATAGTTTATTATCCTTTTCTTAGAAAGGTTTTGCAGCTGCCACTGCTGGCGGGAGGGCGACGCTCCTCTGTCCTTACGCAAGATCTGCCCCTGCTTCAAGTGCCCTCTAAGCATTCTGTCCTGCAGGGCTGGTCGAGAGGTACTCATGTGATCAGCAGACTCCAAGGCAAAGAAAACTCTGCTACAGTAAGGAAGGCCAATGACGGTTCGGATTGAAAAGCAGGTGACAATCTTAAAGAAGATGGGAGTGGGGTTGAAAGAGAAGGCTGTACACAGTGTGGTGAAGGGTAATGGACAGCGGTGTCATTTGTCACAATTAAAGCCTCGGAAGTGAGTGGCAAGGACCTGCCACAAGTACAAATGTGGGCTCCTGGGGGTGGCATCCAAAGGATGTCCACCCCTGGGCATTTTCGGGAGGGTGGAGGGTTCCAGACATGAAGGCCTGCCATTGGTCAGTTTGAAATAGTGGGGAGGTTAGGTAGCAGATAGTCAGAATCAGCCATTTTAGGTCATTCTGACGCTGTGGTCCTGAGGAGAAGGCAGTTAGGTTGTTTGTCAGAGTTAGCGGTAGGTTAAGTTATGTCTGAACAGTCGGAAGTGGTTAGAAAAGCTCTTCTCATAATATGCGAGGCAGGCAGAGCTGATTTAACTCAGCCTGTTGTCCTGTTTCAAGCATTTGTTGGCATGGAGCAACTGAAGCGCGCTGCAGCTAGTGGAGTGGCAGTGGCCATTTTAGCTTGCTCGCCACCTGTTAAACAAAAAACAACGTCAGGCTGTATTCAAGAGGCGGGGCAGAAAGAAGGGGCTAGCAAGTTTAAAAAATGTAAAGTTGAGTGCTTCTTTGTTAAAGACGATTCAGCGCCTATTGAAGTAGTGAAACGCTCTAAAAATGAAAAGCTGGCCCTGGGGGAGCATGGCTGCCAGTCAAAAAAGAGCAAGTTATGCTCGAAACAGCTCTGCCTCAGGAGAGTTTGGAGAGCGTAAGCAGACAGGAGGGGGCAGCAGCGAGCACAGTTGAGCGTCGCAGCGCGAATCAAGGATACAACGTAGTGCCACTTTTTAAAACTACTCTGAAAGAAACCTTTTTGAAGGCTGTATTGATTGCAAATCATGAACGTATGTTGCCAGCTATGAAATGTTCTTCAGAAGGACAAGTTTCTGCCGGTTTTCAGTCAGAAAAACAGTCATTTGAAAATAACAATTCAGTGACAGACTTAGAAAATGTGGAAGAAAAGATTTTAAACGATGAAATAAAAAAGGATAAGGATACAGTAATTTTGATGAGCCCAAAAGCACCAGTTGTCAAGTTGAAAGAGGTTTTTACTATTGTAGATAGTAAAAAAGAAGTAGGAAGGTGGGCTTGGCTTTCACATTATGAGGTTTCTCTTAAGCCTAATGGTAGAAATTTAGGGGTCAGGACCACAGCCCTTGCAGGTTGCGGCGACCTGCAGGACAACGAAGGGAAAATACTGCTTTGCACACAGAAGAGCAGCAATGTCCAGCCAGCTGGGTATCAGGCGTCCCAGGTGGACTGGCCAGAAGAGAGGGATAGTTTTGGGGCAGCCATCCTGACAGCACGGGAGAAGAAGACTGCTGCAACCACAAGTGTAAATTATAAAAAACTTCATTGGAATCGTTATGATGGGGGTGTTGGGGATGGGGAATGTCCTAGTGGGAGTGCTGTGCAGGTGGGGGGTGATATTGATTGTGAGTTGGATTATGAAGAGGAAGATGAGGATCTAGAGGAAGGTGAAATTCCACATTGGAAGAATCCGAAAGGAGAGTTAAAGGGTGAGATATCGGGAAAGGGGGGAAATAATACAAGTTTGTCCAAAGTTCATATGTTTTAGAAGAGGGATTTACAAAGAGGATTTCAAGGAATAAGTTGGGGTGTTTAGAGTTCACTGGACAAGAAAGGACAGAAGAAAGCCTCGCTGGAGCCAAAGAACAGATTGAGAACAGGTGAGACTCAATGAAGGAGTAGCTGGGGGGTTATTGAGGAAAGGGCTATGTGTAAAAATAGCAGATAAAGGAATGAATACCATGCTGATTGATAAAAGTGTTGAAACAGATCAAGATATTGGGGAAAGTGACAAGAGAAATAAGGTGATTACATGGCTAAGTCAGAGGGTGGTGAGGCAAGTGGAGCTAATATTGCCAAAGAGAAACAAAAAACAGGGGTTGGTAAAGAGGAAGGAAAGAAAGATAGTGGTGAAAAGAATAAGAATAAAGGTCTAAAAAGGTTCCCATACATGGGTTTGTCCATGCCGTTGGGTGCACATATTACTACGGGCACAAAAGAAAAGATTGGGAAAGGAGAGTTTGTAGATATTTACAAGTTGTTACACAGAGAAATACAATCCAAAGAAGGTTCCAAAGAGGAGGTTTGGGAATTGGCAAAAAGGCCCAGAGTGCTGACAACAATAGACACTTGGACATCGGCGTTTTTAATTTACACTAGTGTATATTGTGAAAAATATCCTGAAAGATCAGTATCCATATTTAAATATATAAACACAATTCGCAAGGCTAGCACGGAATTTGGAGGGTTTGCTTGGTTTCACTATGATGTAGAGTTTAGGGCCCGCATGGTGCTTTTACCTGAAAAACCTTGGGGTGAGGTAGATAATGAGTTATGGGTTCAGTGGATGTACCCTGAAAGGCCGCCTCCAACTATGCATACAGCCAGTGGTTTAGCAATAACACATCGGCCCTTTCTCAGGAAGCCCACCTCTTTTGGTGGTGGGATCATGGGGTCGGGGTCAAAACCTTAACTCTGGGGCCTGTTGGGGTTTTAAGAGTGGCTACTGCTCAAGGAACCCCTGCAAGTATAAACATGAATGTTCAAGATGCGGTGGAAAACATGCAATTTTACAATGTTTCAGTGTACAGGCAGGTTTTGAAAGGAATGGTCAAACCAGAGGTGGGGGGGGGATCATTTCAACCTGCTACAAAGGCTTTCACGCCAATCAATATTGAACACTTGTCATTTTGGTTGAAGTTCTACCCTGAAAGAGAAGAAGCTACAAAGTTGGAATGGGGTTTCAGAGAGGGATTTAGACTTGGTTATCATGGTCCAAGATATAGAAGGTTTATAGCCAATCTTAAATCCACAAGAAAGCATCATCAGGTTATTAAACAAAAACTAAATAAATAAGTGGTAGAAGGGAGAATGGCTGGCCCATTTTCAGATTGGCCTTTAAAGGACTTAATGATTTCTCCAGTTGGTGTGTTTCCTAAAAAGAACGAAGGTGAGTTTTGCATGATACATCATTTATCATGGCCCCAGGGTATGTCCGTTAATGACTACATAGCAAAAGAGGATACTGCAGTACAATTTGCCACAGTTGATGTTGCTTTTGAATTGATCAGACACGTAGGTTCTGGTGCTAAGCTATCAAAATGTGATATTAAATCAGCTTTTTGCCTACTGCTGGTTCATCCTTTGGATTTTCCACTGTTAGGTATTCAGTTTGTCAATCATCTATATGTAGACAAAGTATTATCCATGGGTTGTGCTATTTTGTGCAGTTTGTTTGAAGCTTTCAGTTTCTTTTTACAGTGGTGTTTTAGTTTCAGGTCAGGCTGTGAACTAGGGACACATTACCTGGATGATTTTTTGTTTGTGGTGAAAGGACGAGAAGCACAATTGTGAATGGGCGCTTCAAGAATTCCAAGATATGGCAGCTGAGCTTGGTGTACCACTAGCCACTAAGAAAGCAGAAGGTTCAAGTACCTGTTTGGTTTTTCTCTGAATTGAGACGGATACGGTGAAAATGGAAGCAAGATTGCCTGAGAAAAAGATCAAACAAATTGTAGCTTTACTAGAGCAAGCATTGGTTGCGACAAAGCTTCAACTACATCAAATCCAGTGTTTATTAGGGCATCTTACTTTTGCCTGCAGAGTGGTCAGAGCAGGTAGATCTTTTTGTAGATGCCTGGGTTTTGCCATGTCAGGAGTTCAGTTGCCACACCATAGGATCAGAATTTCAGCTGCAATGAGAACAGATATGGAAGTTTGGTTAATGTTTTTGAAACATTTCAATGGTGTGACTATGTGGGCACTGGATTTTGATTTTGATTGGACAGTGCAATTGTTTTCAGATGTAGCAGGATCCACAGGTTTTGTATTATTTTAGGAAAGGAGATGGTGTCCTGAACCATGGTCGCTCCAATGGGTTAAAGAGAAGAGAAGATTTGCCTTTTTTGATTTTTTTCCTTTGTTAGTAGCTTTGGCTATTTAGGGTAGTCATTTGAAAAACAAAATGGTAACTTTCAATGTTGATAACAGAACAGTAGTGGACTTGGTCAATGGTCAGAAAGTCAGAGATAAACACCTTTTTAAATTACTGCAAAGATTCATGCTAGGATGCTTCATGCTTAACATTGTTTTCAGAGCCAAGCATGTGACAGATGCGAACAATAATATAGCAGATGCATTGTCTCATTCGTAGTGGCAGAGATTCCATGGTTTGGTGCCCGGAGCCGATTCGATGAAAACAGAAGTGCCTCAAGGGGTATGGGAGCTAGCAGAATAAGGATGCTTGGCTTGGTGGAGAATTCGCTAGCAGAGAGTGCAGAAACTGCCTACAGAAGAGCATGTGAAGAATTTATAGAAATGGGGGCACTTTCTAGATCCCAGGACGAACAAGATTGCCTATTACGTAGGGAAGATGCACTGAAATTCATCATGAATAAAGTTAACAAAGCTATTTCAGCAATCACAATTGCTGGTTTAAGATTTTACAGTAAATTTTTCTGAGGCTATGAACCTACAGCAGGAGAGATGGGCAAAAGGATTTTAGAAGGATGGGCCAAGGAACATCAAAGGGGCATATTCGTAAGAAATCCTATCTCTATGAGATTACTGCTCAAATTGGTTGCAACATTAGATGTAGTGTGTTTTTCTCTGTTTGAGCAAAAACTGTTTAAGTTATGTAAGTGTTGGTTGTTTTTGGTGCGTTGCGAATTTCAGAGCTTGTGAAGAGCACTTGTTCAGGTGGTTTGAATGTTCAAAATGTAACATTATCAGGCGATAAGCTGCAACTTTTATTAGAATATTCAAAAACAGATCAGAAAGGAAAGGGCGCAAAGCTGTTACTCTGGAAGATAGGAGGTATAGGGTGCCCAGTGACAGTGTGGCACAGTTGACTGCACCACAAGTTCTAGGTGTTTTGAGAAAAGCCCTAAAGTTTATTGGAGAAGACCCTTTTCGCTATTGCACACACTCTTTTCAGATTGGCACTGCTTCTGAAGCTGCCAGGTTGGATTTTTCTATACAAGAAGTTGAAAGATTGGGTCATTGGTCTTATGATTGTTGCCTGCGGTACATTAAGGAGCTTGAAGATTGTTAGTCTCTATGCAATGCTAACTGTTGTCTTTGTTTCAGGTTGGGGGGTGGGACCAACATTGGCTTTCCTATTGATTTGGATAGTTGGACACTCTTTTGTAAAATGGGCAGCAAAGCAAGCTGAGAAGTGGCCTTTCGGGAAGAACCTGGCTCCGAACTGATCAGTTAAAGACTGAGTGGTGGGGGAGGGGGAGGTATGAAACAGGGACAACTTTTTCTTGTTTATTTAATCTGTTGAGTGTTCGAATTTGCCCTGATGTGCTGTTGCTACATCTTGGTGAGAATGAATTAGTACAGCTATCAGGGCTTGGGCTTATTAAAGATATGAAGAAGGATTTGAACATTATTGGTAAATCTTGGAGTGGAACAAAAATCATTCTTACTGGGCTAGTTCCAAGAAGTTTGGAGAGGTGCTGTAAATTTTACTGCAATAGAGCGAGCCAGGCATGAAGTAAATAGAGAAATGCAGCATTTTGCTAGATCCAAGGGTATTGTTTGGTAAGAACATTTAGGGGGTTATTCTAACTTTGGAGGAGTGTTAATCCGTCCCAAAAGTGACGGTAAAGTGACGGATATACCACCAGCCGTATTACGAGTTCCATAGGATATAATGGACTAGTAATACGGCTGGTGGTAAATCCGTCACTTTTCCGTCACTTTTGGGACGGATTAACACCTCCTCCAAAGTTAGAATAACCCCCTTAGACATTAAATAAGAGGATTTTCAATTTTTTAGGCAAGATGGTGTACATCTTTCTTTTATGGGGAACAAATTATACATAATGGAGATCAGACAAAAGTTGGCTTCAATTTTGACTATTCAGGGATGGTGTTGAGAGCTACGGTAGGCTGTTTTGGCGACAGCTTATCTTTTTACGTTGTGTAGATCTGAGTTCTCGCTGTTATGGTGACAGGCGGCAGCAGATATTCAAAGAAAATCTGAGGGGGTCAGGAAAAACGGTGGCAGGATGTAAGAAGCTCAGGCCAGGCCAGAAGGGTTGGCGGAACTGCAGAAGTAACTTTGGATGAGGGACACAGGGGAGCCAGGGTGAGTCCGTTGGGGACGGCTGTGCAGGAAAACTATGGGCATGGTGGAGATTGGAAGTGGTAAGAATGGTTTTGATGCATTTTTCTGTTGGGGAGAGGTTTATGGGTGGTGCGTTAGGTGAATTGCTTTGTATTAGTGAGGTAATGAATTGTAAATTGAAATTTAGAGCTGCATTTCTTTCCAAATAAAAGCAGCCTTTTACTCTTCATCTGGTCTGGTCAATCGCCATCTTGCCCGATGTGAGGGTCACTGATGCGGATGGAAGAGACTCCCTTTTCCCACAGTCCTCCTTCCAAGAGGTTCCTGCTTGGGGATTGGAGCAGCACCGCGATCCTGGAGAACGAAGTTTTCTTACTAGGCGCTGTGATTTCAGTGGTGACAGTGGCCTCACTCCACAGCCGCCAATAGACATCTCCCACGCCTGGGGGAAGATTGGAAGGGTTAGCGTCAATCTGCCCCCTCCACCTAGGGTGACCACCCGTCCGTAAATTTCATGGACTGTCCGTAATTTCGCCCTGCTGTCCGTTGTCCGTGATGAAAGTCTTCACGGACAGCATTTGTCCGTAATTTTAGCCTTTCAACTAAAGGACAACGGAAGCGGGGCGAAATTACGGGCAGATCAGTCTTCCCAGCTGGACTGCAAGGCAGGGAGTCTCCTGTGCTCTGAGGGAGGGGCAGACAGATAAGAATCAAACCTTCATGACAGGGGGTCTCCTTCCCTAAAGACATGCAAATGTGCCCAACTGGTAAATCTGCGAATACAAAGGGGCTTGAAAACCTGCATTGACTTTACTAAAAGGAGTCACTTGAAGTTTTCTGGTGGCAAAGATATTTCTTTTAGAGAGGTATTGTAATGGTGTTCTAAAGTGAACTGTGGGGTGTGTGGTTTTAATGGAGTGTTATAATTTTTTTTATACTAGGTATAAACTGTATATTATTCAAATCTGTATTTGAGAAGCACTTTTTTTTTTATTTAACTGAAATGTATTTGCGCATTTTGTAGCAGCCTTTATTATGATTTAATTGTATTTTTCACAGTTCTTTCAGGTACCTCGGTACATCATAGTACTAACAAACATTGGCAAAGCCAATAGGTCTCATCTACGAAAGAGTTATTGGCTTTGCTAATGTGTTTTAGCCATTAGCAATCTTGTACACCAGAGTAGCTGCTGTTCAGCATGTCTTAATGTTAGTGGCATAGTTGTGTGGAGTGGAGTAGAGTGGCATAGGAGCAGTGGTGTAGAGCCCAGTGGTGCAAAGTACAGTGCAGTGGGGTACAGTGCAGTTGTTTAGAGTGCGTTAGCGTAGAGTGCAGTGGTTTAGAGTGCCGTGGCATGGAGTGGTGTGGGACTGAGTAGGGTGGCATAGAGTGCAGTGGAGTAGAGTGGCATACAATGGAGTAGCAGAGAGAGCAGTAGTGTAGAGTGGTGCAGTGGCATAGATTGCAAAGTAAACTGACGCTGCAGGGAGTGCAGTGGCGTAGTGTAGAGTGGTGCAGAGTAGAGCAAAGTGCTCTGGAGTGATGCAGAGTAGAGTGGCATAGAGTGCAGTGGCATAGAATGCAGTAGTACATAGTACATTGGTGTATAGTGCAGTGGTGGAGAGTGGAATGCTGCAGAGTAGAGTGTCAGTGCAGTGATGTAGAGTGGAGTAGAGTGGCACAGAGAGCAGTGGCGTAGAGTACAGTGGTACAGAGTAGAGGGCAGTGGCGTACAGTGCAGTTGTTTAGAGTTCATTGGCGCAGAGTGCAGTGGCAGAGAGTGGCATGGGGTAGAGTTACATAGAGTGCAGTGGAGTAGTGTGGCATACAATAGAGTAGCAGAGAGTGCAGTAATGCAGAGTGGTGCAGTGTCAGAGTGCAGAGTAGACTCGTGGCATAGAGTGCAGTGGTGTAGAGTGGTGCAGAGTGGAGTATTGTAGAGTGGTGTAGAGTGGAGTATAGTGCCTAGAGTGCAGTGGCATAGAGTAGAGTGGTGTAGAGTGCAGAGTTGCAGAGTAGAGTGTCAGTGCAGTGGTGTACAGGTTCTGGCAAGGCAAGAGAAAGCTGGGCATGATAACCCCGGATGGTGATCTGTTGAATGGTCAGTAGGAAACAATGAGCAGTGCATTAAGCCTTTCTTAAAAGTCTTTACTGGTAAACCCCATCTCATGCAGGGAGGTGGGCAGAAAGCCAGCGAGCCACCCATTGGACCTGTGCAGCTGAATAATAGCATTCTAAGACCAGAAGACCTAATCCACCCGCAGTCACAGTTAGCTTTAGAGTGGAAAGAGCTCCTGATGGCGCCACAGTGACCAAATCAGATGTGTGGCCTGTCTGAAGAAGGAATGAAGGACGAGCAGAGGAAGGTTTGCAAAATAATACTATCATTGGGGTAACACATCATCTTCGCTAGTGCCACATGGCCTCTACAGAAAGCAGAAGAGAAGACCAAAAAGCAAACTGGGCTTGGAGGGACCGTTTGCTCTGCCGAGATTTTCTTCCTGGAAATCAGTGTAAGAATGGTAGATATTAATCATTAGGTATCAAAAGGTAACTGGTTCCCAGTTCAATCTGAGATCTAAATGTATATAAAGGCAAAAACAGTGCCATATGTCAAAGAAACACTTATTACATTTTAAAATTTGTAAATTGTGTTTGTGCAATTTACATTCCAAATATTTTGAAGATTCTATGTTTACTTGACACTTAGGGATAATCCAGATCCCTAGTTTGGCTTTTGCTCAATTTCAAAACCATATAAAGACATGGACAAAGCGGGCAATTGCCTTGCACAACCTTGCAAGGGGTCTGGCCCCTGCTCACCCTTCAAAAGCACTAACAGCGGACCATTGTACCAGAAGAGTTTGCCAAGGTGGATGGGTGTTGCTTGTTCAACCACTTGACAGTGCCCCTTCTGTTTCGCTCCTGTGTGCAGAGACAATTCCCCAGGTTCCCAATACCTTCGAATAGTCTTGGTGGACCGATCTTGTCTGATTTTAGGAATTGTCCCACCTTGTACTTCTCTTCCCTATTTACCCAGTTCTTGGCAACAACCCTTTGAATTACTTGCCGTGGATCTCCCATTTGCTCTCGATTTCATCCTCCTCTTTTATTATCTTTGATTGGTAGTCCGGGCTCCCATTTCTGAGATAAATGTAGAGTCCCGGACATACACTCTAGTGCTGTGAGACCACCGACAAGTTATGGGTACATCACATCCTGATATTAGGTGTGAGACTGTCGCCCACACCATCTGCCCTGCCTCGTTAAGTTGAAAGTCCATGGGCGGTTGGGGTAAGCCAGATGTTTTTGTTCAATTTGTTTAAACTAGCATAAGGTTAATTACCTTAATGTTTCCCAAACTGTTTGCCAGGGGTTTTAAAATGTTCAGAAACATAATCAAAATGTTGTTGTTACTTTCTGTTCAGGAAAGATCGGTTGGTAGATTTGGGTAGGGGTGATGGCCTTGCCGCAGTACTGAAGGGCATTAATTTACTACTGAACAAGGACGTAATGTGACACCTGAATGTAGCATACCAGGAGGCAATCACAAAAAGACCACAGTGAATAAATAGTGCTATGTTAAAAAAGAGTAAATAAATGCACTGACAACATAGTGAGGCATGGCCTCTCTTGCGTGTGTCTGTAAAACTGACGTTTGTTCTTGAATTTTTGTCCTGAATTTTGACCCTTTGTCCTGAATTTTTGTCCTGAATTTTGACCCTTTGTCCTGAATTTTTTACAGTCCTGTCCAGAATTTGCCTCAATGCCAGGTGGTCACCCTACCTCCACCAGGGGCAGGAGGAGGCAACCAGCAGCAGGGTTCGTTTGGCTCCAAAGATCTAAAAAAAGAGCATCTCGAATTTTCCTTAACTGGGATGCGTAGTGAGCAAGAGGAGAGGTTGGCAATGAGAAGAGGTGAATGAAGAAAAGTAAGAGAGAGAGGGAAGAGGGGCTGAAAGGGGCGTGGCAGTGTGAAGGGGAAGAGGTCCGAAGGGAAAAGGAAGGAATAATCGAGGAGAGGACAGGGGAAGGACGAGTGAGGCGGAGTCTGTAGGGTTAGTAAAGTGGATGGAGAAAGGAAGACGAGTCAGGGAAAGATTGGAGCGGAGGGAGGCTGGACAGTGAGCGAGGAAGAAGAAAGTGGCGAGAGGGAGGGGCCGGGAGCGCAGGAGGTAGATGTAAGGAGGGGAACGAAGAGAAGTGGAGGGAGGCGTGAGTGGGAGGGGGGGGGGGCGGAGTATAAACACTCTGCAGCATCTCGCTCCCGTCACAGCTGCTGCTGACATCCGGCGCCTCTGGATCGAGCGCGAATTCTGGGCTGAGGGAGCTCTGGTTGGGACCAGGGCAGAGAGGGGGCAGAGGGGCTGAGAAGCTTCTCTTGAGCCCGGCGGAGGGGCAGGGCGGCGCAGAGTGTGCGTTTCTGCTGGGCAGTACACCGGCGTAAGGAGGCGCAGGCTGCAGGCGCCAGGATCCACCAAGGAGCTGTCCCGGGTGCTGAAGAACCGCTCTGCTTCCCAGGGTGGAAGTGTGCACAGCCCCAGAGCAGGCGAGGAAGGGTTCCCGCCCCGGCTGAAGCTCGTCAGAGACTAGCGCTACAGAAGGTCTACTTCTGAGGCAGCCGAACCACTGGGACTGTCTATTCCTCTGAGAGATCCACACCCTGAACTATCCACCCGTCAGAGGCTGGCCCACCTCTGAGAGGCAGCCCCACGCTCGAGTCTGACTCCTTCAGAGAATAACCCATCCCGTGAGGCTTCCTTCCTCTGAAAGTGACACCCACCCTGAGGCTGTCACCCCTTAGAGTCAACAAGGTGTGCTGCGTATGCGCCCAGGCGCGGACTCGTCCCTCTGAGATAGAGCCACCCATCTGAGGCTGCCACACCCTTTAGACCACCACCCCGCGAGGCTGCCCACTTCCTGCAGGTTGCCCACCCAACCGAAGCTGCCTGCACTTCGGAGGTTGGCCGTGCGCATTAGGTTCCCTACCTCTCCGAGTCTGCCCACCCCTCCTAGTGCTCCCACCCTCTGGCTGTCCGTGCTTCTGATAAAGTGCCCCTTTAAACCCACTTGGGATCTCTGCCAAGCACTCCCTGGATGTCTGGTAGTTTTCAGCGCTCTTTGAGTGTCCCGTGTGATAGGACGGAGGCCCCACCCCCCATCTAGGCACTGTTGGCTCAAAGGCGGTGAGTTAGGTTTGGACATCCTCCTAGACCAGGCTCAAATCATGGACGAGGAAGACCTGCAGCCGCGTGACGCAGCTCAGCCCTGCTACAACGAGGAGCAGCTGCAGAAGGTAAGGAGACGTCACATGTAGAGTGGTGTCACACAGCTGCTTTCGAACCTTCATGTCAAATGCGCCTAGAAGCCGAGGCTGACTGAACTACACAGACATAGGGGAATTTCTAGTTTGGACACACGATATGAAAGGGCAGAATGACTTTGATATGGTCAGTCACATGCCAGCTCTTTGCGCTAAACGGTAAAGGTTAGGTGATCTCAGGCACAAGCCATTCTGATGCCAGTGAAAGTCATAAGGGCAGTAGCTCCCAGGGGACATTGGGGCTAGGTCAGTGATAGGTTTCGGTTTCACAACTGAGCTGACGGCGCCCCAGCTCCACTGCCACCCTTGACTGTGTGTGTCACTGACCGTGTCCCAGATTTACTGTAATTTCTGACATGTGTGACTGACGGCAACCAAGCTCTACTGCAGTGGTTTTCAAACTTTTTAATGCCGCGCCCTCCCACTGGGGAAAAAAAAATCATCAGGCCCCCCTCAGAACTTTTCACAACTATTCTTTTAAGTTGGCAATGTTTAAACATGTCTAGACCTATTTAAACATTGCAGTTAAGTTCTGTTACCTTTTTAAACATGCAAAAAAACTGTTTTCTGCTTGAAACAAATCAGTGTTATCTGCATAATGCTTCTTTTAGCCAGAGCCTGGAGCCCCCCCCCCCAGAACATTTGAGGCCCCCCTAGGGGGGGCTGCCCCCTAGTTTGAAGACCCCTGCTCTACTGCCATTTCTGACTTGTGACTGAGGGGTATCCCAGCTCTATTGCCATCGTTGACATGTGACTCACTGACAGTACCCCAGCTCTGCTGTCATTTCTGACCCGTGAATTGTTCAGGGCTGGACTGATACGAATGTTGAAATCCTAGTATAATCTCAATCGACATTAGCTATTTGACACATTGACAGTGAATGCTGCAGTTTGGAAAGGGCACAGTAAGAGCCCTGTTCCGACGCTACGTTGATGTGGTCCGTCCCCAACCTGAGGTCAGTTGAAAGGCGTCTCTGCTGGACAATAGGACCGCAGAAATGTTTTTCGACTGACCTTTGTTTGGGGACTCCCACTTCCACGGTCCACATCTACATAGCATTGGAGCAGGGCTCCTACCGTGTCCTTTCCAAACCGCAGTAACACTTAGGGCCTGATTTAAGGAAAGTGGTGCTTTACCCAGTGCAGCAGTACTTTATGTGCGCCCCTTAGCGCCCCCCTAACGCCACCATGTGTGTGCCATATTGCACCATGGCAGTAGTTAGAGAAACTAGCGTAAACATTTTTGACGCTAGTTAGGAGCTTTGCAGGACTAGCGTGGAAAAATTTGACGCTAATCCTGCAAAGCCCATTGAGGCTCATTGAAAACAATGGTGTTCCTCCTATTAACGCCTGCTCCGAGCATGTGGGAGGATCTACATGACTGCACCTACACCTTAATAAAACAATATTCACTGCCAATGTGTCAGATATCTAAAGTGGATTGATATTATACTAGGATTTCAACATGCGTATCAGTTCAATCCTGATCATTTCTCTAGCATCTATGTGAATGAGTAAGGGGTCACCCATTTTTCAGGACGAACTTCCTTCTGAATAACCCCATTACCGTAGGGTGGTGGCACAAGGATATCTCATCTCTGCTTCAGAAACAAACATTTGTGACCTCTGTCTGACGGTACTCCAGCCATCCCTGACGCTGTCTGCAACTGACCGTGCCCCAGCTCTACAGCCATGTCTGACATGTGACTGAAGGTACCCCAACTCTGCAGCCCTCCCTTATTTGTAACTGACGATACCCAAGCTCTGCTGCCGTTTCTGACATGTGACTGACGGGACCACGGCTCTGCTGCTATGCTTGACTTATGACTGATTCTGGCCCAGCTCTACCGCCGTGAAATGTTCCCTTTCCCGTGTTCTCTACTTTGAGTCTAAGATTACATAATTCGATGTGAGGGGAGGCAGGGGGTCACTGCCAGCTCTGATCACCGGGGTGAGATGTGAGTGAAAGCCCCAGCTGCGCCTTGGTTTCCAGTATGTTGATTACAGCTGCCCCCTCTGATACAGGCAGCTAAGCGAGCAGTATCCGCGTTACTGGGCGCGAGCTACCAGTGCAGCTGCAGAGCGCGCGGGGCTGTGCGCCTCGGTGACGAAACACGAGAGGGTGGGCTTGGCAGAGTTGGGTCTAAACTAGATCTACCTTGTTTATTCTTCATGGAGCATTATAAAAAACATCTCAAACGTCACCGGATTTGAGGGAAAATATTAATACTGTCTGGGAGACTGAATCAATAAAACGCTGGAAATGTGCATAGCACCAACTACAAACAGCTAATTAACCTTATTCACCTGTACATGAAAACTAATAAGGGAATCTTCACTCATTTTGAAGAAAGAACTGCCTCAAATTGCCATTATGTGTGTTTGTTTCTTTTCTCAACAACTAAGAGAAAACAATGTAAGAGTTGTTCACTGCTTTCGCCCCAAATTAATGCTGAGATGGAACCCCAAATCAACAAAGCACTCCCTTGCCCTACTAATTGCAGTAGCACTAGCAAAATAAAATCTTGCCGATTCATTTTTTGCAAACTGGCAAATTAATTGCGGTGGGAAAAACAGATGAGCTTTTCGAGAAAGAACTCTTCTACAAAACACAATTTGGAATTTGACTAGAGAGGCATACTTGGACGAAGACATCATTTTGCAATTCAAAGTAGTGCAAATTTACATATTCCACTAGTACTTGCCAGTAGATAAAAACGTCACCCTTCTTTTTTGTCCGCATCAATGGAATGCAGGCTCTAAGGCCCATATTTATACTTTTTTAGCGCCGCATTTGCGCCGCTTTTTGACGCAAAAAACAGCGCAAATTTACAAAATACAATTGTATTTTGCAAGTTTGCGCTGCTTTTGCGTAAAAAAAATGACACAAATGCTGCGCTTAAAAAGTATAAATATGGGCCTGTGTTAAGGGATGAAGGCATCAAATGTTTCCAGTGATGTCAGGTACTGTTGTATACAAAGAGTAATATTGATACATAGAATTTGTAAATGACAGGTGTTCATATATGAGTTTGTAAAGGACAAGTTGTCATATTATTTGTAATTTTTCAACGAGGGAATATTGGTTGGCACCATTTTAAATTGTCACATGACGGATTCATGTAACCTTGATAAACCATCAAATGACAGTTGAATACATTGGGTAATACCAGCCTACACTGCTACTAGACAAAATCCCCCAAGCCAGAACAAAAGTCCTCATAATATTATGCTATAACAACATGTAGAACCCTTGGGGGGTTATCATTCTTTTGTCCCACCCTACCTAGGGTGGGGACACAAACTGCGTTGGGGGGAGGCTGAGCTGCTCCTGCGGCCCCCCCATCCATGGGCATGGGTTTGGTGGTGGCACCATCTCCCTGGGACCACCACAAGCTGGTTTAGGGGACTAGACCCCTGCTTAGGCCCCGCTAAGCATGCTGGGGTAGCTGCATATGAAATGAGTGGCTCTCCCGCTGAGCCGGGGACAGCTGCCGTGCTGCCAAAACTGATGCTCGATCCACGGGGGTGCCCGGTCCCACCCGGACACCCCCACACAAGGTAAGTGCTCCCTCGTAGGAGGGTGGCGGAGGGAGCCCACCCCTGGCTGCCCCTGCTGGCTCCCCGCACGGCCAACACCCCTGTGTGCTGCAGCGGGAGCCGGCCTTCTCTGTGGTGTCTGCCCGCTCCAGCGGGCAGAGGCGTGCAGGCTTGTGGCCGGACAGGCTGCCTGGGGGAGTGCAATGGCACTCTCCCCTTCCTCCACTACAGCTGTGGGGCCCGGGATAGGGTCCGGGGCCCCTCCACGGGGAGCGCGATGGCGCTCCCCGATGTCATCTTCCACTTGGGGCCCTGGGATGGGGTCTGGGGCCCCTCCACGTCTCCACAGGGAGTGCGACGGTGCTCCCCGAAACCATCTTCCCTTTTGGGGAGAGGGCCCAATGGCACCCCCCGACTTGACTTCGGCTGGGGCCCCAGGATGGGGTCTGGGGCCCCTCAGGTCAATTTTGACGGGGAGCACGATGGCGCTCCCCGCCTTCTTCTTTGGCCGCCCCCGCCACTGCCGGCGGCCATCTTGCGGGGTGCGCCACGGTGCTACCGCCACTTCTCCTTCTTCCTGGGGCCCCAGAATGGGGTCTGGGGCCCCTCCTCACAATTTTCACGAGGAGCTCGAGACCGCTTCCCAGCTTTTCTTCGGCTGCAGGGGGCCCCGGAATGGGGTCCAGGGTCCCTAACCACCGCGGCGGGGGGGGGGTGCGCAACGGCACCCACCCCATCAAATCAAACAGGCCACTCTTCAGCGGGGCACCGGGATGGGGTCCGGGACCCCTTTTTCTTCTGGAGGGGGAGTGCGACGGCACCCCCCTCGCTCCTCTTCCTCCTGGGGCAGCTCCTGGGCCCTGGCTCATCCCGGGGGCACAGTCTGGAGCAGAGGCGAAGCCCCACGCGCTTCGTCACTGCTTCCCCAGAGGTCAAAGGTCACAATCCTTCTTCCCTGGATATCTCGGGCCCCCAAGGGCCGATTTTCATCATTTCGGTGTCGTTTCGCTCTTGGTGACAAGCCCTTGTCACCAGGAGCACTCTCCATAGGCCTCCTGCCCTCGAAGGGTCCCAGATCATAGGGAGCCAGTTCCACTGACTCCCTGCGCCAGCCTTTCCTCTGGGTGCCCTCTTTTCCTTCTGGGCAGCGTGCTCTCCTTGCGCTAGCCCAGTTCTTACCCCAACTAGTCCTCTGGGGGGGGCAAGGGGGCCAGCTTGCTTGGCCCTGGCATTTGTCTCACTGGCCTGGAGTCCTTCAGGGGCAGAGTCCCTGCCCCAGGGGCAGTCAGGGGGTTCCTCATTCCAGTTGTCCATGACGCCCGTCTGCAGTCCCAGTGTCCAGCAGTGAAGCACAGCCAAGAGTGAGAGCTCTCCCCTGTGCAGGACCTTTTAAGTGGGGGCGGAAGTGTCCGGCAGGTCTGCACCTCAGGCCTATGCAGATGTGCCACATTACTTCCTTGCCCCCGTCCCCTCCTTCTTGCACAGTCTTCTGGGATAGCTCAAAATGGGATCATCCAGGAGTTAGTTGCCACATGTGCTCTGAAAGTTTCGGTCCCTCCTCACTGACATTCCTCACAGTGCCTCTCCAGCCTGCTCCTGACTTGGAATGACAGCTGGCTCATTGATGCAAGGCCCTGTTCAAGCAACTGGACAGAGCAGTAATTGGCCCTAATCCTGAGCTGAGTCAGAGAAAGATGCATCCATGGATGACCCAAAAGTTGTACAACTATGCTCTTGTAACCTACTGCATCATTCTTTTCTTCCAGGTTACAGTGTACTTTGGTGTGACTCTGGTCTCGGTGGACCCCAGAGAACTGGAGTTGCACCCTAGGCCATCCTTTCCCATTGACATTTAATGGAGTATCCCCACAATGCAAATACCCTAAGCACACTGACATTGGCATTTAACTGAGTGTCCCTACAGTGAAAAGACAGTAAGCACACTCCCTCTCCCTCACATGTGTACACCCCTCTCATGAGACCTACTCCAGGTCACCAAGCACTCTGCATAGTTCCTCCTGCACCATGCTTACCTAAGTGCAGTTCTTGGGCTGCGCACACCAGGAATCCTCGCCCCACAGCCCTCACATGGGTTCACATCCATGTGCACACATGATCACATGTAACCCGCCCGGGGCCTCCTGCCCTTGCAGCGTCACAGCAGCCTCTCCTTAGCACAGTGGCACCGGCAGTAAACACGTGCAGTCCATTTTACCATGTGTTTACTGCGCGGGAGTCCCCTCATAGGAGGCTCCCTCACAGTAAAAAGTCAAAAACCAGGTGGTCAAAAAGTGAAAAATCAGGGTGGACTTGATGGTCAGAACTATCCTCTAACACCCCCTCTTAGCCATATTCCAATTGGAAATGCACTGTGCCACATTCCACCTTTTAAGACCCTTTGATCTGCTACCACCCTCAAATTCCCAGATGTCACTATGGTGGTGCTCTAAGATTCAATTGTATTTTTCAAATCCAAGAAATCCCCTATGGTCTTCCAGGATATCTGCTCCACTGGTGATCCCAATATTGATATAACCCATACTAAATGTCTTAAATTCCCCATATGAAAGCTCAAAACTCACTCACCTGCTAATGTGTGACATGTATGCAAAATAGTTCCTCTACAGCTTCCAATCAACCAACACTTCTGTGAACACCAATCACAAATCCTTTTTACAAACAGAATTATGTCTATTTGGAAAAAGAAGGCACAGCCCACAGTGGGGGTAGCTTGGGTCCCATGAAGGATTCAGATCTAATTTTGGCTATTTTAATTTTAAGTTTACGTTTTATCCTTAGGAGTTAGGTCAAGAAATATGATTTTCCTTAAGTCTTGTTTGTGGCAGATCAGACAGGACCTGTGTACTCGCAATGTTCCTTTTATGTGTATGAGAAGCTCACAAAATGCGGCTGAGGGTGCTATGTGCATATAAGAGGATATAGGCTGTGTATTTAGGGAAGTGGGAAGGAAGAACACAAATAGTCCTAGTGGCTACAGTGCACCATGATCAAAACCACCATCAGTGGGGCTTTGATTCCTGTGGAAGACAGTTTTTTAATATTGGTTTATTAATTTAAGAGATTTCCGTTTTTAATTTATGATTTTTTGGTGCTGTGGATGGGAAAGTCTTTTTGCACATTTTGAGTCTACAATATTGAGACAAATGGTACTTTTATTGAAAATTGGAGGCATCTATTTCAAATGCCCTGCAACAAAGTGAGTTTGGAGGACTAATGAATGAAGGATTCGTTCCAGGTCTTTGGAATTTAGGGCATTTACTGTGGGTTATATCAATATTGGGATCACCAGTGGAGCAGACATCCTGGAAGACCATGGAGGGATTTCTTGGATTTGAAAAACACAATTGAATCTTAAAATACCACCATAATGACATCTGGGAATTTGAGGGTGGTAGCAGATCAAAGGGCCTTAAAAGATGGAATGTGGAATAGTGCATTTCCAATTGGAATGTGCCTAAGAGACAGTTTTTTCTAATAACAAGAGGTAACATAGAGATGAGGCTGTTATTATTCTGTGATTAGGTGTCTTACATGAGTACGTTTAACCACTATGAATTTTGGCAACACGAGTGGGGAGGTGGGGAGGGTCTTAGAGGAATTAAAAATGTAGCAATGATGTGAGATATGTGAGATATAAATTGGTGTCCTTTAGTTTTCTTTTACTTTATGTACATAGATTGACTCCAATATTTTGTTTTGCTCTTATAATTTCAGTCCTGAAGAAGCGGCACGTATTGCAGCAAAACATGTGTTGACTGAAGTGTTTTTTTATCGAAGCCTATTAACTGTAACTGGAGTTTATTGGTGTTGTCAGGAATGTCAGTGAAGTCTAGTGATGCTCTTAGGAATGGTTGACCATTTATATTTTGTCTATGAAACTGGTTTCGAGCAATTTGATGCTTAGACAATGTTACATGAATGCAAATAAGTTTCCTACTGATGGATATGCTGGGAAACATTTTTGGAAATAGACACCATTGAAAGTGTTGTACTTGGTAATAATGTGATGATTAACTTAAGATTATGTGTTATGTGCTCCCTACGAAACCTTTAATTACCTATTCACAAAGGGGCAAATGTGTGTGCAAGCTGTCTAGTATAAGTTTTGTACTGGAATACTACCCTTCTAGTACAAAATAATATGCCTAGAAAAAGTTTTTATCCACTGGAAGTGTGTTGTACAAAGCAGCACACATTAATTATTCGAAAAGTTAGATGTTAGAAGATTTCTCCAACTTAATGCCTGACTCTAGGAAGCGTTATTGTTTTGGGCAAAGGCCTCTCCAACATAATTAGTAGATAAGGCTTTGAGTCAAAAACTATAGGCGGTAGCATGAGAACACTGTTGTACCACCAATGGGGCACCATCTCAATGCAAAGTAGAACAAAGCGTGCAAATTGCCCTTTGCACTGCTTAACAGGCTACTACACTTTACACAAGTTTGTATCACTTTTTGTGACTTTGCACTGGTACAAAGTGTTGATAATTCTGCCCTGTAACACAAAAGCCTCATATTTTTAAGTTCATCTTCATCAGGCATCGTATCAACACTTTTAAAAACCAAACAAGGACACCCAGGCAGCTAAATGGGCCCCAACATGAAAGGAACTAAAAAGGAAGACTTTTGACATCTTCCTACCCTTTGCAAGGGAACTGATTTTATGAAGATGATTCGAAAGAGGGTTCCAGCCGGCTGTGGAACGTACTGCAAAAAAGTGGAAAGTTTCTTGAAATTTATTACCCTTGTCACAACCAGAGGTAGCTCACCTTCACTGGGGAGGGTACGTGGTGGGGTACAAAGTTAAAGTAATTGTATCCAGGTAATTAGGAGGTTCACCATAAATGGTCTTGCATCAACACCTTAAAGGTAAGCCTAACTTGTACCAGCAACCAATGCAGACTCTGGAACATGGGGGCTTTAAAGGAGGCTTTGTCCACAGAACAGTTGTCACTTCCTGCACCGCAGACTTGGAATTCATTCTTCTTTTTTTAATTCTCTTTGGAAATTACGATCAAAATGGCATTTCTACATTGGAGCTTATAATTACGCTCACCACGGAGGCCATTGAGGCTCTGAAAGTAAAGAGTTTGCCCACAACAGTATTTTCAAATAATAATATTAGGAGGTTGTGATAGAACTAATCTGCTGTTCCACAGACATTTCTGGATCCAAAAGTATTCGGGGTGTATCAATTAAAAAAAAAAATAGACATTTCAGAACTTAGGGCCAGATGTAGGAAGGAAGCAATTTGCGAGTTGCAAATTGCGAGTCCTTCTGACTCGCAATTTGCAACTCGCAAATTGCTATGCAGTACGGTGTCTCAGACACCGACTGCAACTCGCTATGGGGTCGCAATGACCCACCTCATGAATATTCATGAGGTGGGTCGCAAATTGCGGCCCCATAGCGAGTATAGGCACTCGCTAACATGGAGGCCTGCTGTAGTCAGCAGGCCTCCATGTTAGCGACCTGCTTTTCAATAAAGCAGTTTTTTGTTTTTTTTTAAATGTAGCCCGTTTTCCCTAAGGGAAAACGAGCTGCATTTAAAAAAATCCGAAACCTTTTGTTTCGTTTTTTTCAGGGCAGGGAGTGGTCCCTTGGACCACTCCCTGCCCTGAAAAAATATTTTGGGGTCCATTCACAAAGGGGAAGGGGTCCCATGGGGACCCCTTCCCGTTTGCGAATGGGTTACCATCCACTTCAAGTGGATGGTAACTGCGACTCCATTTGCGACCGCATAAGCGGTCACAAATGGAATTGCATACCATTGCGAATCGCAAATAGGAAGGGAACACCCCTTCCTATTTGCGATTCGGAAATGCATTTTGCGAGTCGGTAACGACTCGCAAAATGCATTTCTGCATAGGAAACACGCATTTGCGAGTTGCAAACGGCAAATTTTGCCGTTTGCGACTCGCAAAGTGCTTCCTACATCTGGCCCTTAGGTCCTTATATCCCTTGAGCCATGAAGTCGGCAAGAAGCAACACAGCCCTACACCTAAAAATAGACAAATACAAACATGTGATGTAACTTTTCAAGTTACATCTCATATTTTTGACCCACACTCCTCTAATTGATAACAGCAGGACTGCACCTGCAATGGTGTTCACTGGCTGGATGTATCTGATGCATGTTCACCAGGAACCTGTTCACTGCCAAGATGTAGTTGATGCAGGTTCACCACAGCCCTCGAAGTGTAAGGACACTACGGTTCACTGCCAAGGTATATCCGATGCAGATTTACCAGGAACCTCAAAGTGTAAGGACACTATTGTTCACTGCCAGGATGCAGCTGATGCAGGTTCACCAGATCCCCTGAAGTGTGAGGACACTGCTGTACAGTAGCAGGTTGTAGCTGATGCAGGTTCACCAGGGCCCTCGAAGTGTAAGGATACTACTGTTCACTGCCAAGGTGTATCTGATGCAAGTTCACCAGGAACCTCAAAGTGTAAGGACACTACTGTTCACTGACTGCCAGAGTGTAGATGATGCAGGTTCACCAGGGCCCTTAAAGTGTAAGGACCCTGCTGTTCACTTCCAGGATGTAACTGATGCAGGTTCACCAGGGACCTTGGGGTGTAAGGACATTGTTGTTCACTGCCAGGGTGTAGCCGATGCAGGTTTCCCAGGGTCCTCGAAGTGTAAGACACTGCTGTTCACTTCTAGGGTGTAGCTGATGCAGGTTCACCAGGGACCTCGAAGTGTAAGGATACTAGTGTTCACTGTGAGGGTGTAGCTGATGCAGGTTCACCAGGGACCTCGAAGTGTAAGGACACTGCTGTTCACTGCGAGGGTGTAGCTGATGCAGGTTCGCCAGGGCCCTTGAAGTGTAAGGGCACTACTGTTCACTGCAAGGGTGTAGCTGATGCACTTTCATCAGGTTCCTCAGAGTGTGAGGGACACTGGTGGTTACCACCATTGTGTAGCTGATTTAGGTTTACCAAAACCCTCAAAGGTTCAAGGACTCAAGGGGTCACCATCAAAGTGTAGCAGGTGCAAATTCACCAGGGCCATCAACGTGTCAGACACTAGAGGCTACAACCTATGTGTTGCCAATGCAGGTTCAACAGGGTCCTCGAAAGATCAAGCTCTCCGAGATCACCACCATGGTGCAGCTGATGCAGATTCACCAGGGTTCTCAAAGTGCAGAGACGCGGAGGAGTAGGACCATAGTGTGGTGCTGCAGGTTAACCAGGGCCCTTGGAAGGTCATGGAGCCCGGCAAGCAGCACAGTCCTGTAGATGATGCAAGTTCATCATGGCTTACACAGGGCCAGGGATCCATGGAGGTCACCATTGTTACGTGGCTGATGCATTGTTAGCCAAGGCACATCGACTGGCCAGGGAGCATTGGAGGTTACCGCCATGGTGTAGCTAAAGTAGGGCACTGGATGTTACTGCACTGGTGCAGCTCATGTGGGTTCACCAGTGCTGTTAAGAGATCATCGACTTCGGGGGAGTTGCTGCTTTGATGTAGCCACTGTAGGTTCACCATGCCTCTACATGGCCCTACAAGTGTTAGGCCACGGGTGTCTCCAGCCTTACATTTAATATTCGTTTTCCAGCGTAACAGCTTTGTGTGAACAGGCTGCCTCGTAGAGCCCCGCCCGGAAGACCCACAAATCATCGAGACTGGTTTCCAGAAATATACACCTATGCTTTCACACCTGAGGAATACATTTTAATGATGTCACTTTGAGTGACTTGTTTGTTACAGTACAGAATTTTAGTGTTGACGTTCCGACTTTACCAGCAGTTTTCATTACCGCTGGCTGCGACACTTTGAGCACGTCTCCACTGGTTCCATAGCTCTTTGTGGTGGTCATCTCAGAGCTTTCTTTACCTAGAAGATAGCTGTCCTGGTTTACAGCTAGGCTCCATCGTCTGTTTGTCTGTTTCAAAACTCTAAAACAAATTGATTTCAGCGAAGATGCCTGTGAGCTATTGCTGTGCGGTCCTGTCACTTGAGTTGGCCTGTCATTGCCTTTTCCCATCTTTCGTACACTGTGAGCTTTTTCCTCAATGCGCTTGTTTGAAAGTAAGGGATGCTTTCGATGGTGGTGATAGTGGTAAACCTGGGTCATAGTTTGGCGAACTTAAGAAGGTTTCTTGATGAAGTAGATAAAATGTTGTTACATTTTAACTGATCACCTCCCTTTCAGAATGAATTCTCAGTTTAGCATTTAGTGTGTGCGCGTCTTTGCTCAGCGTCTTTGCAATGCTGCCTTTATTTGAAGCCTGTAAACTGTAAGCTATTGCATCGTCACTTGGGGTGATGAACTAACTGGAGGTATCCCTACCTTCAGGAAACTGCATTATGAGAAGGGTCATATCCTTTGGAAGTCTCTGTACCCCCAATATGTGGATATTAGCCACTCAAATGGTGTCCTGGTGAGCTTCCACTTTTGATTGGAGGTGTAACATAGACCCTGCAGCATCACCTTCAAACACACTACACCAGAGATTTGAGGCAGGGAACGCAAGCTGTCCCCCCATGGGCGTCATGTTCTACGTCATTCACCTTTCGGGTCTATCTATGTCTCTTCTATCACTGATGACATTCCTTTAGACTTTTTTTTCAAATGATGTTGAGATGTGCCAAACGCCACGTATGTCTGCCAACATCAGTGACTTGTTCTAACTGAAAGGCACTCATCTCATCAGGAGCAGCATTTAAAAGAGCAAGAGTGCTCTATTGCTGAAGGATTTATTCTAAGTTGGAATTATATTTTGGAAGTTTTTCTTTATTATGAATGTTCTTTAAAGGTGCTGCAGGAGTGGCAATAAAATAGTTAATGCATAATGGTAGCCTCCTGTCTTGTAATGAAATCCAAGTGGGGATGTCCACAGGCAGTGGCACCAGGGCCTTAGCTTTGGAGTGGGGGGCTGGGGGAGGGAGGGCTTGGCATATTATACATCCCCAGTAATTTTATTTTCTGATAAGTTGTTGGGTACACGTGCTTTCAGTAGGTCATGTTGAAACGTCTGTCAGATTTCACCAGGAATTTTTATATATACACACAGACCAAAATGCACACACAATCTTTCCCTACTGCCACCAACCCGCATTCCCCTCCCTTTGCACTGCTCCTTAAACTTCTCTCATGCATCCTGCTTGTACTATAATGCATTTCAACGTTATGTGACTGAGCAGTGGTGTAACGAAACTTCAAGGGTCCCCCCCTTGGAAAGTACATGGATCCCATCATCCCCGGACTCACCCAGAATCTCTCAGGCCAGGGCATTGTGCTGAAGGGGGCACCCTGGGCCTGGAGTTCTCCCCACAATGTGGGGCTGAGGGGGCCTTTTTAAAGCCACAGTGAGTGATTATTTGAAAACTGGAAACTCACCTCCCCCCACAATCTCACTGACCAAGCTACACCCCTGAGTGCCAGTGCACTACCACTCCACGGTCTGTAAAATGTCTCCTCCCACTGTCTTGCCCCAAGTAAGTCAGCCACCAAGCCTTCCTCTCAGGCTTCTACCTCATTTCGAAGAACACTCACCTCCATTATGTCCAGAACAGGTGGACGCCATCTAGAATCTCAGCGCGTTTGGTGGAGAAAGGCATCCTCCCTATGAAATGTGGGTTACCTTGACATGCTTTGTCCTCAGGAACAGTCGCAAATAATGCCTGTCACTGTTTCTGTGTCAGTTAATAACCCAACAACCTTAATGTGTCCTGCAGTAAAACACACTCAAATTGCTGCAATTGTATGCAATGGGATGGCATAATCTAAAGTATTGCCAATGTACATTAGAGCGACGCAAGCATATCCTAGCCTATTTAACCCACTTTGGGTTTTTATGTGAGTTACAGCAGGTCTGGGGCCCTTTTTATTATTGTTTTTCTTTTTGTATGAATGAGAGGCTGTTTGCAGTATGCATGTGGTCACGTGACCCATCCTTGCAGGTCAGGGTCAGTGACATCATGAATGTAATGTTCAGGCTGGTTGGAGTGGTTCTCTCACAGAGAGCCAAAGGATTGATAAGGCAGTGCGTCCTTTAAGGAGTGCCGAAGAGGCCTTCACCCAGGTGACTGAGCTCTAAGGTAGAGCTTAAGTTTAAAGCACTGATCAGGACCCCTCTCTGGGTTAGTCTGGAAGGGCCCGGCACAAAGTAAGGCACCCTCTTAGGGTAGTTTAATCACCAGTGATGTGGGGTGGGGGCAAGACGACTACGCCTCTGGGTGGGTCCGCACGAGTCAAATAGTGCCACTGCTTAAAGGGGCTGAATGGAGACACACTGCTTCAAGACAGGTGAATGATGAGTGAATTGTGCCCCTGTGTGACCTGGAAGAGTGCAGGGTTACCTGATCACCGGTATGGTAATGCAAAGTATGGTTTTCTTGTCCACAGGTAAGATACATTCTAGTTGCCCTATAAGCTCTAGTGAGACAGAGCTCTCATTCATGTCCAGGGGATGACGGAGCAAATAATGATCTACAGCCCCTTTGATTTGTGTGTGCTATGGGAGCCTTGATGCCCAAGACCCCCTCAGGGACTCCATAATTTGGTAAATAATGAGTGCCCCGTCCTGAAGATCTGCTCAGAAGCCCGGCAGGCACTATTAAATTTCAGCATGCCGAATACCAAGGTTATGTTTTCCTGAATCCACCACAGGCCTCCTTAACGCACTGCCAGACACTGCCTGCCATTTATCTCACTCTTGTATCTTCCTGCTTTCTCTCGTGGTGACTGTCTTTCCGTCTTTCTCTTCTTCTTTCCCATTTGTATGGTTTTCCAACTCTTGCTCAGTGGAAATGTCTGAAGAGTTAAAGTAAGTGCTTGTCCTCACAAATGAGTGCCTGTGGCTCCCACTGCCTCAAATTAAGACCTTGACTCTGGTCCTTAGAGGAGCTTAATAGTTTAGAAATGAAAAGGACTCCTTATCAAGTATAAATACTGCGATATGTTTCCCTCCTAATTTCTCAGTTTGCTTTTCCCCATCCAATTCTCACTGATGCAGTGAGATGTGATGGAGTTTCTGGTCTGGTTCACCCCAAACTTTGATATATAGCTTCCACAGAGCATCTGTCTGTCTTAGTTAAATATTGTTGAAACTTTTCCAGGAGTCCCAGAGAAGACCGAGGTTGCACGGCTCAGAATAGAGCAATCATAGCCTTTTAAAAAGAGAATCTTTTACCATTATATTGATCAACAACTGAGCAAAAAGTGCACCTCTTAAGAACTTAACGCTCAGGGTACCGAAGTAAAGCAGTCAAAGGCTTACTCAGGGAGCTGGTGTTGGACAGAAACTCAGAATCCAATGAATCATTTAATAAGAGCCAATCACGATGTGTGGCTCACAAATCTTTGCACAATATAGGTCCAGAGTGCCTGAGGAAGAAATTCTTATGGTACAGGCCTAGGAGAGCTCTTCGATCTGCTGCATCTGAAACTGAGTAATACCTAAAAGCAATACAGTCTTGAGCAGTGGCAGGAGTTTTGTGTTCTCAGCTTGTAAACCCTAAAGCAAACTGTCTTTCAGCTAAAAAATCAGTCCAATCTGACCTGTTTCAGGAAACAACTTAAAACCTATTAGTCCGAGGGATCAACCGAATTCCTGTTTTTTACACTCCCCTATTAGTCTTCCTTTCTTGCAAACCTTGCATACCTTAGCGCCAAGATGCCCTCAGGCATTTGCGTGTGTTATAAATAATATCCATAAATCAATCACTAGCTAGTGCTTTTACTGATAGCAAAACTTCTTTCAGTCGAGTCAAAATGTCAGTAGAAAAGGTATTTTTTCTTAATAACTTTGAGGCCATTCAAAGCATCTCCTTGAAACCTTCCAAGTTCATGCACTTTGGGTCTTTTACAATAAGTGTGCAACCAAGGGGGTCAGGGATCCCCAAAAGTGCAATTTCCCATTTTAGGTCCCACAGAGTTCTTTGCTATTCAATACAGGAGAAATGACTGAACTGAAATACACCAACCTTGCCACAAACGTAAGTCAAGGATTGTTCTTGTTAGTTTGGTGTAAATCCATTCAGTAGTTTTAAAGAAATTACTGTTTGAAGATGTGTACAGACTGAGCATGAATAGGTTACATTTTAGAGATATTTTTGCAGTTGGAAAGCTATATTTTTATTTTGCATAACTTTAGGACTATTCAACATATTTGCATGAACTTTAGCAGATGTTTAACATGTTTAGCTTACCCTTTTGTATTTTAAATTGATGCAGATTTATCAAGGGGTCGCTTTTAAAGGGAAGGGTGCAAAAATATATTAATTGCAAAAAATTATTGGATAGTTTGATGAATCCCCTTGGAATTTGGTAGCTCTTAAGAACGTTTAACTTCTGTGAGTATGGCAAGTTTCATGCCGATTCATCATGCGTGGTGCAAAGTTGAAAGGTGGGGAAAACAATTTAATGTGCTAATACTTTTAGTGCTTTGTATTGAATCGTCCTGATATTTCGCAGGCTCTAAGCACATTAAGCCCAACATAGGAATCCCAGGTTTCATGCAGGTCCGAGAAAGAGGGACAAAGTTAATGGGGAAAGGGTAAAAAAAACACCACTGATTTGCTAGTGACTGTAGTACAGCTTTACAGATCAGCACACCTGGCAGGCTCTTACCATGTTTAGCATGCTTGTCATATTTTGATTTTCATACAAACCTATCTCGTGGGACACACCAAAAGAGGTGGTTAGAAAGAAGCCCTTTCCATTTTTATTCCAAAAGGAATCTCTGCTCTCTGCTACATAAAGAAGGCCTCTACAGAATTATAGTAAACTTGGAATGAAACTAAAATGTAACTCAGGGAAGTTCCGTTGCTTGGTTTGGAGTAAATCTGTTCAGTAGATTACAAAAAATAGCATTGTAAAAATGTGTGAGTGGGCATAAAAGAGAAACACAGCTGGACCACTGGTGTGCGGACAGTCCTCAAAGCCAGGTGTGCAGACTTTCAGTGGACCTATATTTAAAAATTGAAGCTTTTAGCTCTTGTTGTTCATTTCAAGTCTGAGGTGCCAATATTTGTTCTGCAAAGCCAATAAAATGCCCAGTAAGCCCACATGGCAGACCCATGTTATGCATCTTTGAAGGCCATGCACATTGGGGGTTGGCAGTCTGCAGAAACTTAGCAAATTAACACTTTTTTGCCAACTTCATCTCCCGGAACTGTACCCCATGTTGATGGATTTGAATGAAACTCCTTATACCCAGGGTAAGGAACACATGCTAAGATTCTGCCGAATTTCAAATCAGTCCTTGAAACGACACCAAAGATATTAGTAAATATATAATTTTTGACCCTGCTTTAACTTTGCCCTTCATAAGGTCTGCTGAAAGTTGAGATACTTGTATTTGGCTCAACTTGTTAATAGCCCTTGAAATATCATGATGATTTTTTTACCAGGTTGCAGGCAGAGTTTTGTATTCCAAGAGGAGTAGAGCTCTTGAACAGGTTTCAATCAATTCCTGTATTTTGCTTATTGCTCACAGACTTGTGCAGTCATTCAGGTGTCGGCGGGAGGTTGGGGTGGAGACAGGAGTATCCCGTCAGGGGAAACACAAAACAAGGTAAATAAGGCAGGCAAGGCTGTCACACTTATCTACCTGTGAGCTGTGAGGTTTAGCCCTTCCAGGGTACAATGGAACAGCAAAGGACAAATCCCCTGTCCTTTGCACTTCAAAAGTAATCTCATTCTCTTATTGTTCACATACTTGAGTATGAACATCAGGGCCAAAGGACTTCAGGAATGCTCTATGGATGCCCCGCAACACAGATTGTTGTCTCATGTTCTGACCAACCTTGATTATATGTACCACTTTGATTCAGGAAATCAAAATCCTTCAATCACTAATGACATTCTTTTCGAAAGATGTTGAGATGCACTAAACATTCAGTGTATCTGCCACAATCAGTGTCTTATTCTGCAAATTACCCCTATGTCTACCCCTTCCAGTAAACCCCCTGGCTGCACCATCTGATTTAAACTGAGGTTGGGGTTGTGGACTGAAAAAGTCCCAATTTTCATGGTCTGGCTTGGCAGCGCATCTGTCACCAATTATGTGAGCATCTCTAGATAGAGGCTTTTGCTCCGTCCACCTGTTGGGTGTCAGGAGTACATGTTTTGATTGGTCAGACATTTTGTGCTTCCACAAAAAGTTCTTGGCATCCACACCACTGTGATAATTTTGTTTATTTTTGTAGCTGCCTAAGGTTGAGTTTTCAGAGGCACACACATGATATTGGAATGCTATTAAGAGCACAGATGGGAGGCAGCTAGTCATTAACCTATATGGCCTTTTAGGTCTGCCTTGAGCCACAACCACATGTAACAGACACACTCCATGTTCAGCCTTTACGCACAGGAGTTGCAATTTCACATACACATCCATATCCCACATGTATGGAGCAAAGGACCCAGCAACAGGGGATTGGCAATTTATATTTACAGAAGAGGGCAGTAGGTGGCTCTCCCTAGCAGGTGACCGGTAAAAAGGTCTGTCTAACCACTAGAATTTGCAGCTGCCACTAGTGTCAGTCTTCAGAAACCCAGTGATCTGATGGTAGTCATTCTCAGTAAAGGAGGGCAAATTTGGAATGCCCTTCCAGACCACAGAGCCTCTCTCTGGGGCACATTGTGTGTCACAGGAAACTCTCAGCACACATACATGATTTTCATGTGTGCTGCGGTGAATAGAAGACAGCCTACACAAACTGCTACAGGAAACTCGAGGCAAGAGCCCTGTGTTGTCTTACAAGTGTGTTTTTTCCCAAACACATGCAGATGGGTTAACCTTTCTGAAACTGTGATACTGAGGATCAATCAAATCTTATATCACTAAAATGTTTGGTGGTCATTTGATTTATATGGTTTTTTTAAATTATGTTGATTTCTAAAATTCTTAAGAAACAAATATTGACATGTTATTTTACGCTGTTTGCACAATTAATACAATAGATCATAATACAACTGAGATTCAGATCTAAAAATTATTAAAACTAATTTGTTATTAATGATATCAACATTCTCACACATTGTAATTAAGTAGTATAAATTATTAATACCATTAATAACTGAAAGTGAACTTTCCATATATTATATTTTCAAATGGTATATATTTTTAATGAAATGCCATTCTAAATTTTACTCTCCATTGGTATATATTTTTAGTAAAATGGCAATGTATTCTGTGTGTCTTGTAAAATATGAGTAATAGCTTTTAAATATAACATTAATGAATAGTGTATTGCATTCATTACACAGATGGCATAAATAAACAAACACAGCTAGGTTACGGTGCAATAATAGAAATCACCCCCATTTAAATAACAGACAAAACCAATAGCAAGATTTGTAAACATCCATGGTTACCTAGTGCTTTCCATCACATACTGGGTCGTGCAACCTGGCTTCATAAGGACTTTATACAAAGCGCTGTTGTTAGGAATCGGGTCTTTGGTTGGCAGTCAGGTTGCCCCCTGTCCAAGCAAGGACCCTCACTATATTCAGAGTAAAGAAGAATCACACTCAATTAACCCCTGCTCACCTCCTTGGTAGTTGGCATGAGCAGGCAGGCTTAACTCAGAAGCAATGTGTAAAGTATTTGCTCCACCACACACAGTAATACAATGAATCACTACAAAATGACACAACACAGGTTTAGAACAATAGTAAATATTTTATCTAAATAAACAAGACCAAATATGATAAAAATCCACAATACGCAGTTAAAAATATGAATTTAGCATTTAAAAGCACTAAAATAGTGCCTAGAGGCACAAATGCTGCAAATTGGTATTAAGCGGCTTCCTGACAGAGCCGTTTCCTACAATGCGACGCCAAATGCACCGTTTACGGAGTCGTTCCACCTCCAGATACAGCACCTTAGCAAACAAGCAGAAAACGGGCTGGTGCATGGAGTCGGGGAACAAGGCGTTGCTGGATCTGATGCGGTGTTGGTTCCGTTGCTACGGGGCAGAAGGGCAGATGTGTCAGGCACGGGCGTCGGTCCTTACTGCAGCGTGGTGGAGGTGAAGCAGTGGAGGTGAAGCGGCTTTGTTGCGAAGTTGGTCCCTCGGTTTCGGCTGGTACAAAGTCCAGCGAAGTCACGATGCTGCGGGGCAACCTCACGGGGTCTCAATGATGTCACATGGCCACAGCGCTGCAATGGCGTTGGATGTCACGGACGTCGGACTTACGACGCTCCGAAGTCAGCGAAGTAGGAAGGGATCAGAGGCTGCAGCGACGCGAAACCTACAAGGTCGTCCGGGTCGTCGCACTTCTGCAAGGTTTACGGCCTCGGGCAGGTGGCCTCGGGGTCCCAGGCAGTGGCATCCTTTATGAAGTCGCATGCAGTCGTCCGGCATCATTAGACAGGTTTTTCTCCAGAATTTCACTTCCAAGGCACAGGAACTGGAATGACACCCTCTGGCAAGCTAGAGTCACAGCAGGCAGACTCAGAACTGGGAGGTGAAGCCTTTGCTGTCCCTGAGGCTTCAAAACATGAGGCGAGCTCTACTCCTAACCCTTGGAGAAACTTTTCAAGCATGAATGCACAACAAAGTCCAGTCTTTGTCCCCTTGCACAGGCAGAAGCAGCAACTGCAGGATAGCCCAATACAGCACAGTCACAGGTCAGGGCAGCACTTCTCCTCAGCTCTTCAGGTCTTCTCCAGGCAGAGGTCCCTCTTGAATCCTTGAAGTAATCTGATTTGTATGGGTTTTGGGTCCAATACTTATACGCCTTTCTTCCTTTGAAGTTGGCAAACTTCAAAGCAAAATCTTAGGTGTTTGTAAGATCCTTTCTTGTCCAGGCCAGGCCCCAGCTAGACAAGGGAGTTGGAGACTGCATTGTGTGAGGGCAGGCACAGCCCTGTCAGGTGTGAGTGACCACTCCTCCCTCCCCTTCTTACACAGATGGCTCATGAGAATCTGGGGGCTTCACCCCAGCCCACTTTGTGTCACTGTCTAAGACAGAGGTGCAAACAGCCCAACTGTGAAACTGACCCAGACAGGGAATCCACAAACAGGCAGAGTCACAGAATGGTTTAAGCAAGAAAATGCCTAAAACAAACTTCACTATAAGATGTATTTTGAAAATGTGAGCTCAGAGATCCAAAACTCCATTTTCCTATCTGCCCGCAAAGGGAATCTGCACTTTAATAATATTTGAAGGCAGCCCCCATGTTAACCTATGAGAGAGATAGGCCTTGCAACAGTGAAAAACAAATTTGGCAGTCTTCACTGTTAGGACATGTAAAACACATCAGTACACAGTGACAGCCGGTAAATTTAGAAGGGAGGGGGTCGGGACCCACATGCACACTCACATTCACTCACTCATTCATTCATTCACACACGCACAAACACACAAACATCCATTCACAGCTCTCATTATCAAATACTGCAAACATGCACACATGCACCAAACATTTATTTTAAAAGACACACACACTTACCTTCAGCTCTGGCTCAGAGGCCCAAGGAGGGTTGGGACTGCTTCCTTCCCTCATTGTTTGGCATAAGGCCAGCCAATGAGGGAAGGCCTTAGGTCAGCCTAGTCACAGAATGGGATGGGGTCAGTGAGACTACTGACCCCAACCCGCTCTGTGGTGAGGTTTCCCTGATTGAAACTCGCCCTGGGCACTTCAGGGCTTAAACCTGAAGCGCCCAGGTTGGAGTTAATGGGTGACGCTTCCTTCGTCATGGAGGGGGAGGGCCTCAAGTAACCTTTGGTAAGCTGAGGAGGTCACGCCAATAGGAGCTGTGACCTCTTCAGCCCAGCAAAGTTCAGCTCAGATAGTCAGGAGCCTGCACAAATCGTGCAGGTCTAGCTCCTGGCTACCTGATGTGAAAATGAAGAATGTCTGTTGGGCTGACCTTTGCTCAGCCTGACAAACACTCTTCTTGAGGGGCTAAAGGTGGGGAGGCGTGGGCACTTAGCCCCAGTGCTGTCAGTACATGTACACTAAACCCTGCCCATGGGGCTACCCAGGGCCTACCTTAGAGGTGCCTTAGATGTATAAAAAGGGAAGGTTTAGGCCTGACAAGGGGGTACTCTTGCCAAGTTGAATTGGCAGTTTAAAACTGCACACACAGACACTGCAGTGGCAGGTCTGAGCCATGTTTACAGGGCTACTAATGTGGGTGGCACAATCAGTGCTGCAGGCCCACTAGTAGCATTTGAATTCCAGGCCTTGTGCACCTCCACTGCACTCTACTAGGGACTTACTAGTAAATCAAATATGTCAATCGTGAATAGCCAATTATACATATAGTTTACACAGGAGCACCTGTACTTTAGCACTGATTAGCAGCGATAGAGTGCCCAGAGTATCAAAAACAGTAAAAACAGAGTCCAGCACACATCAATAACTGAGAAACAAAGGGAAAAAGTTAGGGGAGACCACACCAAGGATGCCAAGTCTAACAGCTGTTCTATCAAGAGAATCCCATTTATGAGATATTGCCTCTACATCACATGTATTCCATGTAAAGTGTTCCACTGCTCCTTTTATCTATGTCTGTTGTGGCACGGATGCGTAACACTGATACAAGGACGCACTAACCTTTGTGCTCTGAATCCAGCGGGATCAAGACACTTTTCTGTCTCTAACAACTCCCACTTGTTTCACATGCACAGGAATATGCAGTCCAGTGTTAAAAGCAAGGAAAGGTGAAGGAGGTAAGAGAGAAACCAGGACTCCATCACTCTGCCTCGTCACTTCTGTTGGTCAATGATGTCTACAAGGTGTAGTGGATACCCAGGGTTGGACAGGCCCATAAGACGAGTCCAAGAGGGGCTGGTCTGACAGGTCTGTGCGTGGGCAGGTTTTTTGGGTGTTTGTGCACCTTTTTATGGATTGGTGCGCCATACTTTACTTTTCCTGATATTGCCACAAACATTGTCTGCTGTAAGCACAAATGTATTCAGTCCCCCATACATTGCAAAGCTTCTAAACAGCATATCTTTACAAGTTTAAACTGCCCCAATTTGCACATTTTGCCATTTTTAACTATAACTGGTTCAAAGTTGATTTTCATCAACAACACAGCATTTTTGAATACTTTTCTGTATTCTTAGTATCATTCAATGTAATGCTTACCACGCAAGTGGTCTTGGCAAGGAATGCTCGAAATCTGTGTAATGAGGTCTGCGTTGCTCCATCATGATTGCCTAGTAAAGATGCCACGGAACACGAGGGAGTTAGGCCTGATCATTCAAGATGGTGACCACCTCCACAGCCTATATGGGAGTTCATGGCCTGCTAGGAATTGTAGTCAGTCGTCAGCATGCTGCTACACTTAACGTGTTCTCTGCATAAGAACAGCACAGTCCGTACAGCGCCAAAGCTCAGGGGTGACTGCCAAACCTTCCGCCCCTAAAAGGAACTTAGAACAAGCAGATTTGGCTTATCCTTTACCCAGGCTTGAGCCTTACTAAGCGGTAAGCAGCAGCTCCAGTCCTGCTTTCTGACAACTTCAGGATGACGGTGACGACATTTCAAACTGGTTATGAGAGCCAGGGTTGTGGAGAGACATTTCTTTGCGATTTGGCACATTTTATGTCTATTCTTAACAATTTACTGAGCCAAAAGTGTTATTGGTCTTTGAGCAGCACAACACCCAGTACTGTTGAAAGAAAAGAAGGGAGAGAAATGGATAGCAGGGGACTGGGACCGACAGTAGAATTGATGATGGCATAAAAGCAGTGCTTAATTTGTTCTTGTTGTTTCCGGTGATGAGCACCGGCACTTATTTTTGAGGGCCGGGGCTTATTCTTCTGCTTCAAGCATTTGCTGCGAGCAAAAGACACATATGGAAAAGACGGAGGAACGGAAAAACGAAAAAGCGTCACAAAGGGATCAAGTAGAGAACTGAAAGAGTGAGCTGAATGGGCGGGGAGTGGCTGTAAATGGAGTGAAGAGGCCCGAGATGCCTTAAGAATTAGGCTGCCTCATTATTCCCTGTTCCCACATTTAATTGCAGCAGCCCCGTGTTTAAGAAGAGGGCTTTGGGCACCAGCACGTTTTTATTTACAAATTAAGCACTGCATAAAAGGAGAGATTGAAGAGAGAGACAGGTCTCTGGGCAGAAAGGAGGGTTTAGTGGAGGTGGGAAGTTGAGGGATGGAAGTAGATATGGCAAAGAAAAAGTGGAAGTAAAGTATCCATTTATGCGCCTGGTGAGAATCTCAGACTCACTTTATTTATGAGAGCTGACAAGGAGCTCCTAATGTACTTAGGGCACAGGCAGCTGGAGCTTTCTGTAATCTAGTAAAGTGCCCATTATTATCACGTCAAGGAAATCCTTCTCTCTGTCAGGAGATAACACGGAGCAGGAGCCAAGGGAGCAGACCACAGCTTCCCCTCTTCATCCAATTTACATATATTCCACCACTACGAGCGCGCAACACAGTATTCGGTCAACTCTTCCAGTTCATTGTGTACCTACTAAGTAATACTTACACCGAGTTGCATGTTGATAGAGCTGCCATTTCATGAGATGTGGAAAGGGTAAAGAAGGCAAGATAAATTATAATTTTGGGGCGGCGGTGGTCCTCCTTGGAACAATAAATGCCAGATTACTGGTAGTCGTTCTATTAGCAGACCTAATGTAGCAGAGGCACCTATAGCAGTGGTACTCACAGTAGTATGAGGATGATCAAGCACTATAGCACAATTTGTCTGCATAATAGTAGTACTAGTTGCGTTTCAAAGCTACTTGTAGCAGTATTTGTTCTTGTAGTAGTATCAGTACTGTAAGTCATAGAACCAGTAGCAGTTTTACTTGTAGTAGCAGTAACAATGGAAGTAGCCATAGTAGTTATTGAATAACAAGTAACATTTGGTCGTAGGAGCACCAATAACAGTAGTTATCGTGGTATACCAGTATTATTAGTGGTGACTAGAGTACCTTGACTGGCAGTAATATTACTAGTACTACTAATACTGTTAGTAGTTGCAATAGTCATGTTCGGCAATATTATTAGTACTGTAGAATTAGTATTGAAGAATACTATAAGCACTTCTCAGAAGGACTAACTGCTGCAGTGCTGCCGGAGAAAGCAGCATTAGTAGAATCAGTATTGCAGAATACTACAGGCACTCGGAAAGGCTGGCTGCTATCAGTAGCGGCTCGCATGCTCGGAAGGGGCGGGGTGGCGCACGGGGGGGGATTGGGAGGAAATAAATATTAAATAAAAAAACTTACCTTCTCTGACGCTGCTTCCTCACTGGCTCTACAGGCACAGGCTCCCAGCCTGCCCTGCGCCAATCCTGATGCTGCTCAGAGCAGCGTCAGGATTGGCTGGGAGCACCCAGGGTGGATGCTCCCAGGAAGACTGGGAGCCTGTGCAGAGCCCAGTGCGCATGTGTGTTTGGCCGGTCTGAAACGGCCAGCCAAACACACATACACTTTGAGGGGGAGTGCTGCGCACTCCCCCTCAGTGCACGTCACCCCCCTGGCCCCACCCTCTTTACCAAAAAACAATCATAAACTTTGTAAAGGTTGTGCAGCTGTCACTGCTGGTGGAAGTGGCGACACTGGCTGCTATACATGTAACAGGAGGGCACACGTCTTTTCAGGTTTCTAAGGAACAATACAGGCTTATGGTACTATACAACAGGATGCTATGCATCTGATGGACCAATAGGAGGGTTGATAGACCTGAAACGCTAACTTCTGTTGAGAAAATCTGGCAGGAATCAGATAATCTCTGGGTAAGGGCCTAATTTATATGTTGGTGGTATGTATACTCTGTTGCAACGGTGATAGGGCATACATGCGACCAACATAATGGTGGGCCTACCAAATTTATATGTGGGTGGACCTTAGGTTTGGCTACGACTACTTCCGTTCTACGATTTTCTTTTTGAAAAAAAAAAATACCGTTTGATGCAGGGCTGCATCATGCTGGTGCAGCCTTGTATCAAATAGCAATATGCATTGATAGGAACGACTGTGATGGCAGTTCCTGCAAATGCACTATACATGACTGCATGCTTGGCGATCATTTATAAATTTGACGGCCAGTTCCTCTGCCATGGGAGAGAGTAATTTACTCCTCCCCTTGGCAGAACGATGGGCAGCCCATCAAAATATAAATCAGGCCCTAAGTCATCACACATGCCCCTCCATTTCAATATTAAATATTCAAATGTACATATCATAAATGAGTTTGTCTTACAGGCTCCTTTGAAACACTTGGCTGCGCTTCGGATTACCTGACAGAGAATCACGATTTTCATTACTGCACCGCGGAGCAGAGAGGGGAAGGCTTCTCCCCTGACATACACCCACGCACTCTGTGTTCCACACCATACCGCTCGAGGCACTGTGTTGATTCACCTCACATGCCATATTGTTCTTGCAGAGCACCTCAAGTTTGGTGTCTGCTGGTGAAAACGTTTCTCTGTAAAACACTCCGCTGTTCCTTTTATTTATGTTAGGGCGATGCAAACGTCTAAAAGGAATAATGAGTAAAGTAATTCACAGCCTAAAAAAGGTCACTGATAAGCAATCAGACCATTGCATCCTGGTTGCAATCCCTAATTTACATATGAATTTTAGCAAGATGATTAGTCCAGGACTCTTGTGGAGGATGGTGACAATCATGGCTAGGTAGTGCTACTTTAAAATCAATATATGGACATAGGCTAAACCCTATAGACCCAAACCAGATTAAAGTAACCAAACCAAACTATACGCAATCATCCAGTGGAGTTTATTTACATGTCCGCTTCCACTGACCATACCTGAGGATATTAATACTGTCTTGTGGTTGTTATAACCCTATTACCCATTCGATGTGATTTAAAAAATCACAAGGCCACACTTTTCACTACAAATTCAATGTATTCAACAATCAATCAATCAATCAATCAAAAAATGTATAGAGCGTGCTACTCACCCGTAAGGGTCTCAAGGTGCTTGGGGGGGCAAGGAGGAGGGGGGGCGATTACTGTTCGAAAAGCCATGTCTTGAGGTGTTTTCTGAAGAGCAGGATGTCCTGAGTCTTGCGGAGGTTGGTGGGGAGGGAATTCCAGGTTTTGGGGGCGAGGTAGGAGAAGGATTTTCCTCCGGTGGTGGCGCATTGGATGCAGGGGACTGTGGCAAGTGCGAGGTCGGCAGAGCGGAGGTGGCGAGTGGGAGTGTGGAAGTTCACTCTTTCGTTGAGGTAGGTTGGTCCAGTGTTTTGGAGGGATTTGTGGGCGTGGATGAGGATTTTGAAGGTGATCATCTTGTCGATCGGAAGCCAGTGAAGGGATCTGAGGTGTGAGGAGATGTGTTCATGGCGTTGGTGGTTCAGGATGAGGTGGGCGGCTACGTTCTGGATCCTCTGGAGTCTTTGCTTGAGCTTGACTGTGGTGCCGGCGTAGAGGGTGTTTCCGTAGTCTAGCCTGCTGGTGATGAGTGCATGGGTGACGGTCTTTCTGGTCTCTATGGGAATCCATTTGAAGGTTTTTCGCAGCATGCAGAGGGTGTTGAAACAGGAGGAGCTGATGGCGTTGATTTGCTGGGTCATGGAGAGGAAAGAGTCCAACATGATGCCGAGGTTGCGGGCGTTGGTGGGGATCCTAGGGCAGTGGGCCACCAGGAGTCGTCGTATATAGTTTTGTTGGGGCCAAAGATGATGATTTCGGTTTTGTTGCTGTTTAGCTTGAGGTGGTTTACTGTCATCCATTTGGCGGTGTCAAGGAGTCCGGTGTGGAGGTTGGTTTTGGCGGTGGCAGGGTTTCGGGTGAGGGAGATGATGAGGTGGGTGTTGTCTGCGTAGGATATGATGGTGATTCCGTGTGGCCAGAGGATGTTGGCGAGCGGGGCCATGTAAATGTTGAAAAGGGTGGGGCTGAGGGAGGACCCTTGGGGGACTCCGCAGATGATCTTGGTGGCTGTGGAGTGGAAGGGAGGGACGCAGACTTTCTGGGTTCTTTCGGTGAGGAAGGAGGCAAGCCAGTCTAGGGCCTTGTGTCGAATTTCTGCGTTGTGGAGGCGTGTGCAGAGTATTTGGTGGCAGACAGTATCGAAGGCAGCGGAGAGGTCCAGGAGGATGAGTGCGACGGTCTCGCCCTTGTTGACTCTGGTTCTGATGTCATCAGTACATGCGCTGAGGGCGGTCTCAGTGCTGTGGTTCTTGCAGAATCCAGACTGGGAGGCGTTGAGTGCGTTGCTTTCCTCTAGGAAGTGAGACAGGCAGGTGTTCACTAGTTTTTCAGTGACCTTTGGGGGGAAGGGGAGAAGCAAAATTAGGCGGTAGTTGGTGAGGTCATCGGGGTCTGCTTTGGGCTTTCTCAGGAGTGTGGTGACTTCTGCGTGCTTCCAGGAGTCCCGGAAGGTGGTGTCGTCAAAAGAGCTGTTGATTACGGTGCGAAGCTTGGGAGCGATGGTTGGGCTGGCTTTATTGAAAATGCGGTGAGGGCAGGAGTCCGAGGGGGAGCCTGAGTGGATGGAATTCATTGTTTTTTCAGTTTCTTCGTCGTTGGTAGGGGCCCAGGTGTGTAATATGTTGGGGGGGGTGAGTCGTTGCTGATCGTGTCAGTGGTGGAGGTGGCGAGTACCTCTGGTGTGAAGCTATTGTGTATGTCTAAGATTTTGAGGTGGAAGTGGTTGGAGAGGGAGTCGCAGAGGTGTTGTGTATGAGTGGGGTCGATGTTGCTGGCTCTGGGTTTGGAGAGCCCTTTGATGATGGTAAAGAGTTCCTTGCTGTTGTGTGAGTTACTGTCTATGCGTTTCTTGTAGTATGCCCTTTATTAATCAATAAGTAAAATGCAGATGGTGCAGTCTTATTGTGTTTGCCTTTAAAACACATAAACATCTGCTGGTGTGTATCAACAACAGAAGGCTGGTGTGTATAAACAACAGAAGGTGAGAAAGCCGTGTATTCTTAACAGTAAGCCCAGTAGCTCCACTGGAAACTCAGTCCTGTTACAACAAGGGATGTGCATCAACTTTTTGACCTAAGTTTTATAGTGCGGGTCTTATCAGCACTAACCCATCTGACTTAAATGCTCTTATCTCCTCTAAGAGGTATACATGGCTACTCACTTTAGTGGAGCTGGGATAATGGCCAATACTGGAACATCTCAGTACCTCAAGGAATATAACTTAACAGTCTGTGTGCCAGTCCATTTTCCCACCCCTTTAAGAGGGTCCAAAGCCCTGAATCCTCTCCCAAGTGTGTACGTTTCCAGTTAATTTGTGGCATGACTCTAGATAAGTGAGTTTCTGCTTAAGGAACTGAAACATATATTAGACCACCTTCAAAGTGCTTTCTAAAGACATAATGGAAGAATTGTTTTCTGTCCCGTATAATGTGTGTCTGAGCGCAAGAAGCCCTCTCTGATTCTATAGGCTGTAAAATATTAAAAAATTATGAAAGACCTAGCAAGCAGTCCGGACAGATGCTGGGGAAAGGTGCTGAAAAGTGTGATTCTGATTTGAGGCCTCTGGCATACAGGTGTCCAGGTGACATTACATGAAAATATTATGCTACAGCTATGAACCAACTGAGTATAACATAATTAGGCAATTATACTAATAGGTTAGTTATGTGTGATACGTATGATAATGATCTGATACTTTAGGAATGTCCCCTAAGAAACCAGTGGGGTTTAAACCTGTGGTGCCTGTAACAGGCAGATGTCTGTTACAGATCTACACTTGGTTTGTTTGTGGTGCTTGGAGAGGGACCATGACTTCAAGGCCTGCGAAGAAAGTCACGCCATGACCCCGAAGGTGCTGAAGGAGCTTTCACTGAAGCTCCTCGCCACCCGATGTCAGACGACCCCCGCAACGTTCTCGATCCCGGTCATGTGGAAGGGGCCAGGACAACTCACAGAGTTGCTTCTGAAGTTCACCGCCCCATTCACAGTTGTTGAGTAATTTCCATTAACAAAAGAAATTTAAGAAGTCAAAATGCTCTTTGGCTTCACCGCACAAGTGCAAGTCTTCAGACTAGGCATGGGAATGACAACACCGCTCGAGGCCTCGCCCCTCCAAGGAGCCTGTGCCTGGTTCTGCTTTGCACCTCCCACAGCTTCCCAGGGCCAGAGTGACCCCTGCCCACCTCAAGGAGTTTTATGAGCCATGCATCTCATATTTAGGTGGCCCAACCCCTCTGGAGCACCTTTGGGCCCCATGGGTTCAAGAGGGGCCCCTAATGGGTTCACACCAGCAGGTCCATCATCAGCACCAGTCAGGACCCATGGATGCCACTCCAGTGCTGTCGTTCCCGGAACAGGCGATGCCCATCATCATTCCTGACTCCGATTTGGAACTGGATAGGCAACTCCGACTCTGCCACTACTATTCCCTCTAAGTCAGAGCCTGTGCCTTTTTTTTAATAGGCCAGAAGAGGGAAGTGATTAGGAGCAGTCTGAGGACCTTATGCATTCCCCCACCCATTTGATAAACCACAAGACAACTGGTATGAGGAACTGGTGGATGATAGTGGGTAAGACCACTGAACAGGGAATCCAAAAGGCTGGACATTTTTGGTAAGAAGATGTTCTCTTCCACCAGCCTAACACTGCGGTTGGTTAACACTGTGTGCCTTTTGCACCGATATGCATACACTGTGAGGGATTCAGTTGCACTGTGGTCTTGGAGAAGGCCTGAGCCATACTCACTCAATCAATTTCTGACAAGTGAGATGCAGCAAAAGTTCACTATCAGATGTGGGCTGGACAAGACGGAGTCACTAGGCAAAATGAGTGTATTGTCAGTGACACTTAGACGCCAGGCCTGGTCAAGAACCACTGGCTTTTCAGAGGATGTTCAGACTTACCTTATGGGCATGTCCTTTAATGTCTCTTGCTTATTTGACAAAAATGCAGACTCAGTGCTAGAGTGCTTTAAAAATAGTTGGGCTATGGCCAGATCTTTGGGCCTATCCCTGGCCCCTCATCAACCCTGGTCCACCTTCTCCCACTTTCATGGTTACGGAAGGAGCTACCAACCATATCCTTTCCTACCCTTCCACCAAGGTCAACAGGCTTCCCAGCCTTTTCATGGCTGTTGTTCCACAAAACACGTGGGACCACCAGCCAGAAGTCAGGCTGTCCACTGTTTCCCTGGCAGCTGCAACCCCAGAGCCCCTTTAGTTTGCCCTTACACCAGCACAAGCATCCAGTGGAAGGCCGAGTTAACCCCTATGTGCCCTACTGGCAGTCCATGACATCAGACAAGCGGGTTCTTCAAATTGTCTGTAGGGGTTACACTATGGAAACCCCGACATTCATGAGACCTTCTCATGTCCAGCTGATAGAGGACCATATATCCTTGCTCCATCAGGAATTACTGGCTTTTTTTGGCCAAAGGAGACTTTGAGAGAGTTTCAGCATCAGAAGTAGGCCATGGTTGCTATTCTTGTGGCTTTCTAGTGCCCAAAAAGGATGGACACTTCTGGTCTATTCTAGACATGTGCCTTCTCAACTTCTTGCTGAAGAAGGAGAAGTTCAAGATGCTCACATTAGCTCAGGCCCTGTCTGGCCTCATCCTGAGAGACTAGATGGTAGCACTGGACTTTGCAGAATACCTATTTCCCTATTTTCACATCCCTTTCCTGCCTGCCCATGGATGCTTCCTGCAGTTCACAGTAGGCTATGAACACTTTCAGTCCACTGTGCTCCCACTTGACCTTACCAGCATGCCTCAGGTATTCATCAAGGTGAGCACATCTGTGGAGGCTAGGGGGTTCCATTCTTTCCCTACATCGATGATCGTCTGCTGAAGGTGTGCTCCCCCAGGCAGTAATTTCCAACTTCTAGACAGACTACAGCGGACATCCTGCACTTGCTGGGGTTCCCTATCAATGTGACAAAAAAGCGCCTAACTCCCTCTTAGTTGCTCTCTTTCATTGGAACTGTTCTGGGCACACCGCACTTTCAGGCCTATCCTCCTGAGTGGCAAGTCTAGGATATTTAGACTATGATTCTGATGTTTTAGCCTCTATCCTGGATTTTGGTGAGGCTGACTCTGAGGCAGTTGGGACTCATGGCTTCCTGCATCCTACTGGTAACATATGCCCATTGTTATATACAGGTTCTGCCGTGGAACCTGAAGTTCCATGGGTGGGAAATCAGGGGAATCTCTCTGCCATGGCCCAAATCGCAGAGGGAACAGCTAAAGATCTGCAGTGGTGGCAGATGAACTGCAACTGGATCAGCTGCAGACTCTTCTCCCTTCCCCATCCAGAGATAATTGTAGTGACAGATGCATCACTCATGGGCTGGGGCAGCCATGTGGGAGAGATAGAGATGAGAGGACTCTGGTCCCACATTAACCTGTGGGAGCTGCAGGAGATCTGCTTAGCATTAAAAGCCTTCCTTCATTCATTCGAGGGAAGACTAGTTCAGGTGTTCACAACCATCTCCATTAATATGTGTTACTGCAACAAACGGTGGGGTGGGGTCATGGACTCTGTTTCAAGAGGCCCTGTGTCCCTGGACACAGCTGGAATGCAAGGTAATTTCCCTGTTAGATCAACATCTGACAGTCTCTCCGAACACCAGAGTGGATTAATTCAGCCATTAATGTCTTGAATGGCATCTCCAGAGGTAGTGCAAGGTCTCTGCTGAGATGGGGGAGAATCTTGGTTAGAACTGTTTGCCACCGCCGAGAATGTGCAATGTTAGCAGTTCTGTGCCTTGGAGTTTCCGAGGCGGCTTTCACTCAGAGGCACTTTTCATGTCAGGTGGCGCTCAGGTCTCCGGTACACCTCTCCTCAATACTATTCCTGCCCATATTGCTCAAGAAGATCAGAAATGACCGGGCCCAAGTCATTCTTGAGGCTTCAAACTGGGCGCAGAGAGTTTGGGATCCAGAGCTCCTGAGTATGAGCATCAATCCTCTGATCAGACTGTCCATTTGGAATGACCTTTCTGTCACTGCAGCAGGGCAGGGTCCGAACCTGCGCACGCTCTGCCTTCATGCGTGGAGATTGAGTGGCAATAGATAGGAAGGTTTTGACCTTCCCCCAAAAGTATATGAAATTATTTTTTCAGCCAGTTGTCCCTCACCAAGATGGTATATGCCTGCCATTGGGTCAAGTTTGCCCTCTGGTGTGCATCCAAAAATACTATCCCACGTTTTATTGTTTGTTCTTTTTCTGGCCCAGCAGGACTCTGCTCTGGACAAGGATACTTGTTCTCCATATTGGGTTTCCTGCAATTGCTGGACCAATCTTCTTTATTCAGGTCACCTGTTGTGACTTATTTCCTCAAAAGACAAGAACATTAGTTTCCTCCAAGGTCATTCTCCATGCCCCAATGGGATCTCAACCCGGTCTTAACGTTTAATTTGTTTGTGCCCTTCAAGCCAGTGCAAAACTGTTCGCTCTGACTAGCCATAAAAATTGCTTTTCTTATGGCCATAGCTTGGGCCAGGAGGGTCAGCAAACTGCAAACACTCACTGCGCACCCTCCCTAAATGACATTCTACCCGGTCAAACTGGTTCTGAGAACCTGTGATTCCTTTCTTCTGAAGGTGGTGACACCTTTTCATGGAGGCCAAATATCACCTGCCTACTTTCTTTGCTCTTCCTCACCCTTCTAAAGGAGAGGGGAGACTCCTCCCCCCATTAGAACCCCAAAAAAGCATTGTTTTCTACATTGATAGTACCAGAGAGTTTGAGGTGGATGATCAACTGTTCGTTGGGTATGTCAGAGCAAAGAAAGGGAAGTCTGTGCAGAAGCAGATCATCTCAGAATGGTGCTCTGTACAAAGGTCTGTTATGCACTGGCCAAAAATCAACCCCCTGAGGGTTTGCATGTTCATTCCACCAGAGCCAAGGCTGAGACCACTTCCTTCACTGGCGTAGTCCCTATCCTGGACATTTGTCAGGCAGGAAAGTGGGCACCTTTGCACACATTCACTAAGCACTACTGCCTGGATAGCCCGGTCCCTCATGATGGGAGTTTTGCCTGTTCAGTACTGCTTAATTTTTTGGCCCAATATGTTTGCAGACACTCCTCCAGGGAGGTATTGCTTGGGTATCAATTCTATGGTAAGAAATCTGCCACTAGAAGGCTCTATCAGATGAAAACGTTACTTACTTTCAATAACTCCTTATCTGGGACTCTGTCTAGTTGCAGATTCCTTATCAACCCTCCCTTTCTTCCCACTCTGTGAATGGATTTGTGCATAGGGTCTCCCTCTTGAGGCCCGAAATGAAGCACACCAGTCCATCAGCTTTGTAGTTCCACACTTCTGGTGTGGAAAGGGCTCAAACAGAAACTGATGTCAAAGTGCTGGGTTGGTGCCTATACAGGCGGCACGCATGTTAACTTCTGGAGCGGATGCTGCTGCCGACGTGGAGCTGAATGACACCACCTACCGATGTGCAGGGGTACTGCTCAAGAATTTCCAGGTCCAGTCTGACACCTGAGATAATTCTAAGGTAAATAATCTGCAGCTAGACAGAGTCTTTACCAGATAAGGTGTTACCAAAGGCATGTAACTTGTTCTTTATTGGGTATCTAGCTGTCGCCTTTATTTCATTTTTAGTTGCTATGGTGCTTATAATTAAGAGACAATTCTTGTTCAAATGGATTATGCAAGAAGAGTATATAATAAATAAAATACCATTATTTGTATGTGCAATTATTCTGTTTTTTAAGGGGGCTCTGTGATATCACCTGCAGGTGTAAGAGATGATCTGACAGGTTTTTCTGGCTCCTAACACCCTTACGTTCTATGTGCATCATACACTGAGAGGCTCAAGAAACACCTGCCAGTTGTATTCTCCACTGAAAAAGTCATATTTTGATATTTTGGAGTCAGTAAATCTACAAAGGGTGCCTCCCGAAAACTCAGGGTACGTGACAAAAAAAGGTGTGCAAAGTGATTAATTTGTTGTTCAACAAATATCCAGAAGGTGCACCCTGAGCCTTTGCTCAAGAGCTTGCCCTACTGCAAATCCAGGTTTCTGTCCTTTCCAGCTGCCCAAAGAAGACAAAGATGCTCTCTGATTTCGTGAAATTCTGCAGCCTGAAAAGATAAATCTCCGCGGCTTTTCTGATATAGATTGTATGGAAGACACAACGATTTGTAAGACAATATTATATCCTAGTTTTATAATACAATGCCATATCCTAGTATATCCTAAATAAAAATGATAATACTGTTTTAAAAACAAAAGGCAGGCCTGGTCTTACCCACATCGGAAAGGAACCAAAGGCATGGTTTTACAAATAAAAACTGAAAAAAAGATCAGAGGGGCCTGGCTAAGTACTTGTCACTAGGAAAAATACTGTGTGGCACAGATTCCTGCTGTGTCCGCATAAAAGGCTTAAAGTAGGTCGGAATAGGAGCAAGCCCCAAGAAGGCAGAACCACAGAAGTGAATTCCGAGTAGTGTTTGCACAGTATCAACAAAGAGTGCTGGAGAGAGTGCTGTGCTGCAAATGTCATCCATTGACAAGTCCTATCCTTTGAAATGCAACCTGCTAAACCCCCAGAATGTAGTGGTGTAGATGAGCTGCATATTAGAGCTTGAAAAGAGAAGGCCATAGGTGAGATACAGACAGCACCATACACAGCCCTGAAAATTGAATATATGGATGTGGATGGAATGCTCATACACATGCAAATAATCATCCTAAAACTCTGTTGATTTTCAGATATTCAACAAGAGAAGTCAAACTACTAATCACCTACTAGGCTTTAATTTTGCAACAGAATTGCTTCCCTAACTTAGACTGAGATGAGTGATGGGCAGCTTTCCCAGAGGATCTGCAATTTCTGGTTGGAGAGTTCTTCACCTGGACCTTTTTTGGGGGGAGAAAGAATCGTAAAGTGACTTCTGTTTGGAAGAACATATTGTATTATCTGACTCTCATAATCTCCTTTACCCATGAATTTGAGATTGAATCTTACAAAAGGGATATTTAGTGGAAAAACCAACCATCAGCCGCACATCCCTTCACCTGCTTCCCTGTGTATAACTAGGACCATCAATTGAGCTTAATGATTGCTTAGAGGCCTCATGCCTCATTGTGTCGACCTTGTGAGATACTTTGCCAGATGCAGAATGTCTACATGAACAGCTACTTCACTGCCTTAGAAGAAGAAATATCCAAGCCAATGACTTAGGCTTACCCCCGAATCGCAGAACACATTTCCTTCCATTGAAAACTTTCTTTTGAATTTTGGCTCACGTGCCAATCGCACATTTTCACATGTGAGTGTTTCACTGCTAATTCTATTACTGGCACAAATAGTGTTCTACTATTGTCGTAATAACATCTCCCATGTTTTTAAACCTAGTAGTCTACCAAATCAAACATCAGTAAATACCAAAAGTCTTTAATACATGACTGAAGTACATATTTAATATGTGTTAGCCGCTTCATGTCAAATTTCCCCTAGCACAACACTTCAAGGTGGATCTACCCACTTGTCCTCAGGAAGGGCTGGGGGAGCATCCTCTGTTGCTATTGCAGATATCTCTCCCAGTTTGGGAATAGTAAGACCAACCTTCGAGGGTATAGGCCATTGTTAGTGCTCATTCTGTTTCAGCCTGAACACTGTCCTGACGTGAACAGTGATGGGGTCTTAGAGGGTGTGCATATGCAAAACAATGTGCAATGGGGACCAGATGCATAGCAAAGATTTGTAAGTCAGTACCTCTTATGTGGCCATCAGTGCTGCTTCCAATCTTCCATGTATCATTGGATCCACACATGCATCTCCACCCCAGCCACAGCCACAGGCAAATGCTGTGGACACGTTTTTCTTGTCCATGCACGGTCCTTCATCCAGCTTCTATGTAATAGCTATAACTAGGACAGGGAAGTTACATCTATTAACAGAACGCCTATACCCTAAAATGACAGAGATGCCTCACTGGATCTAGTATAAGCTTATGAACAGTATGAGATCTAGCAGGAATAAAAACAACAAACATTCAAAGGCATCCTTTTCAAGCAACATCTCTCCGGAGAGCCCACGTAATGAAAGCTGGCACGAGGAGGTAGACTTTCTTGGCTGGTCTCCTCTAACATTTCGTTTGAGGGAAGCGATGTAACTGAATTGGACTTAATAGACATCAAAAGGAGGCAGAGGGGTGGCTATCTTGTAGTTTGTGGCCTATATCATGTGAAGTATTTAGTCTGATAAGGAAGAGAAAAAAGGTGGCAATCAACAGACATCCATGACAAAGGCCTTCATTGATTTACTGTTCCCTGCACAAGTCACTGATTTTTCACCTCGTTGATCCATCCCATGACTGTTTCAATAGTGCACAAGCTTTCTGTGTTGGCATGAATTAGGCCAGAAACACTGGCATAACAAAGGCCCCCGCAGACCCCGTAGTGTGGGGGGCCCCTGAGCTCCAGGGGCCCCATCAGCACAGAACTTGGCCTGAGTGAGTCCGGAGGGGGCCCCCTTCATGTTCTTTCCAGGGGTGGAGGGGGCCTCCAGTTTCGTTATGCCACTGGCCAGAAGATCCGTGTTAGCCATTAGTTGCTGATCTGGTAGTTTTAATCCCATGATTATTTTTGTTACGAGGAAATATGCGATACAAGTTCCTCCCAACAATATTAAGCATCAAGGCATCGCTCAGTTTTATGCTCATGAACAAATCATGAGTATTCATGGCTCTATAATGAGCTGAGGTTGCGACAAATCGCCTTATTGCTAGTACTACTTGTACTTCACTACAAGCAAACCCTTTTTTCTTGCACCAGAAGGTACTAAAGTACCTCAGAATACTCTCCTTTCCAAGACCCCGTGAGGGGTAAAGGGTAAAATGCTGAGAACATTATAGTTACACTTGGCTCTATCGAGAGCGACTAGCTTGAATACAAGATTCTAAATCTGGTTATTTACTGCTATTGTGTAGGAAAAGTGGGAAATAAATGTTTGTCCCACTGTTGTGACATCATAAAGAACTTCCAGACAGTTCTGATAGGGCTCTGAGAGCAGAAACACAGCTTTAAAGGGGTGAGGGATGTCACATAGGGTGGTGGATGCGGATGTGGGTGGCAGATGGCCAGGTACTTTCATTTACATTCGGGTCAGGGAGAAGAGACCATATTATGTTGGGCTCCCCCATTATTTCTGTGCCCCACGTAGCAATTGATAGCAGGGGATTTTTGGGAGCCATACATAACAGTTTTAAAGGCAGTTGTGAAGACAAGCTCATGAAACATTGCAGTCCTTCAGAGTCCATAATATATCCTTGAGCTAAAGGGCTGGAACAGGTTTCATGTTAGTGGACATATAGTTCAGTATCCTGAGGGCACAGTAATAGACAAATTGACTTCTGATTGCTCTCTCCAGCACATCTTTGACTCGTCTGTTGATGTTTGTGTTCCTGGAAGGCACTGTCCATCTGAGGTGGTTAGTTTCGCAGCCGGGTGTGTGAACTTCAGGATAGTGGCTCCAAAGGTGAAAATGCTTCAGGACATGTTGTCTGTTACTTTTGGAGGAAGGAACCTCCTGTGAAAAGCCACACACAACTATCTTGAACACAAGTGAGCATATTGAGGATTTTAAGTCACTGTCTTTATTATTTGTATTGTTGTAGCCCTTAACATGAGAGAAGAGGATGGAAGCCTGCCCCACAGAAGCCAGCTCTCCTGAGAGCGGCAGTAGAGCTGCTCCCTGGTCCTGCGGCTGGATGAATAGGAATTGCTCATGCTATATGGTATTTGCAGCTGCTTCTCAAACTTAAAGCCTACAGAAACATAAACCCCCCCTCCTTGACCTCCTTGAGACCATTAGTGCTGACTAGAGGTTGAAAAGTCTGATCTACCTTATCTAGTCTGCTTTCTTCAGCATGGATCATTGCACCTTGGTGACAGTTAGCTAGTGTAAGCTTGAGCGGTGATGTTAGGAATGGCTGCAAACTTTTGACCCCGCTCCCCCAAATGGTCCTCAATTTACCCCAGCATTTTGAAAGGCATGTAGAAGGACAGAATTGGGTTTTCAGCTCCAGGATTCTGCCACTGGCCCTCTGATCCCCTTGAGACCCATCTGGAGGGAGGTGGGAACTGCCCTCAAGGCTGATAAAAACGAGCCTTGCTAATATTTTCGAAGTCCTCATGGGAAGCTGTGGCATGCGAAGGATACTGAACAGTATTCCCATAATCCCAGAATTATTTATAAGAGCCTGGAGTAGGGAAGGATATGATTGATTCTTCAGTAAATCCTAAAAATTAGTAAAAAATGAAGGATCTCCGTTGATTGAGACAAAAAAAGCCTGAACCAGAAAAGAGGATGAGACTCTAGCAATCATGCCCTCGAAGCCACAAAAAGGGCTGATTTTATTTTCACCCACTAAAAATTGTCCATTACTGATACGGGTCCTTGGGCAAAACCCCCCTAAACTCTTAACAAGCTTCTCCGCTGTTATCCACCTAAACTCTAGCTGCATTGTAGTCAACAAAGCCCCTGCTTTGTTCTGGAAGTTTCCTGGTGTCATACAATGCAAATACGCGAAAACATATATCATGAATCATCAACCAGGAGGTTAGCTGTTCTCCATCGTGCTGGATAGAATACTCCGAGGTTTAAAGCACTAAATTGTAACCGCGGGAATATACTATTTATTAATTTATAAAATATTTAATTGGAGATTAATTAAAACCACTCAATAATTAGATTTGATTTAGTCAATAGCATTTTATTTGTCCGTACGTTTTAAAATCACATTCATATATTCACGAATCCTCCTTTTAAAGTACCTTCAGTGTTATTAATTCATATGAAAATTGCTAAAGCACAACTTACTATAATCGCTTCCCAAAATTTTGGGATTATACAACATTTCCCTGTTCTAGTGTAAAAGCCGGACATCAACAAAGTACACGTGCAAATAACTCTTTTTTATTAAAATGAAAATGGCAGGCTGTGTTTTGTCTTTTGTGTCTCCACAATTGTGACACCTCCCCTACATCAAATAGTCCAAACCTCAATCGTGACCATAGAATTAAATAGAATGTGTATCTCTCCATGAGAGTGCAAGATCTAAGTAATGCTGGCATTGGGACTTTTGTCTCATGATTAGTTTGTTGTGTTGCTTGGTTTGAAGGATTCCAGATCTAGAGCATGGACTTGCTATTTACTTCCTTCTTGAGTATTGCTTGAATTCCCCATAAGGCTTTTGGAGCTCTGTTACTATGGTATCTGTAGCTAAGTGCCAGGGGATGTTTCATCAATCTAATTGCTGACAGTGGAAGCCTTTAAAAGAATCCTTGTTAGCATGTTTTCATTTGAACCAATATATTTGCAGCTCTGCATTTGATGCCAATATTGGTTCAACTAAATTAAATTCCGGACGGATTTGAACTTGGCTAGCTGAGTTTAGAAAACTAAATATTAGTTTGTAGGTCTTGGTCTGTGCTCAATTTAGCCAACAATTTAGCTAAACGGGGAAAGCTTCGAGCCCGTAAATGAAGGATGGTAGGAAACTGCATTTCTTACTGTCAGAAGTGGCTCTAATGATGAACCAGCCAGGTGTATTGATAACTTAGCAACCACGAATGCTTTGCATTCAAGGGCCAGCAGGCAACGTTTGGATTGTCCTGAGGCTCGGAATTCCTCCCCCAAGTATTTGTATGATGTGGTAGTGAAGCTCAAGTTGGAGCCTAATTTCCATGACCGTCTGGTACTGGTACCCTGACTTTACCTACATAGGTATAGCCTAAAACAACTGACACCTGCAAATTGCAGTGCATGTAGCCGGGGACAGCTAGTATTCAGTAGGCATTTTCTTGGCTTAGTTACAGTCTTCACTATATCAGCCAAAAATAAATTAAACAAAATCGGGACCAGGACACATCCTTGCTTCAATCCTCTGCTTCAATCCTCTGTTATAAATATTTAGTTGGCCAAAGTCCCATCGGCCCTCCTTTCACGTGAAGAACATGATCTTATTGCTTTTAGAATTTTGTCAAGGATACCCGACTAGCTCCAGTTTTGCCCAGTGTATAACTACTGTTGAAGGCCTTTTTAAAGTCTACGAAACATGCATATAGGGATCCATCCTACTGCTTTATGAACCAGTAATGTTAGCACCACAATGTTGTTAGAGGCTCCATTTCTCCCCTGAACCCTGTTTGAAACCAAGGGAACAAGTTATGTTTGGACGCCCATTCTCGGAGATCATGAACAGGGCAATGATGCGTAGTATTTGGCATCCACACCCACATAGGCCTATCCTTTGATGGATCTTGCTCATTGTCTTTTCTTTTTGTGGCTTGGGTACATGTAAGATCTTTACCATGATGCAGAAACTGTGGCTAAGAGGTAGGAGTCCTCGACGACCATTCCCAATGCCTCCAGTTGGATTTGTTTTAAAGACAGATGTTGGCATCCCATCAATTCCAGGTGCTGCATCCTATCCGCTTTTATGCATTATCCTGAGCAGATGTTTGTGATTCTGTCCTCCTGTTTTGGTTGCATCCCTGATCTTTCAGTTATAGAGGTGCACACTGATAGGTGTCCTATGGGAAGGCTTTTTTTTCATTAAATACATCCTTCATCAAGTATAACGTTTTTACATAGTCTTTCCAATCAGTGTCATTTGTGTAATTACATACGAGAGAGTTCTGAGTGGTGGAAATTCTGTTCACCCATCTGCAGCATGCACTCGATTTCCGTGAGAAGCAGGATTTGTGGAGGAACACCCCCGCTTTTCCTTGGGAAATCGTTTAACCTCCCAAGTGAGTGTTTACAACGATTTTGTTACTGTGTATTTTCCTTCATTAGGTCCTCACTGTTACGTACTTTTGTCACCAATTTTATTTTATTAAGTAGTTTCCTTTTTTTCTGCCTTAGTTCGATAGTAAACCATAAACTGAAACTTACAAGAGTATTTACTTTGCGGCTGTCCTTTTATGATTCATATATGGTTGTAGAATGAGTCCTATTTTATTGATAATGCCATTCCATGCAGTGGGGTTGTAGGGAGTATTAGTCTTTGAGACTGTTGCTAGAAAGCCATAGAAATCTGGGACTATGTTAATCATCCATCCATGTAGCCTTATTTCCAGGTTTGCACCCCACTTTATTCTTGTGCATGGTGACCTCTCTTTCTATGCTTCTTGTGCACAATGTCCTGTGTTCCTTGATATCTAGGATCATTGTTTGCAGTATGTTGTCACTTTCTAGTTAAATTTTAAATAACTGAAATTGGTTGACTAGCTCAATGGAGGTGATCCATTTCAATATGGCCCTGCGTATTTCTGTGGTGTGAACGAAGGATGCAGGATTGTCCAGAAGCAAGTGCCCGTCTTAGGCTCTCAAACCCGTGGAGTGCAGTGCTTCAATTAAAGCAGGTTCCAAGAGATATGTCCCATAGTATATCATCCTCCATTGTTCATTCCCTATCTGGATTAAAATGTGTTACATTTAAGTCCCCCTTAATGATGATGCTAGCGTTTAAACGTGTTGCTAGAAAATTGGAGAGATATTTCAAAAGCCTCTCCAGATATGGCCGAGCTTCCCTAAACCAGTGTTGAGCTATATGTTTAATACTAACAAGTCTGAGACCTGTGGTAATTCTTTTGTAGGTGCAGCTTCACCCCCTGTAACCATCGGTTCCCAGTGTCAGCTTTTTCAGTTTTAATTTTGAGGTTGGTTTTCACAAACGTTACCAAACTCCCTGCCAGTCTTCCCATTGATACTGGTCTGTGGAATGGTTCATAGCACGGTAGACTTGGCATGTCGATTTTCCATGTCTCTTGTAAACATATGATATCAAATACAGACATGTAAACTACTGCATCATTTTGTGAGAATGACTGCTATGTTCCATGAATACATTTGTAGTCTGTCAATTTTATGAACCCTATCTGGGTGATGAGCACTTTCAAAATGTTTTCTGGAGTGGTACAGTAGTCATGTTTTTTTTTTCATAAGGGCTTCTGGCAGCCAGAACTCGTCTCCTTCTGCGATTTTTTATTTAAACCTGCATTGTAGATTACCTAGGCTCTTAATCTTGTTCGAAGTTATGTTGTTTTCATATTACAATGATGTTGGGCCATGCACTAATTCAAGGCCTCTTGAGTTCCAGCCGTCTCATAAGTGTCTGTCATCTTTTCCCATTCCTAAAGATGTTTTACTTGCTGTGCTTGTGTCTAGGTTGCTTCTTGGGGGCTTTTGATGTAACTATTGTTACATGAATGGTGTGTCTTGGTTTGCCACAAAGATCATAATCAACTCGCTGGTTTAGAAATGGAAATTGACATGCCCAAATCGGCTGGCATGAACGTGACCAGGAGAATAAAAAGTGAAAGTGATAGGTTGAATAGGTCGCGCACAGTGGCCACAACCAGATTAAATCACCAGATTGAGGGCTCCCACAAAATCAGTAGTTGTGGAAGTTCAAACGCCCTTGCGACCCTGCTCGATCCCCACAGCAAGCCACACCTGTGGGTCCTTCTGTCGGTTGTAAATACAGTGCTGCAGGGTCCACTCCTGCTCTACTGCCACCCAGATAAGGTGCCATCTGCCCGTCTGGCAACAGCTCGCTGGTTCTTGCAGCAGACGGTACACAGGTCATGGGTGGTGGTTGGCAAAGAGAGCATGAGCACACCTGTCCTCTTCCGCGACTAGAAGGGGAGTGATGGGATAGATGGCTGTTGGCATGCCATAGGCAGTGGTACAAGACTTGCTCGATTGAGTGTCCTACATCACAAGTCTTGCGCTTGCATCCCTCAGCAATCTTCAGTTGTGACTGCTTTGTGCTGGCACTGCTCTGTCACAGTTAGTTTGGGCGGGTGACTAGGTATAGTACTGGAAGCCACCAATTCATCAAACACTGGGTTCCAGGTCTCTATTAGGTGAGATGTCTGGGTCTTATGGGCTTTGGGGTACAAATGAAATTGAGAGCTCTACTTTGGTTCTCTGTGAAAATGTTTAGCAATATGGTAACCAACAGTAATATGATTTTGAGGCACTAACGGGAACAAGGACGTATACTTCTCATTTTGAAATGAAATTGGCACTGTTCTTGAGGCCGTACATATATCAATCCAAGATATCGGAGAAGTGCCTTTTGATTTCCAGGTGGTTATGTTTTCATCAGACTTGCAGTGGGGCCCTTGGGGGGCAGAACTACATGTATCTAGTTTCACTAGGTTTCTTGCCTGTCTCAGCTTTCTTTACATCTGCCTAAATCCACGAGGTTCACCCTTTTTTTAGGTTTCACCGGCACAGCACCTGCGCTGTGCTTGCGAAGTCTTTTGTTTAAAAACAAATCTTCAAATAGACTTAGAACCAGCCCCTTACTTACTTGCACTTACCATTGGTTTAGTCCAATGCCACTCTTATTTACCTGCTTCTAATTGGCCTGCACGTCGTCTACTTTGTCTAAATTTATTTCCTGCTTTCTCATTTGCCATGGATGCCTGCGGACCAAGTACTCCTTCTGGTCACTGCTTACTGGCTTTTGCCCAGTGTCCTCCCGTTGACCACATGCTTTGCAAGATACTTTATTTTTACTTTTAAAAATGCACTCGCTCGGAATGCATGTGTCTGCAGCTTGTCTGCTCTGCATTACTTTCCTTGCTTGATTCCTTGGGCTCCCACTTGAAGCACTGTCTCTGCAGCAAGCACTCAACCAGCCGGCTTCTTTGTCTCGACCATGTGATTTATGACGTCCCTTTCGATGTGTCCTTTTTATGGGCGAGCACAAAGTGCTCCGTCCATTCTGTAATCTCTCTTTGGGCTTGAAACCACGCCCTGCCACGTCAGTCACTTACATTGGCTCGTGGGCTTGCCTTTTAAAATCTGCTTGCTTTCATTTGTGAAAGGCATGCATATGTCTTGCCTTTTCCGGTGTTTAGCCCACCTACACAGCACCAGTAAAGTACCAAAAACATACGAGACCCGATGTTTTCAGTCCGGACTACTTTATCTGTTTATTTTCCACGCAGCGCGATTGCGCTGCATTTTACATAGCACGATCGCACTGTGTTTTTGTCCTTTACAACGCTAATAGCTCTAACTCGAACAAATGCAAGACCCGTTGGATTGAAAATGCTTGTTTCATTCTGTGCCTCTTTCCATCCTCAACTTTCTGCAGGTTTATTCAGAAGCATCAGAACAAAACGCAGTAGATATAGCACACTTAAAAGCGCAAAGCGTAGAATGTGTTCTGTTGCAGGGAAACCCTGATGTGTAAAAACGCACTAGTACGCAACTTCCTAGGAGTAAACAGACATTTTTTGAACTTCATAGGTAAAAATGTCAATCAACTAGTGCGTCCCGTCTGTGGCCTACATGTACCAGCATGCTTTTTCAGATCCAGTTCACGAGTGAAGGTGACAGAAGCACTGTGTCATATTTGCATTTGTTTTCTTTATCAGGAGTAGGCAGAAGAAACCTCAGCTGAGCCACAGGCGCATGCTTTCTGAACAAACTTACAAAAAATGTGTAAAGTAACCTGGTTTTCAGACAGCTCTTTGGGCACAGTGTGCGCTATATAAAAATAATAATAATTCAAAAAAAGAACTGTAGTGTGGGTCTTTACAACTAAAATTTGCCCAGTGTAGAGTCCAGCCTTCTGCAGCCCCCTCCAGAGCCCCCCTCCAGCCTGGCTCCTCTCCGGTGTCTGTCTCCCAACAAACGAGGCACAAGAGGAAGAAAGAGTGTCTTCAACCTAGAAAAGAAGTGCACTACTGGCATCCAGTGGCCGAAGTTGGTACTGCACCCTATTTCTGTTTTAAAGGCAAGTTTACAGCAGCACCTTCAGAAATTGACTGCTCCACACTAAGAGTGCACCCGTGGACAGAAACGGCGCAGAAGACGGAAATGGCAAGGAAGAAGGAAGCGACGCGGGTGACGCTGCAAAAGGGAAGGAGAAGACTGCAGCTGTCCCAGCCAAGCTGCAACAGTGGGGAATGGACGTAAGTGCCACGTGAGGTACGAAGAGAGCGCACATGGCATGCGCAGCCCCTGACGGCCGTCCACCGCCATTGCCGAAAGAACGCCACATGCCCCAGCAGTGATGGACATCACTGCAGGACAAGAAAGGGACATGCCAGGCGTTACCACAGGATGCCCAGAGAAAAAAAAAGAGACTATGTCACGTGCGCAGCGTGCACAAAGAGCTGCGCCAGAGAATGTGACGACATGGGTAAACGTCGGTGAAGATGGAGAGAGTACCCGAGAGCGTGACATAACGCACGGGACAAGAGGCCATGTCAGCTGGCCGCACAACGACGGAAGATGGCCACGTTGGTCCATCAGTGAGCAGGTCATCTGAACTGACCGACCCTGCCAGAGCAGATGGCAGGAGTGAGCGCCGCAACAGCGCAGCCTCGAGGCGCAAGAGTGGCGCCCTCGAGTGAAGAGAAGGAGGAAGAGAGCGGGGACCCTCCTGCCACAGAGAGGTCCACCAAGAGGATCCAGGAACGGACCAGACCGGGAGAGGTCTGCCTGAAGAGCAGATCATGTCCTACCCGCAGGTCTCAGCCTGTGAGAGGGTGCGACCGAGCAAGATGCACCAAAGGAGGTGCAGTGATAGGTCCATGTGACGCAGCATGCGACCTGTGGCACAACGCCACATCGAGGACGAAGAGGAAGATGCACCAGCGAAGGTGCATTGATAGGTCCGTGTGACGCAGCATGAGACCTATGGCACTTCGCCACGTCGAGGACAAAGAGGAAGATGTACCAGCAGAGGTGCAGCGCAAGATCCATGTGCCGCAACATGCGACCTGTGGTACGACGCCACACCATGGAGAAGAGAGAGTGGCACGATGCCAACAAGAAATGAGGAGAGGAGTGTGACAGACCGGTCACACCACAGATCATCTCCATCACTGGTGTGAAAGTGGAAGGAGGTAGAGTGACACAACTGAGTACTAGTGCGAGCAGATGAGAAGGTATCCATCAGCACAAGACAGTCACCGGGGTGAGCAGACGTCACTGAAGACAGCGATGTGGGTGGTCCCCCACGCTTCGCAGTGCGACCGTCCTGTCACTTGTCACCTGCTGCTTGGCTGCGATGGCATCCCTGACGCCAAATGCACAGGCCACACAAGACCCGCCAGTGGCCACGACGTCCATCAAGTGGTCCTTCCACCGACGAAGATGACGCCACCTGGTTTGATCTGCAGAAGGATGAAAAACATCATCATCATAATGATGAGGTGCATCGCCCAAACACCGAAAGAGCACAGCACCACCTGAGTGGAGACAGTCAGTAACAAGAACCGACGCTGGCAAGGCATATCTGGCAACGTAGAAACTTATTATCTGAACACCCGCCATGAGCCCCGTGAACCAGACACCTGCCGGTGAGAGTAGACCAGATCATTTGGACCATCCACCCTTGGGGTTGCACAAGACTTGGACGTGGCCCTGTTGGGAGTTCAGAGAGACTCCTTTGGCGTGGCCTACGTTGGCCCGCACAGCCCACACAGTCCCCCCGCAATCCAGGGACAACGGCCTCCAACGAATTCCTGTGAGAGCGGAATCTCGCTGAGAGAGAATGCATCTGAGACAGCTCCACGTCAGGAATCCGGAAGCACGGAGGTCTCATATCGAGAGACTGGTCACCTGAAGATTTGCACTATGGCCAGAGCACCTGAATCCAGATGGCTCGAGCAAGTGGACCCTGCATCAACCACCCTTGTGGTTCCATGCGAGACTTGGATGTGGTCCTGTAGGCTGTTCCTCTGAGACGTCTTTGTTGGGCCTGAGATAGGCAAGCACAGTCCACACAGTCCTGTGGAAGCCCGCGAAAGGGCCTTGAGGAGACTTCTGCTTGATGGAGGTCTGGCACGAGAGGGAAGACTGCCGCTGCTCTGCCGCTGGACTCCCAGGTGCCCCAGGCCGTCACGTCATCTGCAGTCTTGGGAGGTAGACAATCTCCAGAGTCAGAATGCCGTCCAGAACTGTGTACAGTGGACTCCCCACTGCTCCAGATCACCCGCATCAGAAACTGTAAATAGAATTTGACCACATGAGCCCAGGCAGGACCGGATCGACAATATCCAGCGAACTGTGAGGTCGTGGACAAGCGACTGAAGTATCTGGACTTCATCCACACAGTGTTCGTGCCCAGCTGTACTTGGTTAAATTATGGACTTGTGTGGAGGTGTCCGGGTGCTCTCAGCTGCACCTTGTCCACTGCAATTCTGCAGTCTGACTTTTCGAGGCCGAGAGACTGATTGTGGTGCTTTGTTATTGTTTCTTTTACAGGTTGGACTTTTGTTTGGTTCCTCAATAAAGTTTGGGAGGGATGTAGAGTCCAGCTGGACTCGTTCTAGTGTTTCTGCTAGCCACTCTGCTTAGGGCTGGTCTTACATGAGCACCCCACACCCACCCAACACAGGCGTCACCAGTCAGGTGACACTGCCAATAAAAGGGCCCGGGCGCACGTGCCTGAGGCCAGTTAGTAATACCCTACCACTGTGTCTGCGTCACATTACTTCCCAGCATGAGGGCCTAGGGCCCCATACTACACCCAGGACGTGCTCGTGAAGATCAGTAACAAAGAATTATAACAGTGAGGAAGGTGCAATGATAACGACTAGAAGATAAGTTGTATGTAATATTGTAATGCAGGATAACCACCAACAATGAAATGTTCACAGAGGTCTATTAAAGCATGTTGTATTACTACACGTTTAAAATGTACCTACTGTCTCCTAAATATGACTATTTAGTGAACGTTTAGCTTCTGTTGTGTTGTTTTTTACTGCTTATTATTTACTGGTAAAATTTTACAGAGTTGCAATATTTAAATAACACATTATAAAGGCGACAGACAGATAGATCCCAAAAAGGCTCATATTGGTAGACTTGAGCTCTAAAAACATGTGAATCAGCGAACTGCAAAAGTTCACGTTTTGACTTCAAAGTGCAAGGCAGATCCTTTGTGTTTGATAATCGCCGCGTGTGAATAGTGCGTCATATAAACCTTTTTTGGTGGAAATAAAAGTTGACAACTTTATATAATTCTTCCATTTGCTGCTGCCACAGGTATCCTCCTTGTTTATTTACCTGTTCGTGTTCATCTTCCGCTGGCCGTGCCCTCCATGGCCCTTCTTTAGGACACATGTTTAAATATCACAATGTGGATTCCTAAGTCACAAGAACAGGATGGGTGTGTAGAACACAATCCCAATGTTGTGCTGCTAGCATTCACTGCATTGCTACCCTAAACTTACTCCGAACAAGCTACACAGATGAAGGGGTAGATGGGATTGCTGTTTTACATGTTGCACGACAGTTCAGCTGCGGTGTAACATGTCTTAAAGTAAAAAAAAAAACACTATGACGTGGTCAAACCTTTTTCTGTCAAGCCATGTTGCACAGCAGCTCAACTTTCAAGCAACATGTAAAAAAATTACCAAAGCTAATAAATTCAGCATAGGCGAAACCATTGGCTTTGCCAATGTTTGTTAAACTCTGAAGCTTCCAGCTTTGTTTCCTGTTGTCTGAATTGGTAGAGTCCTGTTTTTACCGTTTTTGCTTGCATTCTCCAGATACATTTTTGTATTGTCTTTTCTTCCTGGCCTGTTTACTCAGTATTCTATCATTAGATGTGTTTTTTTTTTTGCTTTGATACAAGCTTATCCTGAATCGCTGCCTAATGCAGTGCTCGATCTCTTACAGGGTATGAGGGCGGCTGAAAGAGAGAGTCCTTCCATCTCCTGAGCGACCAAGTATTGAAGCGCCCAAGTACCACCAGTCCGTGACAACCTCGGGATCAGTTTTACCTCTTTAGCTGTCTGTCTATGTGACATCTTTGTGGTTACTGTTCTTACTCCCTTTTTGCTGCTTAAGCCTCACATGCTAGTCCTTAGCCAAATCATGCTCACTTGCAAGGGGATGCTCACCACATCCAGAAAGACACAGAGATAAAAAAAAGCGTGGGTGCTAGAGTGGAAGATAGATTCGCCCTCCAGGCCACTCTAGATCTGGTGGAGGCCTGTCTCTGCACAAACCTGCCCGGAATAGCTGATTTACTTAAAGCCAATCTGCTTTTAATGCAATTTATTTATGAACAAGCTGTTCCCTGGCACTTTGTCTTCCGCTCCAGTTCTTTTTAACTGTGTATCTGCTAGTGCCTGATTTCACTTAACTCCACCATGTGGATTACAAAGGTTTATAGATGAGTAATGACAGACTGATTATAAACTTGCTATCAAATACGTTACAGAAAGGCTTTGCATCCTCAAATTCACGTACATCGCAGACATTGTTACCCACACACACCCAACCCCCTGTCCAAGCATTGGATTAGTTATCACCTCTCAATCATTCTTCCCAGCAGACTTCCTGAAGGCCAGAGGAATTATTTCCCATATTTTAAATGCTGTCCATGCAGCGGGAGGAAGCAGCCATCGTCGACCACCTGTGTGGCACTGGATGTCACTATAGCATCTGTGACACCATTCAGCGTGTGCACATGTACGCAGGTTTCTCTCCATATCTAATGGTCAATTCGAATTTATCGAAAAAAGCTCTACTTTACTGTTCCCTGAAGTGTAATTTTTCTTATAAAACACACTGGGCAGCCAGACCCATTTCTACACTCTCATTCCAGCATGGGATAGTTAAGCCACCAGAACATTTGGAGACCGTCCCTGAGGCACAACGCCAGCCGTGCAGATGGATGTAACCCATAGGAGACGTTTGTAGAGCAACCAAGTGTTTGTCACTCTATTAAAGATATTGTTTCATAATTAATCTGGGAATATCTTTTCCAAGCCTTTCTTCCAGACCGCCATAAATTTCACTGGGAATTATCGTACGCTCAGAACAAGTCAATTATATGGCTTAAAAAATAGTCCCTTCACATTTGATGTGTGCCCAAGATGTACTCCGAAGGACGTAGTGGTGTGATTCTCTTAGGAAGCAATCCTTTAAAGTAAAAAATCACTTCACTGGAAGAAAAGCAAAGCCTGACGGAGCTTCTGCCTCAGTCACCCTTCTCTGCTCATACAGTCAAGGCAGCCGCCCTATGTTTTTTGATCCCTGCACCAAACCAGGGGCCTGGTTTAGAACTCAGCAGACAGGTTACTCCGTCACAACGGTGACAAGTATCCCATCCACTGAGATCTAACTCCCATTTTAATCTATGGGTTTTAGATTTCGGCAGACGGGATATCCATCACAGTTGTGGCAGAGTAACCTGTCCGCCGAGTTCTAAATCAGGCTCTATGTCTTAAAACTTGCTCCATTCTCCTTTTGAAAGGTGGGCTTTGAAGAGAAATATATTGTTAGTGGGTGGGGCACATTGCTTAAGGCTGAGGTGGTGACCATGCATCACTGGATGCCCATATCAGCCTGTGGTGCTGATGTGTAGCAATCTTCCAGTATAGCTCCGTAGCCTCTTCAGTCTCTTTTGGAGATTGTCTGTCAAACCCCTGAGTTGATCTGCCTCATAGTAGAGTTGGAAATCTTGGTATCCAAATATGCTCATCTCCATTGAGCGCTAAAGAGTGAGATGACCTTTGATCCAATATTTCCACACAAACCTCCTGATTAACGTATCAAGTTGTACAGCGTGTTTTTGATAGCTCCATATGAAACTTGTAAAGAGAAACAAATTCTCATCAAAGCATTTATCTTGGTTGCCTTTATCTGCTGTGGCCTGGATACATTTGGAGCATCCTTTTGACTAATGTCTTTTATCTTGGAGTTAAGAAACCGTAGTCTATCTTGTCCCATCTACATGCCTTAAAGTTTGCCTTCGGCTCAAACAATTTTGAGGATTCAACATTTGACAACATTAACTTTGTGACTCGCTGAAGCCCTATATCCCTCTGTATCTGCCAGTATGAAACCAGGAGTGCCTACGGGTTACAGAAAAGTGAGATATTTTCAGTGAAGTGTGGCATGGTATAGTTGCTGCACTTCCGTACGTTCCTGTGATTGCATGATTTTACTTCATGGTATACTCCAGAGTCTCTATCGACAGAGGAAAAATGGAGGGTAAAGGGTGCCCCTGCCAGGTACTCCCTGTAATACAAATGGAATGAAAAATTGGGCACATACATGTAAGGCACATAAAGAAGCCGAAGCCGAGACCCACCATACAAATAGACTGTGCACATGCATTTATGCCTGTATTTGCATCTGTTACAAATCAAAACCATATATATTGTCAATTCCAGGTCACCAGTTGTTAGGGTCACACACCCAAGGGGTGTGATAAGACACCAGGATGGGCCCTGCTGCTTTGTCCATACGAGGGACTTGACAGATAAGACCCACGGGTTTCCCAGCAAGGGATTATAGACATTCTCACATTTCATTGGGTATGCCGGTTCATGTGTCCCAGCTTTGCCTGACTGCTTATAGTTTTCTGATTGCTGGTGGGCTGGGTGATATTTCTGGATTACAACTGAGGGGGGTCAGTGTTATCCTTGTTCTGAAGCAAGGAATAGAGACATCAGTAAGATACCTCATTGTGTGAGAGAGCCACAAAGGTAAGAGTGAGTGAAGCTATCTGAACGACTGAGATGTGTATCTCATGTAGCCCAGCTTTCTAATGAGCTGTGATGTGACTGCACATAGTTGTTCATGATTTTCTCTGTAGCGGCTTTATAAAAGAACCCCCTTAGCATTTATTACTTTAGAGGCCAGAGTATGGAGCCCAGCCAGCCTAGCTTGATTTATTTGTATATGGTGTATACAAGTTAGGTTCCTGAACCCGGATAACCAGGTGAAGGGATGAGTATATGATTGGTCCTGATACATGGTGTGCCTAATACCCCTGGACACCCAAGGGTGACTTGTAAACAAACGTCCATGGGCAATGGGGATTAGCATCTGTGCCCCCTCCTGTACAGGTCAGTGCTATAGGCCGAATGTGAAAAATTGGGTTCCTAGTCGAGAGGGGGTCAAACCCTATTCAAGCAGCAACCATAATTCTTGTTAGGGTGACACACAGCAAAGTACCAAACTGGGAGTTTGGCACAAACCAGGCAGGATTAATTTAGGGGCAATGTGTAAAATATTTCATGAGCACTTCAAACAGTAATAAAGTGAAAACATAACACCAGAAAACTCCCACGCCAATTTGGCAAAATAAAGTCAAATGTAATAAATTATTTGACACCAAAAATACAAAAATCCAATAAGTAGAACCCGAGATATGGAATTTTAAAGGTTTAGGTAAAGCGCTTCATAGTGCCTAAAAGCACAAAGAGCCAACTGTGGTTATCTGGTTGCACCGGGCAAGGATAAAGTCACAATTTCAGGCTGATGGTGATGGAGTGTGAGCCAGATGCAGAGGCCAAGTTAGTCCCTCTGAGAAATGTACCTTAAATCTGGGTTATAGAGTGTTGCGCCATGCAGCAGTTCTGAGGAGCGATGCGAGGTCCGAGTTGAGGATCAGTAGAGCAGCGGTGGTTCAGATGAACTGCGAGGGCTGTAATGCTTGCTTGCATCACCCTGGATGGGTTCTGATGAGCTGTGAGGTCCACATTGAAGATGCGTCATGCAGCAGCAGTTCAGATGAGGTGCGAGGGCTGCGATGTGGACTTGCATCCTGGGTCAGTCACACTGCATTGGTTCTGGACAAGCACAGAGAACAGCTGGGTCAAGCTTGCATCACGCTGTATTGATTCTTGGTATAGTCCACAGCTGGGCTGATAGAGCACCTTTCCATAGGTCCAGGACTGGAGGGACACCACTTGGGGGGTTAGTACTCACAAGAATCAGAGTCCAGGTACAGGGGTCAAGATGATTGGAGCCTTTTCTTTCCCTGAGCCTGTGATCAGGAAGCAAACCAACTAGTCCTTGGAGTCACTCTGGTGGTCCTGGGTTCAAGATGCAGGTCCAGCCCTTCTCATTCAGGCAGCAGGGTAGGAGAGAAGCAGGGCAGCATAGCAGTCCTTCTTGCAGCAAAGCAGCACTACAGTCCCTTTTCTAAGTCTGCCACAGGTCCAGAAGTGTACTGACAAGTTGTGTCTGAGGGTCCACTGTTTATAACTGGTGCCTATATTGAAGAGGAAGAAGCTTCACTCCCCTTACAGAGGTGTCTGGAATTTCCTTCCTCCCTGCCCTCAACACATCTAGTATGGGGGCACAAAAGACTAGTGTGAAACCCTTTGTGAGTATGCTGAGGCAGAGCCTGTGATGTGCAAGTGGAGAAGGTAACAGCTCCTTCCCCCTATCAAGACGGCCCACCCTGCTAACACCTATGCCCCCTCTGTCTAACTGTCTATGAGTAATGCACAAGGACCAACTGCCTGCTATACCTAGTCATGTGACTCAGGACACAGGCTGCAGGCACCAAATAGTAAGGACAAGAAAAATACCAACTCTCTGAAAGTGGTATTTTTAGAATTATGATTTAAAAGCTAACTTTACAATTAAAGAGTGTTTTAAATTACAATTCTGTGGAGACCAACCTTGACTTTCCTATCTGCTTCCAATTGAAAGTTATCACTTATTAAATGTAATAAGGTAATCCAGTGTTATCCCATGGGAAAGGCAGGCCTTGTAGCAGTGAAAAGTGATTTTAGGAGTTTTTCACTAGCAGTACATATAAAAGTTAAAACTACAGGTCCAACTGTGGGCTGTTTAGGGCCTACCCCAGGGTGGATTTATATATTTAAAAAGAAAGGTTTAGGCTTGGCATAAGGTTTATTTTGGCAGGTTGAAATGGCAGTATACAACTGCATACACAGGCCTGAGAAATATTTTAAAGGAATGTTTAAGTGGGTGGGGCAATGAGTGATGCAGGCTCACTAGTAGCATTTAATCTACAGTCCCTGGGTGCATGTAGTACCACTTTAATAGGGACTTACAGGAAAATGAAAAGTGCTGATTAGGTGTAAGCCAGTTTTACAATGTTTAAAAGGACAGAGAATAAGCATTTTAGCACTGGTTAGCAGTGGTAAAGCATGCACAATCCCAAGATCAACAGAAACAAATATAGCACAAACAGGAGGAATAAGGCAAAATGTTTGGAAGACCCTCCTAAGGCTGACAGGTCTAATACTAACATATTGAGCTGGTGAGCATCCAGAATAGAGAAATCAAGACTAGCCAAATACCATCAGGTTATATCAAGTTTATTTTTGCTTTGGTTTGGTACTAACATTGACCACCACCCCATGACACCCCTGAGTGAGCTTCTGAGTTAGTTAATGCAGTGTTCCAGTTGGTTTGTGCAAGGGCTTTCACATTGCAAAAAGAGAAAGGGCTAGATATAGGCAGATGGGGTCCACCAGTTAATCTTTCTTCTGTGGCTTGATTCCACTGGACACTCAAGTATGAAGAAAAAGGGGTATTTTTGTAGGCAATGAGTAGACCACCTGTAAATATAGCTTCAGCCACAGTTTGTCATCAGAGACCTAATCTGCGTAAAGGGAATATTAACACTTACCAACAATTATAAAGGTACACCCCTCAACACTGTTTCCACTATTTGACCTAGCAACTACCTAGATAACACTATAATGGCATTTACTACTAACTACATCAACTCCTCTTTGACACCGTTATGGGTGTGGAGAAATGGTATATGTTATGGATAGGGAGGGGTGCAGGTTTAGGGTTAGATCAAATGGTCTGTTTAATATTGGGTTACTCATCAGCAAACGTTTAGGGTTACATGAGATCTTAGGGATAGCTGAGGGGTTGGGCTAGCCTAGGTTTATAGAGGTGTTAACTTCATTGCTGGGGCTCGTGTTGCTTTTTCAACAATGCAGTGGTGATGCAGAGGCTAGTTGTTTAATTATTAAGCTGTGCATTGGAGCACTGTGCATCATATTGTATGTGCCTCTGAGCATGTGAGTCTCTTCCTTGTGGCATAAGAAATAGGCAAAAAAGCTAGATTCTAACTGGTGATGGGTTAAGCCTCGGTACAATAGTCTTTATCCATCACCACCAATTTGTATGTCTAGCACACAAAAGGTGATGGGAGAAATATTTGCAACAAGTCTAACCACTGACAATCCTTTGGGATAGCATTCCAGTCTATTGTTCTTTTGCCCACAATGCTACCTCAGTTTGTACCCAGCCATATGCAAATCAGTCTTGACCCTACTCCAATAAGAGCAGTCCAGTTGGAACTGCTAGGCTAGGTCCTCCCTGAACTGTAACACAAGCAAACCCAGACCGGTTTCACCTGGATAGCAGCTTGCCAGTTGAGTGTAGCTTAGTTCCAGTGGCAGAGTAGGCATGGGACCCATGTCTCGGCATACCCTTGCCATTTAGGGTGGTTTATCAAACACACAAAAGGTGATGGGAGGAATGCTTGCAACAAGTCCAACCACTGGCAATCACTCAGAGGTATTCCAACCCATTGTTCTTTTGCTCTCCATTCTTCCTGTGTTTGGACCCAGCCATATGCAAATCGGTCTATTTTTATAAAACGTTTAGAATTTCCCTCACACTAATAAAGTATACTGTCAAGTGATATTGAGAAGGATAAAGTATGTACGCCTCCAGCAACCTATAACATTACTTATATTCTTTGGATAAACACACTCCTCAACTGCCGAGCCTGGATAAACTCTAAGGTCTTCCCGAGCAACAACCATTATCACTAATTGTTGCTGTAGGCAAATCAGTCTTGACCCTGCTCCAAAAGCACAGTCTAGCGTGAACTGCAACACCACTTGTATGTCTCATATGTATATCACTTCAGTTTTCACATCGGTCCTGAACTGTGTGCAGCTTTGTACTACTCTCAAGTGTTGATTCTTTGTATTACATAGTGTGGGAGTGAAAGGTTGGGTATGTTGATAGATGCCTGAATTTATGGATGGATGGAATGGTGAAAGAAATGGATAGACGGATGACAGGATGGATTATGGAAGGGTCAAATGATAGGAAGGTGAAAGGGTGGTTGAATGAATGGGCAGATGGACTTTTAAACAGATAGGTGAATAGATGGAATGGCCAATGGTTGGATGAACGGTAAAATAGATTAGTTAATAAATGGCTGGGCATTAGTAAAAGATTGGAAATATGGAAAGTTGAAAAAATAGATGGAGGAATGGATAGATGGATGGATGTATGGTTGAATGAGAGGGTGTACCTCCTTGGTTCCAAAAGCGATTTGGTTTAAGGTTTGGGAATAAGGGAGGGGATTTTATTTTTCTGACTACTGCCACAGCTGGGAGACCATTTGAAAGAAGGAATGTTTTCTTCATTTTTACTCAGTGTCACAATATTAGATGATCACTGTATGGGCTTTTTCTGCCTTTTCATGTTTCCAGATTGGCAGTGCAGTGTGCCATTTTTGCCATGTGGGCTATATTATCCTGCTTCCTGCTAGTTTGTGCTTTTAGGCCAAAGCCTATCAGACAGCACAGATGTCCGGTTGTGTAAAGACTTTTTAGGGACTTTCTGAAAGCTTTAGCTGGAAATGCATTACTCTCATTGCTTACCATTGATTTTGTGGTTTGTAACTCTCATTTGCTTGCTTTCTATTTGATGGCTTCATTTGTTTTAGGCTGTCCAGGATGTCTTTTTTCCTCCCATGGACCATAGCCTGTTTACCACCTCTCTGACTCACTCCTTGTATTCTTCCATGAGTGCTCGCTTTCTGTAAACAAGCTTTCAGATTTTGCTCTTGTCACTTTTGCTGTGCATGGAAAGAAAGAGGTCAGATGTTAGGCTCTGACTTCTGAGACAGCTTGGTATTTACTTTTCTTTCTCTGACTTCAAAGTGAGAGAATTTATGTGACAATCTTGTTGGATACTGGGGCGTGATCAGAATGTTTTTTTCTAGCACACAACAAGATTTAAATGCACTACATGATTTGTGAAAATACTATAGAACATATGAGAATTAGGTAAGCACAAACAAAGCAAATTTTTTGTAAAGCTAAAGGCGGGGAAACAAATATTTTAATACGATCAAAACAAATCGATACACTAGGTGATGCCAATTTCACCCATTATCATTTGTGCTCTGTATAGTATTATCAGTAAAACTGTATGTGCAAATGTAATGATAATTTCAATTGAAAATATGTTGTCTATAATGGCAGTGTGCTACTACACCATGCTTGCTTCACTTTATGCCACTCCACTCTCTGCCACTCCACTCTACACCACTCCACTCTATACCACTACTCCACTCTATGCCACACCACTCTATGCCACTCTACAACACTCCAGTCTACAACACTCCATGCCACTCCACTCTATCCCACTCCACTCTATGACACTCCACTCTACGACACTCCTTAACACAACACTCCATGACACAACACTCTACAACATGACACACCAGTCTGTGCCACTCTACTCAACTCCAATCTACTCCTCTCTATGCAACTCTATGTCCACTTCACTCTAGGCCGCTCTATCCAACCCACTCTATGACACGCCAGTTTACGACACTCCACTTTATGACACTCCATGACACTCTAAGCTACTCCACTCAGAGACACTTAACTCTATACCATGTTGCTCTTTGACAATCCACTCTACAACTCTTCACTCTATGACACTCCACTCTACAATACTCTATGTCATTTACACCATTCCACTTTACGACCATTACAACATTTTAGACAACTTCCTCTGAGCCACTTTACTCTGCTCTACGTCACTCCACTGTACTCCATGACACTCCACGACACTCCACTCCACTAACCTCCATTCCACAAACTCCACCCCACTCCCCTCCACTCTACTCCACTCTTTGACCCTCCACTCTACAAGACTCCACCTTCAGCCACTCTATGACACTACATTTTATCCATCCTGAACAGCAGCCACTCTGGTGTACAACATGGCTACAATACATTGGCAAAGTTAATAGCTCTTGCATAGGCTAGACCTTTTGACTTTGTCAATGTTTGTTTTTTTCATAGTGGACCATTGCTGTGCCTTTGGCAAATGGTAGTCTGCGGATCTCCAATTTCTGCATTCTCCTGAGGGTGTCTCTTTCTGGAACGTGTGAAAAGAAAGAAAATGCACATGATAACCTAGTGCACTTGGGTTCACTAGTTTCAGGGCGGATGGTTCTCCATATTCTCTCAGCTCCTTTTCGGGTCTGGTGGCATCTTTGGCTGCTCTTCATTTTCTGCCTCTTTTGACCTTGATAACTGGATATTGGCAGCTATGGATTGAGGATACAGTGAATACAGCCAACGACAGGAGTCTGCTTATGGAGGCTGCCCTAAGAAGCCTAAATTGCAGACCATTAATGTCTCCTCAATGAGGACTGTTTGGATGATGATGATGATGTGGAGGTGATATCCTCTGCCAGCTCTATCCCTGGGGAAGATTTGTAGGAGCTGATGTCCCATCATTAAACCAGCCTGGGATTGCCGGAGGTTGGTGTTCTCATTGAACCAACTGGGATTGTCTTTAGCACTGTGAGACATTGGGTTGTTGGTTGGTTGGGGTGTAAGCCCTGGCCAAGCAGCAACCACAATTCTTATCAGGTAAAGGCACAAGAAAGCCCCAAATGAACCTGTTCTCACCTTTCGGTAGCTTGGCACAGAGCAGTCAGGCCTAACTTGGAGGCAATGTGCAAAATATTTGTGCAACACTTCAAACAGAAATACAGTGAAACACCACATAAAAAGAATCCTACGCCAGGTTTGAAAAGTATGATATGAGTTAGGAATTTTTAAAGATTAAAATGTAAAATAGCACTTAGAAGCAATAAGTGACAACAGAGGATATCTGGTCTCATCAGACTGGGACAAAGTCAAACGTTCAGGCTAACTGCAATGGAGCACAGAACAAAAGTACCTTAAATACAGGTTGGTTCCGGACCATGCAGTGGAGGGGATGTGTCACTTTTCTCCACACAACAGCAGTGATGCATTGGTTCCGAGATGCGGTTGTGCTGCGGTGCAAGTTCCTGATGCTTCGACGTCGACGATGCCATAGGCAGTCAAGGCGATTTGTCAGTTTCAAAGAACGCAGGGGCTGCGATGCAGAGTTTTTGCATTGTCGTCAAGGCTGCCATTGATGGTGAGGCAAGGACCTTGCACGGCAGTGACAGTTCTGAAAGCAATGCGCTGGGTTCGAGATGCGATGTGAAGCGGCAATGCTATTCTGGTTGCACTCATTTCAACGCACATAGTATAGGAGATGTGTTGATTTTCTCCACGCACCAGCATCAATGCGTTGTTTCTGCTTCTGCAGCAGAGGTTATGTTAGGTCTGCTGGAGCAAGCACCTCATGCCCACTTCCAAGGTTCCAGGTCTGGAGTGGCACCACTTGGCAAGACAGACTCACAGATGGCAGAGTTCAGGTACAGGAGCACAGTGGTTGGAAGTCTGTTATGTCCGTGAGACTTCTGATTAGGAGGCCAGCTGAATAGCCCTTAGAGTCACAATGGGTTCTGGGTTGGAGAGATGCAGGTCCAGGCCTTCTCACCAGGCCTTCTCACTCCCAGACAAGAATGCAGCAGATGCAGGTCAGCACAGCAAAGCAGGAGTTCAGCAAATAGCAGTCCAGCAGAGTGGCTGGTCTTCAGCAGCACCCTAGTCCCTTTTCCTAGCATAGTATTCATGGATCCAAAAGTGCTGATGATGTCTGAGGTCTATTTCTTATACCCAGTGGTGCCTTTGAAGTGGGGAGACTTCAAATAGATGCCTTTGAAAAGCACAGATGTCCTGCTTTCCCTGCCCTTGCTCCAGACTCACTACAGGGGGGTATGCAGCCCTTTGTATGTGGCCATGACACAGCCTATTCTAGTGCAAGTGAGGCTGTGTCCAGCTCCTCCCTCCCATCCTGCCCAGTATAGTCCATTAGGACACAAATGGCCCATTAAGTCACATCTAAGCTCCCTTTGTGTGTGGCTGTGTACGGGGAATACACAAAGCCCAGCTGCACTCCAACCCAGGCGTGATCAGAGTGAAGCACAGGCACCAAATGGCTAAGGCAAGAAAATGCCAACTTTCTAAGAGTGGCATTTTCAAAATTGCAATTTGAAATCCGACTTTGCCATTACTTATGATTTTAAATTATGGATCTAAGGAGACCAAATTTGAAAAGTCTGTCTCTTCCAGATTGTGAATTACACTTATAAGATGTAATAATAAGAGAATCAATGTTAACCTATGGGAGAGATAATCTTTGCAGTAGCGAAAAACGAATTTAAGATTTTTTTACTACCAGGACATGTAAAACTTAAAAGTACATGTCCAACTTTTTAAATACACTGCACCCTGCCCTTGGATCCATTTAGGGCCTACCTTAGGGGTGATGTCTATGTATTAAAAAGGAAGGTTTGGGCCTGGCAAACAGTTTATATGCCAGTTCAACATGGCAGTTTAAAGCTGCACACACAGGCTCTGCAGTGTCAGGCCTGAGACCGGTTTAATGGGCTACTCAAGTGGGTGGCACAGTCAGTGCTGCAAGCCCACTAGTAGCATTTAATTTACTGCCCCTGGGTACATTTTGTTTACTCTACTAGGTAATTATAGGCAAATTAACGCTGCAAATTGGTGATAAGCCAATGTTACTACGTTTTAGGGAAAGAGCTGAAGCACTATGGTTAGCAGTGATAAAGTGTGCAGTATCCTAAGGGCAGCAAAAATAAAGTCAGCAAAAGCAGGAGGTCTGAAGGCAGAAAGTTAGGGGAAACCGTGCCGAGGATGCCAGGTCTAACGAGCACCTTACAACCAAGTCTGACCTCTTGGTAGTCTGCTACCGTTTATTTGCAGCCTGATTCACATGGAATAGAATGACACAGGGAAGGTGTCTCGCTTCTAGTCACTACTCTGCCCTCTTCATGGGTTTGAAGAAAGACCTCAGTGTGAAGATTTCCAAACAGGCAAAGGGCCTGATTTAGAGTTTGGCAGATGCGGTTACTCCATCACAAACGTGACGGATATTCCGTCTGCTGTATTACGATTCCATCATATTCTATGGACATCGTAATACGGCATACGGGATATCCGTCACGTTTGTGACAGATAAACCCATCCACCAAACTCTAAATCAGGCCCAAAGTCTGGAAAATAGCAACATCTCTATTTCACACATTGTGAAAAGGGGCTCTGCATTTATTTTTAGTACTGTGCCTTTTCACTGTTATAATGAATATAAAACATGTGGCATCACTTTGTACTATTTTATTGTATGTATCTATTTAGAACTGGTGTATAGCGTTATAGAACCTTCCCGTTGTATTGTGAAAAGTATTCATTCTGCATGAACATTACACCATCCCCACCCACTTAGGCCAGTCAACAGAAGCACCATCCTGCATGAATATTCCTCCATCCCCACCTGTGCAGGCCAGTCAATAGAAACATCATCTTGCATGAATATTACTCCATCCCAACCCGTGCCGGCCAGTCAACAGAGGCACCGTCCTGCATGAACGTTTCTCCATCCCCACCCGTGCCAGCCAGTCAATTGAAGTATCATCTTGCATGAATATTACTCCATCCCAACCCGTGCCGGCCAGTCAACAGAGGCACCGTCCTGCCTGAACGTTTCTCCATCCCCACCCGTGCCGGCCAGTCAATTGAAGTATCATCTTGCATGAATATTACTCCATCCCAACCCGTGCCGGCCAGTCAATTTAAGTATCATCTTGCATGAATATTACTCCATCCCCACCCGTGCCGGCCAGTCAACAGAGGCACCGTCCTGCATGAACGTTTCTCCTTCCCCACCCGTGCCGGCCAGTCAATAGAAGCAGCAAATTATAACAAATGTTTCCTTTTTTGATCAGGCTCAGCCATAGTATTTTCTCCATTTTAACACGATTTGAGTTTATTGTATTGTTGAATGTATGCGTGCTGTGCAGGACTTCCTTTCTTCCTGAGGACGAGGTATGGCTGACATATGGGGGGAGGGGTCGGAGGAAAGTCTCTCAGGCATGAAAAGAATCAAACATGACCCAATTACAGAACGACATAGATCCTCCTGGAATCGTCCTACATTTCTTCTTCACAGTTCTTAGCATGTGACGGAAAATCTACGCCAGGCATAATGTATGCAAGGGAGGCATTTCCCTTTTAGGGGGGGTGAAAAAATGGCACAAGGAAATCTAAGAGATTTCCTTGCGCCTTTTTTTTGGCACTTTTAACGCCTGCTCTAGGCAGGCGTTACAAGAGGGCATACCATTATTTATAATGGGCCCCTATGTACTCTGCAGGAGTAGCGCCAAAATGTTGGTGCTACTCCTGCAGAGTACATCAATAGCATTAAAAAATGATACTATTGCCTCCTACCCTGCGCCATGGTGCGCCGTATTTTAAATACGACGCACACATGATGGTGGTGGGGGGGCGCAAGGAAAGTGGCACTGTACTGGGTGCATCGCCACTTTCCTTAAATCTGCCCCATTGTGTTTTGTCAGTACACCTACCAATCCACATTCATCTCGGTTTCCAGTGCCCCTCAGCCCCTCTCATGTGACCGTCTTGTCCCATAATGCATCTTGAAATTATACGCCAGCGTGATTATTGGAAAATCTGAAACTCACTCTGCCCCGAACCCCACCCCCCCAAATCTTACTGACCAATCTACGCCCAGGTGATATTTTACCTGCATCTAGCAGATCAATTTTCCCGGCTAAAAACTGGGGAGCCTGACCCTAATTCTGATGCCAGAGGGTACAGCAGTTACTGGCCTCTCCTGGAACGTCCTCATGTAATGAGGGATCTGTCTTAAACTGTCTTAAGTCAAAGAGTCAGAAAGGCCTTTCTCAGTACAGTCTGAAGCCGGAGAGCATTCCTTGATTGGCACAGTCTTCACGGAGTCTTAATCTAGAGAAAACATTTGAAAAGCCTGTCAAAAGGGAGGGAGCTCCCGAGCTACCCCCCAAAAAACCATAGCCAGCTCGTTTATGAGAATACAGACCAACCGACTTACACTTGGGATGCATTACTTGGGTTTGTCAATTAAGTACACAATGCGGTTTATAGAATATATTCGCCATCTGCTGCGGCACCATTTATGCTGACATCTCTGGCAGGATTCACACCTTCGGGATGTGACACTGCACCTAATTGTGCGCGACAACAGCAGCCAAATCTGTACAAAGTGTGCAAAATGCAGCTGACGTTCAACTGGTTGGTTACCATGTGAACCGAGGCGAGAAGACCTGAATATAGACACAGGCCAAAGTATGTCAGAAAGAGTTTGTTTCATTCACGCAATGGCGGCTCCTCTTCCAGAAACAATTATTGCTGTGGTTAAGGGCACGTGCCCGACTCTGCTAGTACCTTTCAAAGACCCCTGTGCATGGGCGCACACCTTGAGGGCCCCACCCCGCCACACTTGTGATTTGGTACAGTACCTTGAACCACCCACCACATGCAGTCACCACCCGATCCGTGCCTGGGTACTGCTATCAGAGTAATTCCCCTCGGTAGGTGGCCGTGGCTGGTGCCCATTATAAGGTGCCCTATGCTAAACAAACATCACCCCTTAACAGAGATTCCAATTCCAACTCGGCGCATGAGTCTTTAAGAAATACTAGCCTCTGCTCTGATCACTTTTTAGTGGACGGGACAGAGTACCAGTCAACAACCCCAAATCTACCCGCTTCGTACCCCTCCATTGGTGCCACAGGGAAGGGAGTTGATCTCGAAGCCTCCAATGTTATCGCTAACAGTTTAAAAGGCAGGTTCTGTAACCTCATTCCTATGCACTTACATATGTCTAACCCCTCCCAGACGGGCTAGAGACCAAATCCCCTTCACGGCCATTCTTGGTTATACACATCCCATGCTACCCCTTCTTCTCCCACCAACAAGAAACAAGGGGAGATTATGCTGGGATTCAAACGGCTGCAGTTTATGCAATGCACATCATAAACACAAAATATCTCATCTCATGCAGGTTTTAAGATTGGCAGAACCTAACGATAATATATTCTCCTGTCCTTTCGGTGTCCTTGTGGTTATGTTGCTAGTCGCCAGTGTCCCAGCACTGCCTTTCCTCCCGAGGGCCCTTGGTCAGCGCTACTGTGGCTAGGATTCCTTTGCTACCAATTGCTGTGGGCAGCCCCCTGGCCTTGCCCTGGCTGCAAGTGCATGTCCGTCCGACGTTAGCGGTCTCAGTGAGCTGGGGGTGCTGCCTCCACCCCTTTATGTGATGTAAAGCCAGTTGCCTGTGCTTGATTGGCCAATTCTCAGCACGCTGGCCAATCAGCACGCCTGCAGTTCGCGGGCTTCGACCTCCCGTGGACATCTGTTCTCTCCCACGGGAGGCATTCGCCATGGGCCTCTCACTGGTCCACTCTGCGGCCTGGCCCACGGACTGAAAAACCTCATGGTCACTTAAATCATGGGAGTGTCTTAAAGGTATGTAACATCATCCCTGAATTAATCAACCTTGCTCCCAATTGCATCGAACAGATTGAATTTATGGGTGTCAAGTTCAGTCTGCAAGACAAAAGCACTAGGGTCGGATTTCAAGTGTTTAAATGTATTCTTGCTTTGAGGGAATTGGTCTAAAAATTGAACCTCAGTTAGAGGCTCCCAAGTAGTACGTTTGTGCACAACACACTCTTCCTCTTCCCGCACGTTTGGGAGAGGAAACAAGAGCAGAACTTTGCAGGCTCCCTTTTGTTCCTTGCCAGGCCAAAAACTCTTAGATATCACTAATGATAAACATTTACAAATAGCAGTTAAACCAGAAGGTTGATTATTGCTGATGTTGGGTCCTCTGTACCCGATGAAAGTATCAGCAATAGCTGGAGCCTTGTTGAGAGTTTTTTGAGTAGATGAACCAGAGAAACAAATCCTAGGAGAACATGAGCTGTAAATATCAGGACCTAGTGCACTGCAGACTTGATATGTTGATCTTGGAATCTAGCTGGTAGACATGTGACTGACACTGACATAGAATAATTATATAACTTTATTTTTTGACAAGAAAACTTTAATCTCAATGATTGTTGTTTTTGATTGGTACAACATCTCAAAGGCTTCACTGCAGCTAAAGGGAGGGCTCATTGCATTAGTAAAGGCAATCAGTGTGAGTTCAGGTTCTACCATTAGTGGTGACTTTACCTGTTTCGTGTTGTTCTTATTGAAATTAATTTGTGCCCTAACTCCATGCTCTTCCTTATTATTAATGTTTATCTTACCCCAGCCTCAGATGTGCAAGATGTTGCACCCAGTAAATAGCAAGAAATGCTTGAAAAAGTATTGGAAAGTTATGCTTAAGCCTCAATTATAATTTTAAACTGCTTCTTATTTCGTATTGAAGAAGACAAAAAAGATATTTTTTTAGTTACAATAATAAATGAGGAAGTTCTCTCTATGGAGTTTATGTGCATGACCAGTACCATTTATAAATAACTAACATGTTCTATTTAGATACCTGAATAGCAGTTTTGCCTTGAACCAACCTGCCAATATCCCACATATCTCTCTGTTAGGGTCTATTGCAGCTCTGGATTGTGGGTGAGTGAATCACGACCTTTCCATCTTACATAAATTCAGTAGTGACCATCTTCTTCAACAAAATACTTCGTCAGGGACTGAAGAACCTGCCAGAACGGGATCCATCTGTGTCATTAGCATCAACTCAGTGATCAGATGGCCCCAACTAATTTAAAAACAAGACTCTGTGGGTCTCAAATAGTGGGAGAAGCAGAGACAAAGCTCTGGGAGAAGCTATAGTATGTGGCTGGGAAAATACATGTCACACCATTCGATTGTTAGCAGCGAGGTAAATGACAAAGCCATCTGATAGATTGTTTTGCTGCTCAATGCTACGACAAACTGATCAATCTAGGCTCAACCAGGAGCGTAAAAGATGTAAGACTGTCGGCTCTGCATCTATTTGCGCTCAATACACCTCCTAATACTCCCACTTGATTTGTTGGAAGTCAAAAAAGCCAACAAAACCCCCTTTTGGATTGTGAAAAGAGATTATTGTAACGTAAATGGGTCGATTTCTAAGCCATTTAGAAACCAAGGACAACAAAACATTCTGGGGAAAAGTGCATTGGAGCAAAAAAATTACTACATTTTAACATCAATTAGATCTGCCACAGGCAAGCAAGACTCTGACTTCCATTGCCCAGATTTGGTAGCAACAATCATCTTGCAGCAGCAGTGTAGGGATCTGAACTATTTTAGAGGAGCCTAGTCAGAGATCTCATGGATTGGCATTGACGTATTGCCTTTGTCTTCCTCTTGAATTTTTAGATGATTCTGCATGTAAAGATTAATTAACTTTCATACAGTGGTGTAGTAAAGGTCCCATCAGATCTAATGAAACATGGAGGATGGGACCTCATTATCTAGTTTCATTGTATAAAAAGCTGTGATAATTGGAATGCCACAGCCCCTCCTCCCATTCCTTGGGCCAGGCATCACCTTCTATAAATAGCTACACCCCCTGTGTTTGTGATAAGTAGCTACAGTCTTTGGTGTGGGCTTAGGGGTTTGTAAGGAAAGACATAATGAAAGCATTAGGAATGGAACAGCAGATCTTGTTCACAAGAGGTAGTCCTTATGTGTTCTGTGCCTCCCAGGCAGTGCTTAATTTGTGCTTGTTCTTTCCGGTGCTGAGCACCGGCACTTACTTGTGAGGGCCGGGGCTTATTCTTATGCCTCAAGCATTTGCTGCGAGCAAAAGACACATATGGGAAGGAAGCAAGAAGGATAAACGAAATAACGTCATAAAGGGAGAAAGTAGAAAGTTGCAGGATGAGCTGAAGGGACAGGTGTGGCCTTAAATGGATTGAAGAGGCCCGAGATGGCTTCAGTATTACGCTGCCTCAGTATTCAGTGCTGGCAGATTTAATTACAGCAGCCTTGTGTTTAAGAGAAGGGCTTTGAGCACCGGCACCACTTTATTTACAAATTAAGCACTGCTCCCAGGGTGGCCTGGAAGTGCTTGGGAACACTATCTTTCGGGAGTACACACTACACTTTTTGTCTCATTCGATGACTGTTGTAGTTTGATTTGTTTAGCATTATTCGACGCCTCGTCAGGGGTAGTAAGCGCTATATAAATACGATTACAATAGGGGCAGCACATAACGGAATCAATTACAACATCGTTGCTTTGTCGGCCATAGGTGTCTTTCTGCTGGGTAAAATGTACGAGGCTGCTCGCGAAATTATCCATTTCTGTGACACTGCAGCAAACTCATCACACATGACAACGCCTTGCCTTTCGCTTACAAGTGCGTTTTCTAGCCCAGGAAAACCTGCAGTGAAAGCCTGGAAAGGCCTCTCAGCAGAAATGGAAATTGAGCAGTAAATAAATTCAGCAAGGGCTACTTCTACACAGGAGCAGTCACAGGCCTACTCTCAGTCGTCATGGTCCGTGCAGTGTGATCGCATGCCTGACAGCCCCCTCCCATGCATCTCTAACAACAAAATGCAGGCCCATATTAACTAAACGTGAGCGCTTGGCGCTTATATGACACAAAGTGGTGCTAGGCACTGGCATAAGACAACTCTTTGGTGCAGAAAGTTGACATAAGCAAAACCCTAAATGCAATTGCGTCACGTAGCACAAAAGCCCTGAAAGGGGTTGTAACAGGGTGGGACAAGCTCAGCCGCCCCTAGAATTCTACATAAAGCCAGACCAACTAAAGTCACGCAAAGTGGCACCACCTGGCTCTGCGTGGAATCATTTCAAATGGAAACAGGAGCACGCAATGGGCAAAAGGAAAATCACGAGATTTTTACACATGTAACTCTATTTCTCAAAGCAGTTACCGTAACAGGTCAAAAATGAGCGAGCAAACCCGGGGTAGTGGGAGGGGCCAAAGGAGTGTGAAAAGGAGAAGGATACACTGAAGCCAGTTGGTACTGTAAGTAATCCCAGGTTTAACCCTTTGGCCCTCCTCCTTATCATTGTCCGGGCACTGAGAGACTTTTTCAAACAGTGACAGACAGGTCTTTGACCATTAACAACTCGGTGGCCAAAAGTCAAACTTGCCTTGTGCTTTATAAACCACCACAAATAATATGTCACGCACATGATAACCAGAGAACTGACGCCACAAACTGCAGCAGCAGACCCCACAACCAGTGAAAGTGTTAGAAGTGTCCTAGATAGCCACCCTTCAGCTCCTGGTATGTGATAATCATTGTGCTTCACAGTCCAGGAAGCAGTTTCCCTCTAGCTGCTCCCACACCTCTGCAAAAGAGAACTAGCCAATTGAACTCACTTTTTCTGTGTGGTGGGGGAAGGTTTCATTGTGTTAGTCTGTGCTAATGGACACAGGCCGCAGTGATTTAAATGGGATGAAAAAGTAGAGGCCCTATGAGAGGTTTGGCAGACAAGTTGTGCCTACCTAACTAAGGAAGTCAACTAATACTCGGGAAGAAGTATTTGATCGATTCATAAATAGAGTCTTACTGGAGAAAGAAAAGCCAATGACAGCTGTCGTCATTATATTTAACATTTGATATAGCACTATTATCACGGGCAATAAGCAATAAAGTACTTGATTGGCATGGTAAATTTAAAAGTAAGTGGAATTTTGGGGTCTTGCTATTGTGGCCATTGGAGGGATTTTGAGATCCTGCTATTGTGGTCATTGGGAAGTCAAGTGGGGGACAGCTTGTTTATTCAATTGGAATGAAATAGTATCTTAGTCCCGATACACCAATGGTAAACAACAGTTTCCATCGTGTTGCTGGGTCTTCATCTCACAAAGGTGACGATCTGCAGCTGGGGCGTGTGATGACAGTGGGGCAGGCACAGGTTTTTCCTTCAGCTGGTGAAGGCCATCAATATAGGGTATGATAGGACTCTCTATAGGTTTCACGAAAAAGACCCCAAAGCTGACAATTCTTTAATAATAATGCAATGTACATTTAAGAAGTAGAACAGAGAGAGTATGTAGTCTTCAGGTCGACCTACTTAGACCATTGGCTTTCATGGGTTTCTCTTGGTTTGGTAATTGCTTAGTTGGGCTGTCAATCACTTTCAAGGCATTTTGTAGACTCTTACGGTTCCCCATTTGTTTTCCATTGGAGTTTGATGATTGGCTCAAGTAGTCCTTATATTAGACTGCAGAAGGCGTGTTATCTGTAGCTTGTAATTCAGACTCACTTTATGCTTTTTATGGTCCATGTAGCTGTCGCCAGACAATTATGTGAGCATCACTAGAGAAGGGCTTTGGCTCCGCCCCCCCATGTTGGGAGCAAGGAATACATGTTTTGATTGGGCAGAAGTTGTGTGCTTCCAAAAAAATTTTTGCCCTCCAGCAACAGTGAACATTTTGTTTATTTATCCAGCTCCTTAAACTTCAACTTTCAGGGACACACACATGACATTGGCATGTTATTAAAGTGGCTTAGATAACTAAAACATTTATGGCGTTTTTCTGTAGCAGCAGCACAGGTGGGAGGAAGGCAGTCCTTAACCTAGATGCATTTTTAAGTCTGGTTTGACAGTGCAACTGTCACCTGACCTTTTAACCTACAACAATATTATTCTACAGTTCTTTGCTTCCGTACATATATATCCATTTCTATGCTATCTACCTGTGATTTCCATACAACATTCCTTTAAAACCAGTCCTATTTGCATTTCTAATGCTTGTTTATATATTTACTGTACTGACATGATGACATTTCAGTTGTTGGTTTATGTCTTTTTATGTCGGAAGTGTGCCTTGTTTGTTTCTAGTAGTAAAAGTAAATTTATTATATAAATCAAAGTTTACAATGGTAACAAAAGTAAAACACCTAAGTAGGCACAAATATCAAGGGTCGACAATAAGTTTTAGAACCATAATGTATTAAAATCAGCACTTAAAAAACAGTTAACCCGGATCTAGACAGAAATAAGTTCATCAAAAATTCGAGCCACAAAACTGGTGCTTTGTAAACCTAGTTTAAAAACTTCTTTAGCATTATTATAATAATGATCCGGACACTATCACAATATCAAACAACTAGCCAGTAATTGACTATTGCACTAATATCTCTAACGCTGTCCCATTCTCAGGCAACTTCTTCAATAGAATCTTAGTTAACATTCTAAGAAACTATTGAAGCTCATTTTTATAGACACAAGAAAAATTTGGTGCACAATTCGCAAAATGTGCAAAACCTCTTATTTAAGATCAATTATGAAAGCAAAGTATTTATATATAGATACAGTGAAAAATTGAGTCAGAGTATAGAATGAAGTGCTAACATCAAGAAGGTAATGCTTTATATGCCTGATCTAAAAAATTAGTTAGCATTAATATTGCACTATCTTCCCTAAGACTAAAACAGTATCTAACAGCCTCCGCAGTTGATCTTAGTTTTGCCTTGTTAAACATGGTTCACAAGTACTTCCTTCTAAAATATAAAAGTTTGGAGCAAATACATAAATCATGAAGAAGGGATTCGATTGTGAGTCCACAGAGTCAAAAAACAGTATTATCTTTAAATACTAGGTTCCATTTATCCTAAAATTCATAAATCGGAATAAAAAACAATCTGATCTTTAGGAATTTCATTTTAACATACCAAGGCAAGTTTGAACCAGGATACTCTTGGCTCGGCAAGAAAAAAGTGTCAAAGACTATGTCAATATGGTTATATAGGGCCTGATTACAAGGCTGGCGGTCATGAGATTGCCCGTCTCGCAGTGACTGTGGGACTGCCTCACTCCAGTTGGTCAGACCGACACATTAGAACCCTGGTGGTTGGGAACATCAGGGGACCACCGTCCCTGCCAGGAACATGGTTCCCGATGGGCTGACGGCAGTCGGATTTGTGATCAACCATGGTGGTGCTGAGTTCAGTGCTGCCACGCTGATCATGAGTCCAGTTTCCGCCAGGCTTTTCGTGGCGAGACCCCACCATCAAAAAATGGGTGGAAACACAGTCCAAGGGGATACAGGGGGGCCCCTGCACTTCCCAGCACCCTCAGACATTGCGCTTTATGAGAGTACTGTTGTGCCATGGTATTGGACTTTGCTCCCTTAATGGAGCCTAGGCCAATACCGGAGAACTGTTCCAGGCGGGCTGACTGGCAGGCACGTCATAATACAGTGTTCCCACGGGTCAGGCCAATGGGAACATTGTAATATGACTGGGAGGAACGCCGACTGTATGACGGCAGTGTCCTCCCCGCAACTCATCCGGACCGCCAAAGTAGTGATGAGCCCCATAGTTTGGCCTGAGCTAAGTCTGAATCCCTGTAGCTAACATTGAAAGTTCCACAGAATAGACTTTTCGGGCTATTTGATTTAACAGTGCCAGCAACTCTAAATCGAGTAGTTTGTATCTTTCTACAATCAAGGATACAGCATGCAACTCTAACTTCTTGTGTATAGTTTCCCTCATTTCCTGATAGTTTGTCTTTAGGACAGGCTAAGATTATTCACTTATTACCCTTACATGTTCATTGCTTTCAACTTTGTTGTCATGATAGCATTTTTTATTTACTGATTTTGTTGTACACAAAGTAAGGACCTGAGCAGACATGGGGCCTGATTTAGATGGGGAACAATGGGATTTAGATTTTTGCAGATGGGATATCCGTCTCCGTTGTGATGGAGTAACCCCTCAGCAGAAATCTAAATCAGGACTTAGTCTTTCTTACAGCTGCACCAAAAGTACTCACCCATTATCAAAAGTATCACTGCAACATTTAGCTGTTTATGCCTTTTAAGTTCACCATAGACAATGCTAACTTCATCTCCTGACATTTTTTAAACACCCGTTTTTGAAGGAACAGCTTGACTCTGCTATTATTACTATTATTACGAGTTTTGTAATGCACACAGCTACCCAGAAGGGTTTCTCAGCACAAGGTGGGTGCAAGTATGGTGTACAAGTCAATTAATTTAGAATAACCAAGTCTTCAGGCTTTTGCGAAAGCTAAATGAACTCTGTTCAAATAAGCCATACTTCCCCTCTTTATTCTGTTGTAGCCCAAGACATTGCTTCATTATCATAATTTCTTTCTCGAAAACTGGGAGCAAACACTTCCACAAAATCCAGATCTATTCGCTTAGCCAATGTATGTTTTTGCTTTGTGAGGGTTGATAATTAGACAGGGCCAGGCCCAGTTAGAGCCCTGACAGCCATCTGTCTTCTACCCAGAGTCTTACCTGTAAGAGACATCTGTTGATGTACACAAAGATGAAAAATCTAGACTGAAGCACAAGAAGGTTATAACTCTAATTGTGAAAGAAATTGTCCAAACCTGACCAGTTATTTGTTCACATAAAGCTTGCGTGGAAGTAATATTTTTAGTTCTTGCTTAAAGAAGGCACCTCCTGTCTGTTACCACAAAGATCTAGTGTACTCAATCTAGACTTTAAGGGCCAGATGTAGCAAAGTCCCAAATTGCGACTTGCAATTTGCGAGTCCCTGCGACTCGCAAATTGCAACTCGCAATTTGGGATGCAGAAAGGTGTCTCAGACACCTTCTGCTACTCGCAATGGGGTCGCAAAGACCAACCTCATTAATATTAATGAGGTGGGTCGCAATTTGCGACCCCATTGTGAGTATGGGCACTCACGGGGATGGTGGCCTGCTGGAGACAGCAGACCACCATGTCCGTGACTGCTTTTAAATAAAGCAGTTTTTTATTTTTCAAAGTGCAACCCGTTTTCCTTAAAGGAAAACGAGCTTCACTGTGAAAAAAAATACGAAACCTTTAGTTTCGGTATTTTTCAGGGCAGGTAGTGGTCCATTGGACCACTGCCTGCCCTGAAAAATTATTTTTATGGCCAGACACAAAGGGGAAGGGGTCCCATGGGGGCCCCTTCCCGTTTGCGCCTGGGTTACCATCCACTTCAAGTGGATGGTAACTGCGCCTTCATTTGCGACATGAATATACATAGCATTGCGAGTCGCTAATAGGAAGGGAACACCCCTTCCTATTAGCGAGTCGGAAATGCATTTTGCGAGTCGGGTCCGACTCGCAAAATGCATTTCTGCATTCCGGTGAGCCTTTTGCGACTCACAAACGGCGTTTTTCGCATCTGGCCCTAAGTGTGCTTTACATCAACCTCATGCTCATGATTCAACAGTTTTTTTATCTACTACAGTACACTGCTCTTTTTTTAATGGCTTTCCTCCTTATTTTTGTATTTGTCCCTTCCATGGAGCATTTCAGTCTTGCTGTATTTCGATTAGATGAGTTGTTCCCTTCTGCCGGTGATGTGAGGGGACTGTTTGTTTATTTTTCTTTCAGCACTTCATGAGACCACTTTGCTTTCCTTGCTTTCAGATATCCCGTCCGCCGTATTACGATTTTGGAAATAATGGAATCGTAATACAGCAGACGGGATTTCCATCACATTGGTGACAGAGTAAACCTGTCTGTCAAACTCTAAATCAGCCCCTTAGTTTTTTTCTTGTGTTTTAAAACTTTTTCTAAGGCCTCTGCAGCTGCACACTGCTGCTCGTATTCGTGATTTGCTCCATGCTTTGTACACAGCTTCCCCTAAATACCTGTTACCTGACTGCCGCATTTTTCATTAGATTTTATTTAATGATATTTATGAGGAGAAGACAGATGCACACTGCTACCGAATGCTACCGAATGACTCATGTTTGTCAAATTGAGCACTACCATTTGCACTTCTCTGTACTACAATGCTTCCGCCCAGGGCCCCCAACCCGTCCTCAGTATTTTTTTTTTAGAATTTTTTAAAAGTATTATTATTATTATTATTATTATTATTAGGCTAACCCGGCAAATACCCACTACTACCAGACTGCTAGCTCATCCTCTTTTGTGTGGCATCCCTCACCTAATTTATTTTTTAATTTACCATTCCGAAATGGTTTTCTTTCATCTTAAAATAGTAAATTGAAAATAAAGTATAAAGATAGCTTCTTAGAATTGGTGTTCATACATGGTGGCCATTTTTTTATGATTTTTCTTTTTTTCTTTTTCTTTAATACAAATCCTTAAAAGATAGCCTCTGCACATGCACTGATACGCATGGCAGACATCCTATAAAGATTTCTTCTTAAAGCAAAAGAAAACCATTGCAAGATAGTTCTCATGCTGTTATCTATGGAAAAACAAGCAATTGTGAAGCCAACAAAATTCACAAGCATGCTACAATGGCTTTGCTAATGTTTGTTTATAATTAGTGCAGCTTTTTTTTCAAATGGCCATGAACAGCGGGCCAGGTTAGGTGGGCGTGGCAAGAACACTGAACTAAAATCTCACTGGGGTGACCAAAATGCATAAAATGCGGGCAGGCTATTACAGACGACAATCAAGAGCTCCCTCCTTCCATTTTTCAAGGATTTGATAAGTACACAAGACACCACTACTGGTACGTTGTACTACTTGAGTGTGTCATGGAAGTCATTTAGGGATTGATAGAAGTCATAGGTGCAACCCTTCGTTTGCCATTTGCTACCCCCGGCACTGGCTTTGCGACCCGCAGCTTCAGATGTGGCAAAATCAGTACCAAGCATATAGGGCAGCACGATCTTTTGTCTATTTTTATTAAACCAGTAGTCAATAATAATAGCACCAGAATCTGGAATGAGACCTTTGCTGGCAGCTTTTAGGTGTATGTTGGGCGCATGCTTGCGGATTGATGTGTTTGTGCAAGAGCAACAGTGTGTGTATAGGTGAACATCTGTATTCGTAAGTGTCAACATAAGTGAGTGAAAGTGAGCAAGAGTCATAGGTCATGAATGAGAATTCATGGGATTGGCTGCTGTGATTATGAGTGAGTATGAGTGAGCCAGAGTGAGAGAGAGTAAGAGTTACTGCAAGTGAGTGAGACCTGGTGAGTGATAAGAGTATCCGTGTGCTTGAGAATGAGTGTGAGTGAGAATAAATAGGAGTGAGTGATAGTGTGGAAGAGTAACTATGTGAGACTGAATGAGTAAGAATAAGTTGGAATGAGTTAGAGTATGAGTCAGTAAAAGCAAGAATGAATGAAAGTAAAATTATCAATGAGTAAGAGCAAGAATGAATGAATGTGAGAGAATGCAAGTAAGAGTGAGTGAATGAGAATAAATGAGAGTGAGCAATGATGACAGCATGAGAGTAATGGTGAGTTTAACAAGTGCATGTGAGAAAGTGTGAGATTGTCCCTAAAAAGGATTGAGACTAATTGTGAATAAGTTAAAGTGAGTAAGTGCAAGAAAGTGAGAATGGAAGAGTGAAAATGAATTCAAATGAATGAGTGAAAGGTAGTGAGAATCAGTGCAAGTTACTGAATGTAAGTGAGCATGATAACAATGTGGTTTTATGCTTCCAAGTCTGCTATAGGCCATTGTAAATTGAAGGTAATGCTTGTCTTATAGAGGCGCCCAGGACAGAATACTGCCACCGGCATATTGGAGGCAATTTTTAACATGACAGACACCTGTGACAAAACACTGGCACTGGCATATTGGATTGGTTTTAGGCTTAATGGGCACTGATGGTAAATTAAGAGCACTGACATAATAGAGGTAATTCTTAGCATATGTGGTACCTGTGGAAAAAATGCTGTAGTTGGCATACTTAAGGAAATTCTTGGCATACGGACACCATTGGCATAATTTTGATAGCACATTGAAGGTACTTATTATCATAAAGCAGGATTAACAGTCGTCCTCCCCTATGATAAGATGTACCTCCAATGTGCTGCAAACATTTTGCCAAAGGTTCCCTATACCAAGAATTTCCTAAGCGTGTGGGAGGGTGGCAGCCATGAATAAATGCTGGCCCTGACGTATTAGAGGTGATTTTGACATAAGAGTCATTCATGGTATATGCACAATGTTAACAGCAAAATTCTGGCACAGGCATATTGTATGTAATTTATGGTGTTTAAGGCACCATGGCATATGAGGGGGCACCCATGACAAAATGTTGGCCCTGGCAAAATGGAAGTAATTTTTGGCATATGGATCAACTCCTATGGAGCATCAGGTTTCATTGGCATATGACACCATGAAGGAATTGAATAGTTAATGGGTGCTAATTCAGCATCTTCCGTCTTAAATCACAAAGGGGTTCCTTTCCACTGCCGCGACTGTGGAGGCAATTTGTGAATTAGGGTCTATGGCGGTCATTCTGACCGCGCCGCCCACCATGCGGTCACCGCCATTTGGCCGCTCCGCGGTCAAAAGACCGCGGAGGCCATTCTGGCTTTCCCGCTGGGCCGGCGGGCGCCCGCCAAAGGAGCGCCCGCTGGCCCAGCGGGAAAGGCCCTGCAACATAGAAGCCGGCTCCGAATGGAGCCGGCCGTGTTGCAGAGGTGCGACGGGTGCAGTTGCACCCGTCGCGATTTTCACGGTCTGCTATGCAGACCGTGAAAATCATGCTGGGGCCCTGTTAGGGGGCCCCTGCACTGCCCATGCCAGGGGCATGGGCAGTGCAGGGGCCCCCAGGGGCCCCACGACACCCGTTCCCGCCATCCTGTTCCTGGCGGTAAAAAACGCCAGAAACAGGCTGGCGGGAAGGGGGTCGGAATCCCCAGCGCCGCCATGGAGGATTCTCCCAGCCGGGGGAAATCCGGCGGGAAACCGCCGGACCCGGCTGGGCTACCGCGGCTGTCGGAACCCCAAATGAAGCACCGCCAGCCTGTTGGCGGTGCTTCCGTGGTCATCCACCCTGGCGGTCGATGACCGCCAGGGTTGGAATGACCCCCTATGTGTTTTTAGCAAATTAATGTGCAAATTTTGCTTTAAATGCACTACTCAACTCCATTGTTTTATAAATGTTATGAGGGAAGAACCCCCTATAGAAGAGGTCTGTCGTACATTTCAATTCAAGATAAGTATTACACCACTTTCGAAGGTAATGTCTTTACTTTACCATATGTTGTGTCTGACATAGGCAGTTGTCTGCATTGTGGTGTTAAACCACACAGTTATTAAAAAACACTTCACCTATTTCAATTATTGCAATGTCCTCCGGGTTAAGGTAATGTTTCATCACTTACTTGGAAAATCAGGGAGGTCATAGGGCATATGAATTTACTTCCTATGATATCACTAAGGTCAAAATTATTGTGATGTCAGTTACTTCCATTACCCCTGGCACTTTGGTTTGACGTCCATGGTGCTCAGCATGCGTTCGACTTTTTATCGTTGCTGTACTGGAGGTATATATTTCTGAATTCACATGCACCAGGCTCTGGCCCTGACAGCACAGTTTCCTGTATTTTGTTGTCACTTCTGTTCTATCTCATCTTTTGCCTCCCTCCCCCTGACTTCTCACTTTCAGCCTTGTTTCTTTCTGTTTCACATGTAGACAATCCTGGTGGGAGACAGCGGCGTTGGGAAGACCTCTCTCCTTGTGCAGTTTGACCAGGGAAAATTTATCCCAGGCTCCTTTTCGGCAACAGTGGGCATTGGATTTACGGTAAGAGGCTGTTTCAGTGACCCACCAGCAAACATGCCAACATTTTAGAAGAGGAAAGTGGGAGATTTTCTGAAAAAAATCGGAGTGTATTTTTTCCATTCACTAACATTGAACCATAGTCAATTTTAGGCAGCAGACAGCTAAATTAAGACCATAACTTGCTTCACAAATCGGGAATCCCCCGCCTGAATCGGGTGTGTTGGCTTGTATGCGCCTGTTCCAGCGCCAGCTGCAGTATCTACGTCTTGGAAAATAGATTCACAGTGCGGCAACTAACCCCATCCGTAAATAAATACTAACATCTTGTAGTCAAAATAAGCAAGTAAATACATTTTGGTACATTAAGTTCTGTGCTATCTCCTGCAATGTTCTCGTTTCTGACTTATGAAAACTGTAAATGTTGATAATAAAAATGAAAGTATTATTTTCCAAAGCCAAGCTTTAGATGATATTGAGAAAGAAACGGGTAGAGATAACTCTACAATGACATAAAGAGATTTCAAATGCGAAACTGGACCTATTTAATTGTCACCAAAAAAGCCCTAGTTCAGCAAGTGTGATCAGAGTGCCTCAGGGTGCCATAGCCAGGAATTTCCATCCTGTAACCTAAATATAATGTTTGAATCCGTGGCTGCTCTCCCACAAATCAGCACTGATCTCCTTTAGGCTTCCTTTAATTGCCCGTCTTCTATTTCTGGTCTCACATTGCATCATGGACCTTGTAGTTGTATGATCCATAGATTCAGTAGTTACAATCCTCCTCCCAAACGCATTATGGTGATTGTAGTTATTCATGATAGGACTTTTTGTTACATTTTTCTGTAAGTGCAACTCATAATATGTATTTCTCTTAATTTGACGCTCAGAGGAGTGTAGAAGTGCTGGTTTGTAAGCAGTTAAATATTCACATGGCATTATGCTTCAGTATTTGTTCATATAACAGTTTGTTCAACAAGACAACACCTAATTTTCCTCCTATTTAGATGTGGTGAAACACTGCATATTGTATCGTACTCCACTCCTCACCCTGAGTCCCTGTCTCATTTCCCAGCCTTGCTGCTGAGTCTCCCAACACTTAAGGTGTGTTCTCCTGCCATTTCACATTCACTCGCCCACACCCAGCTCACTTACCCAACATACTCAATGCACATGGACCTAACAGTCACTACACCACACCCCTACATGTCCTTTGTACACCTCAGCATTTGCCACTGAAATTTGGGATCTGCTATGCGACCACTCACTGGACCTGTTTTTCCTGACTGAAACATGGTTGACTCCCTTGACGGCCCCCATAATTGCCCCTGCAATCCCCTGGATACAACATCACAGGACAGGACAAACAGGCCTAGAGGCGAAATCGCTATCATCTTTAAAGAATCCATCCAGTGCTCCATCACCTTGGAAAGCACCACTAGCAACGTGAAACACTTGACCCTTAAATTGCTCAACACAGCCAACTACACCCTGAATGGCACCCTCATCTACTACCCTCCCTGACCATGAGCCAACTTCAGCAGCACCATCGTGCCCTTTCTTGCCCTGATCCTTGACTCCAGCACCTCCATCCTCCTTGCTGACCTCATCTACTACCTCAGGGATCACATTGATACCAACATGACCAGCTTCCTTGAGGATCTGCACAACCTCAGACTCATTCAGCGAGTGGAAGGCCCTACACATGCTGCCAGACTCCCACTGGACCCCATCTTCACCAGCTTCAGCAACATTACAGAAGACAAGCCTGCACCGATCACCCGGTCTGACCACACCCTTATCGACTTCAGCATAGCTATTGCACACCACCACAGAAACACCATCGCCAAATCTTCACAAGAAGATTAGAAAAGGATATCAGAATCATCAGGATCTTCTGAACTTCTGCATCAACATCCTTGTCACAACAACCTTCCAGAATCCATCTCCAACCTCAATGCCTTGATTACCACCTGTTCAGATAACCTGTCTCTTCCCAAATCCAATAAAGCCATGAGAACTAGACTGCAAGCAAGCTGATACCTGGAAGAGATCAAACTCACTAAACCTCACTGCACGCAATTTTGAATGCAGATGGAGACAAAGTCAAAACAACACTGACAAGAGCACCAACAAATCCTCCCTCAGATGGTCCGTCAGCAAGTCAGATCCACCAAACACTGCACACTGACCAACCAGATTGAAAACAGCACCCTTAGTGCTAAGGAAATCTTTGATATACTGGAAGATTTCACCTCTCCAGCAGCAAGCTCCACCAGTCTAACACCCTCTCAGGATCTCTGCACCCAGCTGTCTCTATTCTATAGCAACAAGATCACCAGCATCTATGAAAATTTCAAGCCCCGAGCAGACCTTTCCACTGTTGTAGCACTCCTGCACATCACTACCAGCACCCAGAGGTCCACCATTGATACCTTACTCACATCTGCACTCAAGAAATAGTAATGACCATGCCGTCCATACACCACAGACCCCTGCACTCACCCCGTCTTCATCAAAGACCTCACTGACAACCACCTCCTCGGCGCCACTCAGTCCGGATTCAGGCCCAACCAAAGTAGAGAGACCACTCTCATCGCCACCACAGACGACGACCAGATGGTTATGGGAAAAGGTGACAGTGTGGCCCTCATACTACTGCATCTATTTGCAGCTTTTGACACTTTCTACCCACATCCTTATCCAACAACTTTACAGAGCCAACATCCAAGGTCCTGCACTTCACACATAATAAAGCACTAGGGAGAATTAAATGGAACTTTTAAATCTGTGTTAACTAATTAACTTCCTGGTACAGGCTACAAACTAATCCTTCTCTGCTTCCCTCCGTAATCAGTTTTCCTCCTCTAAAGACAGTGTTCAGTGCTAAATTTACAGAAACGTTTTGGGATAGATAGTGAAAAACTGATACTCTCAGGAAAAATCCTGGATGTCTGGTCACCCTAAAGTAGGGAGATGCCGTAGGAGGGCTTAATTCAGTCAATGTGTCCGTAGTCGTGTCTGAGGGCTAGAGATGTTGGATTTTGCCAGAAAGGGGAACAATAATGTCAAAGGCCTAGAAATAATGTTAGAGATAGCCAGCAACAATGAGGCAAGTAGGCAAGAAAGGCTGATGTGCCAGCAGTGAAGACATCTACACAGTAATGTGAAAGAGAACCACCAAAAGTGACACTAGGTCCATGCTGACAATCAGTTTTCACCTAGCCAGGCGGAAGACTATATGACTGCATGACCTCACCTTATGGTCCTTGCAGGAGAATCTTTAGGAGAACTGTCTTTCTCGCCTGAGAGTACTTTTATACAGTGCTTAATTTATAGGAGTGAGTGCAGGTGCCAGTGGTGGGCATAATTGTACAAGCAAGGAGGGTCATGGGGGGGGTACACATGCACACATACACTTCACTCACACCCATTCATTCACACATGCACACACACCCATTCACAACTCTCACCAGCAAATACACATGCATTCATACATGCATGCACCGTCAAATATTAAAAAAACATCAAACTTACCTCAACAGCAGCAGCTCTACCAAGGTTGCGTCGGAGGTCCCAAGAGGGTTGGGACTGCTGCCTTCCTTTACTGGCACAGCCAGTGAGGGAAGCAGCAGTCTCAATCTCATCACAGAGTGGGAGGGGGTCAGTAAGACTGCTGACTCCATCCCCACTCTGTGATGAGGTGTCACTGATTGACTCTTGGACCTGGGCAGTTCAGGGCTTAAAACTGAAGCGCCTAGGTCTGAGGCAATTGGTGACGCTACCCCTCGTCACTGAGGGGGAGGGCCTTGAGGACCTTTGAGGAGCTCAAGAGGTCACCCCCACAGGAGCTGTGACTTTTTCAGGCCAGCAAAGTTCAGCTCAAACAATCAATCAATCAATCAAGGATTTATAGAGCACTCTAATCACCTGTTAGGGTCTCAAGGTGCTGGGGGGGGGGAGCTATTTGTCGTAGAGCCATGTCTTGAGGCGTTTCCTGAATGTCAAGAGGTCTTGGGTCTGGCAAAGGTGGAGTGGTAGGGAGTTCCAGGTCTTGGCGGCTAGGTGAGAGAAGGATCTTCCTCTGGCGGTGGTGCGGCAGATGCGGGGGATGGAGGCGAGGGCAAGGCTGGCGGAGCGAATATTGCAGGTGGGGGTGTGGAAGGTGAGTCTGTCGTTGAGGTAGGCTAGGCCTGTGTCGTGGAGGGCCTTGTGTGCGTGGATGAGGAGTTTGAAGGTGATCCTCTTTGATAATGGTAACCAGTGAAGGTCTCTGAGGTGGGGGGAAATGTGGTTGCGGCGTGGGATGTCCAGAATGAGGCAGGCGGATGCGTTCTGGATTCTTTGCAGCTTTGTTAGGAGTTTGGTTGTTATTCCTGCATATAGGGTGTTTCCATAGTACAATTTGCTGCTGACCAGGGCATGGGTGACAGTTTTCCTGGTTTCGACGGGAATCCACTTGAAGATTTTGCGGAGCATACAGAGAGTGCTCAGGCAACCAGGAGCCTGTGTAGCACATGTCTAGCTCTGGGCTGTCTGACCTGAGCCAGAAGAGTGTCTGTCAGGTTGACCTTTGTTCAGCCGAAGATACATTCTTCTTGCCTGGGAAAAGGTGGTGGGGAGGTGGCTCCCTCAGCCCGTACGGATGGGCTGCTTCTGGTTGGTGTACCTAGCTCTGCTCAGAAACCCGCAGTTGGTGCAATTAAACATTAGCGTGCCGAACACTGGTAGTCTTAAGCCCACCTCATGCCTCTTTAATTCTCTACCAGGCACACCCTCCCCCTTTATCTTACTCTTGGTCCTGTTTTCTCCCGTTGAGAAGTTTTTCCCTTCTTTCTCTACCTCTGTCTTTCCAATCTTTTTTTTTTCTCTCTCTCGCACTCTGTAAATATCTGATGCATAAAAATAAGCACCAGTTCCCAAAAATAAGTGCCTGTGGCCCTCACTTCTCAAATTAAGCACTGCTACAGCCCTACCAAGTATCACTCATTGAGTGTTAGAGTAATGCATTTCCATACTTGACCCTGCATTACCCCACATAAATGTTGTGTCACGCATTTCAGAGCTGCTCACAGTCTCTCACACAATCTCAGTTCCCACACCAGGCCAGTGTATTATTACCAAGATTGAGCTTGAACTCTTTTATTTTCAAACCCAGGTTTGCAGCTGTTGGAAATAACCCTTTTTGCAGGGTCATCCCTAAACCTTTTGCCTCCTTCATCCTAGTTTTTCTGACCTGTTTTTTGTTGGCTTTAAGACTCTGGGCACTTTACCACTGCTAACCAGTGCTAAAGTGCATATGTTCTCTCTGTAAATTGTATTGTTGATTGGTTTATCCATGATTGGCATATTTGATTTACTAGTAAGTCCCTAGTGAAGTGCACGAGAGGTGCCCTGGTCCTGTAAATCAAATGCTACTAGTGGGCCTCCAGCACTGGTTGTGCCACCCACATGACTAGACTTGGAAACATGGCTCAGACCTGCCACTCCAGTGCCTGTGTGTGCAGATTTAAACTGCCAATTCGACCTGGCAAGTGTACCCACTTGCCAGGCCCAAACTATCCCTTTTTGTACATGTAAGGCACACTTAAGGTAGGCCCTAGGTAGCCCCCTGGGCAGAGTGCAATGTTTATTAAAGGTGGGACATGCACTGATGTGTTTTACATGTCCTAACAGTGAAGTACTGCCAAATTCGTTTTCACTGTTGCAAGGCCTATCTCTCTCATAGGTTAACATGGGGGCTGCCTTTAAATATCTTTTAAGTGCAGTTTCCCTTTGGGAGCAGACAGAAATTTGGAGTTTAGGGTTTCTGAACTCACAATTTAAAAATACATCTTTTGGTGTAGTTGTTTTGTGATTGGTAGTTTTAAAATGCCCCTTTTAGGAAGTGGGTATTTTCTTGCTTAAACCATTCTGTGCCTCTTCCTGCTTGTGTATTCCATGTATGGGTGAGACTGATAGTTGGGCTGTTGTGAATTCCCTCTAGAGAGTGACACAAAGGGAGCTGGGATGTAGCCTGCTTATCCTGATGAGCCATCTGGGCTAGAGTGGAGGGAGGAGTGGTCACTTACACCTGAATGGGCTGTGCCTGCCCTCACACAATGCAATCTCCAGCCCCCTGGTGTGTGTCTGGGGCCAGGCCTTGGCAAGGCAGGATCTTTGCGAACAACAGAGACTTTCCTTTGAAGTTTTCCTACTTCAAAGGCAGAAAGGGGGTATAAGTATTGGACCCAAAACCCCAGACTTTAGATCACTTCTGGAACCAAGAGGAATCTCTGCTAAGGAAAAGAGCTGAAGAGCTGAGGAGGAGTGCTGCCTCTGTGCTTTGTTAGGCTATCCTGCAGTTGCTGCTTCTGCCTGTGAAAGGGGACAGTGGACTTTGTGGTATATTTCTGCTTGTGAAGACTTCCTCTACTAACATCTGGACTCTGCTGAGACTCCTGCCCTGCCAGGCAGTGTCCTATAGAGTCGATGGGCACTTGAAAGGTGAAGTTGGCAGACAAGAGCTGAACATCCACACACAGAACGCCGTGTGGGGAAATTTTCGACACACTATCTGCAACATGGCTGATAATGATGCGCTGTGCTGCCAGCCTCAAGGCTAAAATCGACACTCCACCTGCATCGCGGCTGGGAGATTGAAGCATCGTGGCTGGAGAAACGACCCGCAACACCCACTTGCGGCTGCTGATAACAATGCAAACCCCATGCAGTGGGGTTTTCTAACACCGTGCAACAGGATTTTCCATGCACTGTCCCTGGGCGTCACAGTCAACCCGACTCTGCGTGGATCTGAGGTGCCTCGTCCGGAAATCAACACATCGCTCTCTTGCGAGGGAGAAAAATGACGCATCGCCATCTTGACCGGAGCAGAAATGCCACACGGCCTCCCTTGCGAGGAAGGAATCGACGCATGTACGCTGGCCCGTGCTGATTTATTTTTGATGCAAACTAGATACTGTGTGCAAAATCATCGTTTCCATTGTTTTCTAAGGGGTTTGTCTCTTATTCTTCTAAAAATTCATATTTTATCTTGCGTATGTTGGATTTTTGTAATTTTGGTTTTGTTTGATTTAGATAAATATTGCCTATTTTTCTAAACTGGTGTGGTGTTCATTTTGTTGTGTTTTCACTGTATTATTGTGTATATTGGTACAAATACTTTACACATTGCTTCTTTGTTAAGCCTGCCTCCTTGTGCCAAGCTACCAAGGGGGTGAGTGGGGGTTGACCAGGTGTGTTTCTCCTTTGCCCTGACTAGAGTGAAGGCCTTGCTTGGACAGGGGGTAACCTGACTGCCTACCAAAGACCCCATTTCTAACAGCGGTCATACATAGGCAAAGCAAGGGCCGCCGAGGTTGAGGAGTCCAAAAGAGACGGTTAACATCCGTATCCAGGATTTTTGGCTCTCTTTTATCTCTTGACATCTGGACCCGAACAGGAGTATTCTTTGAATACTTTCCAATTTCAGAGTCTCACTTGTAGAAACCTAGGGCCAGATGTATGTAAAGTTGGGTTTGTGATTTCCTAATAGCAAATCTTAATGATTCGCTATTAGGAAATCGCAAACTGGGATGTATAACAGTGTGTTTAACACTGTTTGCGATTCCCAATGGGTTGCAAATGACCTCCCACATCAATATTCATGAGGTAGATTGCAATTTGGGAATGGTCACACTCACAGGGATGATGGCCTGCTGGGACAGCACACTGCCTATGGCTGCTTTTTAAATAAAGTAGTTTTTTTTAATGCAGCCCATTTTCCATATAGGAAAAGCAGTTGCATTTAAAAAAAAAAGAATTACAAGTTTTCTTTAGATTTTTTCAGAGTAGGCAGTGGTCGGTGGGACCTCTAGCTGCTCTGAAATAATATTTTTGCATGCATTCACAAAGTGGAAGGGGTCTCATGGGGACAGTCGCAAAACAGTCTAACATCCCCCTGCAACTTGCTATGAGGAAGGAACGCCCTTGGCTCGCCCCTTCCTAATAGTGACTTGCAAACCAATTTTGAGAGTCGGTAACAAGATACGTACTCACAGAAAAGGATTGTTAAATGGGGAAAAGCCCTTTCCCAGTCCCAAACAGCGCAATGTGCCGGGAAAAGGCTTTCATATTCGGAAGTGTGAGCGGGAGAGGGAGGCAAAGGACGCGGAGCGCAGTGGTTCTCCACGCTCCGTGCTCCCGAAACCCCCGTGAGACGAGACAGCACCCTTCCTCAGGTAGAGGCAGAGGCGCAGGAGTCCCGAGACGGAGCACGGAGATGGGGTACGACGGCTGAGAGGCTGCTCAGCGCTCCCGTAAATCCGCATGAGGCAATGTGGGGTAGGCAGTAGAGAGGGGAACGCGACCCAGAGCATGGCCTAGAGCACGGCGGTTTCCTGTGTTTCTTTCCTGGCAACCGGTATCTTGGAGCCAGCAGGAGGTCACAGGGGGAGCACTTTTGGAGTGCTTTGGAGCATGGCGATCTGAAGGCTCCAAGCGCTGAAGGCCTGATGACCTGAAGGCTTTTCCTTTCCTCTACCCCCCTGTACTTGTCCTTGAGTGTGACCTGGCACCTAGAAGTTAAGCGCTGATGCTGGTGCCTGTGTGGTGAGTGGGCAGCGAGGAGCTGTAGAAAGAAGCTGCATGGTGCCGACCGGCTTCAGCTCCTGGCTCGCATGAAATCTGCATCAGCAAATTGGTGCCTCCTAAACAGCGGTGGGTGACAGCGGCAGCAATAGTGGTAAGCAGCTGCAATTTGCAGTAGACTGTGCAGTAGACTGTGGCTGCAACTGTGACAGACTGTAAAACAGCAAGTGGTTGGCAAGTGGTTGGTGATCCAACCCGCCCCATTTTGTGATGAGCAGGAAGGATGCAGCTGGAGAGTCATGAGTATAGAGTACAGAGTGCAGCAGCAGCCCTGGGGGCAGCGACCGTCTGTCTGTCTTCAGCACTGTTCTGTTTTAAGCATCAGCGTCCTGTGTTCGGCGTGATCTTCATGCGATGTTGTCAGTGCTAGAGCCAGACCTGATGAGCCTGCTCTGATGAGATGAGCTGAGTGCTTCACCTGTTTATGTAGCGTTTTCTGGGCTCCCTGCGTGCTCTCTGTGCCTTCTGCGCGCCTCTTATTCCCAGGTAGGGGGGAGAGGAATTCACAAGTAAAGTCTTGGCAGTACCTAGTCTGGCCTCTCCTCTCTCTACTCTTTTGTGAGCCGATTGGCGCAAGGGAACACAATCCAAATTCAGTAGGAGGAAGTATAGCTGTGACCTCTCTTGGTGGGATCCTTGCGCTGGCCAGCGAGTCATAATCTGTTGGTCCTCCGGAGCCCCACACCTCAATAATTTTATATTTCCAAGAGTAAGCGGATATTGAGTGGACAGCTGGAGGTGAAAGCAAGTGTTGCACCCTTTGCGGGAGGAGGAGGGGGTATTGAGAGTACAAGGGAGGAGAGCACAAAGGGGTGAGAGTGTAAAGGGGCGAGAGATGGGCAGACGGAAGGAGGGGCTCCCCCAAGATAACCTTAAAATCAACAAAACTTTAGACGGCTTTCTACAAAAGACTGTTGGAGCCTTAAACAAGGAGACTGAGATGGCTGAGCATCGCCTATCTACTCTGGTATCACCGGCTCCTATCTCTCTATCTCCACCCCATCACAATTTCCCCCACAGCTTTCACAGCCTCCGCAGCCCCAGTACACGCAGATAAGTCTGGCCTTCCCTCCAGCTGACCATTCAGACAATGCCAGGGAGATTCCCTCTGCGGCCCTGGATGAGGCCACTGCAACAGAACTTGCACTGTCATTGCCGGGCCCCTTGGCTGGAGTACCAGTTCCTGAGCCAAAAGGAAAAAGAAAGCGTGATAATATTAACTTAAGAAACAAACGAGCTCGTACTATGAGCTCGACTAATTCTGGACTTGAACCTGGTAATGATGGGTCCAAAAAAACACAGGAGAGTACTACTGGTCCACTGGTGCTTGAGTACATAGTGGAGAAGCTCACTAAGAGATTGCGCCCTATTGAACTCCATTTGAAAGCCATTGAAGAGAAATTAGGGGGGTTTACTCAGCCCCGTGTGTCCGACACCACCCCTCGAGCTAATTCAAAACCCCACTGCCAGTCTTCAATTCTGGGACAATCTTCTGGCACGGGGGGCAAGGCTCCCTCACTTCAGCTGAGGGCCCAACGCTACCTAAGGGTTGTTGTATTCATCCCCGTCAATCCGAGGTGGGTTGGAATGCCAGACGGGGTCGTAATCCGGTGGAAGACTGTCCCAGTGATGTAGACATTGCTAATAGGGGAGTATGTGGTGCTGCTCTGATAACTAACTTAGGCCCAGATGAATGAAGCATTTCGTTTGCGACTTGAAAAATGCTTTTTGGGATGTACAAAGCCCAAACTGCAATTTGGTAACTTGCTACCGAATCGCAGTTTGGGTTTTGCAATTCGGTATTACGAAGGGGTGTGTCAAGGGCGTCCCTTCCCAATACCGAATCCAATTGGTATGTGTGATTGTTTTGTGACTGTGAATGCGGTCGCAAAACAATTGCAGTTAGCACCAGTTTCAAACTGGTGCTAACCCATTCGCAAATGGGAAGGTGTCCCCATGGGACCCCTTCCCCTTTGTGAATGGCAGTGCCAAAAATTTCAGAGCAGGCAGTGGTCCCACGGACCACTGCCTGCCCTGAAAAAATGAAAAGAAAACTTTTCATTTTTGTTTTTGAAATGCATCTTGTTTTCTTTAAGGAAAACGGGCTGCATTTTAAAAAAAATGCTTTATTTAAAAGCAGTCACAGACATGGTGGTCTGCTGTCTCCAGCAGGCCACCATCCCTGTGAGGGCGGCCATTGCCAATGGGGTCGCAAATTGCGACCCACCTCATGAATATTCATGAGGTAGGTCATTTGCAACCCCATTGGGAATCGCAAACAGTGTAAAGTACACTGTTGTACATCTGGTTTTGTGACTCGCAACTTGCGAGTCTCTAAGACTCGCAGTTTGCGAGTCGCAAAACCGGATCGTTGTACATGTGGCCCTTAGTGTCTAAGATGCCTAAAGCTTCTAATATCTATGAGCATCAATTAGTAAGCCCTCTAGTGACGGACCTGGAGTCTAGCAGAACCAGACCTGATAACCATGGGGCTCAGTTAGAAGTTCTACATCTACCCCCGGAATCTTGCCCATATATGCTTGTAATTACAAATGTTCCTAGGCTCCGAACGAATAGAGTGGAGACTTATATAGAGTTGAAAAGTAAGGTTATCCATTGGCTGCATGTTAATGCTAGATTTGCATTTATTATGGTACCTTCAATATTAATGGTGAGGAGGGTGGGATGGGTGGGCCTGCTGAATAGGCTTGGAGCGTGAGATTGTATTGTTATTAACTTTGACTCACCTGCCCTGGTCCAACAGATTTTCTTAAACTCCTGCAGAGCTAGCCCCTTAGTTGGAGGTGTTTCTTTGTGTAGACTCTCAACCTTCTATCCCTAGTACCTGAACTTGCCCCTAGTAGCTTGACATTTGACTCCAGAGGTCCCTCTTGTTTCCATGTGCACCATGTCTCACAGTCTGAATGTAGGCAACCTCCATCTTCTCTCCCAGACGCAGATTGACATATAGTCAAAGTTACACAGGGTATCCCTGGGAATATGAGGCTGAGATTAACCACTGGGGAGTGTATTACTTCTAGAGATAAGAAATTTGGGGAATCTAGAGTAAGTAGCCTGGGAGAAGAGGGGATTGTAAACGCGGACTTCATGGGTCCTACACAAATTGTACTGCTAGCCCAGAATGATACACCGGCCATTGCGCTTGGTTGGAACATGGCCGGTTCTGAATTCACTGGGATGTGCGATACCATTGAAGATAAAGAAGTTGGGGGACCGAGAGTGGGTAGTTCAGCGGCAGATCTAATGGGCAATCCAAACTCTACGAGCCCCACACAGATTTCACGACAAGCCCAGGATGATGCGCCGGTTACAGTCCTTAGTTGGAATATAGCCGGGCTTGAGTCTAAAATGTGAATTCCACACTGGCGCTCTTTTATAGATGAGCACAAGATATGCCTTTTCCAAGAGACATGGGTCCTGGAGCCCAAGCACAGATTCGGTTTTAAGAGTTTTTGGGTCCCAGCGTGTAAGGTGACTTCTGGAAGACCCTCTGTGGTTTACTTATATGGGTTAGCAATTCCCTCAAGTGTCAGGTTGAGGAAGTGGACATCGGTTGTGCTGACTTGCAAGGTTTAACATTATCCACCCAAAGAGAAAAACCCCTACTATTGGTGAATATATATAGCAAGAGTGTGGGCAGTAACTGGAGTCTGATGCTTTAACTGTTCTTGATAATATTTTATCTAGTAGATCCACTACCCATTACATCTTAATCATAGGGGACTTCAATGCTACTTTTGAGCCTTATTCTCTGGACCAAGAGCTTTACCAAGAAGAGGACATTCTCTGGGGTATCCCGCAATTAGCAATGAATAAAAGTCTCAGAATGAGCAGAACAGCTTACCAAATTGTTGATATTACACTTGCATATGGTCTCCGCGCTTGTATTGGTCGCTCCTGCTCATATGCTAAACTTTGTCCCACTTTTAGACATGGAGCTTATAGGAGCTATATTGATTACCTTATATAAGATATTCGTTTGTGGGGGCATATGGTCGATATGGTGGTAAAAGAACATGAAGAATGCGACCACAGGCCGTTGATTCTATCTATTAGGGGACTGCTGCCCACAATAGAGGCCCCTGATTCCAGGGACTATGTGCAGCAGCTTACCATGACAAATAACAAACGGAATGTCAAGTGGGATGTTGTTAATTCCTCTCCAGGCTCCCTTTCATCAATATATAGCCTTCTGGCAGACCAAACGGAGCATATGCTCCATTTACTTGAGGATGATAATACGCTCCTGGTTGCTCATATGGAACTATTCAACTCTTTAAAAAAATGTTTTACTAAAGAAGCAGTTGCTAAAACAAGAAACAGGTGTAGCGAGAGGTGGTTCAATCATTCATGCAGGGAAGCCAAGCACAAATTACTGAGGGACCTGAGAAGGGGGATCAGAGAGCCAATAAAACAGTCAAGAGAGAGCTATGGGGGTAACTCTCCAAGGCACGAAGAAGTTGGGAGGAGAAATGATGGGCTGATCTCTTGGAGGCTGCAAGAGCTAATGATGCCTCCAAGTTTTGGAAGCTGATTTCAAATGATAGTGGTGATTCCCGGCCCTTGCCTGGTACTTCAATTCTCCCAGCAGTATGGGTAAATCATTTTGGGTCACTTTACTCAGGGGTAAATGAACCTAATTTCAGGGAACTGATCAGCATTAGAGAAATTGGTGTTCCTCCAATCAAGTTCTCCCAAGCCGAAACTAAGGCAGCAATAGCTTCCCTCAAGTGGGGAAAGGCCCCAAGTCTCGCTAAAATACCTGGCGATCTTTACAAATCAAACCTCCGATATCTGGGCCCCCTACTTGAACAAGGTTTGTAACGCAGTTGGCGCAGGAGCACCTATTCCTTGCCCGTGGAGGGGAGCTGAGATAGTTCCCCTTTTTAAGAAAGCTAGTCCGTGCGACCCTTTCTATTATAGTCCAATAAGCCTACTCGACAACTTTCCAACTTTCAAAACCTTTTTGCGAAGCATATTTTGTTTCATTTAGAAGAGTGGATTACAGAGAGTGGGGCCATTTCTGATTTACAGGCAGGTTTTAGACCTGAGGTTAACACAATAGATCAAGTCCAGAGGTTTTTGGCAACTAAATGGAGGACTGTGGATATCAGAGTTGGAAACCTATATGTGGCCTTTATTGACTTTCGAGCGGCCTTTGACCTGGTATCCAGGAATAAATTATGGCTGACACTGACCAACATGGGAGTCCCTAAATGTCTTTTGAACCTTATTGTCCGACTTCATGAAAGCACTTTTGCACGAATCAGGAGTGGCAAGGATGGTGATTTAACAGATCCAGTTATTATTGAGAGAGGAGTAAGGCAAACCTGTGTCCTTGCCCCTACCCTCTTTCTTTTATATATAAACAACTGTATTAAGTTTTTAACTAATTGTAACAACGATTCACCTAGGCAGGCAGGTAAGAAAATCCCAGGATTGCTTTATGCGGATGATACCATCATCGTGGCAAAATCACCCCTGGGATCGCAAAATCTGGTTGACCAATTTTGTTTATTTTATAGAGACTTTGGCTTGGAAGTCAATGTCGGGAAAACTAAGTTTATATCTGCAGCTCACGAAAGAAGAAAGTGAAAGCTAGTATAGTAGTGAATTCCATTCCATTGGAAAGGGTCAATGAGTTTGATTATTTGGGTATTAGGCTGATGGACTCAGGTAGATGGGATGCACACATCAGAAAAGGAGCACATATTATATGTCAAAGAGGAGGGGCTTTGGGACGTAAAGCCAGAGCTGTAGTTAGTCTCCCATTAAACCCCATTGCAGAAATCTACAAAGTTCAGATCCGGGGCGCTGCACTGTATGGTGCAGAGCTATGGGGATTTCAAAGACAGCTGGATGTCCTACAAATTAAAGAGAATGATTTTATTAGATATATAGCTAGGACTGGGAAGGGTCTCTCATGTATTTTTCTGTAAGCAGACAAAAGTATCCAAACCCTTCTGTCAAGAACAAAAGGGACATCATTCCTTTCAAAAAGCACCTTTTCTAAATATGAAAACACTTTTGTTTTATCCAAGCACTCATCCCAAAACTTAGAAAGTCCTGATAAACAAGAAATAAGGTCTGTCACAACACCATAAGGCAGTTTAACTCCACAGGCATTTTCAAACATGGTTTGCGGTGTTTCCTTTAATTCTCTATACAATAAAAAATTACACTTTTAAATCGTGCACATCCAATCTCCAATTCCACTCCCAGACTGACGACTCTATGCCAAAATGTTTTGCTTTCACTAATGACCGAGCTGACAAAAATCTCTGGAATGCACTTCTTAGATTAAAGAAGACATTTATTATTATTTCACCACGAGGTTCCTGAGAGAGGAGATTAGTAGTTTGGAGGCACACGTTTAAAAATAGTCACAGCAATGAATGGAAAATATATCAAAGTGATTCTCAACTGCAATGTACACAGCAAATATATATGATTATATTAAAGCATAATTGCCAAGCAAAGAATAAAGTCAAAATTAATCACCCTAGGGCCTATCACTGTTCTTCATCTTTCTCATGCCAGCAAGTTGATGACCCCTCGCTGCTGCCCAGGGACACCTTTTATAGATTAAATAATGAAAAAGCCTTCTGAAAGGCCCTTCCCTCTCAGAAGTGAATATTCAAAACATGCTGGCTACTGTAGGTCAGAGTTTGAAGAAACAACGTTGAAAGTTGGCCAAATTTTCAAGGCTCTCTCTCCCAAGGTCGAGTTCTCCCCTGCACTAAAGAAAAACACAAAATATGCGCTTCCTTATCATGCTATCGTGTTCGGTAAGAGAAAATACGAAAAACACAAGCTTAGTTTACCATGTGGAAAAACACAGCTCACCTGCAATGTCTCACTGCAATGTCTAACGCCACGATAAAGCCAATTGGCAGCTAAACTGAATACAAAATGTAATGTCTAACGCCACGATAAAGCCAATAGGCAGCTAAACTGAATACAGAATGTAATGTCTAATGCCATGTTAAAGCCAATAGGCAGCTAAACTGAATACAAAATGGTATGTGCTACTGGTGAACATTGAACATCTAATATGCACAGTGGTGAAACACAAAGTCAGTGGTCAAACATACTTATTTTCACTACAGTCCCCTATATAAGAGTCGAAGGGAAAAATAGATGATCACGTTGTGCAAGGCCTTGTTTTTTAATGATCGTGCCAATGCTCATAGAATTTGCAAATATGACCCGTCCACACTGGTAGTAAGTGCGGTTACTAAATATTTGTCAGCAGCTTGGTCCATTCGCCATAGGGCTATTACAGTACCAGGTTTCAGTGTTTAGCCCGCATCATGGGTAAAGTACTATTTCACCACGTGGTTTTGACAGGGCTTTGGAATAGATCTCTTTCAGTCAATATGTGGGTAATCATTCTGTGTTTCTGCTATTTTATCACTAGTGTTAGCCGCAAACAGTTATTTTTGTGCACTTGTTTGGTATTTGTGACATTTCACATGAATCTGATATCTGTTTTAAGTTATGATATAAACTTTCTACCACACTGTGCATGTGTCTTTAATGATTTGACAGTGCTTATATTTGCTTATATGATTGTGCAGGTAGTAGGCTCCCTTTGTCAAAGTATGTTATCTAATGTATAACAAAACTGTATCACTTTATAACATCAACTTAACACTTTAAATCTTGGGTCAGACAGTTTGTTTTTATCTTGATGATGGTATTATCCGGGAAATTTGAATCTGTAACCACCTTTCATAGTTTTGCTAGCTTTCAAATATTTGTATTATTCTAACATTGTGACACAGACGTTTTAGAAACCTTGGTATTTAAATGTCAAGTTATGTTCCAGGAACAATGGTGGACTATAGTAGGCTAAGGCCTATGATTGATTTTTTTATTGCTAGTATTTGAAGGTTTTAGAGAAGCTATTTTTAATTTTAAACTTTATTTTAAGCCAGTGTAAAAGCACAATGATAACAAATGCACTTTCTTTTTTTACTATTTTATGTGTAACTTTTATGACCTATGGTCGAAATAAAGTATGATTTGACTTGACTTTGGCTTTCATATATCTGACCTCTAGAGCGCTGCAGTTCCGGCAAACTCTTACCACTGCCGTTTAATTTCATAGGCCCTGTTAACAAACTGTAGCAGAGCCATGGAAAGCAGCTGGTGTGATTGTCTCTTAGGTTAAGAAAGGTGAGTTGATCGCCAAATTAAACCATCAGGGGCATCTGGAGGCAGCAAGTCTATTTATGATTCCATTGTCTATATTGCTTGATTTTGCTCATGATATAGGGTCACTGTAAGGAAATGCCTCCTTGGCATGGTTACCCCCTGACTTTTTGCCATTGCTGATGCCAAGTTATGAATTGAAAGTGTGCTGGGACCCTGCTAACCAGGCCCCAGCACCAGTGTTCTTTCCCTAAACTGTACCTTTGTCTCCACAATTGGCACAACCCTGGCACTCAGTTAAGTCCCTTGTAACTGGTACCCCTGGTACCAAGGGCCCTGATGCCAGGGAAGGTCTCTAAGGGCTGCGGCATGTCTTATGCCACCCTAGGGACCCCTCACTCAGCACATACACACTGCCTGCCAGCTTGTGTGTGCTGGTGGGGAGAAAATGACTAAGTCGACATGGCACTCCCCTCAGAGTGCCATGCCAACCTCACACTGCCTGTGGCATAGGTAAGTCACCCCTCTAGCAGGCCTTACAGCCCTTAGGCACAGTGCACTATACCACAGGTGAGGGCATATGTGCATGAGCACTATGCCCCTACAGTGTCTAAGCAAAACCTTAGACATTGTAAGTGCAGGGTAGCCATAAGAGTATATGGTCTGGGAGTTTGTCATACACGAACTCCACAGCACCATAATGGCTACACTGAAAACTGGGAAGTTTGGTATCAAACTTCTCAGCACAATAAATGCACACTGATGCCAGTGTACACTTTATTGTGAAATACACCCAGAGGGCATCTAAGAGATGCCCCCTGAAAACATACCCAACTTCCAGTGTGGGCTGACTAGTTTTTGCCAGCCTGTCACACACCAGACATGTTGCTGGCCACATGGGGAGAGTGCCTTTGTCACTCTGTGGCCAGGAACAAAGCCTGTACTGGGTGGAGGTGCTTCTCACCTCCCCCTGCAGGAACTGTAACACCTGGCGGTGAGCCTCAAAGGCTCAAAGGCTCACCCCCCTTGTTACAGCGCCACGGGGCATCCCAGCTAGTGGAGATGCCCGCCCCTCCGGCCACTGCTGCCACTTTTGGCAGCAAGGCTGGAGGAGATAATGAGGAAAACAAGGAGGAGTCACCCCCAGTCAGGACAGCCCCTAAGGTGTCCTCAGCTGAGGTGACTCTTACTTTTAGAAATCCTCCATCTTGTAGAAGGAGGATTCCCCCAATAGGATTAGGGATGTACCCCCCTCCCCACAGGGAGGAGGCACAAAGAGGGTGTAGCCACCCTCAGGGCCAGTAGCCATTAGCTACTGCCCTCCCAGACCTAAACACCTCCCTAAATTGAGTATTTAGGGGCTCCCAGAACCGAGGAAGACAGATTCCTGCAACCTAAAGAAGAAGAAGGACTGCTGACCTGAAGCCCTGCAGTGAAGATGGAGATGACAACTGATTTGGCCCCAGCCCCACCGGCCTGTCTCCCTACTTCGAAGAAAACTGCAACAGCGACACATCCAACAGGGTCTAGCGACCTCTGAAGCCTCAGAGGTCTACCCTGCATCTAAAGGACCAAGAAGCTCCCGAGAACAGCGGCCCTGTTCAAGAAACTGCAACTTTCTGCAACAAAGAAGCAACTTTTAAAGACCACACGTTTCCCGCCGGAAGCGTGAGACTTCCCACTCTGCACCCGACGCCCCTGGCTCGACCTGCGGAAAACTAACACTACAGGGAGGACTCCCCGGCGACTGCGAGCCCATGAGTAGAAAGAGTTGACCCCCCTGACCCTCCACAGCGACGCCTGCAGAGGAAGTCCAGAGGCTCCCCCTGACCGCGACTGCCTGCTTCAAGGAACCAGACGCCTGGAAACCACACTGCACCCACAGCCCCCAGAACCTGAAGGAACTGAACTCCAGTGCAGGAGCGACCCCCAGGCGACCCTCTGCCTAGCCCAGGTGGTGGCTACCCCGAGGAGCCCACCCTGTGCCTGCCTGCATTGTTGAAGAGACCCCCGGGTCTCCCCATTGATTCCTATTAGAAACCCGACACCTGTTTGCACTCTGCACCCTGCCGCCCCTGTGTCGCTGAGGGTGTACTTTCTGTGCCTGCTTTTGTCCCCCCCCGGTGTCCTACAAAACTCCCCTGGTCTGCCCTCCGAAGACACGGGTATTTACCTGCTGGCAGACTGGAACCGGGGCACCCCTATTTCCATTGAAGCCTATGTGTTTTGGGCACCACTTTGACCTCTGCACCTGACCGGCCCTGAGCTGCTGGTGTGGTAACTTTGGGATTGCCTTGAAACCCCAACGGTGGGCTACCTTGGACCCAACTTTGTACCCTGTAAGTGTTTTACTTACCTGTGAACTTAACATTTACTTACCTCCCCCAGGAACTGTTGATTTTTGCAGTGTCCACTTTTAAAATAGCTTATTGCCATTTTTGTCAAAACTGTACATGCTATTGTGATTATTCAAAGTCCCTAGAACCCCTGAGTGAAATACCTTTCATTTAAAGTATTGTTTGTAAATCTTGAACCTGTGGTTCTTAAAATAAACTAAAAAAAGATATTTTTCTATATAAAAACCTATTGGCCTGGAATTTGTCTTTGAGTGTGTGTTCCTCATTTATTGCCTGTGTGTATACAACAAATGCTTAACACTACCCTCTGATAAGCCTACTGCTCGACCACACTACCACAAAATAGAGCATTAGAATTATCTCTTTTTGCCACTATCTTACCTCTAAGGGGAACCCTTGGACTCTGTGCATGCTATTTCTTACTTTGAAATAGTATATACAGAGCCAACTTCCTATAGTCACTCATTGTGGTTGAAATGTCACTCATAATTGCACTGAAATTATGAAAATGTCACACAGAAGCAATCTGAAACCTTGGCAGCCAAGCTGCTCGTACCCTTACCTTTAGTACAGTGAACTGGAACAAATCTTATATGTTTATGTATGGACCTATGTAAAGCGCTCTGTCACCCATTCTGGGCCTCTTAACGCTCCATACAACTTTAAAAATGAAAAAATAGTACAAGTCCGAACAGGGCGCACGTGATCAAAGGAGGCCCGTTAGGAGACAAGGTTGAAAACGCCATACTGCGCCATATGGCTTCAAGGGTTGACGTATTTAACATAACGTACAGCGATGGAGAAGGCCCGCGAAGAAATACTGTTTGGATGAATCCTCCTGTGCCTCCACGAACTTCTTCCGGTATAACACTTTAGAAAAGAAGACTGAGCCCACCATTGACACGATAAACTATTGGTCTCTAGCTCCCTCTTGTGAGGGAGACTGGAATACAGCATGAGATTTTGATGGAAAATAAAAAACTTCCCACCTCTTATCTGCATCACCAGCCGCGGATTCTTAGCAAGCGTTAACCCACGAAATAAAGCCAAAGCAGTAGTTAGTATGCAATCCTCACCGGAAGAAAGAAAATAAAATGTGAATTTCTGCATTCCGACTTTGCACAAGTTAATGGAGCCGAATGTCATTTCCTGTACACATGCAGGCTTTTTATAAAGTCGCAGTTGAACATAAAATATACCTTTGGATGCGACTGTAAGTTTTATTCTGCTGGTATTTTTTATATGGTATACGATTTCGGGGTAAATTATGTTTCCATTTGCCTCCTTCCAGAAGTCACAGGTCCTTTTCACAGGATCCAATGGGTCTGTCTGTGGCTGAACCTATTGAGCAGATTTTGGCCTCCTGCTGAGTTTGTTTAGCGCATTGAAGCTACAAAGTAGGCGTCGCTTGGTTAATAGTTGTAGCGTCTTATATTCTAAATGTGTTTGGAATTTCTGGTGCAACCCTCGCCAACAGCAAGGCAGCGAGGGGTGTGAACTAGCAGACCTCGTGCAAATATTTCACAGAGCAAGTTTTTTTTTTTTTTTTTATCTGGGGAATATCCTACAGCACGTTTTTTTTGTTTTGTTTTTTTAACTAAGGGACGCTTTTGTAGCAGTGCAGCAGTTTTAAAAGCATGGCAGTTACTTGTATATCTAACAATTTTCAGGCAACAATAAAAGTGCCAAGATAACTCTGATGATTAATGTACATGCTGGAGAGAGAGGAGTTTTGCCAAGTGGCAGTTTTGACTTACCCAAGGTAGTGCAGAAGGTTAATACGCCTGCCGCAAAAGACTGTACTATGCAGATCACAAAACATTTTTTTATCTGCATAGCTCAGTGGGATACCTCATTTGTGATAGAGGTCCTTTTGTTACTGTGCAGTTCATAAATTACGATCATAATCTAGCATAGTGAGCTGTGACCTGCCATAAAGAGCTGCTTACAAACTACATGGTAAAAAAGGTTTATTTGGGTAAAAATAAATTAATAAAGTCAATCCTAACCACTGTGTTATGTTCTGAAGCCTGAGTTTATGCTTCTCCAGACCAAACACTGTTAAATGCCTACCAGTACGGAACATCTGTGAATCCTACACATTGTAGTGCACGTTGTCAACATTTTCTACACGCTAATTTGCATACATTAGATTCATTGTCTCTGCATGTGGGTGTGATCTAAATTGCTCAATCATCCTACACTGGTAAGAGAGGCACTATAAAACAAATGAAATACATGTGAGAGAAAGGCTATGGCGAGATGAGAGGAACTGTTAGAGGGTATTGGCGAGGGAGTTATTGAAGAGCCCCAATAAAGATTGCCATATCCTGGTGCTCAGCAAGATCATTAAGGTCATATCTATGCTTTAAAAACGAATACAATTAAATGTCTAATGAAAAATGTGTTGTAAAATGCACAGTTTTTGCATTTTTCTCCAAATATTCTTTGGGGGGAGAACCCCAAAGCAAGCCCAGTGCTTAATTTGTGCTTATTGTTGCCGGTGCTGAACACCAGCACTCATTTTTGAGGGCCGGGGCTTATTCTTCTGCCTCAAGCATTTGCTGCAAGCAAAAGACACATACGGGAAAGACGGAGGAAGAGAAAAAGGAAAAAGCGTCACTAAGGTAGAAAGAAGAAAGCTGCCAGAGTCAGCTGAAGGGACAGGGAGTGTCTTTTAACGGATTGAAGAGGCCCGAGAAGGCTTTAAGATTATGCTGCCTCTGTATTCAATGCTCGCACATTTAAATGCAGCAGCCGTGTGTTAAGAGGAGGGTTTTGGGAACCAGCACCTTTTTATTTACAAATTAAGCACTGAGCAAGCCTCTCCCCCAAGCCCTATTGTAGTGGTCACGCTCGCTTGCCATGTACCCTATGGGGGCTGGTCTGACAAATTTGTCAGGGCTGCTTTGGGTTACCAGTTCGGCCCTGGAAGGTGTAGGCACTATTGGAAATGAAATGAGCTCCTAGGCTGGCAGGAATAATGGTTATGTCTTCCTGGTACCCACTTGGCAGGAGAGGAGAACTGAACCTTGTATCATCAGTCCTGCTGATGACATGGCACACCTAGGTTTAAAAGGTCCACGAACCAGGGTTAGCAGTTTTATCATATTCCGGAAGACGGAGCATGCCAGACACAACATATTTTTACCATTTATCATTCTTCTAAACTGTCTCTGACCTGCATGTCTCTTCTGTGTAAGAGAGGAGTACATTAAAAAATGTGTGCCTTTTACAGTGTATTTTTGATAACAAATCAGTATGCCCTTTCATTTTGCCCTTGTTCAGTGCATTTTAATTTGTACCTTCCTTTCTTCTACCCCCTCCCCCTACTTGTATTCCCCTCTATCTTGGCACATGTATGATGCTTCCTAGCAGTTTGCATCTATCCTATTGGACAGTTCTGCCATAACTTGCGCCAGGCTTTGGTTCTGCCATGTTATCCGGTGATCCCCTGTGATTCCTGTGACGCTGATCACCTATTGCACAAACTGGAAGCAATTACCCACAAGCACTTTTCCATTCTTAGTCCCCTGGTCTTACACAACTGGTGCAAACTAGTTGATGGTTTACAACCAGTTAAGCAGTTGCAAAGGTAATATCTGCATATTTTGGAGAATTGTTAGCAACGAGAAGCTGCTCTGTCTGCCTCAGAATCACGAACTGTTGCAATATGAAAGTCACAGTAACTGTTTTTGGCATTTATGCGGACACAAACCTGGCCAAATGTACACTGCTATGTTTGTGATTGGCTATTAGTGTTAGCCAAATACAGCTGATCAAAATAGAACCTAGTAAGTGCACTCTGACCCTAGTGTGATCTGGGTGACTCTCACGCAATGCACTTGGATCTGGTACGACCACAAGTGCAAGGTATTGAAAAGACAACATTAAGAAGCAGATGAATGAGCTTGTTTCATTCTTCATGATCTTGACGCCGTAAAATAATAAACTGAGAAGCAAACCAAGAATCAAACTGGCCAATATAAAAATTCATCTGATCCTAAAAAAGATGAGTTTCTTGACCCATTCCATTTCATGTTACTGAAGACACAATGCAACAGTGGTGAGAAGGAAGTTCTGCTGCAGTCTACATTGTATCAGCAGAAGAGGGAAGAGCTTCTCAATTGTTTTTTTTTAATACGGTAAAACACTTAGTTACGCTATCTATGATTAACTTCTCAAAATTGAGTGAAAGCCTCCTTGATGCCACTTTGGGGCATCACATGAAACAATGACCATCATTAGCAAAACCTTCCAACAGGACCACATTATCTGTTTGTGACAATACCCATAAGTCTTCAAGTCTGTCTTTTTACATTACTTGACATACTTCCAAGAGATCTCCTATGGAATTGTTGAAGACGCAGACTTTCTCTGTGCAGGCTTCACTGTCCTTTTGGGGAAGGGGCTTGGCAGACCCGAACTTTGAAAATAATTAACTGGTGGCTCAGTTGCAGAGGGATGTGCTCTGAATTGCAGATCCTTCTCCAGTAGAGACAGTTCAGGTTGGGGAGTCCCTCAGAAGCAAATCACTCCTGGCAACAGTGACCTTTGCCCCAGCCCTCAAAGTGACTACAAGTATTCTTGTGGAGGTGGCTAATCACTGCTGGCACAGAGTTTTTTAGAAAACAGACACAAAGGGCGCTCACTCCCAACCTCCCACTGTGGAGTATTACTGAGCTCAGGAAAGTAGTCTCGGCCATTGACTGGTGCACTTGGTAAGGTGCAGGCTCCCTTAAACTAGGCGGCCTTTACGAAGAAAGGAAGGAAGGTCTCACCCCAACATATCTGACTAGATGCATTGCTGATATCAGTAGGTGCGGATTTTCAGGACGTGAGGTTCAGATGGTAGCTTGACCTCAACAAAGAAATGTCAGATCAAAAGTGGAACAAGGTATTGACTTATACCAAAACAGAGTCAAGAAACACAAGCTTTGAAGTGATACAACACAGCATTATTCACCATACATATCTGAAGAGGTCCTGGCTAAACTCAATATGCCATGAAAACAAAGCAGACCTTTTGCATAAGTTTTGGTCATGCAGAAAAAGACAATAATTTTCGGTACACATTAGGGCCACTATTAGGCATGTCACAAACACACAGGATGAATGCTCCCCGGACTTATTTTTGTTGGCTACGATAACAAGTGGAAATATGAAACCACGCTTTATGACTTGACACTTATATTAGATAATAGACTCCTAGCCCAGAGAGGGAAAGCGTCAGATCCACCCATGCGGGAGCAGTGAAATATGGAGCTGGTTAAATTGACAGAAGCAAAAAGGCGTCTGTTAGCAAATTTACAGAGGTCGCATCATGACTGTAGTCATGTTACACAATGGGGCACACACCAATGCTGAATATGCCTAAAAAGGATGTTGGGAAGCCCCATTTATTGATGTGACCTGACTTGCAGGGTGATCCTTAACTGCAATTCCTAATGTAGTCATCTGGGGAAATGTTTGGGATGTTGGTAAATTATATAGATCAAGTAACTATGATATCTTTTCTGTTTCCCGCCTCTATTTTGGGTTGATCCATCACATACTCCTGGCTAGATGTACTATTATGTGTTATATTGTTAACACTCGACCAAGGGGAGTGCGTTGTATGATACCAACACCTTGATGAGCCTACTTGTTAATAGAAATACACCTCTAGTTGGAGAGTTTACTACAAGCCTAAGTACATGCCAACTTTAGTGATGTTTATTGTAATAGTTGCTCTGAACGTATTCAAACCCCTTTCTTCCTTCTGTTTTCTCCCTTTTCTTCATTTCTTCCTTTCCTACCTCCCCCCCCCCCCTTTCCTTTTTGATGCTTACTCCTCTGGCTGTGCTGTGGTATGAAACTGCAGCACAGTGGTTGCAAGGGGGGAATCGGCTCTTGCAACCCCTTTACGCTTATATATTTGTAACACATGGAATATCTGTTGGAACGTAGTTGAAACAACTTTGTTGCTGTTACTTGTTGATGTCTGAAATCATGTAAAAACGTACATAAACAAAACAAGAACCTTGATGCCTTCCCATCCAAGCTTTCCCCAAATGCCAAGTCAGCAGAATCCACTCTGGACACCAAACTCCCTTCAAGGAATTGTTCGGATCGGGCCGTTCTGTTGGTCTCTTTTCAGCCGCGGGTCACCGGTCAGCGCCCGCATCTCCGTGAGATGTTAAGCTGCACCCCGCAGAGCCACTAATCCCCTCATCCAGGCTTTGACGGTGGAGGCTGCAACCAGTCAACGGGTCCCAAAGGTGTCCTCAGAGAGTTTCACCTTTGTTTAAAGCTGCTTTCTGTGCCTCTCCAGCGAATCGATGGGCTGATAAGAATTGGTCGTAGTCACTGAATGGGTTTCCTGGTAGCGGTGTGAGATATCTCAGTAGGTGAATGACCCCGCTGCAGAGACGGCCATGCAGCCCGCAGGCCACGTGCTGTAGTTATGCTTTCGAGAGACGTTTGGAGTTCTGTTGCTTTTCATGTACCTGTTGATATGAAGGGAAGCCCGCACTGCTGCTACATGTACTATGTCTCATGCAGCCAATACTGCACATGCGTTGTTATCCTGTGTGTAGGGAAAGCTTGCAGGACGGCTGCCTACGACGGTGCCTGTTCGGAGACAGCGGAGTTTGCGCTGGCGTCACCTGCCCATCCGTACCTGTTGTGTGTGAGGGAGGCATGCACTGCGCAACCAATGTGCAACCTGTCCATCTGTGAGGCGGGCCTGCACCGCCCTCGCCTACACTGCACCTGTTGTCTGTGTGTGAACGGTGATTGGAATGGTGGTGATTGTTGTGCTGTGGGGTCGGTCGTATACAACATTGAGTTCACATCTCTGAAATGACACAAATACGATTTATAGATGTTATGGTCTAACAGGATCAAGAAGCCGTCGCTGACAGAAACTGTGAATTGCGTTATTGTAGCTTCTATACTCCATCCTCAAGAACCATCTGCCGGATTCACAGTTCGTAACAATAAAGAGAATAACGCCCGTGGAACAGGCTTTTGTGGATTTGCTGGAAGAATATAAAGAAAGATTTGTAAATAGTGCCTATCCCCAGAAGATTATATCAGAAGGAGTAGAGCGTTTAGAAGTAACAAGCCGAGAATCCTTGCTCATGTCATCAAAGAAAAAAGAACAAACTGGGTTTACGTTTGTGTCTACATATTCTGCTGAGAGTACTAAGATCAACTGCATTTCTGCTTGTAACTGTCCTTGTGGTTTGTTATATAACAAGAGGTTACAGTAATAATTATAGAACACAAACGTTATATATACACGCAATAAATAGCAAAACACAAGCATGGCCTCTCCTTGGCTTGAGGCACCTCAAAATATTTCCCTATTAATATTTCAGGTTTTGGAGGTTATATTACTGAAACTAGGAACAGACAATTCGAACAAATTGTAACAAGGCGAAATTCATTGGATTAAATTATTACAGACATTACATCCATGTGGAATGAATGACAGACGGGAACAGGCATATTACTTATGATTATAATTTTTGTCTATACTTTAAATATATTTGCTTTACTTATCTTTTGCAATTGTGTTTATTGAACCCAAATGCATATGTTTGATTTCATAAGATCATCTGATACATTGTGGTATGTTTACAATTTTGAAAAAACATATTGTGAACTTTTGATTTTTAAGCATTTGGGTAAAATATCACAGTGTGGTTTTCCGCAACTGAAATGACAATTCTATAAGATATGATTTCACTGATTAAATGCTTCATCGATGGTTTATTCTAAGGCAAGATGGTAACTGTGTTGAGCTATCCATCATTTTAGTAGCAAGACAAAGGTAACGTTGATCATATGCATTGGTTTATATTTTTTGGTTGGAACATGTTGGCATTTTACTAGAAAAGGTTGTTTGAACACACATTTTACACCTCATATCTGAATATGATGCTTAGGAAAGGTAAAGCCCAGGACAGGAAATATGGCGTCCCAGTAACATCGAGTAATCCAGTAGCCCAATGTCATACCGCAGATCTCCGCCACACCTCTAACTTTCTAAGAATGTGATGTGAACTTTTATTACTCCAGTATTGGAACTTTCATAGATTTGCATGCTTGAATCATTCCCCGTCATTGAGATGGGAGTCCCACGGTACCTTGTAACAGCAATGTAATGATAAGCATAGACTAGAAAGGACCTACGCCCTTTAATCTTCTAATGTTTCATAGTTGTTTTAAAGAAGAACCCAGACTTATGTATTAACCAATAAGGTTGCTTTGCCCGATAGAACACTCATGTGAGGAGCTCCAGCCCCGCAAATGTCCTATCTCACATAATGCTAGGGAGTCTCTACTGAGCTCTGCTCAGTTATACCTGTTCTAAACTATTTGAAACCTTTCTTTTACTTCAGAGAACATACAGATTTACTCTTAATAATATCATTTGTTTGGTATTTTGGACTTCAAATCTGACTTCATCATGTTAGACAAGGAAAAGAAGAGCCCAATAAGGACCTGTGGTACCTGCAGTAAGAAGAGGCTTCATTTGAATGATCCTCACAAGGACTATATATACTGCCTTTATCCAGTGCATAAGGCCAAGGAATGTAAAGTATGTTATTCCTTTTCCACTAAAACTCTGAAGGACCGTGATAGATTGCTGCTGTTATGGCTCCAAAAACTTAAAACTAGGAAGGAGCTGGTGTTTGTTGATGACAGTGAGGACTCTTCAGAGTCCTCAAAAAGATCGCAAAAGAGAGGTCACCCCTTTCTCACTCCTCTCTATAGCAGCCTAAAAAAATCCACACATGTGTCTCACAGAGGATGCAGTTCTTCCAAATCTCCTCAGGAAGGTAAGGTTTCTTCCAGGCCATGAGAGAAAAAGGAACCATCTATCTCCTCAAAAAGGCTGGAAAAATCTAAGTCTGAACCGCTTACATCACCTCCTCAGGTTTGAAACTCCCTTAAGAAACCTTCATCTGTACCATCTACTGACAGACTGTCGACAAGCGTCTCTTCGTCATTGCAAATCACGTCGTTGGCGCTGTCAACTACGAAGACATACATGGCAGCATGTATGACAGTTAACACGAGCACCATTTCTACATTGTCTATGAGCTCATCTTTCTCGATGACGTCATCCTCGTCGACGACTCTTACACCTAGATCATCGATGCTGAAGATTACCCTCACCTTGTTGTCGATGGCATGAAAGACAGTTCCTACGTCAACGACGGCTCCACCGTCGACAACGATGGTGCCAACAATGATGGTGCCAACGATCCTTTCAATGGAAGACACCGCTTTCGCTGCATCGTTGCTTGGAGCCTTGTCAACGACCTTGTCGATGATCCCATTGATGAGAAACAAAATTCCAAAACAAGAGCAGATGAGACTTTTGACTCCTGCACGTACCTCTCCAAGCAAGGTGCTACCATTGATACCAACCTACCTGTTGGAGGAAAACGAATCGAATGAGGAGGGGCCTTTTGGGGTTGTTCGACCTCTTAAGAACAAAATCACTAACAATATGAGGAGGAAATGGCATGTCTGTCTTCCTCATTAGTTACAGATCTACAATTCATGTTCACAGATTACAAAATCTGGTCAGAAGAGCCTGCAAAAGAGCACGCAATAACAATAGGGACCAGTTACCTCAACCACGTGCAACCAAACCTGACATGTAACAAATAGTGTGCGTTACTACCTTGAACCCGCTATCTAACAGGATCCAGAGAATCATTAAAGAAGATTAGAAGAGCCTGACGTCTTGTGGCTTACCTTTCCAGCAGCCGTTACATGCCTACAAGAGAGCCACGAATATACGGGATATGGTCCACACAAGACCCAAAGAAAAATCCCACACCAGACAGACTACACTCTAGCATTTACCCCCACCAACAGGCCACCACCCCTGTGGCAATTGCAGTGTCTGTCGGTTGACTCATAAATCCACAACGATAAACTTAGACCCAAAGACCCCATGGGTACAAAAATCTCTTACTAACTGCAACAGTAAGAACGTGAGTTACCTGATTACATGTCCCTGCCAACTCAAATATGTGGGAATGACCACCAGGAAGGTCAGCACAAGGATCTGTGAGCATAGGAGCACGATCTGTTGTAAACGTGACGCTACCAAGCTGACTAACCATTTCCTCTCGAATAACCATTCCCCAGATGAATTATCCTGGACTGTCTTAGAGCAACTGCCTCCAACGACTATCAACATGACGCAGAAACGGTTCCTGGCTGAACAGTTCTGGGTCTGGAGATTACACGCAGACATTGACGGTCTGAACGATGAGATCCCCTGTTTCTCACTCAACAAATGAGTTTTTTCTTCCTTTTGCCACTCTGACCCCTTCCGTTCCTCCTTCTGTGTTCTTGTCCCCCTTCTACTCCCCTTCCTGTCGTCTTCCCCACTGGTCTGTTTGTTGCCATCCCCCCTCTTTTTTCCCCCTTATCCTGTCCTTCCTACCTCATTTTCATGTCTGTTTGTGCCTAATTCTTAATTGTAAATTTTTTATTGTTATTGTTATTTCTATTCATCTTTCTGTTTAATTTATTTTTATTATTATTTTTATTCCACTTTTATTTTTATTATTATTATTAACAAAAAAAAAATCTATTCTTTTTTATTTTCCTTTTCCCTTTCTTTTTCATTTACCTTTTCTTTCCCTGTTCACCACCCAGCCGGTTCTTCCCCCTTCTCCCCCCCTCCCCTTGTGCTCTCCCTTTTGTCTTTTTCATCCTTCTTCCCCTTTTTGTTCCCTTTCCCCATCTCCCCCTTCTTATCTTTTTCTTTGTTCCCCTTTAAACCCCAAACCCTCCCCCCCCCCACCTCCCCCAATAACCCCCCTCCGCTCCTTTTACTCCCGGGGTACCCCCTTCCCCCTGTTTTTCGTCCTCATAGCCTCTCCTTAGAGCGCGGCCGCTGGGAACTACATTTCTCAGCAGCCGCGGGCCACCCGCGATGCCTCTGCGCTCTGGCTCGCAACCGGAAGCTTCTACTTCCGGCTGCCCCAGACCTCCTTCAGTTCGGAGCTAGCTTCTCTGGCTCAGATGTGGGGGACACGTTTCCGGTCTCCACGTCGGCTTTGCGATTGTATCGCGGGCCGCAGCGGTGATTACCTACACCTGGCCCGATGGCCACCATTATTGACGACGCGGATGTTACGCACCAAACTTTCATCCTCCGCAATAAAAAGACTGTCTCACCTTGACTGTTTCTATCAAGCGGTCCAAGGAGAGGACGGCATAGGCGCACAACAAGTGCCCCCTTTGATGCACTGAGTAACTGATCGGACTTCAGGCAGCACAGATAAGATATTTCTCCTCTTTCTTTCTTGTGTTCATTCCTGCATTTTCTACTTCTGAATAAAAATGTTTTATTGGTCCTTCCATTTACTTTCTTCAGGCTGACATCTTCCAACCAGCCCTCCTTCCCAGATAATGCAGGTGCCCTACTGGGCCTCTCTCTGTTTAATTTCTCTCTTCCACAGATGCTGTCATAATCATGGGTTACCTTCCCACTACATACGTGTACCCCCTCACCTTGCTTCTTTGCTTCTTTTCTTTTATTTTAACCTTAGTGTTTGACAATAAGGGGACACTCCCCCTCCTGGATACCAAAGGCCATTAGCCTCTAGGGATAGGGTAAGATTTTCTACTTCCCTCAAGTGGTAGTATTGCCTACCATGTATATATTTACTCTGTGCATGAATATTGTTTACAATGAATGTATTTATTCTGTGCATGAGTACATTTCCTTGTCACATGTGTAGTTGGTTTGCTGTGCATTGTTGTGTTCCACTGTTGCTTTAATTGTATGTCTTTTGTTTTACATCCTGCAGGCCACCTCAAGGTATTTACTTGGGTAAGGTAGGCCGTTTACTTTATTCCTTACACTTTTCACTAATTGAGAAGAGTTTCTTTTTAACTCTTAATATGAGTCTTAGGGATCCGAGGCCCTGATAAATGCCCCGAGACCTTCCTTGGCTCACTACTAAGGGCAGAAACATGTTGTCTACCGTTCTTTAGATAGGTGACCCTGTGAGTCCTTGCTCTCACGGAGGTGTCCCACTCTATGGTTTTAACCACACCAAACTGACACCATTATTAAATTTTAACTTCATACAGGTGGCTGTTTAGGTGTTTTTATTTTCCCTAGATCAGCTGGATCCCGATCTTTCCAGACCTAGAATTTATTTACGCACTCCCTCCTCTTCTTTTAATAGCGAGGTTGAGTCCACCCAGGTGGCACTGCCCTACCTGGGTGGGGCTAGGTGGTCAGATGATGAAGCATGACACTATATAGTGTGTGAGACAACCTAGTCCGTAAAGGAAATTCCCCTGTTTCCTCTCAATACTCCACAGCAGCTCACTGACCTCATACTGACCTCTTCCCTCTAATAAAGGATCACGAGTAACCAAGGGCACAAATTGTACCATTGACGTCTATTCCTTGATTTACAAGAGAACCCCGTACTTCTTAGTGTGAGTTTCACAGATTACAAAAGGCATTTTCCACCAACTTTGTCTGCTACTGTACAATTTTCCCCACCTGCAAAATCTCCATCTGCGCAGCCTTCTACTACACAGCAAAGACCATTGTTACTGCCTATTTCAGGAAGACGTTCTCCACAAACACTTCTCCTTCAAGACCCAGCATCTTCCAATGATTATTTGTTGCCTACACCATCATCTCCGTCACCCACTCCAGTGGATTCCCCACCTGAAGACATTGGGGGATTCCATAACCTGCTGGAATGAGCAGCAAAGACGTTCGAACTACCCATGCCCACTAAGCAGACAGACTGTTTTATTTTTTATTTTAAAGAGCCCTTTTGGAAGAGTGTGAGAGCTATGCCCATTTTATTTTTTATTTTAAAGAGCCCTTTTGGAAGAGTGTGAGAGCTATGCCCATTGTCGGCTACATATTGGATAAGGGCTAAAAAGTCATGAAGAATCTGGGAAGGTGACTGGAGTTCTACCATGCCTGGACAAGAAATACAAGGCTCCAGAGGATGCTCCTGCATGTCTCACTGGCTACCCAAAGCCTAATTCAGTTATCACAGAGGCAGCCCAGCGCAGATCTAAAAACCCCTCAGCACTAATCATAGCGCCTTCAGACAAAGAGGATGGGTTCCTCTATAATATTGGCAATCGCTTTTCATATGTGTCTGCGCTAACGGTAAGGGCAGCGAATGCGTTTTCGGATGATATGATTGCTAAACATGATCCAATATCGCTCCATATCTGGACCTGCTATGGGAGGAGATTAAAACAGAGGCCAAGAAAGTTTTACAAGAGAGGGAGAGCACATCATCGGAGCTGATAGATTGTGCCATGGACATTGCCACTTCTGCATTCTGATAACTTGCAGGAGCTGCATTGTTGAGGAGACAGGGCTGGCTCAAAGTTACCTCTTTTAGGCCAGAGGTCCAAAACAAAATACAGGATCTGCACTTATATGGCAAAGCCTTTTTTTGGCAAGCGTGTTGACAAAGCCCTACAAGCCATATGAATGGACACAGACACAGCTAAGTCATTCGAGACACTTCAAGATGTAAAATTGGTATTTCAGGGTGCCCGAGGAAGAGGACTTCCCTCCTAAGCAGGAGGTTACCAACGGTATTGTTATCCCTCATATTCATTTACCTCCCAGCAATTTTGTCCCCAGTACTCACAAAGGCAAACGCCACAAGCAGTCTATAATAGGACCACACTAAGAGGCAAAGCGGGACGCCAAGGAAAGGATCCTGGCCAATGTCAATGACCGCTTACAGGCTCCGGCTGGTCCTCTTTCCTCTCCATTCAGACTAGAAGGAACAAGATCCAACTACATCCAACTCTGGCAAGAGTTAACAACAGACCAATGGGTCTTAGACCTTGTTCAATTAGGCCATACATTGGAGTTCATCCAAACATCACCTCCAACTCCACCTCAAACCTCCACTCCGAAACATCTACAACTTCTGAAGTTCAAGGTCAAAACCATGCTCAAGAATGGGGTAATAGAAGGAGTTCCTCCAAAACAACAAGGGAAAGGATTCTATTCCCGTTTCTTCTTGATCCGCAAGAAATTGAAGGACTGGGTACCAATTCTAGACCTGAGAAATGTCATCACCTATCTCAAAAAGCAGTCATTCTGCCTGGCAACATTGCAGGGTATTCTCCTACTCCTAAATCAGACAGATTATATATCAAACCTCGACCTCCAGAAGACCTACTTTCACATCCCCATCACCAATCACACAGAAAATTCCTAAGATTCACAGTAGCCAGCAGCCATTACCAGTTCAATGTTCTTCCTTTTGGCCTGAAGTCTTCCCCTTGAATATTCACAAAGAGTTTAGCACCTTAGCTGCCTTTTTGAGGAAACACACGTCCTGTATCTCGATGACTGATTAGTCAAGGCAACTTCGAATCAAGCTGCACAGAGAACAACAACCACCTGCATAATCCTGTTCAACGAGCTGGGCCTCACACTCAATCCAAATAAGTCAGTCCTTCACCCATCAAAGAACATAACATTGATACTACACTCGGCAAAGCGTAGCCCACATCAGAGAGACAATAAAAAATAATGTCCTTAGCAAAATTGATGCAAAGAAAAAAGTCTCTTTCAATTTGCCTCTACAAGTCCCTATTATGGATGATGTCATCATGCATTCCTTTAGCTCCATTCTACCATCTATGGATGACGGGGCTCCAGAAGGAACTGGACAGGCAGAGGGTACAGGCAACAGGGTCTTTTGACGAGCTCTTCAAAATCATTCTGGGAGTGGTCCATCCACCATGGAGTGCATTTTCGAGCAGACCATGTCCCTGGAAAGCAAAACTCTCAGCAGGCTGAAGACCTTTTGCCACAAGTGTGAACTAGATCAGGAAGCCCTTAACAATGTCTTCCACTGGGGCAAACCGAATCTCGACCTCCTTGCAACCCCCAGAACTGAAAATGCTGGTTCTCCACAACCTGGCATCATCATCAGGGATCATGGGAAGTTCATTTTCAATTGCATGGTCTGGAATCTTTTCTTACGCCTTTTCTCCCATAGCTCTTCTTCCATGAGTCCTCATGAAAATGAAGGCCAAACCATGCAGGATAATTCTCATAGCCCTGACGTAGCCACACCAGCATTGGTTTACGGAGATGCTTCTTGTCTCGGAGAAACCTAACAACTAGTTGAAGATGACCCCATCCCTACTGACAATGAACAAGGGTCGAGTGTTGCACCCCCATCCCAGTTCTCGTCACTTATCGGCCTGGCTCCTGAGTACAATGAATTTGCCTATTTAACTATCTCACAAGATTGCAGGGACATACTGTCCAGATCATGTGCAGAAAGTGTAGTGAATCCTAGTTCATTTTAATGGGATAGCAGGAGTTAGCTTAGCCTCTGGCTTGTAGACTCGTGCCCCGTCACCTAGTGACTTTTAACCTACTTAGCTTGCTCTGTCTTAGCCCATTTAATTATTTATTTCTTCTAAGATGGCTGCCTTGTTTATAGTTAGGCCACTTGTTATGAGTTACATTATCAGTGTCACCGTGCCAAGGCGTCAAGATCAAGCACCAAAGACAAACAAGCAGTAGGTGTTCACACTTAGGGATTTTCCCTCTCTATACTTTCGAGGGATTGTTGATATTAATTGCCGTCCCAAGCATGTCTGTTATCTATTGTTTAGGAATACACCTATGTCAGGGGACCTTGTAGATCTGTATAAATACATCACACTTTAGACAGATAATCAGAGCAATTCCGACCAGAGGGCATCGCCACCATCACTGATACCGATACTGCAGTCGCCTTGGCGCTGACCCAGTCTTCGTGTCCCTGCGGAGTCTGAGATAGAGACCTCATTCCAAGGTAACGAGAGTTGGGGGCTCCTCTCATGGACACAGCATTGGCAGATTAGGTTTAACGACCCAAGCTCTCCTTTAGGTAGGAGGTTAGGCCTTTTTCTTAGGATAGTAGGGAATCTTACATCTCATATCTTTTCTATGTATTGCAAAATTGTGGGGGTCTTCGTAACAATGACTCTTGTCTTCACAATACTGTTACTTGCTATATTCATTATCCTAATCATTGCAGTCCATGCAACTTATCAAAAATTGCAGTTATGTTAAATAAAAAGCTATTATAACTTTACTGCATCTGTGTCATTGCCTGTGTTTGTATGAGAAATAATATATCTGTGAGAAAAGGGTAATCTCAGTTTAACCACAACACTCTCTGAGATGTCTTATTTTTGAGTCCATGCGTAAACAGCTGCCATAAATCACCTTTTACTATTGTGTTTCTGTTGAGGTGCTGCTAGTGAGCCGGTAAGTTTGGGATAACAGTTGCGACTTGTTGTAGGAAAGACGCAGTCGCCTACAAACAAAAGTACTGTCATCCTTATACCAGCAGTCTTGCCCAGAGCAAGAGTCCAAACTACGACAAAAGTACAAACAAAACCTTTTGCCTGAAGTGGAAACGGTTTTGCATATGGTGCCAACATGCTAACATATATCCACTTTCACCTGAAGAGCTCTTTTAATCCCTCCTGAATTAACTCAGTCAGGATTGGCTCTTGCATCCATCAAGGTACATTTGACAGCCATCTCCCTCTTTAGGTGATCACCCACGTCTCCATCATTATGGTCTGCCAGAATAATTAAACAATTCCTCAAAGGATTATTTATAGTTTTTTATGCCTGTCGGACCTCCACCTAAGCCCTATCAACTGAACATTGTGTTCGCACAGCTTATGAAGCACCCGTTTGAAACCATTCACAGAGGTAATAATAAATTCCTTTCCTGGAAGGCTGGTCTTTTCGTAGCTTTAACCTCTGCCAGATGAGTCCGAAAAATTCAAGCCTTCATCATACACGAGCCATTCATACAATTTAGGGATGATAGAGTGATTCTTCACACAAACCCAACGTTTATTCCTAAAGTCCTTTCGGACTTTCATATAATGAACCCATCATCCTGAATTTTTTTTTTTCAAATCCTATATTGCCAGCAGAAAGAGCACTACATTCTTTAGATATCAAGAGGTGCTTGAAGTTCTATTTAGATAAAATAAAAACTTTTCACAAGCCTAATCAATTATTTGTGGCTTACAGCGTGCCACGGAAAGGGTATCCCTTTTTGAAAAAGAGCATTGATAGGTGGATATCTAGCGCAATTCACTTTTGCCATTGGCAGCAGACAAACCGTTAAAGACATTAGTCCACGCCCACTCTAGAAGATTTATGTCTATGTCAACGGCTCTATTTGGTGCTGTGCCACTTCGAGAGATTTCCTGGGCAGTTACCTGGAAAAACAGGCACACCTTTACGAAATATTACTGCTTAGAATCTGCAGTTCAGAGTGATGCAGCAGTGGGTCAAGCAGTGCTGAGACAACCTTTTCAGTGAAGGTGAGCTATCCCCTTCTTCCCACCATCCTCTTTCTTGTTATGCACATTTTTCATTGTATTCGTGTACATGGGGGAATATATTTATAGGTGTTTATGTACATTGCTGATCAGATATATATATTTTTATATATATATTTTTACCTGTAACTGAAGTTCTCCAGTATTGGAATCTTTCACAGATTCACCTGTGACTCACTTTCCTCCCCATAGAAGCTCACTTGTACCTTTCTCTTTGTGGGTGTATATCTTGTAATACTGCATTGGAAATCTGAGACTGGGGCTTCTCACAGGACTGTTCTAGAAGGCAAAGAAACCTGATTGGTTAATACATAAGTTTGGTCTCTTTTCTAAAATGGCTATGATATGTAAGAAAACTGAAGGACCTAGGCCTTTCTAGCCTATGCTTATCATTACATTGCTTTTACAAAGGTACCTTGCGACTCCCATCACAACGGGAAATTATTTGAGGGTCTGAATCTATGAAAGATTCCAATACTGGAGAAATACAATAAGAGGTGAAGGACACTGGCCCAATGAAGCCAATTGCTTACTTGTGTATTGAAAACACACATAAACATCAGCTATGTATTTTCTGAAGTATTCATGCTCTCCGCGCAATCGTGTTTAATAGAACTGAAAAGCCGACTGAACCTGGATCTGTGAGCAATACTGGTGCACTGGTGCCCCCCTGTGGCACAGACTGGTAGTGAAACGTGAGAGTGCACAATGAGGCTCCAGGATCACGTTGCATTGAGAGAAGAATCTACCCACAGGGTTAGGGATAAAGGGCCGCCCTATAACATTTACAGCAACAATAGATGCTGGCACTCTACTAAAGTTCTGTTTATTGATCGCAAATTCATTTTTTAAAAGTTAAGTTAGATCTGGACATACAGACGAGATTCTTTGGGAAACTCTTACACATGGGCGTAGGAAGTGTGGGGGACGCGGGGGATGTATCCCCCCCAGATTTTGGATGGTGGGGGACACGGGGACGAAGGTGGGGAGGACAAGGGGACAAAATAATTTCCCCTTTTACATCTATTATTCAGAGGGCCATTAGCGCACAAAAGCGCTACTTATAATAGCCCTGTACCGACCATCCTCCAATCTGATGGTAACAGAATGAAGGTGAGTCAGGAGGCCCCCTGCACCCTCTGCCCTTTTTTTTGTCCTGTTCACAGCTGTGGGTATTAAGGGCGCTCATAAGAAGAAAGGGCACGAGGAGGAGAAAAGAGTTTGGGATGATTACTGTCTGCATCACCTACCGCCTTGAAGAGGAGAGCTACAGGACGCCTTCAAGAGGAGCTGCAAGACAATGAGGAAGATCTAAAGAGGAAACAGAGTCCCACTCACCCTGATGCCTGCAGGCTAGAAAGGAGACTCTGTGAAACACAATATTTGTATTTGCCTAAGATCACACCAGTTGGTGAAACAGTGAAGTCGAGATTGGGCCCAGATTTTACCTTTTCACACAACAATTTAGCTATTAGAAGGGTATTATTTTCTAACATTTATGTTTAATGTTTTGTTATCTAGGTAATGAAAGGCTTATTTATAGCGTGGCTAACAGGGAGAAGCCATATTTCATTTTGGGCCGTTATGCCTAGCGTTATTTTTTCTCCACTCTGTGCTACTCTACGCCACTGCAATCTATGCTATACCACTCTACTCCACACCACTCTACTCTGCAGCACTCTACACTACGCCACTGCAATCTATGCTATTCTACTCTAACCATTGTACACTACACCCCTGCACTCTTCACCAATTTACTCAAAACCAATGCACTCTATGCCACTGCACTCTATGTCAATCTACTCTGCACCACAGCACTCTATTCCACTGCTTTCAATGCCATTGTACTCTGCGCCACAGCACTCTAGGCGACTGCACTCTATGCCACTCTACAATACACCACTGTACTCAGCGACCCTCTAATCTCCAACATTGCACTCTGCCACTGAACTCCACGCCACTCTACTCTGCACCACTGCATTCAATGCCACTGTAATCTGTCCCACTCCACTCTTTTCTGCACCACTGCACTCTAATCGACTCTACTCTACACCACTCCACTGTAGGCACTTCACTCTACTTTGAAATCATGTCCTCTATGCCACTGCAATCTACGCAACTCCACTCTATGCTATGCCAGTATAATCTACCCTGCACCACTCCAATGTACCCTGCGCCACTCCAGTCTGCTCTGCACCGCACTATGCTATTGCACTCTACATCACTATGCTCCACTCTGCAACAATCTACTCTTCACCACTATACTGTACTCTGCAGCAATCTACTCTATGCCACGGCACTCTATGCAACTCTATTCTACTCTGCACCACTGTACTCTAAGCCACTCTTCTCTACTCTGCATCACACTTCATCACTGCACTCTACACCAATGCATTCTATGCCACTCTACTCTACACCACTGCCCTTTATGACACTCTACTCTGCAACACTGCACTCTGCCACTGAACTATACTCCTCTCTACTCTGCCCCACGGCACTCTACTCTGCACCGCTCAACTTTATGCCACTCTACTGCACTCTACACCAATGTACTATATGCCACTACACTCTAAGCCACTCTACTCTGCATCACTGAACTCCACCACTGCACTCTACACCAGTCTACTCTACCTTGCACCACTCCACTCTACCATGCACCGCATCACTCTATGACACAGTACTCTGAACCACTGCAATCTATGCTGTGCCACTCCACTCTGCTCCCCTCTACTCTTCACCACTCTACGCTACTGTACTGTATGATAAACCAGTGCAGTCTTCGTCAATGCACTCTACACCACTTCACTCAAAACCAATGCACTCTATACCACCACACTCTACAACAATCTTCTTTGCACCACTGTACTCTATGCCACTTCACTCTAGACCACCCAACTCCACTCTATGACACTTCACTCTGACATTACACTCTATGATACTAGACTCAGACACTCTGTTCCATTAAACTCTAACACTTTCTCCACTCTGTAACTCCCTACACAACTCCCTATACGCCACTCCATTCCACTTTACTCCACTCTATGCCACTCCACACCACTCTATGCCACTTTAATCTACGATACTCTACTCAACGCCACTGCAAAACCCTCTATGCCACTCCACTATACAACAATGTACTATGCTCAACAACACTCTACCCAACTTTCTCTATGCTAGTTCACGTTACTTTACTTCACTCTACTCCAGTTCACTCTTATTTATGCCTTTCCACTCTATGACACTCTGCCACTCCACTCTCTGACACTCTATTACACTGTGACACTACTGCACTCTACTACTACTTTATGGCATTGGCGCTTGATTAGAGATTCAGATCTCCATTGATTGCCTTGTCACTCATATGAGACGTGAGTCAGATTTATCTTTGCCGTTTTGGTTACAAGCACTCTGTAACCCTTTTAACTCAAGCTTAACGAAGGCTTAGGATGATCCTGATACTTGTCTAGGGGATCAAAATATCGTCGGCCAAAGTACCTTGACTTGAATTTGTAATATTGTACATAAGTTGGCATAAGCATAGGTACTATGAGCTAATGACTTCTTGATTCATTATTTGAGACATTCATGTAAAAGTGGGTGTATAAAAGCTTGTAAATCATTATTGTGGATGCTAACCTTGAAGGAAAGTAGCCTCTTTCTTGCTTGGTTACCTCCACATGTGGCCTGTTTGCCAGTGTGTTTGAGTGTGTCTACTGGGATCCTGCTAATCAGGACCCCAGTAGTTATGCTCTCTCCCTTAAAAGATGGTTGTTGTATACTGTTAACCCAGTATTTCACCCAAGATTGGCATACTGGTGCCCTCTTATAAGTCCCTAGTATATGGTACTTTGGTACCCAGGGCATTGGGGTTCCAGGAGATCCCTATGGGCTGCAGCATTTCTTTTGACACCCATAGGGAGCCCATGCAAAGGCTTCTGCAGAACTGCCATTGCAGCCTGCGTGAAAAGGTGCATGCACCCTTTCACTGCCAGTTACACTGCACCAGGTCACTTATAAGTCACCCCATAGCAGGCCCTCCAGCCCTGAGGGCAGGGTGCAGAGTACCTGTGTGTGAAGGCACCCCTGCACTAGCAGAGGTGCCCCCACGAGCTCCAGGACCATTTTCCCAGACTTCAGGAGTGTGGGGATGCCATTTTACACGTGTACTGGAAATAGGTCACTCCCTATTTCCAGCTACATAATGGTAACTCCGAACATAGGTATGTTTGGTATCAAACATGTTGGAATCATACCCCAAGGCTTTTGCAAGCATTGGTTGTATGATTTCATGCACTCTTGGGGCTCCTTAGAGGACCCCCAGTATTGCCATTCCAGCCTTCTGAGGTTTTCCAGGCAGCCCCAGCTGCTGCCACCTCTCAGACAGGTTTCTGCCCTCCTGTTGCTTGAGAAGCTCAAGCCCAGGAAGGCAGAACAAAGGATTTCCTTTGGGAGAGGGGTGTTACACCCTCTCCCTTTGGAAATAGGTTTGGAAGGGGTCGCTTCCTTCCCCAGGCCACTGGAAATGCTTTGAAGGGCACATTTGGTGTCCTCCTTACATAAACCAGTCTACACGGGTTCAGGTACCCCCAGTTCCTGCTCTGGCACGAAACTGGACCACCACCCTAGGTGTGCTGCTCAGAGCTCCTCCAGAGGGGGTCACGTACTGCGCTGGACTTCTCACCTTTGGATTTCGGATTGGCGAATACACCAAGTCTTCTACAGGTCCTGGATACTCCCAGATAAGGGCGACCCCTTCTAGTAGCCACGGAGCCGCTTGACAGGCTACGCCAAAGCAGACCGTACCCTCCAGAAGGAGTCCCAGAAGGAAAAAAAAACAACACTGGGGAAAAACCTCTAACAGGAACTCATGAAGGAAAACAAGAAAAAACAGGACGTGACAGCAGGAAACAAAAATAGGCAATATCCAGGGAAAAAGGCAGGAAAAAAGGAACAGGCAAAAATATCCCAAGGCAAAAGCAGGAACAAAGAACAGGCAAAAATCTCCCAAGGCAAAAGCAGGAACAAAGAACAGGCAAAAATCTCCCAAGAAAAAAAAAAAACAGGAATAAAGAACAGGAGCGAACAGCACAACCAGAAGGAAGTGTTTGCAACGCAAGGAGGAACAAGACTGACTGACTTATATACTGAGAAAAGGGAAGTGACATCACAGGAAAAGGAAGTAACACCATCTTGGATTGGGAAAAGCCCATAGACCAGTATAGGAAAAAGAAAGTAGTATAAAAGAAAAACAGAGCATGCTGGGACAAAAACACGAAGAAGACAAGATGGACACAACATGGATAGAGACAGGCAAAAGCACCAACAAAAACCCACCACCAACAACAAAAGAAGAAAAAAGGGCTACAAGTAAGTGTAGTGCGACCGAGAGCGAAATATATGCTTCCCAGAAAGCATAGTCAAAAAACGTGGGGAACGGCGCTCCGCATATATCGGTAGCGCGTTCCACCCGCGAGGACAGAAAGAGACGCCGCGTCAGAGCGCGGCGTTACAGTAGGTCCCCTCCCTGAGGCACCAGGTTCTGAATAAACTGACGATAAAAGTTTGATAAACCAAGAAAACATTGCGTTTCTTTAATGGACGTTGGAGAAGGCCAATCTAATATGACACTGACCTTGTCAGGATCCATGGATATTCCATGTTGATTAATACAAAACCCGAGATACCTTACTTCGTGATGTGATGTGATTTGGTGAGGCTATGAGATCAAAGGCAACATGTTATTGATGCCCCCCAAATGTCAAACAAAGAGTAGGAGTTGAGGCCACCACAGTTCCTGAGGTTAACAGAGAGCCATCCACCGTGTGAACCTGCTCAGGAGCTTCTTTAGGAATGCGGGGAATTCCTTTACTCGTAGCCCAGGTCTCATCCAGATATAGTCCACTGGCTCCACAATCAAGGAGAGCCAGAAGATGTTCTTCTTGATCTTGTGAACTTTGTAACTTGACCGAGAGGATAAACAGGGTGGACATGCTTTCTTTGGAGGAACATATTGATGGTACTTCAGCTCCTCCCGTCTCCTTCCTCCTTACAAGGGACAGGAGCTAGCGTTTCCCGCAGGCCTTGAGGGACGTACCGGACAACTACGGATCAGGTGGCCAGCCTTACCACAGTATAGGCAAAGTCCCCTTCGTCGTCGTTCCTCCCTTTCTGACTCCGTCAATGGCCCATGAACCAGATCTATCTGCATGGGTTCTTCATGGGGAGGTGGAGAGGCTTCAGATGGACTATCTTCCGTTCGCCGACTGCTGGCACGGAAGGTACCGGACTGGTATGGAGCTCTAGTCCTACGTCTTTCTATCTTGCACTCTCGAAGTCTATACTCGATGTTCATAGATTGATCCATTAATTCTTTCAAAGAACAAGCTGGAGAAGAGTGTACAAGCTCATCCTTAATTTCTTCACGCAGGCCTTGGCGGAAAAGGGTTACGAAGGTGCGTTCTACCCAGGAGGTTTCAGCTGCCATCTGTTTGAAGCGGGTTTTATACTGCAGTACATCCTGATTACCCTGCTGAATGTCACATAAGGCTTCTTCAGCTGCAGCTTCTACCCCAGGTCTCTCAAACATTTGTTTGAAAACAGTCAGGAAAGCGGAATAGTTAGCCAGGACTGGTTCATCTGCAGAAACCAGAGGAGTCGCCCAAGCAAGCGCTGGACCAGACAAGGCGCTGATCAGATAGCCCACCTTAGCCTTATCCGAAGAAAACTGGAGTGGACAAAAGGCAAAGAAAACCATCAGGGCGTCCAAAAATTCCTTCATCTTTAAAGGATCTCCGGAATATCGAGGAATAGTAGCAGATACGGGTGGTATGTCCATTGATCGGGAAGGCAAGACCTGTTGTAGCGCAGTGTTTGCTGCCCGTAACTGTTGTAACTCTTGGGCTTGTTGTTGGGCAGTCTGTAACATGGCTTGAGCATTTTCTGATGCCTCTCCCTGTGGATCTTCCATGGCGCTCTCGCAACGCAGAATCTTTTGGCGTTGCAATCTGTCACGTACTGCGCTGGACTTCTCACCTTTGAATTTCGGATTGGCGAATACACCAAGTCTTCTACAGGTCCTGGATACTCCCAGATAAGGGCAACCCCTTCTAGTAGCCACGGTGCCACTTGACAGGCTACGCCAAAGCAGACCGTACCCTCCAGAAGGAGTCCCAGAGGGAAAAAGCCCCAACACTGGGGAAAAAACTCTAACAGGAACTCCTGAAGGAAAACAAGAAAAAACAGGACTTGACAGCAGGAACCAAAAATAGGCAATATCCAGGGAAAAAGGCAGGAAAAAAGGAACAGGCAAAAATATCCCAAGGCAAAAGCAGGAACAAAGAACAGGCAAAAATCTCCCAAGGCAAAAGCAGGAACAAAGAACATGCAAAAATCTCCCAAGGAAAAAAAAGCAGGAACAAAGAACAGGAGCGAACAGCACAACCAGAAGGAAGTGTTTGCAACGCAAGGAGGAACAAGACTGACTGACTTATATACTGAGAAAAGGGAAGTGACATCACAGGAAAAGGAAGTAACACCATCTTGGATTGGGAAAAGCCCATAGACCAGTATAGGAAAAAGAAAGTAGTATAAAAGAAAAACAGAGCATGCTGGGACAAAAACACGAAGAAGACAAGATGGACACAATATGGATAGAGACAGGCAAAAGGACCAACAAAAACCCACCACCAACAACAAAAGAAGAAAAAAGGGCTACAAGTAAGTGTAGCGCGACCGGGAGCGAAATATATACTTCCCAGAAAGCATAGTCAAAAAACGCGGGGAACGGCGCTCCGAACATTGGTAGCGCGTTCCACCCGCGAGGACAGAAAGAGACGCTGCGTCAGAGCGCGGCATTACAGTGGGTCCCTGGGTTTTGCCATCTTGGATTCCAAGTTGGCAGCGAACTCTGGGACCATCTGAGTGGCCAGTGCCAGCAGGTGGTGTCAGAGCCATCCCCTGATAAGTGCTTACCTGTTTGGATGGCCAATCCCCCTTTCAGGACTAATTAGGGTCTCTCCTTTGGGAGGCTCTTCAGATTCAGATTGCAAGACTCCAGCAAGAATCCTATGCATCCTTTACTTCACTTTCTCACAGAAGAAACTGCATCTGGACCCTCCAGGAACTCCACAAACTGCAACAACGAAGCAAAGACGACTTCTGCAACATTGTATATCCAGCTCTTGCCAGCAAATGCAACTGTTTCCCGGTCGTGCATCCTCAGAGGACAACCTGTCTTCAGTCTGCACCAGAAGAATGAACGAATCTCCCTTGGAGTGAAGGAGTCACTCCCCTGCTTCAGCAGGCACCTCTCTGCAACGATGACCATCTGCATGGGTCCCCTCTCCTGACGAGTTGCATGGATCCTGAATCACGGGTGGTGGACTGAAGTGGTCCCGATGGTCCTGGCGTCCTATTGTTCAGCTTTGGTGGAGGTAAGAGCTTGCCTTCCCACGCAAGACAGTACCCCTGTGCACCATGTGTTTTTCAGTTGCCAAGGCTTGTTGGCATCTTCTATGAAATTCTTTGTGCACAATGTAGCTCCGGCCCCCAGCACTCCTTCCTGAGATGCACAGCTTCCCTAGTGGTTCTCTGGCGGCGTGAGATCCTTTGTTTTTGTGCTGCGTGTGCCTCCTTTTGCAACTCATTTGTCCCCATGCTGGGGGACTCCTGTGTGCACTGGCTGGTATTCTGTGGGCTCTCTGAGTTGCTGAGAGCCCCCTCTGACTCCTCCTCCTGGGTAGATTCCACCAGGTCCCTCCTGGTCCCGGGCAGTGCCATTTTCCGCTAACCATGAGCTCTGCCTGTGCCAAGGCTTGTTGGTGGAATCCAGTGATGCAAACCAGACTGCAATCATCCATCCAGTGCGAGATATCATCTGCACCAACCACGAACCTGCATCCATCTTTTTGGGTGCAGTACTGACTGTTGTTCTTCACCAGTGGTTCTTCTTTTGCACCTTGATTCGGGTAGCAGGGGCTCCTGTCCTCCCTGGACTCTTCTATGCTTCTTGGACTTAGTCCCATTCTTCCACAGGTCTTCAGGTCCAGGAATCCATCCTTTGCGCCTTGAAGTATCTTCTGGTTCTTGCATTATCTTCTTTCTCGTGTTCTTGTGTGTTCTAGGAAAGTTACTGTGATTTACTCCTGCTTTCCTGGGCTCTGAGGTGGGTTCTATTACTTACCTTTGGTGTTTTCTAATACTCCCAGCGCCCATCTACACACCACACTTGCCTAGGTGGGAAACCGACATTTGCATTCCACTTTCTTAGTATATGGTTTGTGTTTCCCCTAGGCCCATTACTAACCATTGTGATTTTCACTAATTGCACTGTTTTCTAACTGTTTTTATTGCTATTGCTGCATACTAGTGTATATAATTGGTGTATTACTTACCTCCTAAGGGAGTATAGTCTCTATGGTATTTTTGGCATTTGTGTCACTATAATAAAGTAAATTTATTTTTGAAACACTGAGTATTTTCTTTCATGTGTGTGAGTACTGTGTGACTACAGTTGTATTGCATGAGCTTTGCATGTCTCCTAGATAAGCCTTGGCTACAGCTACCCCTAGAGAGCCTGGCGTCTAGACACTGCCTACATTTCACTAATAAGGGATAAATGGACGTGGTATAAGGTGTAAGTACCATAGGTACCCACTACAAACCAGGCCAGCCTCCTCCAAACCACTGTACTATATAGGTTACTTTTTACATTTTTCTTGTAATTGGTGACATTGGGTCATCCAGATAACTTGTGTAATGCACGAATACCAGTCTTTCTCGATTTCCCCTGTTGATGTTTTCCCACTACATTTGATCTTTTATATTTTGATTGAATAAATGCATAAAACATTCCATTTGCATACTACTTTAATATCATTGTTTATGGGAGTGGTGTTACATTTTATTCAAGGGACCCCTGTTCCTTTGGAGTTAGTTTACTGCTCCATTCTAGGACACTCTACTTACTCTGTGATACTATGCCACACCAGTCGATGACACATCATTCTCCTTTATGCCATTAACTTTGAGCCATGCTGAATAGTAGTCTCACTAGTGTACAGCATGGCTAAAACACATTGGCAAAGGCAATAGAACTTGCATAGGCGAGACCTATTGGCTATGCCAATGCTTGTTTATACAGTATGAACTTTAAGGTGACTTGCAATATCCTTATGTACACAGGGGGTATTTTACCCCATATAATACATGGTCACACCACCAACTTTCCCACAAACCACTTAAAACCCTAGTGCATAGTTTCTGTCATTACAAGCTATTAAAGTACAGCAGACGAAAGAAAAGCAACATTCCATTTTTTGCTTTAAACAGCTGCATTAATTATGCTCACTGACCTGATCTGCCTTTTACCTTGGCTGCTAGCTCTGGCAGAAGGCATTGTAATGTCAGAATTCGACTGTAATAACCCTATCATAGTCATTTTCTGATGTCTTTTCTTTATAATCAGTGAATGTCTTTTCTTTACACAAAGTGACTTGGTGCATCACAAACAGCCATTTCTAAAGAAATTAGTGACTGCAGTTTATACAGAGATTGGAGAATCCATGTTTATATAGCCTGTAACTCCAAGAGCTTCTTCAGTTGAAATGCTCCTAGTTATGACTGATGTGGAGCTGAGCTTCCCAAGATCACACAAAGGAGTAGAAGTGTTATTATAACTATGGTTTCCAAGCACAGTTCACAACTGTTGTACCTAATCGCTTTTGATCTCTCCAGTGCAGTTCCAATTGGCATGAGGCGAAGGGCATGATAGGTGTGGGGCGCAAAGGATATGTTCTTCCTTTTTACCCTCCTACCTTTATTTGCTTGGTGCATGAAGATGCAAGGTTAATCAACATGTTATTTTCAAATTTGAGCTAATTACTTTGTGAATGTAAATAACAATAAAAGATACTTTCAGACTGTGAAAACATGCCTTCCTTTCTCCCTATTTCACTTCCAATATATATGATTGTGTATACTTATCGGAGCCTGCAGTTCGTAAACAACGAGCGATTTGTATTGGGTTGATTGAAAGTCACCAAGGCTGTCCCTGTCCCCCCCCCCAAAGAAATGTATTGTCTCCTACACCCCTGGTCTTACAGCCCATCATGTTCCAAATTAAATTTACAGAAATTAGGTATAATTGTCCTATATGAAACAGCGCTGTCTAGAGTGGAATAAACTTTTTTTAGTTTAAAAGTTTCTACTCCGCTTTTTCTTCTCCTTCTCAAATTTGTTGTTGATGTTGAATCTCAGTTTGCCAAAGAACATAAAGAGTTTAATTTTGCCGCAAAAAATGTATTGTTCATAGGTACAAAGGCACTTTCATTTTGTAGACCTTGATTTTCTAGTTTGGAAAGTTGGTAATTTGATATGTCGATTACAAATTCTTCCGCATTCTGGCCCTGCTCAGGTAGGCCCTGCTACTCCCATGTGCTCTTCAGATATTTCCCTTATATTTAGAGCTTCCCCTCATAAATTACTCCAACGTTGAATGTTGGTGGTGTTTCACTGTCCCTCACATGAGGGCATCTTTCTACATTTTCACCTAGTTTTTGTTCAATGTCTTCTATATTGCTGCTGAGATACTTGTGGTTGCTTTCTGTCCGTTTTCTAGGTGTTCGTTTTTCGTTACTCCTCTTACCATGTAGATGCGGAGTCATTTTAATAACCATTTGTATCTTTATTATATTTGTGTAGCAACTTATGCTCAATTTCTTTTATACACTACTTCAGCTGTATATTTAAGCGTTCCAATTCGTTGTCAAACTCCGTTTAATTGGGAAGTTCTACTTTTTAATGTCCAATTATGTTTATTTCTCCAGAGATTGATCACAGACTTCTAGTCATTCAGTTGTGAACAGTTTTAGGTCGAGGGTGCATTTATTTAATATTGTATAGCACTTCTCTATGAATTACTTTCGTTATTTGCACAAAGGTAGTTTTACTGAAGAGTCTGAGCCTTGTAAAGATCATTTTATAGTAAAAAAACATAGTCAAGAGTTTAGGAAAGGGGTTTCAGTATTGTCTTTTTGACACTTTGACCTGTAGTCAGAATTTTGGGCTTTTAACCACGCCCACCTCACAGCCAGCACTTTCACTCATTCGTGGGCTTGCCTTTCAAAAATCACTTATCATTGGTAAATGCTTTACGTGTGTCCCACCTTGGGGCAGTTTTGTTACCGCCTTGCAGACTGACCCTGTTACATGGATAATTGCACGATTGCCAATACGTTTGACTGTGAGTGAACTTCTTTTTCCTTTCATGTCTCTTCTTCACACTCATGGCGCCTTAAATTGGCTCGCTTATGCCAACCAATGTATTAAATTTCATTTTCAATGTATGTGGCAAGAAAAGTCCAGTTAGGAATTTACAACGCCAATAGCTCTAACTCGAGCAAATACGAGACCCATTGCATTGCAAATGCTTGTTTTCTATAGGAGGTAACTGACTTGCAGAGACCATGGGCGTCCACAGACATTTTCGGAGTGGGTGGTTTGCGGCGTCCCGGACTGTTTTTGGTGGGGACTGCGGCCGTACTAGTGCAGGCAGCATAACACTACAGCAGCTGTAGTGTTATTCTGCACTGTGAGCCTGCACACCAGGCTGTACCTAAATCTGGGGTGGGTTGGGGTGGGGAGGACAAGCACAGATGCCACAGCAGGTTGCTGTAATTTTTGTGTCTTTTGATTCAATCGGTTCAAGTATCCACTTGCTTTGTCTATTATACTTCTGTGCACAGACTGCAAGTATGAATGATTTTATATAAGTAGGCTCTGGTCTGACCCTTAGCTTTGTGTTTATTTAGTGCATTCTTCCAGCCCATGGTATTCAAAGTGAATTATATTTACATCAAGTGTGCACGGCGGTCGGGGTGTCTGAAACAGGACTGCCATTGCTCATATTCTGCCAGACATCTGTGCTCAGTACTACCCGAAGAGAGAGCTCCCTATCCTTCAACAGCAGTGCTGTGTGGCATGAGACAAGGTTCGCCCTGCTGCCTGGCACATTTGAAGGGGCCAACTAGTGAATGACGTCACAATATGTTTCCACCAGCATCGCTGTTTGGCATGACACAGGGTTTGACCTGCTGCTTGGCACTTTGAAGGGGCAACCAGTGAATGGTCACAATATGTTTCAAACCCTCAGCTGATGCCATACATTAAAGGCACATTCTAGGGTGGATAACATTGGTGAATACTAGTGATGCAGAACTGGGAAAAGAGAACTGTCCTCTCCTCCTCACTGGAGGGCCCCTTTAGCCTTACCATGCAGCCCTTGTGTGATATCCTGATAACCTTGGGTATGTCTCCAACCAAGCATATGATGATGACACCGACTTGTACCAAAGACTCTTGTCAGACTTGAAAGATAGAATCCAGGACAATAGAATGCACATTAGATATTTTAAAATAAAAAGTCTCAGGTATCTAGTACATTTCAGACCTTTCCCAAAAAAACTACTGGGCACAAATATGGTGCTTTGATATCTCACAAAGCATTTTGGCTTACAATTGAGCCTAAGATAGTATACATTATACATACCTTACATAGTATACCTTATCCTACAGTGCTTTCTTACCGAACCATGACAAGGCCTGGATATTACAGAGCAAACACTGGTAAAATGCTGAGGGCTTATTAAGAATAGTTCTTTGCCCAAGGCGCATTAAACATGCTGTAAGTGCGCATATCGTCTATTCGCTAAAAGCCCTGAAAAATCGCAGTACTTTTTCTCATAGAGCAGTACCTGCAGAGATGTTCATATCCTGATGCCTGCTAAACAGAACTGTTGTAATTGGCTACATCAAGGGATTACTTACCAGAAGGGAGAGTGGAAGAAAGTGGCCATTAGTACATTCTCCCAAATGTCGAGAAGTATGAACAACAAGAGCATTAGGACCCTGTAAAGAAATGGCTCCCTGTTGCAGTTACCCCCCACTTTTTGCCTGATACTGATGCTGACTTGACTGAGAAGTGTGCTGGGACCCTGCTAACCAGGCCCCAGCACCAGTGTTCTTTCACCTAAAATGTACCATTGTCTCCACAATTGGCACAACCCTGGCATCCAGGTAAGTCCCTTGTAACTGGTACCCCTTGTACCAAGGGCCCTGATGCCAGGGAAGGTCTCTAAGGGCTGCAGCATGTCTTATGCCACCCTAGGGACCCCTCACACAGCACAGACACACTGCTTACCAGCTTGTGTGTGCTGGTGGGGAGAAAATGACTAAGTCGACATGGCACTCCCCTCAGGGTGCCATGCCAACCTCACACTGCCTGTGGCATAGGTAAGTCACCCCTCTAGCAGGCCTTACAGCCCTAAGGCAGGGTGCACTATACCACAGGTGAGGGCATATGTGCATGAGCACTATGCCCCTACAGTGTCTAAACAAAACCTTAGACATTGTAAGTGCAGGGTAGCCATAAGAGAGTCTGTCAAAAACGAACTCCACAGCTCCATAATGGCTACACTGAAAACTGGGAAGTTTGGTATCAAACTTCTCAGCACAATAAATGCACACTGATGCCAGTGTTGGATTTATTAAAAAATGCACACAGAGGGCATCTTAGAGATGCCCCCTGTATTTTACCCAATTGTTCAGTGCAGGACTGACTGGTCTGTGCCAGCCTGCTGCTGAGAGACGAGTGTCTGACCCCATGTGGTGAGCGCCTTTGTGCTCTCTGAGGACAGAAACAAAGCCTGCTCTGGGTGGAGGTGCTTCACACCTCCCCCTGCAGGAACTGTAACACCTAGCAGTGAGCCTCAAATGCTCAAGCTTCGTGTTACAATGCCCCAGGGCACTCCAGTTAGTGGAGATGCCCACCCCCTGGACCCAGCCCCCACTTTTGGCGGCAAGTCCAGGAGAGATAATGAGAAAAACAAGGTGACTCTGACTTTTAGAAATCCTCCATCTTGCAGATGGAGGATTCCCCCAATAGGATTAGGGATGTGCCCCCCTCCCCTCAGGGAGGAGGCACAAGGAGGGTGTATCCACCCTCAAGGACAGTAGCCATTGGCTACTGCCCTCCCAGACCTAAACACACCCCTAAATTTAGTATTTAAGGGCTCCCCTGAACCTAAGAATTTAGATTCCTGCAACTTAAAGAAGAAGAGGACTGCTGAGCTGAAAAACCCTGCAGAGAAGAAGAAGACACCAACTGCTTTGGCCCCAGCCCTACCGGCCTGTCTCCCTCCTTCAGAAGAAAACTGCTCCAGCGACGCTTTCCCTGGGACCAGCGACCTCTGAATCCTCAGAGGACTGCCCTGCTTCCAAAAGGACCAAGAAACTCCTGAGAACAGCGGCCATGTTCAACAAAGACTGCAACTTTGTATCGAGAGGAGCAGATTTAAAGACCCCTGCAATCCCCGCAAGAAGCGTGAGACTTGCAACACTGCACCCGGGGACCCCGACTCGACTGGTGGAGAAACAACGCTACAGGGAGGACCCCCAGGCGACTCCAAGACTGTGAGTAACCAAAGTTGTCCCTCCTGAGCCCCCACAGCGACGCCTGCAGAGGGAATCCCGAGGCTCCCCCTGACCGCGACTGCCTGACTCTAAAATCCCGACGGCTGGAAAAGACCCTGCACCCGCAGCCCCCAGCACCTGAAGGATCGGAACTCCAGTGCAGGAGTGACCCCCAGGAGGCCCTCTCCCTTGCCCAGGTGGTGGCTACCCCCCCCCCCCCCCCTTGCCTGCCTGCATCGCTGAAGAGACCCCTTGGTCTCTCATTGAAACCTATTGAAAACCCGACGCTTGTTTGCACACTGCACCCGGCCGCCCCAGTGCCGCTGAGGGTGTACTTTTTGTGTGAGCTTGTGTCCCCCCCCGGTGCCCTACAAAACCCCCCTGGTCTGCCCTCCGAAGACGCAGGTACTTACCTGCTGGCAGACTGGAACCGGGGCACCCCCTTCTCCATTGAAGCCTATGTGTTTTGGGCACCACTTTGAACTCTGCACCTGACCGGCCCTGAGCTGCTGGTGTGGTAACTTTGGGGTTGCTCTGAACCCCCAACGGTGGGCTACCTTGGACCCAAACTTGAACCCCGTAGGTGGTTTACTTACCTGCAAGAACTAACAATAACTTACCTCCCCCTAGGAACTGTGAAAATTGCACTGTGTCTAGTTTTAAAATAGCTATATGTGTTTTATTTGAAAAGTATATAGGCTATTGTGATTATTCAAAGTTCCTAAAGTACTTACCTGCAATACCTTTCATGCAAAGTATTACATGTAGAATTTGAACCTGTGGTTCTTAAAATAAACTAAGAAAATATATTTTTATATACAGAAACCTATTGGCCTGGAATTGTCTCTGAGTGTGTGTTCCTCATTTATTGCCTGTGTGTATGTACAACAAATGCTTAACACTACTCCTTTGATAAGCCTACTGCTCGACCACACTACCACAAAATAGAGCATTAGTATTATCTCTTTTTGCCACTATCTTACCTCTAAGGGGAACCCTTGGACTCTGTGCATACTATTCCTTACTTTGAAATAGTGCATACAGAGCCAACTTCCTACATTGGTGGATCAGCGGTGGGGTACAAGACTTTGCATTTGCTGGACTACTCAGCCAATACCTGATCACACGACAAATTCCAAAAATTGTCATTAGAAATTGATTTTTGCAATTTGAACTATTTTTCTAAATTCTTAAAAGTCCTGCTAGGGCCTTGTGTTAGTCCCTGTTTAGCATTTCTTTTAGAGTTTAAAAGTTTTGTGAAAGTTTGAATTAGATTCTAGAACTAGTTTTAGATTCTTAAAAAGTATTCCAACTTTTAGAAACATAGGGGGTCATTCTGACCCCGGCGGTCTTAGACCGCCGGGGCCAGGGTCGGCGGGAGCACCGCCGACAGGCCGGCGGTGCCCCGCAGGGCATTCTGACCGCGGCGGTAAAGCCGCGGTCAGACCGGCAACACTGGCGGTCTCCCGCCAGTGTACCGCCGCCCTATTGAATCCTCCAAGGCGGCGCAGCTAGCTGCGCCGCCGAGGGGATTCCGACCCCCCTACCGCCATCCAGTTCCTGGCGGTCCGCCCGCCGGGAACCGGATGGCGGTAGGGGGGGTCGCGGGGCCCCTGGGGGCCCCTGCAGTGCCCATGCCACTGGCATGGGCACTGCAGGGCCCCCCGTAAGAGGGCCCCTACAAGTATTTCACTGTCTGCTTGGCAGACAGTGAAATACGCGACGGGTGCAACAGCACCCGTCGCACCTTCCCACTCCGCCGGCTCGATTACGAGCCGGCATCCTCGTGGGAAGGGAGTTTTTCCCTGGGCTGGCGGGCGGTCTTTTGGCGACCGCCCGCCAGCCCAGGGAAAAACTTAGAATACCCTCCGCGGTCTTTCGACCGCGGAGCGGTATTTCGGAGGGGGAAGTCTGGCGGGCGGCCTCTGCCGCCCGCCAGACTTAGAATGACCCCCATAATGTCTAGTGCAGATGTGAATGTGATGGAACTCGACCTCACACCTTACCTCCATCTTAAGATGAGGGAGCTAAGGTCACTCTGCAAAATAAAGAAAATCACAATTGGCTCAAGACCCTCCAAACAACAGCTCCAGGAGCTTTTGGCAGAGTTTGAAAAAGCCAACCCCTCTGAGGATGACAACCCAGAGGATGATGTTAGTGATTATCTCTTTTTGCCACTATCTTACCTCTAAGGGAAACCCTTGGACTCTGTGCATACTATTCCTTACTTTGAAATAGTGCATACAGAGCCAACTTCCTACAGACCCTCATTAAGAATTTAGGTACCTGATTTCTTGTGAAACATTCATTGGGGACATCGCCATTGGTGGTTTTCCTTTAAAAGGACGCTGACCCCTCACCACACAGGGTAGCATGCTTCACAATTGTTGCTTTCTTGGGAAACACTGAACATTTTCTTTAATGCAATTTCTGTTCAATGTCCTGAAGTATATTTCACTTAAATTAATGTACTTTTGAGAATTAACTTTCTGGGTAAATAAGCTGTTTTGGGTTATATATTCAGGACTGCTTGCTTCATGTGAATGTGTGGTTGATACATTCATGTATAGTTATTATAAGATTAAGAAAGTTTGAAATTGTCGTCTAAATGAATCCCTTGGTGGCTCATTTTCTATAAAATATATTCAAGTTCACAAGGGGTTATTTGGTTGTCTTTACTCTTATACATCATTGGAGTGGCTCCTCCCCAGCAATGTTACCGGTGGCCTTACCATGAGCTTTTTCTGATGTTATTTTTCTGGGAGCTACGTACTAACAGGTTTTTTAGTCCATCATGAGGTTTTTTTCGCTGTTAAAGGTTTGGGGGTTAACCCCCACTACCACCTCATTTAAAACTGTCGCCTCAGGATATTAGTACCCTTGCAGCTTAATTTATTTTGGTCAATAAGTTTCTGTCTATATTCTAGGAGCATTGCCCTACAAGTGGTCATTCTACTGCTTTCATTCCACTTTTAGCAGGTCTACAGTGTAGCAGAATTCACAATGTGCAATTCAGTTCAGCCTTACTTGGTTTGTTGTCAGGTGTGCCTGAGACACGACACATGATCCAGATTTGGAGTGACCAGGAGTTGGTACACTCCACTGTGCTAGACACTTGTGGGTCTCGCCCTAGTTACAGGTTGATTTCAGGGGCCTCAGGCATGTCATTTGAGACAGGGAGGTCTCATTCTTCGAGAGTACCCACGGGCACCCACTGGAGGAGGCAAAACCCATCACGCAAGCAGCACAGACCAGGCCACAGTGGCATGTCAATGAATACACTAAGGGGTGCAGTTTGCTTTCCAGCATGCCTGGGCCTGGCAGTGGGGGAGCGTGAGGCCTCTGGGTTTGCTTAACAATGTTGTTGGGCATGCCAGGTGGCCTTCGCTGGGGTGACACAGAGGGCCTGCTCAGGTCAGAACCACCTACAGAGACTTGTACAGCACAGCGATGGAAAAGCGCAATAGTTAATGCTCCACAAAAGAAGTGCTTCACCCCAGAGGTTTCTTGGGCTCTTTCGTCAGTGGCTGTGTACTAAAAGTGATGAAGGCTACCGGAAGGGCTCCCTTACCGGTGATTATGGAAAGGGACACAGAGAAGCAATTCCTGCGACTTTACATCTTATGTTAGTCAAGCTGAGTAGCAATGGCGGCATTCCGATCTCTTGGCACAATCTTCTCATTCACAAGGTGTATCAGTACCTCACAGGAAGCACATGGCAGCCAGGGCTTTTGGTACTGGATGACGAGCTTGAGCTGATTCTCTGCACTTCCCGGCAGTCGCCCTCTTCTCCATTGTTCACAGCATCAGCAAGCTTTTCCTCAATCTTACTGATTGTCAATGACAGCAACAAAGCGGTGTCCTTACCCTTTGCCCAGTCCTTCGATTCAGTGCAGATGCACGGTCCTCCAATACGTTAAAGGGGAACTGACATGCTGGAGTCAGGCACCAGCACTGTCATGCTGGAGTCAGGCACCAGCTCATAAACTATTTGCGTGCTGTCCAAAACATTCTTATGAGACATCCCATGTTTTCAGTGTGCCTTGATCTCTCAGAATCCATGACGATGGGTGGCATCCCATAACGCTCACTGCTGATTATGAAGTATCTCCCAAACAGATCTGAGCCAGTCAGAGGCTATTGCTGGGTGTGTGTCCTTCTACCCATGCTTAAAACAGAGCACAGAGCACTTCTCTCTCTCCCCCCCCTTTCAGAAGGTCATATTTGCAGGACAGAGGCTAACTGCTATTATTTACTCAATCCAGTATGGTTAACAGAAAGGTTTCTCTTCTGCTTCACTGTAGATTTTGAGGATCCAACCCAGGTACAACATTGAGCCGCACTATGTTTGGCAGGGAGGAGTGGGGAAAGGCAAAATCTGTGAACATGCAGGGGGAGAGGGAAAAAGCAGGCACCCTGTAAGGCCAGCAAGTGTTCTGTACCTTCACCCACCATCTTGGAGCTGCAAACATGGCGATCCCACGATGGACTACCCCTTTGTCAAACGTACAAAGTGCATTCGGGGGAGAGAGAGGTTCTACTGATGAATGACTTTGTGTAGTTACAGGGGGGTGGACAGAGTGCGGAATAATTTCGTTTTTTGGACAAAATATTGAGTCCAAAATATTGTGTGGACAAAATATTGTGTCAAGAATATCGAGGACAAGAATACCATGAGGGTAGGTTTATATGGGAAAGCAAAGTCTTACTATACTTAACTCCACATAAATGTACCTTGACGATAAATATATATATAAATATATACATATATATATTTATATATATATTTATATATATATATAAATATATAACCTAAAACACTCCTTCCAATATCAGGAGAACCAGGACACCTCCAATATGAAAATTCAGTTTATTTCAGCACAAAATCCAACGCGTTTCGGCAACAGCCTTACTCATGGACATCACATAAATAAAGTGCTTCACATATATACAGCCCAAGTTGGTCATAGAAATAAAGATAAGAGTGAAAATAAAAATAAAAATAAAAATAAACAACAGACAAATCCTAATACACCCACAGAAGAACACGTATTTGTGGTGGCCATCTTTAAAGTGCACATTCAGTCTTAATACCATGTAATAAATGTTAAATAATTTTTAAATAGTTTTTAAATCACACTGATATCCCTCATAAGATTTACATTATCAAAAGACTTATTAAAAGTTACTTCTCATGATGTTACTCTTCAAACAATTGGTAGAAAATATAATAAATAAATAAATATTTGATACACCATTGCAAATTTATAAAATAATTCAATTTTTAAATATCTCAATTAAATATTACAATTAGATATCAAATACTAAATATTAAATATTAAATATTTCATATTAAATATTTCATTTCCATGACGTTTGAGTAGAAATATCCATATATATTTTATCAAGTTAAAATCCAATATATTTTATAAAATATTTCATATAAATATTTAATACTCAAACCTATGTCTCAATTACTACCATTGTATCATGTACTGCCCAAGTGGGCATATACATTCACAAGCAACTATCCTGGAGGATAACATATCATTTCTGATGTTATACATAAACGACCTCGTTCTACTAGTGCATCATGACTTCTTAACCCAAGTGGGTGGACATACAAATTCCATTCATAATAAAAAACTAACACCTCTCCATATCTTAATATACATTGAAATAACACCAACACTACAAAATACTATTGTAATAAAAAATGCTCATTGTACTACAAATCTACCACATATCTTCAAAATATATTAATTACTCTAGATGGATACTCAGTTCCTCACTCGAATTCAGCCCTACAGGTTCCAATGTCTCAAACTCAATTATGTATTTAGACTCCAAAGTGCGTAACGTCCTTACTCTATTACCGCCCCTTTTGTTGATCTTGACTTGATCAATGACCACAAATTTCAATAGATTCTCATTACCAGAGTGTTGCTTGAAGAAGTGCCTCGCTACCGGATAGTTTTTATCATAATTCTTGATAGCTCGTCTATGTTCCAGAACTCTTTTCTTTGCGCTATGTATCGTGCTCCCCACGTACAATTTGTCACATGGACATATCAGACAATAAACACAATAAGTTGTGTTACAATTAAAGTTCCCCCTAATTGTAAAACTGTCTGACATCCCTGGAACATTTAATGTTCTGCAGTTGTTACTAGTTCTGCAAGCTTTGCATTTCATACAACAAGCAAAACCTGCCAATTTAGTATTCTCCATATGTCCCTTCAGTGTTACATCATTACGACATAAATTGTCTTTCAAAGATCTATTTCTCCTAAAGGTTATTTGAGGATTGTCACCAATCCAATTGTTTATGGTGGAGTCAGTCTGTAGAATGTGCCAGCTTTTGCTAAGAATAGACCGTATTTTATAAGACTGATTGTTGTATGTCGTAATGAATCTGATTGGGCCATTGTCCTTCACCTGACTCTCATTCGTCCTATACAAAACATCATCTCTCTTCAAGGACTCTACTTTCCGTCTAGCTTGATTAATAACTTTAACCCCATAGCCTCTACTTCTAAATCTTTCACACATTACCTCACATTCCTTTTGGAAATCTGCTGTCTCACTACAGTTCCTCCGGGCTCTCAGCAATTCCCCATATGGGATGCTGCGTATCAAGGTCCCTGGGTGTGCACTATGGGCACAGAGCAAGCTGTTACCAGCTGTCGCTTTTCTAAACAATTTGGTCACCAATCTGTTATCTCTTACATAGACTTCCACATCAAGGAACTCAATACAATTTGGATTCACATGTTCAGTAAATCTCAAATTGTAATCCGAAGATTCACAAAGATATGGTTAGTCCACCGGGGAGACCTATAGTTTCGGCTATGGATTCTCTTTTGGAAAATACTTCGAAATATATCGATTATTTTCTACGCCCCTTTGTTGAATCAATACCCTCCTATGTGAGAGATACTACACACTTTTTAAAAATCATCGAGGACATTCAATGGGATGATGACTTTTTATTATTGACCCTAGATGTGACCAGCTTGTATACAAGTATAGATCATGACTTAGGGGTAAAAGCTATTAGACATTTTCTTAGAGCGAGATCTTTGTCTTTCCTTTTTCACTCAGAAATGTTATGTACTATGATTGAGTTCTGTCTCAAGAACAATTTATTTATTTTTGATGATCATCTGTACAAACAGTTGCAAGGGACAGCTATGGGCACCTGCTTCGCCCCCAGCTATGCCAATCTATTCATGGGCTGGTGGGAGGAACAGGTGTCTGAAGTGATCACTCAATTTGATGTCAATGTGGTCCTATGGTGCCGTTTTATTGACGACATTTTTGTAATCTGGAAGGGTGATGAGAAAGGAGCTAGACAATTTGTACAAGACTTGAACAATAATGATTACAATTTGAGATTTACTGAACATGTGAATCCAAATTGTATTGAGTTCCTTGATGTGGAAGTCTATGTAAGAGATAACAGATTGGTGACCAAATTGTTTAGAAAAGCGACAGCTGGTAACAGCTTGCTCTGTGCCCATAGTGCACACCCAGGGACCTTGATACGCAGCATCCCATATGGGGAATTGCTGAGAGCCCGGAGGAACTGTAGTGAGACAGCAGATTTCCAAAAGGAATGTGAGGTAATGTGTGAAAGATTTAGAAGTAGAGGCTATGGGGTTAAAGTTATTAATCAAGCTAGACGGAAAGTAGAGTCCTTGAAGAGAGATGATGTTTTGTATAGGACGAATGAGAGTCAGGTGAAGGACAATGACCCAATCAGATTCATTACGACATACAACAATCAGTCTTATAAAATACGGTCTATTCTTAGCAAAAGCTGGCACATTCTACAGACTGACTCCACCATAAACAATTGGATTGGTGACAATCCTCAAATAACCTTTAGGAGAAATAGATCTTTGAAAGACAATTTATGTCGTAATGATGTAACACTGAAGGGACATATGGAGAATACTAAATTGGCAGGTTTTGCTTGTTGTATGAAATGCAAAGCTTGCAGAACTAGTAACAACTGCAGAACATTAAATGTTCCAGGGATGTCAGACAGTTTTACAATTAGGGGGAACTTTAATTGTAACACAACTTATTGTGTTTATTGTCTGATATGTCCATGTGACAAATTGTACGTGGGGAGCACGATACATAGCGCAAAGAAAAGAGTTCTGGAACATAGACGAGCTATCAAGAATTATGATAAAAACTATCCGGTAGCGAGGCACTTCTTCAAGCAACACTCTGGTAATGAGAATCTATTGAAATTTGTGGTCATTGATCAAGTCAAGATCAACAAAAGGGGCGGTAATAGAGTAAGGACGTTACGCACTTTGGAGTCTAAATACATAATTGAGTTTGAGACATTGGAACCTGTAGGGCTGAATTCGAGTGAGGAACTGAGTATCCATCTAGAGTAATTAATATATTTTGAAGATATGTGGTAGATTTGTAGTACAATGAGCATTTTTTATTACAATAGTATTTTGTAGTGTTGGTGTTATTTCAATGTATATTAAGATATGGAGAGGTGTTAGTTTTTTATTATGAATGGAATTTGTATGTCCACCCACTTGGGTTAAGAAGTCATGATGCACTAGTAGAACGAGGTCGTTTATGTATAACATCAGAAATGATATGTTATCCTCCAGGATAGTTGCTTGTGAATGTATATGCCCACTTGGGAAGTACATGATACAATGGTAGTAATTGAGACATAGGTTTGAGTATTAAATATTTATATGAAATATTTTATAAAATATATTGGATTTTAACTTGATAAAATATATATGGATATTTCTACTCAAACGTCATGGAAATGAAATATTTAATATGAAATATGTAATATTTAATATTTAGTATTTGATATCTAATTGTAATATTTAATTGAGATATTTAAAAATTGAATTATTTTATAAATTTGCAATGGTGTATCAAATATTTATTTATTTATTATATTTTCTACCAATTGTTTGAAGAGTAACATCATGAGAAGTAACTTTTAATAAGTCTTTTGATAATGTAAATCTTATGAGGGATATCAGTGTGATTTAAAAACTATTTAAAAATTATTTAACATTTATTACATGGTATTAAGACTGAATGTGCACTTTAAAGATGGCCACCACAAATACGTGTTCTTCTGTGGGTGTATTAGGATTTGTCTGTTGTTTATTTTTATTTTTATTTTTATTTTCACTCTTATCTTTATTTCTATGACCAACTTGGGCTGTATATATGTGAAGCACTTTATTTATGTGATGTCCATGAGTAAGGCTGTTGCCAAAACGCGTTGGATTTTGTGCTGAAATAAACTGAATTTTCATATTGGAGGTGTCCTGGTTCTCCTGATATTGGAAGGAGTGTTTTAGGTTATATTAGGGTCTCTCGGAACCCATCCAGGACCGCTGTGTGGAGCACCTGCATTCCGGGACTTGGTTACGAATATATATATATATATATATATATATATATATATATATATATATATATCTTCAAGGCACGTAGATGTGGAGTTAAGAATAGTAAATCTATTCTTGCCTATTTGCACTTACCTTCTCGATATTTTGATCCACTATATTTTTGACACTATATTCTGTCCACACAATAATTTTTTCCTCAATATTCTGTCAGTGATCCATAAGTCCTATACTCTTAAAATGCAATTAAAGATCACCAATCATTGATGTCTCTGTAGCCAGGTCAGAGGGACAGTGGCCTCCCCTCCTAAGAATGGGGGTGTATTTGGTGAAGCACTCTTCTGTTGACAGTATAAAACAGAGTTGCTGACTCTCATGGGGCTTGTGACATGAATTTTCCTGAGTAGGATTAAGTTAGGTATTGCACCTGTGACTCTGAACCTAAAGGAGCAATGCAGTGTTGTGTGTGCAGTGATGATGTACAAGTCGTCTAAGCGGGCCTTCAGCTGCAAACACTGATCTTCCAGTACATCCAGACAGGAACCTCTAGGCTAACAACCCAAGGTTGCTCAGCTAGTCCAGGATAAGGACAAGGAAACAACAAGACAGGTCAATCAGAGTAAAGGGTGCAGACATCTGAAACACCAGAACCCAACCTGAGGGACCTGCCTAGGGTCTTAAGAGGCAATCACGCCCTCACTTTGAGCTACAATTCACTTGGACCCTTTCACTCCTTCCCACTATGGAAGGACCTGTGCCTATCACCCGGTCTCAGCGGGGGAGCGTAATTTTAGCCAAAGACAGGCTATAATTTTCCAGAACTAACAGGCAGGATCTACTCCACTCAGCTTTAAGGTATATGAGGGGGCTACACTGTGAAATCCCGTACTACAACATTTTCTCAATTGACATGGTTTGCGCTTAAAAAAAAAAAAATAAGCCTTAAATATCTTCGACACCAGTTTAAAAGAACTTATAATGTCAGGCTGAAAAAAAGGTTCATAGGGTAGTATATTTTTCATGTTCATATCTTTAGATGAATACAGAAGATTTACGTTTCCCAGGCCCATTCACGAGTAGCTCATCCAGTCCAGGTTTTTTGCTCAAGCCTACCAGACAGTGCAAGTTATCTAGTTGTAAAACATCTATTATGATATTACCAAGAACTTCCAGAGACTTAAGCCCACTCATTCCTAACCATTGATTGGCTTCATTGTCAAAGTAATTTTCTTCTTTCTTATTTGATGGTTTTACTTTTGTATCTTGTTTGTCTCACCCGTGGAGAATAGCCTCTTCATCATCCATGTGACAGGGTGACTTGTGCCCTGCTCACATCTGGGGTAACTTTTTTTGTATGTTTAGTTAAGCACTCCATCAAAATGCAAATATTTTCCAGCTCTCTGCTTCTTCTTTTTCTTCCATTCCCACCTCCTCTCCCCCGGCATGCTTGATGTTGTGCTCCTTCATGTACTTCTCCTCACAAACAAGTCCTCCTCCTCCCTTCCCCTCTGCTTCTCTACACACTGCCCCATCCCCTGTGCGCCATGTTGCTGCCTCCCCATTGCTGTTTTCCCTTCGCTGGCTTCATTTTCAATTTATCCACCAACCTACTCCATTCTCTTGGTTGCTGCCCCCTTCACCTTCTCCTACCACCCACTCCTACCTTGCGCCCACCGCTCTGGTTTTTCTTTTAAACATACATATTTTAGGGGGTCAGGCAGCAAACTGCCGCCAGCCCTTCACAAAAACACTTTACCACAGTTAATTGTTTTTATTTTTCAAAGAACGATCTAAGTGGTGCCCGCTATTCTAAATCAGTCAATAAAAAGTAAAACAATTTTTTTTTATGTCATTCTGTTGACACTTGCATGCATAGTGATAAATATACATGCATACAAAAATGAAACAACCACCAACAGCAGCGTCGTCATTGTGTCTTATGTTTTTTATGGTGATGCTAAAGAACATCAGCAAAAGCACTGCACTTTTTATCAATCCTGTCCAGGTTAGCCAAAATGCACTGGCAAATCCAAAGGCAAGACCCATTAGCTTTGCCACTGCGTGTTTGCTTTGCATTCTAGGACGTGCGGTCCTGATATTATAATGGGACAAGCAGGACTACATGTCCATCAGTGCAAAGCATAACCCTAGACTGGATAACATGGTTTTCTTATAGCTGGAAGTAAGGTGTCTTTTTTTGTTTAAAAACTTCCACTCTATGGCAAAACCTCTGGCTTTTCTTAGGAGAAACATGCATGATTTGAATGTGACAGATCTGATATTACAGTTGTGGAAAAAAAGAACAGCTAATTGTTGCATCACTGATCTAGCAACCACAAGGCAATCGAAGACCATCCATGCTATGAAATAATGGGGTTAGCACCCTCTTGTGACAGAGATAGGCAGTGAAGACCAAAGATGGCCCAATTAACTTTGGATGAAGAAATGACAGTGCAGGATGGCCTCTTGCCTTGTCCTGGTGTCCACAGATGAAATATGGTAATCCAAAAAAGAGAGGTGGAGGCAGTATCTTGTAGGTATAAGTTTACTCCATATAAAAGCTCTATCCACAGCTCCACCTCCAACAGTGTCCCAGCTCCAACTGTCTCAGTAGCATTCTACTACCCATACATCAACAACTAATAGAATCTACATGTTTCCGCATTCCACTATTCTTCACCAAAATACCAAACATCTCCCTTTCTATACCAACATAATATACATATAACCCAAAAATAACATAATTCTGTACATTAAACAATTAATTTATACGAAACAAAGTCTTTAAATCTTTCAGGACCCTTCCAGTTTCTGTTCCATCAACTTTGTTGCTTCTGCTCTGTCTCATTCACAACTTCTTCACTCATTGCCTTACCAAGTGCATGAGTGATCTTTAAAACTCTTTTCAAGTTCCAAATGTGGCCATCTTCTGTTTTCACAGCATTATTGAATACTTTGATTACTTTAATTAGCTTGCTATACTTGTAATACATCTCATGAGTGACAGGATCTTTAACCTTCACAATATCATCAACTTCTACACACACAGCTGTGACTGCTTTCCTCTTGCCAGTATTAGATTTCCTTCTCTACAATTTTCTCTTCACTCTACTCTTCCACTCTTCATCTTCAACACACTCTCCCACCCCTTTACACTCCTTGATCTAAGATGGTGACAATATGGAATTAGATCTCCTCCCCCTGAACAATTCAAAGGGAGTTGTACCAGTGGTTCCATGAGGCATTAGTCTATAGACTTCCAACCAGTTCATAGGTTCCTTCTTCCAGTCTTTCACAGAACATTTTGGTAACTGTATAGCCTTTTTACTAGTTCGATTCAGCCTTTCTACTGTGCCATTCATTTCTGGGTGATAAAGTGTGGATCTCTTAATACCTCTCTCTTTAAGGAAATGTTCCATCTCTCTTGATACAAATTGTACACCATTAACTGTTAGTACAGATCCCAGCAGGCTGTCTCATGCAAACACTTCAGAAAAAACTCAGCTCTCTCAGAACTTACATTGTTCACTACTTTCACTTCCAGCCATCTGGAATACAAATCTACTAGCACACCGATGAACTTTACTTATGCTACCCCACTCAGAGGCCCCATTATATCCACAGCAATCTCATCCCATGCTTTATTTGGATGGTCTTGAATCACCATGGGTTGTTCCCTGGTTTTACATACCTTGTCACATAGACAAAATTCCATGCACTCCCTTACCTCACACTCTATCTTCTTATCCATTGCCAGCCACCAATAACTCAAACACAATTCCTCCTTAGTTCTGAAAATGCTTTGGTGACCCTCATGGGCCATGCAAAGCATTTTTTTTGTATCGACTCAGGAGGAATTAACCTTGTTCCTCTGAACACTATGCCTTCAGAATTGTCATTCCTCCAATGACAACTCATCCCTTAATATTCCTAAAAGGGCTTCACCTCTTCACTCATCAACCTCTTCTCTCCCCAACGTTTCTCCATCTTCATGATCACATCATGCAACACTCTATCTTCACCAACTTCTTTCTTCCACCCCTCCCTTACTACAACACCTTCACTTACATTACAAACCTTTTCATCATCAGCTATTTCCTCATCATCTTCCACATCATTTACATTATCAATTCTTGTCAAGCAATCTTCAACGACATTGCTGTTCCCTAGCACATGCATAACCTGAAAATCAAAGTCTTGTAGCGCCACTACCCACTTCAAAATTCTGCTTGAAATATTATCCACTCCTTTTTCATGAACACTTAACTTAGCAGCTTATGGTTTGTTCTTATAATAAACTCCTTGCCACAGTTAAAGTTTTTTCAACTTCTTCACTGCTCAGAAGACTGCAAGCACTTCCCTTTCAATAACTGAATACATGATCTCAGCTGGTTTAAAGGCACATGAAATAAACGTTACAGATCTCTCAGCTCCACCTCGTCTCTGAACGAAAGTCGCACCCAGACCTTTCGTGCTGGCATCTGTGCATATGACATTTGCAAAATTGGAACAATAATGTTTTAAATCTTTTACATTCTGAAGTTCTTCTTTCAGCTGCAAAAATACATCTCTACACTTCTTGGCCCACTTGAATTCAACATTCTTTCTTTCTTAACAGGCTCCCCAACAGAAATGTCTTTTCTGAAAAACTTGCAACAAACTTACTGTAAAGGTCCACTAATCCCAAGAAAGAAGATAACTATTCCTTGTTTTGTGGCACAGCCATTAATCTAATGCTTTGCACAAGTTGCTTTTTGGGTCTTAACTTTCCCTAGTCCGCGTGTGACTAAGAAAGTTAAGTTGATCTCTAGTAAACTTACACTTCTCACCTTTGAGGGTTAGAACTGTGTCCTGTAAACTTCCTGAAACATTACGAAGTCTTTCATTATGTTCTTCAAGGGTGTCCTCAAAAATTTAAATATCACTCTGGTACACTTTCACCACTGACAAATCTCCCAACATACTGTCCATTGCTCTTTGGAAAACAGAGGCTGCAGAAACTAAGCCATACAGCATTCTTCTAAATCTATGTGTCCCATTAATTGTAATAAATGCTGTGAGATCCATGGAATCCTCATGCAGCCTAATTTGGTAATATGCAGAGGCTAAGTCTAAGGTGGAAATCCATTTTACATCACCCAGTGTACACATCATGCCATTAATCCCAGGTATAGGAAATCTTTCAACTACCACTGCCTTGTTTAAACGCCTCAGGTCCACACACAATCTGATATCTTCACTCTGTTTTCATGCTATCAATACTGGAGACAACCATTCAGTTTCCTCCACATTTTCAATCACTCCTGCAGCTTCCAAATTTCCCAATTCTTTGAGAACCGCTTACCTTAACTTCAAATGGAACCTTCCTCATCCTGCTTGCCACTGGACTACAATTGTCTCCAATTTTAATTATGTATACATATCATTTTAAACAACTTAATGAATCACAAAATACTTCTGGAAATTCATTGCAAAACACACTTTTGGGCTGATCAGACTTATCATATTCCCGATCATCATGACATTTGACCACATTCAAATCCACATCATCTCTTAATCTAATAGGTGGGTCAGAATTTGGAACCAATATGGTTCCTAAATCATGTTGCTGGAACCAGCTTATCACCACTTCACTCTTGGCTGCACATAGATCTTGCCTGCAGCCAATTTTCCCACATATTTAAGCATGCCTTCACATTATCCCACCAACTTATGGGCTCACCCTCGCCACCAGTCAATCTTATGCCTGCTTAAACAGTTGCACTTTACATTTAATTTATTTGGAATACTTATTTTGAAATGATTGTCAGTTTTGCACAAGAGTCACACTGCACCTTAACTTTCTGCTCCTGTTGGTGTATGTTTACTCCATATAAAAGCACCATCCACAGCTCCACTTCCAACAGTGTCTAAGCTCCAACTCTCTCAGTAACATTCTACTAACCACACATCAACAACTAATAAAATCTATTTGGTTCCATATTCCACTATTTTCCCCAAGATAGCACACCAAAATGCACTAGTAAATCGAAAGATGAAACCTATTAGCTTTGCCACTGCTTGTTTGCTTTGCATTCTATGACGTGCGGTCCTGATGTTCTAATGGGACAAGCAGGACTACATGTCCGTCAACGCAAAGAATAAACCTAGACTGTATAACATGGGTTTCTTATAGCTGGAAGTCAGGAGAAACTGAAGATGCCCCGGTTAACTTTGGATGAAGGAATGACAGTGCAGGCTGACCTCTTGGCCTGTCCTGGTGTCCTCGGATCGGGTAGCCCGAGCCACATCAATATGGCACAAATGAAGCAAGAATTCAGTTTAATTTACTTTGTTTATGGACACTGAAGGGGTCAACAAATTTAATTTTGTATACCATACAAAACTGCTTAACTAGAAACGCAGCACACTGATAAAAAGAAAAGATTTTAAAAACACAAGTCTACATTAGCTGTCTGGCCATGATATAAAACCGAACATCTTTTGCAGTCGTTATTCTGTTATTAATAGACATTGGACGTTACAATTTCCCACTAATATTTCTCAGGGCTGGACATATAAAGCGGTTTAAATCCTGTACACCTGTTACACAATAGCCATAAACATTGTTCTGTGTTCAATACTACTCACTTCCCTGAAATCTGTTTTGAGTAGCAAGTGTCTGTTTTGAATCCAATGAGTTGACACTTCTGCGTTTAATACCCCCCTGCTTCTGCTGAACGTGTGACTAATGAGCAAGTATTGTTTGAATGAAACTTAATTGCATTAAGAAGTCGTAAAAAGTTGGCAGGGCTATTTTGGACGGGCATGTCTCACCTATAGTTTCTATCTATTCCTGCCTGCAGTTTTAAGAGCAAAGTGTCACAAAACGACAGAGGGAACTCGGGAGTTTTCCCCACTGGACGCTGTCTCTGAGAGGGTGGGACAGGCCCTATCATGATAAAGGACAGACAGTCACTGTGAACGAGGCTCTTCGAGACAGCGGCGGAAGAGCGCGCAGACGGCAGGGGTGTGAGTTGAGGTGTACGGGGCTCTGCGCGCAGCATGGTGTGGTGGTGGAGGGTGGACTGCTAGGGATCTGCGTGCTCTTCTCGAGCTTGGTGTGTCTGCCTTGGTGTGTGGGTGGGTTTCGGTGTTCCTGGGGTTTGTATCTGCTCTCTAGGTGCTCTTCCCTGCGGCGGTCGGTGGACGGAGGGGATCACAGCTCCTCCGTTCCGGGGTCTGGCATAAAGTTCCGCCTCGCCCGGCCAGGGCGGGACGCTGTCTGGGTGTCGCTCCGCCCCGGCGAAGGGTGCCTCCGGGCTTTCCTCTCAGTATGGGCCCGGGAGTTACTGCTCTCCTGGGAGGGGCTGTGCCTGGGTGCTTCCTCCTCCGCTGTGAAGGGGTGGATCCCCGGTGTTTCTGCGCTAGAGGCTGGGTGCGGGACTCCGTCCTCCTCCCAGTGCGAGGCCACCCCTCGCCTCCGGTGCCCTGGTGCTGCTCTCGCTGGGACCATGCCGGGGCCACGGGGGTCGGTCCGGTCCTTGCATGGAATAAGTCCAGATGGGGCGGAGAACGGAACCCCCTCCAAGAGACCCGTGTGCCGGAGCCTATCGGGGTCCGAGGACTACGACGTGTCTTGCAAGGTCCGTGTCACCCCGTGTGCGACTAGTTACTACCCCTAACTTACCTCCCACTTCCACCCACCCGACGGACCCCTTGACTTATCTCACCTCCTCCTCCATCAACTCCCTCCCCAGACACCTCACCAACCAATGCCTTACGCCTCGCGCTGCCCTCTCTCGCGCGTGCCTCGTCCACACATTCTTCCACCCGGCTTCCTCAGTTATCTACCTCACTCACCCGTCGCCTCCACCTGCCGGGAAGGCGTGTGTAGTAAAAATGCAGGGGCACATCACAGAGTGGGGGTTCAGGGTGTGATGCACCGTGGAACAGAAGATGCATGGTGTGCTTGTATTGCATGGATACATGGTTTCTATTGTAAGGACGCAGGGGTGTTTTGTACGGATATAAGGAGTGTATCGTGGGGTGGAGTGCGCAGTATGTGTGGTGGATTGTAAAGATGAAGGGTGCAAGCTCTGTTTTGTATTATAAGGATGCAAGGCGTGTATCGTGGAGTGCGCAGTATGTGTTGTGTATTGTAAAGATGAAGGGTGCAAGCTGTGTTTTGCATTGTAAGGATGCAAGACGTGTATCGTGGGTGAAGTGCGCAGTATGTGTTGTGTTTTGTAAAGATGAAGGGTGCAAGCTGCATTTTGCATTGTGAGGATGCAGGGGGTGTATCGATACATAAAGGACTGGGTGGGAGGTGGTGTCTTGTTTCAGAAGGGTGAAGGGCGCAGTGTGTGTTTTGTAGACGGAAGGCGAAGGGTGTTTTGTATTATAAGTATACAGGCGGTGTATCGTTGAGGGTACAGGGTATGATTGTATTATGTAGAAGCAGGATGTGTTTTACAGCTAAAGGATGCAAGACAGTATTGTAGATTTGAGGGTGCAAATTGTGTTTTGTGGGGCAGAGGGTGCACGTTGCTGTGCACTGTAGGACGTAACTGTTTTGTAGGGCGGAGGGTGTTTGGGTGTCCTCTGTACAGTGGTGCATGCATGAAACACTGGAAGATGCAAGGGGCGTCCTCCGTACAGTAATGCATGCATTGAACACTGGAGGATGCAGGTGATGTCCTCCATATAGTGGTGCATGCATGGTACAATGGAGGATGCAGGGGGTGTCCCCCATTGCATACTGAAGGGTGCAGGTGGTGTCCTCCCTAAAGTGGTGCGTGCGTTGCAGGATGTAGGATGCAGGGGGGTGCCCTCCATGCAATGGTGCATGCATTACACACTGGAGGATCTAGGGGGTGTCCTCCATAATGTGCATGCATTGCACGCTGGAGGATGCCATACAGTGGTACATGCATGACACACTGTAGAGTACAGAGGGTGGCCTCCAGACAGTGGTGTATGCATTGAACATTGGAGGATGCAGGGTGTATCCTCCATACAGTGGTACATGAATTACACACTGGAGGATGCATGGGGTGTCCTCCGTACAGTGGTGTATGCATTGTAGTATGGAGGATGCAGGGGTTGTCCTCCATACACTGGTGCATGAATTCCACACTGGAGGATGCACAGGGTGTCCTCGAGTGGTGCATGCATTGCACATTGGAAGATGCAGGGGTGTCCTCCATACATTGGTAAATGTATTATACACTGGAGGATGCAAGGGTGCCTCCATACAATAGTACATGAATTGCACACTGGAGGATGCCGGAGTGTTTTTCACACAGTGGTGCACGCATTGAACACTGGAGGATGAAAGGGGTGTCCTTCATACAGCGGTGCATGCATTATGAACTGGAGGATGCAGGGTATGTCCTCCACACAGTAGTACATTTAGTATACACTAGAGGATGCCGGGTGCCTCCACACAGTGGTGCATGCATTGAGCACTGGAGGATGCAGACTATGTCCTCCATACAGTGGTGCATGCATTGTACAATGGAGGATGCAGGGGGTGTCCTCCATACAGTGGTGCATTTAGTATACACTGGAGGATGCAGGGTATGTGCTCCACACAGTAGTACATTTAGTATACACTAGAGGATGCCGGGTGCCTCCAGACAGTGGTGCATGCATTGTACAATGGAGGATGCAGGGGGTTTCCTCCATGCAGTGGTGCATTTAGTATACACTGGAGGATGCAGAGGTGTTAATGCGGCGCGGGCCACACGTAGTCCTGGGTGTCGTAGGTCTGTGTCACAACGAAGCACTCGCGGGGCCACTGGGCGGCCAGAGGGGACTCGCCCATTGTTGGGGGAAGGGGAGCGGCTTCCTTCACATAAGCAGACCCACCTCACACGGTCGTCGTCGGTGGTTTGAGCTGCATTGTACGTCACATTGACTGCGGGGGAACCTGCTGAACAAGAACCTTTCTATGCAGAATGTGAAGAGGTCACAGGAGTCGCGCGAATGTCGAGGTGCGGCCTCGCATTCCAGGGGCGCCACTGCAAGGAGGTTTGACAGCTCGCTTTTATCTCGCTCGGGGGACTTTGAAGCATTGACTCTTCCGCTGGCGCGGCAGGTGCAGTGGCGCCGGGCCCCAGGAGTCCAGTTAGCTATGTGATTATTGTTTCAATTGGTACTTCAAACAGCAGCCTTCCTTGTACCAGGGCCCATTACACACTGGCTACTCTTCTTGGCAGGAGAGTTGGGTGTAATGGCTTTTAGCCGGGCTTCCTAAACCTTTGTTGGTTTTTCACTTCGACCTTATTTGACTAAAACAGTTTACCTTATCTTTTTTCTCAATCAGGACATAGGCTCACCTACTAAACCTGTTTCTCGTGTGATCGTGTAATATTCCCTTCGCCCTTTGGCCTACCTGTTCTTAGTTGGGAAATGTGCGATTCACGCTCCCCACCCCCTAATCTCACTGACTAAGCTGAAGCTACGCCCCGACGCTGCTTCTGTGGGTGCGTGGCTGCAGCCACCGGGCTTGGCTGGGAGCTGAACCCCCGTCCTTCCTGCTAGACACATGCTTGCCGAGGATAGCCCAGACTCCGTCAGTTCCATTCATTCAGTATCCGTGGCCGAGCAGGTGGATGGAGACCACTGCTTTAAACAGGCAAGTTCTGTCAGGCACTGAGAAGCTGCACGCCTTAAATGTGAAAGGCAGAGTAGCAGCACTTCACAGCAGGCATGCAGTACCTTTAGAGGCAGATAACCAGCCCTTCTCAGCAGGCATGCAGTACCTTTAGAGGCAGATAACCAGCCCTTCTCAGCAGGCATGCAGTACCTTTAGAGGCATATAACCAGCCCTTCTCAGCAGGCATGCAGTACCTTTAGAGGCAGAGTCCCAGCCCTTCTCAGCAGGCATGCAGTACCTTTAGAGGCAGAGTCCCAGCCCTTCTCAGCAGGCATGCAGTACCTTTAGAGGCAGAGTCCCAGCACTTCTCAGCAGGCGTGCAGTACCTTTAGAGGCAGAGTCTCAGCCCTTCTCAGCAGGCGTGCAGTACCTTTAGAGGCAGAGTCCCAGCCCTTCTCAGCAGGCATGCAGTACCTTTAGAGGCAGAGTCCCAGCACTTCTCAGCAGGCGTGCAGTACCTTTAGAGGCAGATAACCAGCCCTTCTCAGCAGGCATGCAGTACCTTTACAGGCAGAGTCCCAGCCCTTCTTAGCAGGCATGCAGTACCGTTAGAGGCAGAGTACCAGCAACTCTCAGCTGACATGCAGTATTTTTTGTGGCAGAGTACCAGCCCTTGTCAGCAGGCATGCAATACTCTTAGAGGCAGAGTACCAGGACTTCTTAGTAGCAAACAGTTACTTTGGGATCTAGAGTACCCACACTTCTGTAATTCTATTTCAAGGCACTGTAGGGTAGGGGTTTGAGCTCAGATATAAAATCATAAGTTATCGCACTTTAGATAGGGTGACGCCCAGCTGGGAGTATTTCTTTCACACGGACTGTCTCTTTCGTGAACAGAAAGATGGAACAGTTAAAAAGACGAACAGCAACAGTGAAGAGCAGACACATTAGCATGAGACGACCCCCAATTGGGTTTTATATATATTCAAGTGTAACATTAAACAAATTGGCAGATATCGCACGGACTTTTTATTAGCCAGTCGTTACTAACTGCTCTGCAGTTGCTCAGATGTGCTTGGGTTTTGACAGAGAGCTGTATCCTAACAGGAATAGCCAGAATATAGTCAAAATGCCCTCAGTATGACTAGGATATGAATTATTATGTTGGTGAATAGATTAAACAGAATGTCATCAAAAACATCAGCAACATGTCAAAGATGTGATGTCTGGGAGAGACAGGGTGCTGCCAAGACTCCCACCATATGTCAAAAGTGGACCCATGTGATATCTGGGATAGCCGCCTCTGCTGCAGGAGTGCCAGGAGACACCTTGAGGGACAAGGGGACCTTCTGGCCGCCAGCTGGCCTGGCAGTGATGTCCGGCTGTCCTTAGCCTGTGTATCAAAGATCGTAATAAATAAATGAACCTTATCTAGACCCACAGTGCACTTGCTCCCTTTTAATGTCCAATGAAGCAAAAGAAAAAGCCTTAAATGACCAGTAAATTTCGAGATGTTGGCCGTAATTTCCATTTGTACCTCGCCGTCAAGCAGCATGGGAAGGACTGAGTGACCAAATACTGGAGTGGGAACATAGGAGCATGAAGCTGTTCTAGAGGCTTTTAAAGATTAAATGCTCTTGTAACAGATTTCTCCATATTTTTCCTGGGTAGATGAGATTTGTGTTTTTAGTCGGGAATTTGGGAAGATGCGAGTATCCAGTTTTAATCCTTTTAAGAGGGTGAGTTGGAAACAATTTGACTGTCATGTGTAAGATGCTCGATTTCTGAGAAGCAATGATGACTTTAAGGCAGACGAGGCCTATGGAATGGAAGCGGTCTCTCAGGACTGGGTGCTATGACCTTGTGGTTAGGTGAGAGTCAATGGCAGTGCTGTTGAGCGTTTTGGGGAAGTTGAGTGAAGCTGGAACAAGATGGCAGACATCTGGGTTATGGACCAGATAGTCTTTTGGGTAAGACCAGGCTATACAGCCCATGGAACTCTATAGACAAGGGCTTCAGTTGATATCATGAGAGGCTGCCAACTGATTCCATGCTGACAGCTAAAAGTAATTACAGTTTTTCGAGAAACTAAATACTCCGATGAATAAAATGGTATGGTTAAATGACTTCCATTACTAATAAAAAGGAGTCAGTATTTAGGATTCTGTGTCCCGAAAAGTTGTCCTGAATTGCGATTATCAGGTCTGAAGACGAAGCTAAAATACAGGGCTGCCAGGTGTGTGTTTAAAGTCGAGAAATCAGGGGTCCTCTGTAGGTTGTAAGAGGCAGGGTGTTGTGCAGTGAAGAAAGTAGGGTTGTGGAGCTGAGAATCTTTAACTGCAGGGGATGTGTTTTTTGAGTGGAGGGTGCAGGACTGCTTATTGTATAGGTTGCAAGATGTGGCGGTTTACGTGCATAAGGGCGAATGCAAGGTCCTATGGTTGGAGGATGCAGGCCTTGTTTTCTGTGCAGGAAGATAAATGGAGTGTTTTGCAATGGAGATTGCAGATTGTGTGCTGTGCAGTGGTTACTGCATAGTGGGTTGAATTGTATCTCAGTTACGTTTACATAGTGCTTCATGCATGTCCCATGCTCTTATCTTGACCCAAGTCGCCGCATCTGTATAGCCTCACTTTTAGTGGAGAATGCATAGGGCATTTTGTGGGTCGTACGACGCCTAGTTTTTTTGGGGCAATGGGTGATGTACTGGTGCAAAATGTGCGTGCTGCTTAACAGACGTGCAGTTGGAAGGGATATTTTCTCCAACCGGGTCTTCAGTTTTCTGCAGTGAGTCACGAAGGGATGTTGTAAACTAAATTGATGATGCAAGGTGTGTTCACTGGACGACGTGGCCGTGTTGTCGAACGGAGGGATGTACTGCGATGCTTTGTGGAGGGGGTGCATGTTTTGTAGGTCGAAAAATGCAGAGTGACAGGCAGGGTATGTTTGTCTGTCGGGGGAAAGGTGGTGAAAGATGGATTGTAGTCGGGGACCAAGATTCTGGCAACTGGTGGACGTGGGAGCCTTTTATTGAGTGAAGGATGCGGTGACGTGCTTTGTGGGGTGTGCAATGTGTGTTCATTGGAGGATTCAGCGTGTTTTGTTGAATGGAGGGTCGCTGTGGCATCCTCTTGGCGCAGGGTGCTGGGTGTGTTGTTGAGTGGTGTTGAGGGCGTGTGCTGTAGCTTGGAGGATGTTGCACGGGTCCGGTAGAAAGCTTCTTCTCTTTTCTGATGCAAGTCCTCTGCCCTGGTCTGTTATCGTCAGTCACGTGACTGCCTCTTGAAGGAAGCTTGTTGTGTGGGTGGATAATCATGTGGGTGTGGTGTGCACACACTGGCAGTTACAGATGAAGGTCTTTGATATCATTTGGTGACGTTTCCCGTGCACCGCTGTAAAGTCACTGTGTTATCGTGGTGTTTGTTGGATGGGTCGCTATGGATCGGCCAACTCGTCAGTGTCATCAATACTCAGTCTACTACAAGACCCCCCCACTCAGTAATGCTAGCAACACTCGATCCTCTGCCGGATCACCCTGCTAGCCAGTGTCAGACACACTGGATCCTTTCCCGAATCACACTTCTCAGTAACGCCGTCAGCACTAAACCAGACCACACCACACCAGGAAGTTAATTAAACTAGAGTCACGAGCACCCACTTCCTCTTCCAAATCATTCTGTAAACCAGTGTCATCAGCACTAAGTCCTTCAGCAGATAATCCAACAAACTTGATCCCCATGAGATCACTTTGTAAGCTGGTGCCATCAGCACTTAAACAACTGTTGGGTATAGCTGCAAACCAGGGCCCCTAGCCTTCACTTCCTCCACCAGATCAGCCTGCAACTAGTGCCAGGCGCTTGTTAACCCCACCTGTCCACCCTACAGAATAGTGTCATCCATACTTGATCCACTGCCACACTGTCATGCTGGCTCTCTCAATCTTCTTTTGGAGTACCTGTAAACCAGTGGCATCAGCACTCAATCCGCTATTGCGCCAACCTGTAAACTACTGTCACCAACCCTCAATTCCCCCACCAGATCCACCTGTGGACTTGTGCCATTATCTCCCTTTCCCCCTGTTTATGCTGCAAAGTAGTATCATCCAACTTGATCCTCTGCTGGACTAACCTGCTCACTAGTGCCATTGACATTCGATCCTCTATTGGAGTATTCTGCCAACAAGTGCCATCGTCACTCGATCCTTAACCGATCACCCTGCAAACTAGTGCCATAAGCACTGAATGCCTCGCCAGATGAGCCTGCAAATGTACTATCAACACTCATTGTCTGCCAACTACTGCCACCATCATCGATCACCATCCGGTCAGTCAGTGAATTTGTGGCATCACCCGTTTTTCCTCACAAGATTACTCTGTATTTGAGTATCCTCAGCACTCGATCCTCTACCAGATCAGCCTGCAAATGAATGCGAGGAGAACTTGATCTCTACATGATCACTTTGTAACCTAGTGTCATCAGCACTGAATCTTCGACTCAATCGGCACTTGAACCTCCTCCAAATCAGCCTTCAAACAAGTGTCACCAGAAGCTGATCACCAGCTCACCCTGCCAATGTGCGCCCTCCACATCTCATCCTCTGTTAGATCACCCTACTCTCTAGCGGCATGGGCACTCGATCCTCTTTAGGAGTACCCGTAAATCTAGTGCCATACGCGTTCAATCTCCACCTGATCACCCTGCAAACTAGTGCCAGCAGCATTCGATCCCAGTGTAAACTAATGCTGGCACTCAATCCTCTACCACAACACTTCTTGTCCATTTGACTGCTGTTGACCCTTGCTGAATGATTACTGAAATCCGGGCACCCCAACTGAGCCATTATTAGAAGCTGGGGACCCCCAGCCTAAGCAATTTCTATGATTTGAACCTAAAAATAATACACAGAAAATTCAAAAGTGAAAATACGCCGAAAAATGCCCAAATATTGACATATTTAGTTTAATTCACTATCAAATACAGAAAAGGTTTTACAATTTTGCTTCTTCATTTGAATACAGTTTATTAGTTTAAATGTATTCATTTTTGTGTTATTTAATTTTATAAAACAGTCGCTGACCCCCAAGGGTCCTCGTACCACAGGTTAAAAACCACTGGTCTACCACATCATCCTGAAAATTAGTGCCACCCGCACTTGATCCCTTTGAGATCACTCTTTGAACAAGTGTCATCTGAACTCAATCCTCTACCTGATCATCCAACAAACTACAACCACCAGCACCTGATTCCCCCACTGGGTGAGTCTGCAAAGTAGTGCCCTCAGTACTTGATCGCCACCAGATCAGCATAAAAGTGAGCGTCTTCCACACGTGTTCTTCTACTGTATCGCCCTGCTCACTAATGCCACCTGCATTCTTCACTCCGCTCCATCTCCCAGGAAGCTATTTCCTGTATTGCATGATCACCTTCAGATCCCTTTGCAAATCAGTGCTACCGTTAATCAATCTCCTGTCATAGCCCCCTCGTAACTAGTGCCCCCAGCACTCATTCTCTACCATTGAAACTGCAAACTAGTTCCCAGCGCCATCAAAATGCAAACTAGTGACACCAGCACCTAAATCCCTGGTGGATGACTGTGCGAGCTAGTGCTATCAGCAACCTATCCTAACCCTACAAACTAGTCCCTGCAGTGTTTGATCCCTCACAACTCACCAGAGCTCAAAGGCCTGGGACCCTCCTCCTCCCCAAGAGCACCTGATTCATTGTGCTCCTCATCCTTCAATTCCCTATGAGGGCCCCCGGGCTACTGTCCTGTGAGTGATCCCATAGGAGCCCCTGGGCCTCGATTCACTAGTGGGGGCCAGCATTCTACCCCTTGAGAGCACTCAGCTCACTAGTACATGCACTTTACTAAAAGTGCTTCTCTGTGGTGTGTGCAGGGGTTAGTTAGAAGTAACAGGATAGTGAATCACCAGCCTGGGCCTCCGAGCCCTCATCCATCCAGGAATTAAACCTGCACTTTTTCGTACATCCCCAGTGCAGCTCCACCTATCCTACCGCATAGAGCTATAAGTGGGCCGGGTCCTTCTGGTGCTCAGCACCGATAGTTGTGAAAAGCAGGTGCTGAGATAGGTCCCTATCGGGTTCTCCATTTTTGCCCTCACCCTCAGTAGAAAAAAAAATCTTAACTGGGCAGCAGTACCACCCTGCGCTGCCTTTGATATAACTTCAAAGAGACTCGTTGTAGTTCTTTCACAGTCTCATCATTTTAGAATTAAAGGAATTTCAATAATTTATACAATAAAGTCATTGTTGGTTATTAATCGTATGCAACTAACAGCCGTTGACAAAGCCAATAGTCCTGGCTTGTTGCAGGTGTAATGTTACTTGTTGTATTATATATATAAGGCTGCAGTGACAGAAAGAAACAGCAAAATACTAGTCGGGCGGCACACCATGCTAAGCAGATTTTTAGTTTATGCGTTTTAAGCCACGCCCCTAATTACATCGACCACGCCCCTTAGAGAGACCCTCTAGTTTTTTCATCCCACTTCAAGCCCTGCTTCCGCATCTTCCTACAACGCCCCACCTGCACCTCAGCCGCCTGCACTTGCAGCAGCGCCTCGTGCACACCAGACCGCCTCGCGCATCGCCAGGCCGGTGTTTTCCATCTGGGTGCAGCTCAGGGCTGGGTGCTAGGCGCTGTTTACTTAGAAGGAGGCGGCCCTCGGATCCAGGACTTTGCTTTTGTCGTCGAGAATAGTTTCATGCCGCTCTGTGATGATGCGGAAGCGTGTAGCGCCTGGGAAGCAATGTCAGTGGCGCAGCAGGTGCAGTGGCAGCGGGGCAGAAGAGGGCTGCGGAGCCCGCTGCGTCACTACTGTACAAACCGCGTGTGTGTGTGCCTGATGGGAGTGCAGGGAGGAGCACTGCAGCATGGAAAGTCGCCGAATGCCTGTCAAGAGAGCAGGGAATACGAGAGCAAGTGGCGGGAGAAAGCAAATGCGGCAAGAGGGAGGGTGTGTTCAGTGCCTCTGCTGCGCTGTAATTCACTCCTGAGATATAATGCATTAACCCACCGGTTTCCGCATCTATTCATTAAACCTCTACTCCCGCCCACTTCTCTTCTCCACTTCCCACCTCTATAAGGTCAAAGTCTGGATGTAGGTGACTTTGTGGCCTACAGAGTCCTGAATCTCTCCGTCTCCGTGCCATACGCTGCCTCGGGGGCAATGAAAAGCACAGGCCAGACTTTGCAATGCGACGGTCCGAACCTGGCCCCTCCTTTATCAAAAGCCAGTGTTCCCTTGGTAATACACTTAGTATATCTACTATCTGATCTCAGCACTGACGTCCCTTTCATTTCCTATGCCTAAGCGACTGCAAATGTCTACACATTTTCCGGGTGGCAGAATTTCCCATTTCCTGGTATAAACGAGTTTGTGTGAAGGTGACATGACGTTGGTGCCGTTTGTGGTATGATGAGATAGGCTCAGCTAATCGGACTTGGAATGTACGCCACATTGAGATGTGGGCATTTGCTATCTGTTAATACCCGCAGTAGAGAAAAACAATAATTAATAATGCCCGCATAGCACTACACACCGGTATTGGAATAATGCGCTTTTCATACCGGCATAATCATTGGTTTAGGAGTTTACTTGCAAGGCTATTATGTATTAGGCGAACATGTCTCTGGAAATATGGGGGAAATCAGGACACTGCACCAGCCCAACCTAACATAATGATACTATGCATAGACGGGTCAAAGTCCTCACCCAGTGCCTGGATTGCCATGTAGGGAGGTCCACTTCTGGCAATGCATGTAGTCGGGCTTATGGAATTGTTTTTTTAGTTTGACAGGGATGGAGAAGGGACTTGTTAATTTACGAACATCCAGAATATGAGTGTTTCGTTCACTAAATATAACTTACTAATTAAGACAATGCAGGTCTTTCGCCACAAACTGTTATAGTATGATAATAACTACCATTTATAGATTTCTAAATTTTGGATACGCTGGGATTGTTTGCTAAATAAGACTTTCCCTAAAACCTATCGTAATTAAAATTACTGCTTAATAGCAACGCATTTCAAAACTGCAAAATTGCACTTTTTTTAACTTACGAAGAATTTTTCCTACAGACTATAATTCACAAATATATCACATCTATACCTGATATAGAATGGAATGTGTACACTGAACGTTTAGGAATCCTTTCATTGCACTGTCTCCTCTTTTATCACACAGAACCGTCCACTGAACTCTTTCCCTTTTGTCTCTGTCCTGGGATATCCCCTTCATTTTAATGGGTTTTTGCCCATCTCACAGGTGATGCTGCTGGGAGACTCAGCCGTGGGGAAAACCTGTATCGTGATGCAGTACAAAGATGGCGCCTTCCTGTCGGGCACATTCCTAGCCACTGTCGGCATTGACTACCGGGTGAGACCAGCACAGCCTTTCACCTCTTAAAACTTTCTAATGCACACTTTTACCGAGGCTCGCAGAGCGAGACAACCCAGATCTGTGGAAATATTAGGCGCGATCTGCAGGGGAAATACTACAAATCTATAGAGACATTCGGAATAGCTCTGGGACCACTATGAAAAGAACATAAACTCCATTATGCATAGTACCCTCAGAATCGTGGGGCAGCCGCCCCCCTGAAGTTTTGCGTCAAGTACAACAGGAGCGACTGTACTTCCCATCACTTCCTTGCGCCCCATACACTAGATTCTGTATTCCCAGCAAGTTCCAAAACCACTGTAGCAAAAACTCAATAAGCAAATGTTGTATCACCCACCCTCAAAATGCTAGAATCACCTGCTTAGCTGCTAAAGATAAGTTTATCAAGGTAAAGCTATAAAGTAGAATGAGGAGGGCCCATGTAGAGCTAGAAAGTAGCAAAAGGAGGAATGTACGAGTTATACAAGAAAGGAGATTTGTAAAAAGCCTTAAGAAACATCAGAATTGAGGCCTTGGGCCAGCAATGTCAAGTGAGGTAAGCGTTGCTGTTTTTGCCTGTTGATCAGGAATCATTTCAGTTTCTTGAGAACATTTCACTTGAATACGTGCATTAACAGTTTGTTAATGTGAATTTCAAAGTCGATAGTATTGAAAACCGCAAATGGGTCCCTCAGGACCAGGGTCTCAATGCCACCACAGTATATTAAAGGGTTCCTGCATCATGATGGCACTTTATGTCCCTCATACACTCCATCACAGGCTTAGATGCATTTGGCTTCAGTAGTTCTATTGCCAATGGGTCCTAGAAAGTGAGATTCCGCCCTCTCCAGTTTCATCATCAGAGCCTCTTCTCCTCCAATGAATGCACCCTCTCCGGGATGCCCAGGAGAAATGTATTCTACCAGCATGGCCTGGATGTACATATTGAAGTCCTTGCTCTCTGCTCCTTGGAAACTCCTCCAATACACCCATTGTTTTTCTAGGGCGATTCTTGCAATCCTTCTCCTTTTCTTGGAGGAGAATGCACTGTTCTCTCAGGTACACGATCCCTGTATTTGTCTGCTCTTGGTATAGAACACTTTTGTCTGTCATGTCCTCCAGCATAAGCATTTGCTCCTCTAGTTTAGACCTATTTGTTTGTATGTCTTTATGCCCCTTCTGCAGGCCCACTTTGACTGAAACAATTCTTGTTTTTTTAGAAGCACAAATACTTCTCACATTAAACTGTAAGTTACTTGCCAACCTCTCTAGCAGGGGAAGCCTGCACTGCCAGGGATCTCCAACTCAGCTCAGCCTTCCCCCTGCTACAGCATTGTTTTTATAGAGGGTTTCTTTTTTTTCCTATGACTCTGCTATTGACTCGGGGTAAATGATGTTCACACCAGTCGGCCATGTGCTTCTTCCTCCTGCTTTGGTTTCTGCCATGGAGAAGTCTTTATGTATGATTTTCTCTTTTTAGGCTCTTGAGCCCACAACTGCGCTGCACCTCAGGCCCTGGGTTCAAGTCTCCATATCACCTCCCGGTCTCTTGAGATACCCTATGATGGTTTAACCACCAGTTCTAAGCGGTGGCCCTCTCACTCCGCAGCTCTCTGGTTCAATGTCAATCATAGGCCAGTCGAGGCAGTATCTGGAACCTAGCTCGATCCCTCACTCCTCCCAGACAGTGTTTCTCCAGAGCTCCTTTATGGGCCCTGTAGCATTTGACCCCCCCCCCATCAAAATTCAAACCAGGCCACTATGGCCTTTTCTATCCATACCTATTGGGGCCCCAAGGCAGCTGGAATGGTGGCCACTGAGTTAGGGACTCTGTCACCACCACCTAGTTGCCTTGGGGGGCCCAAGTACTGCAGTGCCATAGCTCCCGCTGCTCTTGCTCTTTCCTTAGTTTGGCCAGGGTAACTCCCTTCCTCGCATCCACCAAAATCAAATGGGAGCAGAGAAAGTTCAAGGCTACAGGCCCCTAATTATTGTGTCACACTCCTACACATTAGCTATACATGTTTGATGCCGGCTAGGAGATACCCTCGCCTTTTGCTACTTACACCGCTTGTGTCACCAAGCAATTTTCGCTCACACCACTATATGCCTTGGCGTTACAAGCTCCTTCACCAGCCCAACCCAGACTGCTCATGCACTCCTGCTGTGTTAGACAGGGCAGGGTGTCCTCAGTGAGTGCCCCTATGCATGCAGTTCTCTCTCCATCTCCAGGGTTTGGGCTTAGGCAGTGCTTAATTTGTGCTTGTTGTAACCAGTGCTAAGCACCAGCACTTATTTTTTGAGGACCGGCGCTTAGTCTTTTGTCTCAAGCATTTACAGTGAGCTAAAGACACATTTGGGAAAGACGAAGGAAGAGAAACACGAAAAAACTTCACAATGGGAGAAAGCAGAAAGCTGCAAGCATGAGCTGAAGGGACAGGAAGGGGTTTTAAATGGATTGAAGAGGCCCGAGATGACTTCAGGATTACGCTGCCTCAGTACTCCCTGTTTGCACATTTAATTGCAGCAGCCGCCTGTTTAAGAGGAAGGCTTTGAGCACCGGCACCTTTTTATTTACAAATTAAGCACCGGGCATAGGCAAACACTTGTCTTGCAATGCTCTGCCCCCTAAATTCCCCTTCGCTCTTTTTTGGTGCATTGCTGCCCCATTTTCCACTTAATGGGCGAAGGCCATTCTACTTGGCTTTCACCTGTATCGCTGTACCACTAGACCAGGTTGCATATCTGCACCTTGCATGCTAATGGTGGTCTGATGCCTCCTTCTCTGGCCCGATTGCATATTAGTATCCACTTACTCCAACCTGCCCTGCCATGGCTTTTTGCAAGCCCGCTGATATGCTATTGGGTCGCCATCTTGATGATCAGTCATGCCCCATCCATCATATCCTGTGTCCTGTAGTTGTTCATCACTGAATGTGTTTACCTTTCTTCAAGACTCGTAGCCATGGTTTTTCTTTTCGTCTGTTTTTGGTAGAGTGGTCACAATGAAGCTCTTCAGCTACAGGTCTACCGCTATCGTCATTCCATTTACTTTCCAATTTAATATAATACAATGCTTTGTTGTAGCAAATATAGATGGAATGTAGATTGAACAGTTCTAGGCTCATTTTATTCTATTATAGCTGTCAATTAGATCCATGTCACACTGGCAATGAGTCAGTCCTGATTTTTCAGCCTTCTTTACAAAGTGGGCTGGCACTTGTAGATTTACCTTGTTCATTAAATAGGTCTGGGCATTCAAGTCTCAGGGCCTGATTTAGCATTTGCCGGACGGGGTGCAATCTGCCAGGGTGGTGGAGGGCATTACCTCTGCCTCCCTGACAAGGCACCTTCTGCCAAACTTAGAGATAACTGCTGGCTCAGCGGCCTCAGCACACTGAAAGGAAACACCATCATGACGGTTCCTTTCAAGGTACAAACAGTTTGGTGGGGGCTGCAATTGTTTTTTTGTTAGCTATTCAGCAAAGTTTCCAAAGTTTTGGTTTTTCAGAAACAAACCCTCAAGGTGGGTCGTTTTTTAGTGCTAGCAGGGGAAGTCCAATCATTTTTTAAATGAAGTCTGAAGAGGGGGATATTTTGACAGAGTGCCAACAACGGCAAATGCGAGAGAGACGCAATAAGGGGGAGGAAACTCAACTCACCAGACAACTGATGGAAACCAAAGATAGACTTGAAAGGTGCACTTTGAAATCATATCGACAGCTCCTATATCGAGAGGGTGACCGATCGAGGAGGCTCCTGGCGTGGATCCTCCGAGGGGAGCAGCCACGCTCCTTAGTGCTTCACCTCACAAATCCCCAGCAGGGGAGAAGCGAGGACAAAGCAAGATATAGTTATGGTCTTCCGGGACTACCTTGAGAGAGTATATGCCAATCAGCGAGGACCCAGATCACGACAGTTTTCTGGAATACTTAAATGGAGCGGTCCTCCCCCACCTGAGTGAGACGGGGCTACAGGAGCTGGACTCTGATCTTATGCTTAAAGAGGTTAAAGCAGCTATTTAATCTCTCCCAGTGGGTAAACGTCCTGGCTGTAATGGCTTTACAGCCGAGTTTTATCAGGCATTCGCTACTGAACTCGCTCCTTCGCTTTTAGAAGTGTATAATGATGCATTTACTGATAATATACTACCAGAATCATGCAGGAGGGAATCATTGCTATGATTCCCAAGCTGGGAGCGGTCTGCTCCGATCCGGCAGCCTACCGGCCTATCACTATGATCAACCTAGATGTAAATATACTGAGTAAGATCCTCGCGACACGGCTTGGCCCAGAGATGACCCGGCTGGTCCATCCTGACCAAAGTGGGTTCATACCTGGACGGAACATGTCTATGAATACTCGTAGATTGATGCATGTGCTCCATGAGGTGGAAGATAGGTAGGAGGAATTGGCACTGGTCTCGATAGATATTGAAAAAGCATTTGACACCTTCAATTGAAATTATCTCTTGGCGGTCCTCGCAAAGGCGGGGTTTGGGCCGAAATTCCTGAGATGGGTCAAAATTCTCTACACGGAACCTTTAGCAAGGATCCGAATGGGGAAGACAATGCTTCGACAGACTGAAAATAGAGAGGGGCATATGACAGGGGTGTCCCTTATCGCCCTTGCTTTTTGCGATGGGTCTGGAACCATTGGCGCAGAGTCTTAGACATGGCGTGGGGAGATGGGGCATCACAGTAGGCGAGACGCGCCACCTACTGTCCCTGTACGTGAATGATACTCTTTTTTACTTAGCAGAGCTGAGGTCCTCTATCCCTGTTTTGCTCAGACAACTGGAATCCTTTCGGCAAATTGATACATGTATCAATGTAAATAAATCATTAATATTCCCACTGGAGAGCCTGGCAAAACTCCCATGGGAAGCTTTACAGCCTATGCCCCTAAGATGGGAAACTGATCACTTCTGATATCTTTGAATTATGGTGGCTCACATAGTCACACTGCGAAATCAGCTTAACATTGAGAGAGTACTGTCAGGTTTAAAGGGATCAGTACAGTTCTGGAACACCTTCCCCTTGTCGGTCATGGGGCGTGTAGCTGTGGCAAAAATGGTATTTCTGTCTCGATGCCTATATACTTTGCAGAATTCTCTTGGCACACTTCCTCGCTCGATATTTATTCATTTACATTCCTGCTTATTATCTCTGGTATGGTCAGGGGGCAAAGTAAGGTGAAACGTGAGACCCTTCACCTCCCATTAGAGGAGGGAGGATTGGCGTTGCCCAACCTAGAGTATTATTATTTAGTCTCTCAATTATAGCATGCATCGTGGTGGCTAGCAGAGGGGGACAACTGGGAGAAAACCCTTCTTAGGGATGACTCTCAAAACGAAACACTAGCACAGCTACTCCACACTGGGGGTGGTGGGGGCCACAAGCTTGCATACATAATAAAACACAGAACAACACTCTGGATGCGTGTGGTGAAGGTGGTCTTATAGTGGGCACCATTTGCTCGCGAATCTGACTTCTGGTACCTTCCAGCATTTCGACACCTGACCACTACGGTGGACGTTTGACCTTGGCGAGAGGGTGGGTGCCTAACGCTCGCAGACCTTTACCCCAGTGAGACTTTTGTAACCATTGAGGCGGCTCAGGACACTTTCGGGGTGAATCAGGGACAGGTTTTGATTTAAGCCAGCATACTCAATATTGTAAGAGGGATATGGCCCACATACCCTCAGGCCCCACCCTCATCGGCAATGCTTAGGGTACTCATCGAATATGGGGGGCAAGCACATCATATCTCACATCTACAGGGCCATGATAGCAGACACACCCAGGCACATTGTACGGGCCGGGGGGGCCTGGGACACTGAGCTGAATGTGTCACTTGAGGAGACACAGTGGAAGGCAGCATGTGCCCTGCTCCGACAGGGGATATGCATTGCTAGATTTAAGCTAATACATTTTAATTATATATATATCGCACATATATTACCCCAGTCTTTCTACATAGAATTGACCCTAATAAGTATGATAGCTACACTTGACCAGCAACTTTCCTACATTTAGCTTGGAATTGTCCTACAGTGCAAAAATTCTGGGGCTTTGTGGTCCAAACTTTAAGATGTATGGGGGGTGGAACTTGAACTGACTCCCGTTAAGTGTTTACTGGGGGCTATTAAAAAAAGAAAGGTAAACAAATTGAATGGAAATTCATGCAGCAAGCTGTATTGTTAGCCAAGCGCCGAGTGGCGATCACTTGGATGAGCACTCAGGGGCCTAGTGTAAAGGGATGGCTTAAGGATATCCAGGAATGGGCAGTGGCAGAAAAAATACAGCTAAGGCAGGTCAGATGGGATGATCACATAGAGAAAGATATACAAGCATGGCAGGGGATAGTCGTCCGGATAGAGGAAGTGGAAGAACCCGGCCATGACGTATCTAGGGGGGCTTGGAGTGAATCATAGTACAAATCTTGCTATACGGGAAAACAGTTCTAGTACTAAGGGGAACACAGTGTCTTTGTGTCTGAAGCAGATGTTCTGTACCCCTGCGATTTGTGTGAGGGACTGCCTCTGGGATGATTGGTTAGGAGAGGGAGGATGGGACTGGCTTATATGTGCAAGGTTGTTTACGGTACAATGTTTTGTATGTACTGCAAGTTTAACACTAATAAAATAAAAATAAATTCTTTAAAACAAAATGAAGTCTCAAAGGTAAATGCTTCTGAATCATCCAAAGCTATTACATTTTTTAAAGGCATGCAAATGTAAGGAAACTGTTCAGAAGAACCGCAAGGCAAACTTCATGTTTTGTTTGATTACAGGTGCGCAGTTGCTTCTGAACTTAACTTGTGGCCTACTCTAATTAATAACTTTCTGCTCCCCTACTTCAGTTCTTGTTTTACCTTGGGAAATGCAAGTGAATTAATAATTGATTTGTAACTTGTGGAAAATGCACTTCAGAAAATACAAACTCCTTCGTTAAAATTGCCAGTGAAGTTTTAAAGGGTCTCCAAGTATCTCCACTTGTTCAGTGGTTGATAAATAATACATTTGCTTTAAAGATAGGTAGAAGGTAGTTCATGAAGTGGATTTGTTTTCTTTGAAGGTAAGAGCCATTGTCCTTGGGCCCCCAGATTATTCTCACTACTATGCCTTTTACCAACCGAACTTTGTGTATAGACTTGCTGGTGGTAATGCTAAATGGTCCTACATTCTTCTAACTGTAAATGTTCTGTTTCACTCACAGTTAGTGCTCAATAGTCTAACAGCTTCAACAAACGTTTAATGATAGCACAAAGAAAGGGATAGCTTTCAACTACACCCAACCGTTGCAAACAATTATTTTTGTCCACTCCTAAAACAATGGCTGGGTTTTTCACTTTTCTTTCCCTAGTGGAAAGTTCTACCCATTTTGTAGGCACTAACAATGATCTAGGTGGACCATTGTGTCTTAGAGTATGGACATGTTAAGTAAAAACTGAATCAATACACTTGCATTGTCCACTAGCTCTGGTGCATACAGATCTCACGTGTACATACAGCTAGTTCACATCCCAAATCCACTCTCCCTTGCTATCGACCTACTCACGGACCCCTACCGCCATTGCTACACTAATACTGCCTACTCAAATGTTTAGTGCACCAGTTCCATCATAGGCACTATCCATTCAGTGTCTCTACTACATTTTCACTCCAGTAAAACTGGAGCCCATCTCTAGTCCTCACACCAACAGTACACTCCACATTCTATAGGTCACACCAACCAACACCCATCCCATGCACACCCTCATGCCCCAGTGGAAGAGGCACCTGTATTTCATGGCTAAACTAATGCCAAAAATAGGAAAAATAAAAAACAATGACTTTAGTACAAGGCTACTTAAACATCTATCAGAGCAGGCTTGGGCATGTGCTGAGTGGCTTCCTGAACTTGGTTCAGAAAGTGACTTTCCTTCAGAAATGACTTTAATTGACCCACCACTACTTCCTTGATCTTTTGTTGTAAAACATTTAAATATGAGTCTAATGTTTACAATGGTTGAGGACTAAGGAGCTTTTTTCTTCCATAAGGCCTTACAAGACCCATTTTGAGTGACTGTGGTGCTTCCCCCTTCAATCAGGTATTTGTTGATCAGGTTCTGGATTACAAGACTGAATTATTCTATATGGACCTTCAGGACCCATCAACCAGAGATTTGGTAGGTTTGATATTTTTCAGGAGTTTAATAACAAGCTGCCTCTTTATCTCATAAATAGAAGTGAAGGCCAAATACGATTCAGTATTGAATGGACGCTATCTGTTGTGTCACTTGGATAGTTTGTATGTATGTGGTATTTCTATATCACAAACCTTGCCAAAAGGCAGCGGAACACCGTTCAGGGTCAAAGATAAGCATAAAGTCAGTGAGTGATAGGAGACGTAGCTGGGTTGTAAATGGGTAATGAATTGTGATGTGATATTCTTTAAACAAGTTTGTCATCAGCTCTTTCCTAAACTGAGGAAGTGTTGAGCTGGTCCTGATAGATATGGAGATGTTGTTCCAGATCCTGGGTGTATAGTCGGAAATGACTTGCTGCATTAGTTTTTCTTTTTTACACTTCGTAGTCTGACCCCTGAAGGAGTCCCGGGTTTGGGTGTACCATGAAGCACAATTCAGTGCTGTCACCCCTCATGCTTTCATACCCTGAAGATGCTGAGGAAGGTTTTCAAGTGGATCCCAATCAGCACCCAGGCAACCATCACACATGCCCTGATCACAAGCAGTCTGGAGTATGGGAACACTCTCAATGCCAGGATCAACAAAAAAACTCACCAGAAGGCTGCAGACCATTCATAACTCGGCAGCCAGAATCATTCTCAACCTCCCATGCCTCACTCCCATCATACCACACCTGAAGGAGTTCCAATTCTTTAACTTTTAGCCATATTGCACGAAAGCCACACTGCTGTACAACATGGCTAAAAATCATGACAAAGCCAGTAGTTCTGTTTCTTGTCATTACCTTTTTTATTTTCCCTTCTCCTTGCCCTATTGCCATGCCACTTTTCTTAATCTTTTCATAGTGGAGAAGTGCTTAAGGGGTTTGAACAATGAAGTTTTGCTAAATGGTTTACTTGAAGACTCTAATGAACTTTGTATTAACGCTTTAACACCTTATTGAAAAGTATTGAAACAAAGAGTAATACACAAGAGATGTTTGCTACATAACAGAAACTAATTTAAGACATCAAATTAGCCAAATTGAAGCCTGAATTCGGATATTCTTTGATACAGCATCTATAGGAGAATGGACAGCGTGGACCTCCAGTAGCAGGGGCTCAATTCTTTGTTGATGCAGTAGGTTCAAGTCTAAAAAATCATGTAAATAAATGTCTGCAAAATTACACACATTTTGTCATTCTCAGTTTCTTAAAAAATCAGGAGTACTGTTGGGAAGCTGCAACAGTCTTAGATTGCGAGGCATACATGCAAGAATAAGCAGTCACATTCGTAAATATACCTGGTGCACATTTGCATCTGTGTACTAATTGCATAGCACAAGTGCATTTGCACTTACAAGTGATAATTTTCTCATCAAAGAAGCCTCTTACATCTCCACAAAATCAATAAGGGTTTATTCCCCAACATGGATGAAGACTTACTCCCGCCCTTTCTCCTGCCCTTGACAGGGATGCATCTCTGATTGTATCTAGGACAGGAATGAGCATAGCAGGAGTTTGTGAAGACCCACAAACTTGAAGGGTTATGGGCGTTCCCCTATTTTTCAAGGTCTTTCTGCTATGGGAAGTGTAGGAAAGTACCATCTTGCCTGGCATGTTACCACCATTTTTCACTGTATATATGTTGTTTTAGCCCTTTTGTCACTGGGATCCTGCTAGGCAGAACCCCAGTGCTCATAGTATGTGCCCTGTATGTGTTCCCTGTGTGGTGCCTAACTGTATTACTGAGGCTCTGCTAACCAGAACCTCCCTGTTTATGCTCTCTCTGCTTTCTAAATTTGTCACTGCAGGCTAGTGACTAAATGTACCAATTCTCATTGGCACACTGGTACACCCATATAATTCCCTTGTTTATGGTACTTAGGTACCCAGGGTATTGGGGTTCCAGGAGATCCCTATGGGCTGCAGCATTTCTTTTGCCACCCATAGGGAGCTCAGGCAATTCTTACACAGGCCTGCCACTGCAGCCTGAGTGAAATAACATCCACGTTATTGCACAGCCATTTTTCACTGCACATAAGTAACTTATAAGTTACCTATATGTCTAACCCTCACTTGGTGAAGGTTGGGTGCCAAGTTACTTAGTGTGTGGGCACCCTGGCACTAACCAAGGTGCCCCCACATCGTTCAGGGCAATTTCCCCGGACTTTGTGAGTGTGGGGACACCATTACACGCGTGCACTATACATAGGTCACTACCTATGTGTAGCGTCACAATGGTTAACTCCGAACATGGCCATGTAACATGTCTAAGATCATGGAATTCCATGATCCCTCGGGTCTCTAGCACAGAACCCGGGTACTGCCAAACTGCCTTTTTCGGGGTTTGCCACTGCAGCTGCTGCTGCCAACCCCTCAGACAGGATTCTGCCCTCCTGGGGTCTGGGCTGCCCCGGTCCAGGAAGGCAGAAGAAAGGATTTCCTCTGAGAGAGGGTGTTACACCCTCTCCCTTTGGAAATAGGTGTGAAGGGCTGGGGAGGAGTAGCCCATGGTGGTGCCCATCTCTGCATAAGCCAGTCTACACCAGTTCAGGGATCCCCCAGACCTGCTCTGGCGCGAAACTGGACAAAGGAAAGGGGAGTGACCACTCCCCTGACCAGTACCTCCCAGGGGAGGTGCCCAGAGCTCCTCCAGTGTGTCCCAGACCTCTGCCATCTTGGAAACAGAGGTGTTGGGGGCACACTGGACGGCTCTGAGTGGCCAGTGCCAGCAGGTGGCGTCAGAGACCCCCTCTGATAGGCTCTTACCTTTCTTGGTAGCCAATCCTCCTTTCTTGGTAGCCAAACCTCCTTTTCTGGCTATTGAGGGTCTCTCCTCTGGGGTATTCTTCAGATAACGAATGCAAGAGCTCGCCAGAGCTCCTCTGCACTTCCCTCTTCGACTTCTGCCAAGGATGGACCGCTGACTGCTCCAGGACGCCTGCAAAACCACAACAAAGTAGCAAGACGACTACCAGCAACATTGTAGCGCCTCATCCTGCCGGCTTTCTCAACTGTTTCCTGGTGGTGCATGCTCTGAGGGCTGTCTGCCTTCACCCTGCACTGGAAGCCAAGAAGAAATCTCCTGTGGGTCGACGGAATCTTCCCCCTGCTAACGCAGGCACCAAAAGACTGCATCACCGGTCCTCTGGGTCCCCTCTCATCCTGACGAGCATGGTCCCTGGAACACAGGAGCTAGATCCAAGTGACCCCCACAGTCTAGTGATCCTTCAGTCCAAGTTTGGTGGAGGTAAGTCCTTGCCTCCCCACACCAGACAGCAAACCTGTGTACTGTGTGAATTGCAGCTGCCACGGCTTCTGTGCACGTCTCCAAGGATTCCTTTGTGCACAGCCTAGCCTGGGTCCCCAGCACTCCGTCCTGCAGTGCTCAACCCTCTGAGTTGGACTCCGATGTCATAGGACCCTCCTTTTGTGACTCTGGGTCACAAATCTTCTAAGTGCCTGCTCCGGTACTTCTGCGAGTGCTGCCTGCTTCTGTGGGGGCTCTCTCAGTTGCTGAGCGCCCCCTTTGTCTCCTCCTCCAAGGGGTGACATCCTGGTCCACACTGGTCCCCAGCAGCACCCAAAATCCTCATTTGCGACTCTTGCAGCTAGCAAGGCTTGTTTGCAGTATTTCTGCCTGGAAACACTTCTGCAACCTCCAGCACGCCGTGGGACATCTTCCATCCAAAGGAGAAGTTCCTAGCCCTTTTTGTTGTTGCAGAATCTTTGGCTTCTTCCACCCGGAGGCAGCCCTTTTGCACCTTCATCCGGGGTTTAGTGGGCTCCTGCCCCCCTGGACACTTTCGTGACTCTTGGACTTGGTCCCCTTCCTTTACAGGTCCTCAGGTCCAGGAATCTGTGTTCAGTGTTTTGCTGGTGCTTGTGGTTCTTGCAGAATTCCCTATCACGACTATTGTGTCTTTCTGGGGTAGTAGGGCAACTTTACTCCTACTTTTCAGGGTCTTGAGGTGGGGTATCTTGGACACCCTTACTGTTTTTTCACAGTCCCAGCGACCCTCTACAACCTCCCATAGCTCTGGGGTCCATTTGTGATTCGCATTCCACTTTTGGAGTATATGGTTTGTGTTGCCCCTAGACCTGTGTTCACCTATTGCATCCTATTGTGATTCTACATTGTTTGCATTACTTTTCTTACTATTACTTACCTGTTTTGGGTTTGTGTACATATGACTTGTGTATATTACTTACCTTCTAACTGAGGGTACTCACTGAGATACTTTTGGCATATTTTCATAAAAATAAAGTACCTTTATTTTTAGTAACTCTGAGTATTGTGTTTTCTTATGATATTGTGCTATATGATATAAGTGGTATAGTAGGAGCTTTCCATGTCTCCTAGTTCAGCCTAAGCTTTGCCATAGCTACCTTCTATCAGCCTAAGCTGCTAGAAACACCTCTATTCTACTAATAAGGGATAACTGGACCTGGCACAGGTTGTAAGTACCACAAGATACCCACTATAAGCCAGGCCAGCCTCCTACAGGAAGTGTATATAGTTTTACTTCCATTCAATATTAGAAAAGCATATCATCTAATATTGCACGTGAGTGAATGAGAATCCATCTGTGAGTGCATTTTTTGTGAATTGGAAATATAAATTTGGACTCTTGAAGAATGGCATTTGCACTTAGGTGCTCAAATGGTTTTGCGAATCAAGTCCTATGTGTGATCCCGAATAAATCGGTTGTTCTATGTGTAGGGCTATCTTCCATACATAGTACATGATGTCGTAGTACGGAGTTGAGAGATAGAGGTTCCAAGTTCACTGTTCTACAGAGCCCCGGGTGAGCCACAGGTTGTAGGCCTAAGAGAAGAGCAGCGTAGCTCTAGCTGGGTGGAAAGGGTGGTCTGCCGTGAGCCCAGTTGAGTCTAAGTGACATGGATCGCACTGAGTTGATTGATGTTTTCCAGCAGGACATGACTGGTGAGCAGTACTTGAAATGGAAATCTAGAAGTGCAGATACTTCTTGTCCCAGAGTGCCTGTTTACTGCTGAGAAGTAAAGGTACTCTCTAAATAAAAATATTGAAGCAATGCTGAGATGTGCAGATACTATACCTTAAAAGTTAAAGAAGTGCAGGTACTGAGGGCCAGATGTAGGAAAAAATCAAATTGCGACTTGCAATTTGCGAGTCTGTGCGACTCGCAAATTGCAAGTCGCAATTTGACATGCAGAAAGGTGTCTCAGACACTTTCTGCAACTCGCAATGGGGTCGCAAAGACCCACCTCATAAATATTTATGAGGTGGGTCGCAGTTTGCGACCCCATTGCGAGTATAGGCACTCGCTAACATGGAGGCCTTCTGACGTCAGCAGGCCTCCATGTTAGCGACCTGCCTTTTAAATAAAGGTTTTTTTTTTTTTTTGAAGTGCAGCCCGTTTTCCTCACAGGAAAACGAGCTGCATTTCAAAAAATTCCGAAACCTTTAGTTTCGGAATTTTCAGGGCAGGGAGTGGTCCCTTGGACCACTCCCTGCCCTGAAAAAATAATATGGGGTCCATTCACAAAGGGGAAGGGGTCCCATGGGGACCCCTTCCCGTTTGCGAATGGGTTACCATCCACTTCAAGTGGATGGTAACTGCGACTCCATTTGCGACCGCATACGCGGTCGCAAATGGAATTGCATACCATTGCGAATCGCAAATAGGAAGGGAACACCCCTTCCTATTTGCGATTCGGAAATGCATTTTGCGAGTCGGTCCCGACTCGCAAAATGCATTTCTGCATAGGAATCACGCATTTGCGAGTCGCAAACGGCAAATTTTGCCGTTTGCGACTCGCAAAGTGCTTCCTACATCTGGCCCTAAGTACCTTAGTACCACCCATTTAAGGCACTGCTGGTGAGAAAACATATGAAAGGTCTAAAACTTCAGAAGGTCTAAAACTAAATAGTCAGAATGTTCTTCTGCAGCCATCTGAGAGGAAGAAGCTTGCAGGGAGCTGCGAGCTCTGAAGGACCTTTGCTCTGTCACAATAGTCAGGCAGCCCTGCCAAGTGGCACTCACCTCATGTTAGACAAAAGCTTTTAAAATAGTTTTACAGCATCACCGCAAGGTGTGAAATTGTCACACAATATTTAGTACTTGGCAGGGCTGCACATGATGTAAACTGTAAAGTTGAGAACATGCTCCCTGCCTCATGTTACACTGTATTGGTAGCAGAGATAACAGTGACGGCTTTTAGCTTTACAGAATGATAAGTGATCATTGAGTTATACTGCGCAGCTGAAACCCTCCCTCTACTTTCGTTTGGCTGCACCGCCTCTCGGGCTCAGCTGCAGGTGTCCCCCTTTGTATGAGTGCTGTGATTGGCAATGATGGCCCACCTGCAGGTGTCTCCCTTTGTATGAGTGCTGTGATTGACAATGATGGCTCACCTGCAGGTGCCTCCCTCTGTATGAGTGCTGTGATTGGCAATGATGGCCCACCTGCAGGTGTCTCCCTCTGTATGAGTGCTGTGATTGGCAATGATGGCCCACCTGCAGGTGCCTCCCTCTGTATGAGTGCTGTGATTGGCAATGATGGCCCACCTGCAGGTGTCTCCCTCTGTATGAGTGCTGTGATTGGCAATGATGGCCCACCTGCAGGTGCCTCCCTCTGTATGAGTGCTGTGATTGGCAATGATGGCCCACCTGCAGGTGCCTCCCTCTGTATGAGTGCTGTGATTGGCAATGATGGCCCACCTGCAGGTGTCTCCCTCTGTATGAGTGCTGTGATTGGCAATGATGGCCCACCTGCAGGTGCCTCCCTCTGTATGAGTGCTGTGATTGGCAATGATTGCCCACCTGCAGGTGCCTCCCTCTGTATGAGTGCTGTGATTGGCAATGATGGCCCACCTGCAGGTGTCTCCCTCTGTATGAGTGCTGTGATTGGCAATGATGGCCCACCTGCAGGTGTCCCCCTTTGTATGAGTGCTGTGATTGGCAATGATGGCCCACCTGCAGGTGTCTCCCTTTGTATGAGTGCTGTGATTGGCAGTGCTGGCCCACCTGCAATCACTGCTCACGCCTGCCCCGGCCTGGAGTTCAGATTTCACGCGAGCCCTGTGACATGCAGGAATATGTGGTCAGCCAGCCGCAGATTACAGCTCTCAGTCCCAAGCAACCACCACTGACTTTGTGGGATGTTCACCTCGGGGCTAAAACCCAGCCACTAGTGCAGGAAGGAGTTAAAGGTGAATGGGCGGTTGTCCCTAACCGGGGGACGTTTAAGGGATAGCCCCTTAGTGTTTCCCCACTTCCCAGGCAAGAGAATTTCTTCAGTTGCCACTTGGCCAAGTAAGCTAGCCCGGGACCGCGTAAGAGCTGTGCCACTGAGTTTGGGGCAAATTACATCACCTCCGATTCAAGTTGAGAGTATTTAGGGGGTGCTCTCCCTCTTTTGTTTGCAGCAAGAAATAACCTCCGGCCCTACAGTTCAAGTGTGCCACCCTAACTGGAGGGGGTGGGGAAATACAAGCAGGAGGTTCCACAGCATTAGAATGCAGACCCCCTGCATCCATGCTATGGGCCAGGGCATCTTTAGCATGGAGGATCCCATTAACAATAAAAGAAAAGTTTTGGAAAAGGGAATTAATAGGTATTTTCTCCTTTCTGATGCACAGCAAGGAGGGCACTGACGCAACCGCTGTATCAGGCAAGAACGAGGGCAGGAAGCCAAAGCGGAGCATCATAACCGAACAGACCTTGGTCAGTTGGCTCGAGCCATTCACAATACTATCAACAGTAATGATGAAAAAGTTCCCAGAGCAAGGCCCGGGTCTGTGTAATTACAATAGGAATATCTATGATAAATGCAAGTACAGTGGGGGTATGGGGTGGCTAATATATGCTAGAGAGGTCAGGCAAAAGATACAACACTTTTTGACATGGAAGAGTAAAGATGTGGAGATTTGGATTCAATACAATGGGGACAGGGGTCAAAAATGCACCCAGGGACTGGAGATTCAAGTCTCACACATCCAGGCCGTAATTTGATAGAAGTCGCTGTGGTAGGAGAGACTTCTGTTTCCTAAACTATGATTTGGGCGTAGTTCTACAAGGTGTGCTTTCCCACCCCAGGGTGACAGAGGTGAATTTAGTTCAGTGCACCAACAATAAATGTGAAAGAGCATTATTGTAACACTGAAGAACACTACTCAATGTGTAACTGAGTTATAGCTTTTGGATTGCCAGCAATCCCTTTGACAGGAGCAGGGACACCGTGGTAAAAGTAACATTTTGTTATTCACAATATCACACACACACACACACACACTGTAGTAAGAAGAATGAACACTTTAAGTAAAAAGTATTCATTACTACAGGAATGACTTGAACATGAACATTTCTAGCATGGTAAAGTGTCATCTAGAACCTAACACCCTAACATCTACTCCTATGCCCTGCACCAATGGAGTAGCCAGAAAATTGAAATATCCCCCCCCCCGAAACATATCTCTAATCAGACTGAGCGTTCGAAGGGAGCAAATGTGAACTTCTTAAAAATAGTTCTTTCCAGCCTCCTTCATCTATCCACCCATTTAGCCTTTCATCTGTTCATCTATCCATCTGTCTATACTTTCACCCCATTGCCTCATCCATCCATCTTTTCACCCATACACCCATCAATATGTTTATGTATCCAGCTGTCTTTTAATCATCCATTTGTTCACTCTTTTTTAACCGTGCATTCTTCAATACTCCCAGCGATTCACACTTTCTTTCTTCCATCCATTCATTCACCCTTTCATCCTACCTTTCACCTTTCTTCCATCTTTCCCTTCACATTTCTTCCTTCCTGTCACCCTTCCTTTCTCCTTCCGTTTTTTTCCCCTTTGCATCTACCCATCTTTTTCCCTCCACCTTACCCTTTTTCGTATATTTTTCTGTCATGCTTATTGTTTTCCAATGTGTTCCTCCCTGTGTGTTTTCTACGATGTAACTTTTTTTATGTGTTTCCTTCCCTGTGCATGCCAGCTGAAAGGTCACAACCCTCTCTCATGGTATTGCATAGCAGGGCTATTTGTCAGCATTTTCTCTGCAGACCTGCAGACATAAACATTATTTTTTGTTTATGAGCCTGTTATGTGGACCCAGTTCACCACCTTACCTTATCAGACCTTATCAGGCCCAGTAGGCGCCCCCACTTAAGCTGCTGAAGTGGGGGTTCCCTATGACCATGCCCTACACTAAGAGACCAGAGAGGGTAGAGAAACTTGCAGTCTAGAGTTTCTTAGAAAGAGATGCACTGCTTACCTTGTTTACAGCAGAGGCTGTCTTTATCAGTGAAGGCACAAAGACAATGTTACCTCCGAAGAGGAAATACACAATGCGGTAGCGGTCTTCCTCCGGGACTCAGATTTTCTCTGCTTTTTGCAGCTTCAGGCGAGATGTAACATCTGTTAAGTGCAAAGTTTGCTACCAGTAGGCAAGACTATATCTGGCAGAATCTTGTACGATGATCCGGTGAAGGACCTCTCCTGGCCAGTGGTCAGGTTGCAGCCCTCATATATTTAATCTTATCAGAAAGTGGAATTTCTGACACGTGTACGATTGTGTGACATAGATTATGTGCATCAAGCTAGGCATTCCAGACATGAACATATAGAACATACCAGCCTTATGAACATATAAGTTAAAAGGATGTCAATTCAAACTACATTATTTCAACTATGTCTGTATTTGTTCTCATTTGACCTTAGTAGTGCACTGAAGCCTTCTAATCAGACCTCACTGCCAGTGCTCTTTCCCTTAAATTGTACTGTGATTTTGTAAACACAATTGGCAATGACTTTATCACCCCTGTAAGGCCTTATTAAATGGTACCAGTGGTACCCAGGGAAGAGATGTTAAAGGGGTCACCAGGGCTGCTTCATTGATTGTGCCATCCTGCTTGACCCGAGTAAAAGCAAAGCCTGCAGAGCTGCTATGTCAGCCTGCTCAAGCAGCTTGTCTGCTCGAGTTTGACTCTGCCCACACCAAGTGTAGGCAGAGCCCCTTCACTGCCCATAGCACAGGTCGGTCACCTCTAAGGCAGGCTTCCTAGAGCCCAGGAGGCAGGGTGCACTGTGTTATGAGTGAGGCCATATATGCACAAGCATATATGACCCTGTGATGACATTTAAAACTTAATGCTGCCACAAGTGACCAGCAGTCCATAGGATAACATGGGCTGGCACCAGGGCAAACCCCAGATGTCTACCTCCATGATGACCTGACCGATTCCCCCTATGTTTGGTGTCAAACACTGTGTTCTTTAACACTGAGCATGATTCTTGTGCCCGGGATTAGTTAGCTTATACCCTGGTGGCACCCTTAAAGGATACCCACTAAGTTGCCAGGTCTCTTGCATTGGCAGGCTCCTCCAAGCCATTTGCCATCAAGACAATAGTCTGCCCTCCTGTTGGTCGTGCTAACACTTCCCACAGGATGGAGGTAAAGGACCTGGGCAGGTAGAGGGTCACACGTCCGAGCTCCCAGGATGGATAGTACTTACAGTAATCAAGGCGGTGAGCCTCAAAGGCTTTCACCGCCCTAGAAATGTAATCCCTTGTCCCAAACTTGAGGACAAAGCCCTTCCCACCCTGTCCAGGCTGAGGTGGGAAGATTAGTTATTCAGGAGGTGTACACCTCTAAGAAGATAGCCACACCTTTAGGGTGGGCTAGGATGTCAGTACAGCCGAGGAAAGGTCCTGGCATTTTGGCAAACCTTCAAATTGTAGGATTCTGGGTAGAAAAGCGATATACTCCCACAGGAAGTTGTCATCTCCGAGGCAGACTAGCTGCAAGGACCAGTAGCCCATTGGCCACTGTCCCTCACACCATCAACACCCCCTAAACTAGGATTTAAGGGGCTTCCCTGGCATCAGAACCTCAGTTCTGACTTTGAATCCCAAAAGAGACACAAAGAAGATACAGTCACCGACACAAGGACATTGAACTCTGCCACAGTGCAAAGAGAGGACACTTAAGAGCCCTGAGGAGACCATATACTGAACCTGTGTGTTCGAGTGTTCGATGTGTGCCCATGGCAAAAGTTCATTGCTCCCAGCAAGAGGGACTCCAATGGATGCCAGAAACCAACACAGACTCCACTGACTGGTGGAGCCAGTTATGGGCAACCTGCAGAAGAATTGTCATGCTGTGCCATCAGGCCCCTCTTGAGTGAGCCCAAAGAAAATCAGTGACCTGCACCCCGAGATTTGAAGTGAGGCTCACACCAAGTTTCGAGCCACTACACTACCCCTGTCGACCTCCAGTCAATGAAGGACTTGTGGATTACTTTTGCTGCTGCGAAGGTTTGTTGGTTACCAGCCCAATAACCAACCCATCCCCAGACATCACTAACTCCAGAGCAACTCCCAGCAATAGTGGCCGATGTTGGCAACAGCCCCACTGCTGAGATCCTGCATCCTGAAGAAGGCGACTTTGACTAAGTGGCAAAGCATCTTTGGCACGATCCTCCTCTGATTGACAGCTGCAAGGCCACCTCTGCACCCAGAGCCTCCAGATGTGGTGGCAGAGTGTCAGCTGGGGAATCCAGATCCTGGGTCCCCAAAAGCCTCTACTCTCCGAGGGTAGACTGTAACTCCATCTCCAAGTGTGGTTTTGCAGGGTGCTGCATCTTTGATTGACAGCACTTGCGGTTCCCGGTCCTTTCTAAGGAGACCAAAGCTACCTCTGCACCTGGACTCCCCGGGCTAGGTAAAATGGTACTGTGGTTAGAAACGTTGTCTAGGGACTCCTCAGACCTTAAATCCAGATGGGTTTGACAGAACTCACCTCACAAGTGACCGATGGCACATTGTGTTTTCCCCCATTGGCTTCAATTATACTCGTTGATAACTAAAAGAGCATCTGTTTTTAAACGCTTTAAAAATCCACAACTCTGGTATGTAAGATACAAAGTTCATTTTGGTGTCTAAATTAAGCTAAAATCTGATTTATTTTTTCTAAATTGGTGTTGAATTTCTTTCAAGTCGTGTCAATTACTTATCATCCATGTTGGTGTTGTGAAATGCTTTACACATGTTCCTCTAAGTAGCTTGACTGCTCTTTGCCACTCTACCAGGACTGAGTTTAGGTTTACTGGTGTGAAACCGAGGTCCACCTCTGGGTTATGTGTAAGTATTACATGGTAAGACCCCCCAGTCATACCACATTATACTGCCACCTTGCTACATCAGGTATCTGATAGAGACTTCTAGCTGCAGATTCCTTATCATAGAATTTCCCCAGGAGTCAAACTGGATTGGGAAGATTTTTCGTGAGCAGTTCCCCTGCATGCTGGTAGGTGGCATTGTTCAGCTCAACATGCGTCGTCGGTGTCGTCTGCACCGGAAGTGATGTCTGCAGCACCTATATAGGCACTACCTTGGTGTGCACTGACGTCAATTGTTTTCTTTTTTTTCAGTATTTGCTTTTTATTTCAACACAGAATAACTTCAGTTCTCATCAACTGTGACTGTTTGGAGACCTTTAAATGTGATGACTGGCACATAAGTGTCAAATGTGTACAGCATTTTGGGTGAATCCTCATTGCGTTTTCTGGATAAACGCACACTCATGTGGTAAGGAACCTTCCTGATTCCTTTAGCCCAAACTGCTTTGTTTGGCTTGGTGTCCATATACACATCTGGAGTTCCCATTTCCTTAACTGAAATTTACATACACAGGACACACGCAGCATAAAGCCAACTCCGTGGATTCATTTGTAAATATTGATGGTGTATTCCCTAGTTACCTCCTAATTGATGGCAGACTTGCCTTTCTTCTTTTCTACACCTTTCTTAGCAGGAGCCATATTAAAGGAAAGTTAATGATGGAAGAGCAACTACAGTTCTTTTCTTTCTGCGCCAGCCACCACTGACCTGGAGAAGAGTTACCCCATCATTCACTTTTTGACTGAACTTTTTTTGATGTTTTGTCAACTTCTTTTGAGGTTTTCCTCCTGGTGTGGCAGGAATGTCTTCCAAGAAGGCTGGTTTCAAGCTCTGTGGCGCCTGTCAGTGACCGGTGTCGGTGACAAACCGCGCCTTGTTTGTGTTTGGTGCCTTGAGCATGACCATGATCTCAAGTTGTGCTCTGACTGCTGCGCCATGAATCCGAAGGCCTTGAGGGAGTGATCCCTCAAGCTCCTGGCCACTTGGCGTGGGACACCGTGACATTCGACGTCCTGGTCCAGAGGTAGGTCCTGGGAATGGTTGTGGAGCCCAAGAAACACGTCGCACGCTAAGCCATCGGACGGCTCAGCTAAGTCCTGTCACAAGAAGAAGAGGTATTACACTTCCCCACGTCCGTCTACCGATGAGATGAGGGAGCATCTGCATTCGAGGGCTGTGTCCGCAGTAGAGCCTGTGCGTGGGCCAACACTACGCCTCCCAGAGTTTCCTGGAACTGGAGCAATCCCTGTCCGATGAAAAGGATTTTATGAGGCCATGTTCCTCTGGTTGTGCACCAGTGACTCTGGCCTTAGCTCCGGTTGGGCCCTGAGGATACTTTCCTGGATCCGGACCGGGCAAATCTCAACCTTCCTCTGTGCTGGTTCCAATGCTCCTGGCACTGCTGGCCCCCACCAGCAGCCCGCCCCATTCTGATCCCCGACACCTGAGCCAGAGGTGCGTAGCTCAACGCTGTTACCGGTGCCATCTGGAGCCATGCCTTCCAGGTCCGAGCCTGAGCCCTATTCCTATGGGCTAAGACTCACAGAGGAATGGAAGGGGTCATTGGACCCTGAAGAGTACCAGCCCTATGAAGACCCTTACATGGACCAGTGTGAGGAACTGGGAGAAGCCAGTGTACTGGATACTTCTCCAGATACTGGTATGCTTTCTCCCACTACAGTGGTTAAGGAGGAGCTAGCGTCATTCACAATGGTGGTACAGAGGGTGGCTGAGGTCTTTGACCTTCAGCTGCCCTTGGTGGCAGTCAAAACTAATGTCTTGATGGAGGTGCTGCAACTGGGAGTCTCCCCTCAGAACAGCTTTTCCAGTTCAGCAAAGCTCTCACTGACGTCCTTCTGGGGACATGGTCCAAACCCAGCACACGGGCTCCTGTGAATAGAACAATGGCCTGTTGCCATCTCGCTAGGGGACTCAAACTTCCTTACCAAACTCCCTACCCCAGAGAGTTTGGTGGTCCAAGTTTCAACATTCCATGTAAATCCTGGAGCATTCCCTACCACACCCCCAGACAGGAATCCAAGAGGTTGGACACTCTGGAAAAGAAGATGTTTTCTTTCGCCAGCCTGGCATTGCGGTCCGTGAACACTGTATGCCTTTTAGTCTGCTACTCCCATTCTCTGTGGGGCACGGTTGTGCATGTACAGCCAACGGTCCCAGAGGAGGCCCAGGCTGTGCACTCTTAGGCTGTTGCAGATGGGAGCGATGCAGCAAAGTCCACTATACGTTATGGACTTAACACGACCGACTCACTAAGCAGAGCGGTTTCATTGATGATGGCCTTGAGGTCTCACTCCTGGTTAAGGACGAGTGGCTTTTCGGGGTATATCCAGTCCTCTCTGATGGACATGCCCTTTGATGGTTTCTGTCTCTTCGGAGAAAAGGTGAATTTGGCACTGAAGCACTTTAAGAACAGTTGGGCTACAGCCAGGTCCTTGGGCCTTTCTATGGCCCCACCTCACCCACAATCAGCCTTCCACTCCATTTGTGGCTACAGAAGGGGCTTCCAGCCGGGCCAGTACCCTCCCACCCACTGTGCCTCACACGCTCCAGCCTCTGTGAGGCCAAGGGTGCTGTACCCACAGACCTCGTGAGTCAGGCAGCCATTGGTCAGTTTAGTCCAACCCCAGGCAGTCACAGCCTCCAAACCATCCTAATCTGCCCTCATATCATCATGGGCATCCAGTTTGCGACAGGATCCGCCATCACCTGCCCCACTGGCAGTCCATAACCTCAGACAGGTGAGTTTTGTAGATCGTCCAAAGGAGCTACTCCTGCCCCTTTATGACTACGCCTTCCCCCCATGCCACCATCTAATGACATGCTGAAGGATGCTCATCTTTCCTTTTTCTACCAGGAAGTCACGGTTCTCTTGGCTTGGCTTGGTCAGACTATAGCAGACCTCCTGCATCCCTTGGGGTTTGTTATCAACATGTCGAAGTCACACTAGACTCCATCTCAGATGCTCCCTTTCATCTTAGCGGTTCTGGACATAGTGCAGTTTCAGGTTTAGCCTCCTGAATGGCGAATTCAGGATATTCAGACTATGATAAAAAAAATTCAGCCTTCAGCGTGTATTTCAGTGAGACAGACTCTGAGGCTGCTAGGACTCATGGCCTCCTGCATCCTGCTGGTGACCCATGCCCGTTGGTATATGCAGGCTCTGCAGTGGGACCTGAAGTTCCAACAAGCACAGCATCATGGGAATCTCTCTGACATGGTGCAGATCTTGGAGGGGACTGCAAAAGATCTGCAATGTGGTGGTTAACGAACCGCGATTGGGTCAGCAGCAGACCCTTCTCCCTTTCCCAACCACATCTTACAGAAATGACATATGGGTCACTCCAGGGATGGTGCAGCCATCAGGGAGAGGTGGAAATCAGAGGACTCTGGTGTTTGTTAGAATCTGTTGGAGCTTTGTGTGATCCATTTGGCATTGAAAGCCTGCCTACCTTCCATCAAGGGGAAGGCTAGTGCAAGTGTTCACGGACAGTACCACCGCCATGTAGTATTGCAACAAACAGGGCGGGGTGGGTTTGCGGACCCTTTGTTAAGAGGCCCTGCACCTCTGAACATCAGGGTATATGCCTGGGTTCAACACCTGGCCGGTTGTCTGAATGCCACAGCTGACAAACTCAGTTGACAATAGCTAGTGGATCACAGATGGCATCTTCACCCAGAGGTGGCGAAATGTCTTTTTCAGCAGTGGGGAGAGCCTAAGTAAGATCTTTTGGCCTCCGCAGAGAATGCACAATCTCAGTAGTTTTGTGCGCTGGAGTTTCCAAGGTGGCTCTCGCTTAGAAACGCTTTTCGTCTCAAGTGGATCACAGGCCTCCTGTACGCTTTTCCACCGTTACCACTCCTGCCCAGAGTTTAAAAAAAATCAAGAAAGGACAGGGCCTAAATCATCCTTGTGGCCTTGGACTGGGCACCGAGAGTCTGGTTTTCTGAGCTATTGAAAATTGCCATTGATTCTCCGATCAGGCTGCCCATTCGTAAGGCCCTTCTGGTGCAGCAGCAGGGGAGGATCCTCCACCTGAACCTGTCTAGTCTCTGCCTTCTTGTGTGGAGATTGAGCAGCAACAGGTGACAGTTTTAAACCTTCCACCTGAAGTCTGTTATGTCATCTTGGCAGCTAGACGTTCCTCCACTACGACGGTACATGTCTGCAATTTCTTTGGCCAGATGTGCAAAAAACTAATTGATCTCCTTTCTGCCCCTTTTTTCCAAGTTCTGCTTTTCATTCTCTATCTTGCCCAGCAGGACTCTGCTCTGGGCTCTTAAAAACTATCTCTCTGCAATATTTGCTGTTTTTGCAGTTGCCCGATTAAGTCCCCTATTGTACATTGGTCTCTGAAAGGTCTTGTTCATCTTTGTCCTCTTTCACCATTTATCATACCTCAGAGAGACCTTAATCTTGTTTTGACATTCAAGCCTCTCCATAATTGTCCCCTTAGGCTTCTTAGAATTAAAACAGCCTTCCTCATGGCGATCACATCTGCCCAAAGAGTGGGTGAGCTTCAGGCCTTGTCATTTAAGCCTCCTTACCTGACTATCTATCCTGACAAACTGGTGCTTCACACAAAAGCCTCCTTTCTTCAGAAAGTAGTCACTCAATTTCATGTGGGACAATCCATCACCCTGCCTACTTTTCACACTCCTCCACATCCCTCTAAAGAAGAGGAGTACTCCACCGTCTGGACCCAAAAAGAGCATTGTCATTCTACCTTGATCGAACAAAAGAGTTCTTGGAGGATGACCAGCTCTTTGTGCGGTATGTTGGCGTGAAGAAAGGATGGGCTGTGAAGAAGAGGACCATCTCCAGATGGGTCATACTCTGCATTAGGATCTGCAATGCACTGGCCAAAAAGCAACCCCTTGAGGGCTGGCGTTCTAACAGAAGCTAAAGCTGCGACCACTGATTTATCAATTTGAGTTCTGTTCCAGGATATCTGCCAGGCATCAATGTGGGCCTCTTTGCACACATTCACAAAGCACTATTGCCTGGACAGTCAGGTCCATAGGGATGGGCACTTTGCCTGTTCAGTCCTGCAGGACTTCCTCGTTTGAAATTGGTCTGCAGACCCTCCTCTGGGAATGGTATTGCTTGGGTATCTATTCCTAGGTAAGGTATCTATGGCTAGAAGTCTCTATTAGATTAACAACTTACTTACCTTTGGTAATGCCTTATCTGGTAGAGACTATATCAAGCTGCAGATTCTTTACTGACCAACCCATCCTCCCTGCTCTACCAACTGATTTCTAAGGGCAGGGTTCTTCCCTTTCAGGGCCGTAGTTTTCCACACCAGTGGTCAATGTGCTTCATGGGTCCATGATTCCGGTGTGGAAAGTCATGAGTCTAGATGGCACCTATATAGCTGCCACAAATGTCATTTCCGGCGGAACCGAATGACTCCCCCCTACCGGAGCGCAGGGGTACTACTCACAAACAATCTTCTGGAGTCTGACGCTTGGGGAAATTCTAAGGTAAAGAATCTGCAGCTAGATGAAGGCTTTACCAGATAATGTGTTCCCGAAGGTAAGCAACTTGTTCATTATATCTTTGTCATTAGGTGAACGACTTGACTCTTTCACAGTTCTTAGAATGTTAAGGTCAGACGGCATCTGTGTCAAATGCAGGTATGACAATGATTCTGCATAAATCAGGAAAGATGTTGACTTCCATTGTCTAAGATGAAGAAGATGGCGACCTCCATTATCTAAGATGAAGTCAGGGCTTACATAAAATGGAATCAGACCTTAGGGACTTTACGTCATCCCTGGCTTGTAGGTCTGAATGTGATATCACAGGGGTGTATCTAACCAGTGGGGATTTAGCTAACATGTAGGGAAATCCATGCTCTCGATTTACAAGGATCTAAGATACCTAAATTAAGATATACATTTAAACATAATATGTAATGTACTTGTATCATAAAACTAAAGGCAATCAATACAACATATGTAAATGGAGAGAATTATATATATTATATATAGTGAAGCATAAATACGTGTAAGCCTTGCATTGTTTCAGGTAATTGATGAATGTACACATAATGGAATCTGTCTAAAGTGCTTTACGGTGTTGGTAGCGACTAACCATACCAATGACAATATAAAAATAGGTCAGATTACAAATATGTGGTAGGTACGTATAAAAAATAACGCACATATTAAAAATAGCCTTATCAAAGAAAAAGTTTTCTACAGTTCATAGTTCATACAGGCTGTTGTGGTGTCTTTGGTGATTACGTGTCGTTGGTCAACTCTGATTGTGAGTTCATCCCTCATCAGAGGACGTCACCATCGTCTGGTGCACACATAGCATACATGTGATCTTTAAGAAAACCATAAAGAGCATGTTCATTGTTAATAATCTGAGTATTTGATGGACCAGCAATTGGTTGCTATTCTGATACACTCAATGGTAATTGCAGCTCCTCTCTAGGGGACTTTAAAGATAACAATGAGTCCAGCAACTCTCCAAGAGCTGTATCAAAAAAGTGCCACTTGTGATATTGCTCTGTCATAAGTAGCATCTTGTAGAAAGGAAAGAGAAAGTGCTCGACATTGTCTCTGGTACCCATGTAGAGGTTGAACAATCGTTTCCATAGCAACATAAGCCACTGTGCCAGCTATAAGTGCAAGATGATATCAGTCGAACGGTTTATGCACTAGAACACAGGTTTTACTTCTGTAGTATCCATTTTGCGAAATATGAGCATCCAGTGCTCACTGAGCCCAGATAGCCAAGCAGGTATCATATAGCATGCTAGAGTCTCTCTGCATCCTTTTTCAGCTGGATACGTATACTGCATGTTGATGATTTCCTTTTCGGAACAGGAGAAAGATGATGATACCACAGTGGGATGATCGTATGAAGGTCGGAAACCCTCCAAAAAGGCTAGAAAATAAACAGTGAAAAAATGACTGAATCAATCCAAATACTGATTAAAGGCAGTCACCAGACCAGATCCATTGTTCTTAAACTGATGCACAACACCAGTTGTCAAAGGCAAATTAAATATTGTTTGTACAATGTCAGCAAAGTGTTTTGTGTACTGCTTGTGTAACAGCCTCTTAGGCCCTCATTATAAACATGGCGGTCCGGACCGCCATGCCGGCGGTGGCCGAAATTACAGACACCAGCATGGTGGTCCGGACCGCCATATAATGAACACAGGGAGACCACCACAGGCAGAACGCTACCGCCTCCAGGCAGCCTGACGTTGGCAGAGTTCCTTATTTGACAGGGCAGCGCTGCAAGCATAAAGAACCTGTGTTCCCCCACCCTTTCCCTTGCGGTTTCCTGCACCAGGGAAAGGCTGGCGAATGGGTGCCCCAGGGCCCCCGTGCACATCACTGTCGCACATGTCACTGCCTGATTTACGGGCAGTGATATGCGCGACGGGTGATGCTGCACCTGCCGCACTGCTACATTGATGACAGCTCCATGTGGAGCTGTTGGCAGTGTACAGGCCCAGCATTCCGCTGGGCCAGCTGGCGGAAATACTGTTTCCGACCGCCAGCCCAGCGGATTGTTGTTTATATGGCCAGCGGGGTCTTCAACATGCTGGCGGTCGATGTTCCAACCGCCAGCACCGAACTCGGCGGGATTTCCCATTTAGTTCGTAATGAGGGCCTAAATCTCTGTTCTGACAGTCTGCAGATTATAAGTTTCAACTGCTGAAGTCTACAGGGCTTCTTTTTGCAATAGAACAGACAATAGTTTGCCTAGCTTGTCAAAATGCATAGATTTCATGTACATACTAAGCCAAGGGGTGTTCTTTGTGATATTTTGAGGTGGCGGGTAGAAGGTCTTTTCACAACAATGGATTATTTCTGAAACGGTTATGAGGTATGGTGGGCCAGGTTACAACCCATAGGAAGTAACATCTGTTAGAAATACATGGGAACCATTATTCAGAAGTTCATGATGTGTGGAAATTGATGTAATGGGAAACAGATAAAACACAACTTAACCCTGGCATCAAGCGCTACACATTCCAGGTAATGGTATAGTGTCACACAGTAGGGAGTGTCCAATGGGATGTCTGCAATTTGCTGGATTGATATATACAGGGCCATCTTCATTTTCATTTAAACAGATGTGGGAGAATAAAAATTTCCATGAATAAAACAATTGTAAACTGTGCATAGTTTCATACCAGCCAAAAGGTTTATATTTTTGACAGATATGAAAATAAAACTTGTAATGGGCAAGGAGATAATACTGGTGTATTACCCAGGTAATAGGTAGAGTGTTACTAACAGTAAATGGTGCATCTTCAACTTAATAGTGTTCTTGGCCATTGTTTTTTGAGTGAGTGTTAGATTATATGGCTCTAAATGGGCTGTTTCATTGAGAGGTTGCCAAGGCATGAAATGTAATCTAAGTGTTTGTATTGCCCAATTTAAATGTATAATTTCTCTTAGTGATCCTGCCCATGTTGTTATAAATTCAGATCTCTTTTTATGAGGTCTAACCCAGAGGACAGAATGTGGTTTAATGAGGGCACTCTTTTAGAGAGCTTGTGTATTCAATTGCCAGTAACTTTAAAAAACATTTTCAGGTTTTCTTGATCTATCTGCCTAATTCTTTCTGCAGCGTCTCTGTCTAAATATTTGTTTAATTGATAATAGATAGCGTATATTCCTGTGGCAAGGATTTTTTTATTTCTTTTAGGACGCGGTCCTAGATGAAAGTGAGAAAAATCCATACCCATATACCTTACAGCTGAGATCTTAGATTATTCTAGCCATCTTTGGCATAGTTTACCTACACTATGGGCCTCATTACAACCTTGGCGGTCTTTCCCAAAGACCGCAGAGGCTGCAGGCACCAGTATCACTGGCTCCCTATTTGGACTTTTCCGCAGTGCCAGCGGACGGTAACAGTATTACTGTCTGCTGGCCCAGCGGAAAAGTCACATCAACATTGCAGCCAGCTCGTAAGAGAGCTGGCGGCAATGTTGATGTGCAGCGGGTGCAGTGACACCCGTCGCACATTTCACTGCCCGAAATTCGGGAAGTGAAATGCGCTATGGGGCTGTGTCTGGGGGCCCCTGCACTGCCCATGCCAAGTGCATGGGCAGTGCAGGGGCCCCCGAGTCCCCTTACCGCCAGCCTTTCCATGTCGGTGTTTACCGCCACAGACAGGCTGGCGGTAAGGGGAGTCAAAATCCCCAGGGCAGCACTGCTTGCAGCACTGCCCTGGCGGATTACGACCGCCGGGATCGCCATGGCGGTATACCGCCGGCGGTGTTACTGCGGCAGAACCGCCACAATCAAAATAAGGTGACGAGTACCGCCAGCCTGTTGGCGGTACTATTGCCACTATTGCCCTGGCGGTCACCGACCGCCTGGGTTGAAATGAGGGCTATTAGACTTTTCATCCTTGGTGTGGTCTCCCTTAACTTTTTGCCTCTGTTCCCCAGGTTGTTCATGTGTGCTGGACTCTGATTTTACTGTTTTTGTTACTCTGGGCACTTTACTACTGCTAACCAGTGCTAAAGTGCAAGTGCTCCTGTACAGAATGTGTATGTAATTGGCTTATCCATGATTGGCATATTTGATTTACTAGTAAGTCCCTAGTACAGTGCACTAGAGGTGCCCAGGGCCTGTAAATCAAATTCTACTAGTGGGCCTGCAGCACTGATTGTGCCACCCACATAAGTAGCCCTGTAATCATGTCTCAGACCTGCCACTGCAGGGTCTGTGTGTGCAGTTTTAACTGTAAATTCGACTTGGCAAGTATACCCACTTGCCAGGCCTAAACCTTCCCTTTTCTTACATGTCAGACACCCCTAAGGTAGGCCCTAAGTAGCCCCAAGAGCAGGGTGCAGTGTATGGTTAAGGTAGGACATATAGTAATGTGTTTTATATGTCCTGAAAGTGAAATATTGCTAAATTCGTTTCTCACTGTTGCAAGGCCTGTCCCTCTCATAGGTTAACATGGGGGCTACCTTTAAATATGATTAAAGTGTAGATTCCCTTTGGGAGCGGATGGACATGTAGAGTTTGGGGTCTCTGAGCTCACAGTTTACAAATACATCTTCTAGTAAAGTTGATTTTAAGATTGTGTGTTTGAAAATGCCACTTTTAGAAAGTGAGCATTTTCTTGCTTATACCATTTCTGGGACTCTGCCTGTTTGTGGATTCCCTGTCTGGGTCAGTTTGACAGTTGGGGTGGTTGCACCTCACACTAGACAGTGACACAAAGGGAGCTGGGGTGTAACCTGCATATCCTGATGAGCCATCTGTGCTAGGAGGGAGGGAGGAGTGGTCACTCACACCTGAAAGGGCTGTGCCTGCCCTCACACAATGCAGTCTCCGACCCCCTGGTGAGTGTCTGGGGCCTGGCCTGGACAAGGAAGGATCTTGCAAACACTTGAGACTTTGCTTTGAAGTTTGCAAACTTCAAAGGCAGAACTGGGTATAAGAAGCAGACCCAAAACCCCAGACTTTTAGAATCTTTCTTGAATCAAGAGGAACCTCTGCCCAGGAGAAGAGCTGAAGGAGGTGTACGGTCCCTTTGCTGTGTTGCTTTGCTGGACTCGCCTGCAGTTGCTGCTTCTGCCTGAAAAGAGTGCAAAGAGTGAATTTTGCTGTGTGTCCTGCTTGAGAAAGTTCTCCATAGGCTTGGAGTAGAGCTTGCCTCCTGTTGGAAGTCTCAGGGACACCAAATACTTCAGTTTCCTCGACCTGCAGCACTGGGAACTGTGTGTTTTGCGCTGTTCATGAGGAGAAACCACAGCGACTCCACCAACGTCACCCCTGGCCTGCACCCTGACCTGACGATGCCACACGGAGTCGCATTGCCTCGCTTCGCACCGCGACCCTAGTCTCACCGACGCCATCATCGGATGACTTCACAGAGCCACTGCTCGCACCATGACCTGTGGGCCACGCACTCCGGCATCGCCTGCTCACACTGCAGCCTAGGCATCCCTGATGACGCTGCTCCTGCTGACACCGGCGCCGCTGCCTGCATCGTGGCCTGTGGACACCGCTCATGAGGTACACAAAGCACCGTCCCATCCCACACCACAGCCCCGGTACACCGACTCCAGCCCCATGGACTCCGGTGTTGTCACCAGGCATCCTGCCTGCACTGTGGCCTGTGGACACCGCTCGTGAGGTTCACAAAGCACCGTCCCGTCCCGCAACGCTGGCTTGGGCCTACCGACGACAGCGCTTCAGCAACGACGACACCGCTGCCTGCACCGTGACCTGTGGACACCACACTTTGCACCGCCCCGCTTCACACCGAAGCCCTAGTCTCACCGACACCACTGGACGTAGTCACCGAGCCGCTGCCTGCTCCGTGACCTGTGGGCACCGCACGTCGCATCGTCCTGCTTCGCACCGCAGCCCCTACGCCATCCACGGCGGCGCACCTGACTTCATCAGCCTGGAGTTTGATCTGCAACACGTGTGACCTCAAGGGCCCGACGACTTCTGCACCGACTCCGGACCCGACACCGCGACGTCAGTGATGCCACCCTCCGGAGGTCACCGAGGAGGTGAGAAGGGGTTATCTGAGCGGGTATCTCCCTTATCCTGACTAGAGTGAGGGTCCCTATTTGGACAGGGTGAAAACTGACTGCCAACTAGAGACCCAATTTCTAACACCCTGGTACTGCAACTGATCTATTATTGCTTTTATAACATGTTTTGCTTCTGACTTTAAAGGGTTTTTTGCTTGTGATTCACTGCACACAGAAATGACATGTGGACTGGAGTATTCATCCCACCTGCTTGATTTCTATATAGGGCTGGAGCCCACTTAATGGTGTAGGTTTCCACAAAATCTCCATGTACTAAGAGAGAGATGGCTACTCTTATGGCTCCCCCACCCCCTCTCGGTGCTTCCTTAATTCTGCTAGAAGGATGCCGTAATCATCAGATAACTGTTACCAAAAGACTGCTTTAATAATACTTAAATGTCCCCTTCAATGTCTATGTTTAGATTGCAAACTCTATCAGGACGACTTAAATGTTTATCTGGAGTGTCGATCTGTATAAAGCCATCAGTTGGATTTGCATCCAAAAACCTCTGAAGCGTCTGATGCACTATTGTGACTTCTGCTGCGCAGTCTAGAAGCATGCTGTTTGGACCAAAAACTAGCTTTCTGCCAAATTTGGTGTAATTCCGTCCAGCAGTTCGGGATATAGTTGTGTTTTAAAATCCGTATGGGAAAATGCATGGGGAAAATTTGGGATCCCCACCCTTTTTTTCTCGGCTACTGGTTGATGGATCACCCTAACATTTTCATAGATGGCCCAGTGGACTGCCACTCTCCAGCGCTGGGTCCTGCTACCTCCTGAGGTGCCCACCCTCGGGAGGTAACTGTTGCTTTTGCTGATAGCTCCCACCAAGCAAAGGCAAACATATCTCTGCTTTCTGCAAGCGGGGCCTGTCAAACAGCTCCCGCTGGCAGAAAGCTGAGTTTTGATCTGTTACCCTGCATGCAAATATGCGTGCATGGAAACTAAAGAAACATTGCTCCCGAAAGCAGGAGGCTGCTATTTAAAGCAGCTCCCTGCTTACAGGAGCAATGCGCTCCGGCAGGACACAGGGAGCCGGCTAGGACCACTGGGCCTTTAGGCTCCCCCTGCGGACCTCTGGTGCCAGCAAGGATCCTGCTTGTATGCCACTTTGAAGTTATTTCATGGAGAGACCATTGGAATAACAATAGTCTCACCATAGAATGACTTTAAAGTGACACATAAGCAAGATGTTTGGTTTGAATGTTATAGTTAGTTTTTTCTGCAGAGCAGAATGGAGTGATGTCTGGCCGACTGGTAAAGCTCTCGGACTGTTGAAGGTTCAAATACTGGTATCTCATGCAGTATCTGTTTATTTACTAGTGTTTTGACTGTTAAACATTCTTGTGATGGAAAATTTGCATTTTTGTGCCATCAAAATAGCATAGTCATCTGTGGACTAGAGGTTAAGTTCTACCATCCACACCCTGAAGGTTGATGGATTCCAGTCTAGGTGTGTTAGCAGTCACATTCCTGCTGCAATTACTTTTCAAATTCAAATATTTAAGATATTTTGAAATGAAATTGCACTCTTTTTATTTGACAAATACATTTTTGTTTGGAATTTGTCTTAAAATATATCATTCTAAGTACATTATTCATCAAAGTTTAGAAAAACTATCTGGGTGGTTACAGGTGGTTGGTCGCAAGGCCCTGCAGCTAACCCTCACCACATATGGCCAAAGGCTCCGCACGGAGAGTGGTTGGCTGGTTATAGGGTGTTGGTTGGAGGGTCTGGCTGCAGGGCCATATGTGGGGTTGAGTGGTTATAGGGACTTGGTCACAGGGCCTGCCCACAGGTGAGGACCTGGGCTAATCCCTGCTGCGCACAGCTGAAGGCCATTGCGGTGTTGGTTGGTCTAGCATATGGTAATTTAAACTACTTTATGGTAAAAAAAATAGAAATTTAGTGAAAAAAGCAAAGGTTACAGGGATGTTATAATTAGGAAATAAAAGTAAAAAACATAGAAATTCACTTAAAAAAACAAAGGTTACAGGAACCTTTTAGTTAGGCTCACATTTTAAATGTACAAAACAATAGAAATTCACCTGTTATAACTAGAGTTATCTCAAGTAACTATAACTCGTGCCCTAAGGTAACTATAACTTGTGCCCTCGCCAGTAACTATAACTTGCACCCTCACCAGTAACTTCCCCTCCGGATTGCCCTGAGAGAGTGGGTATGTGATGAGCCCAAGGCACCAGACAGCAGGTTACCAATTGAGTTTGGAACATTGAAAAGCATGCTGGACGGGCTGGATGACATCTGTTCCTCCATATACAGAGACATTATTCAGGGTGGCATTTTCATTGGCATTCTTTGGCGCCTACAGATGTAGCAAGAAAGTATCATGCTCAAAAACTGCCACCAGTATAAAAGCACTAGCAGTCCAGGATATTGAATGGGGGGCAGTGGTTAATTTGTAAATAAAGAGGTGCCGGTGCCCAAAGTCATCCTCTTGAACATGCGGCTGCTGCAATTAAATGTGTGAACACGGAGTACTGAGGCGCTGTAATCCTGAAGCCATCTCGGGCCTCTTCAATCAATATAAAGCCACTCCCTGCCCCTTCAGCTCACTCTTGCAGCTTTCTGCTTTCTCCCTTAGTGACGCTTTTTTGTTTTTCCCGTCCTCCGTTTTCCCCATATGTGTTTTTTTGCTCACAGCAAATGCTTGAGGCAGAAGAGTAAGCGCCGGCCCTCAAAAGTAAGTGCCGGTGCTCAGCACCGGAAACAACAAGCACAAATTAAGCACTGATGGGGGGACTGTCAAGTGCTAATCACAGTGAGGAGCTCTAAAACAGGGCAGGCAGGTAGTGGCCCTGCTATCATTTTAAGGACCATGGGGAAGGCTAAATATGGCCTAGTAACACTAGTGCAACAATCCATGTTAATACACCAGTGGAGTTTGCTCATTCTCAGGGGCATTACAGCGCTCACCATGTTCCAGTTTTGCAAAGTACTAGCCAAAGCCCTGCAGAAGACCAGGTATGATAAAGGGTATACGTGGCACACACATCTAGAATTGGGACAGCAAAAATGGCATTCAAGGAGGGTGTCTGCAAAGATAGAATTAAATGCTTTGGGCGCTGGGCGTCCAACAAGTTCAAGGTCTATGTGAGGCCATAAGGCCAGAGGATGATATCAGGGCCACCGCCCACACTACAGATAAGACGAGAATAGGACCCACGCAGGGTGAAGGGCTAGCAAATTTGAGCTGTCAGGGATGCTGGAGTAGGTGTTTATTTTCATTGGTAAATAGTTAGGAGAAGGCCGGGTGTGCCATCACATCCCTCGGCAGAAACTGCCTGGGGTGAGGGACAGTCAATGTTTTTGTGTTTGGAAGTGGCATTTGTATGTAGAAAGTGGTGGGATTCAATACACGACCTATGACTGAGAATGCAGCACAGTACGAGGGTGCCTATGATGTTATACATATAGGGGGTCATTCCGACACTGGCGGTCCATGACCGCCAGGGCCGGGGACCGCGGAAGCACTGCCAACAGGCTGGCGGTGCTTCCTGGGCCATTCTGACAGCGGCGGTAAAGCCGCGGTCAGAAAAGGGGAACCAGCGGTTTCCCGCCGGTTTTCCCCTGGCCCAGGGAATCCTCGCCATGGGGATTCCAACCCCCTTCCCGCCATCCCGTTCCTGGCGGTTTTTACCGCCAGGAACAGGATGGCGGGAACGGGTGTCGTGGGGCCCCTGGGGGCCCCTGCACTGCCCATGCCACTGGCATGGGCAGTGCAGGGCCCCCCTAACAGGGTCCCATAATGATTTTCAGTGTCTGCTTTGCAGACACTGAAAATCGCGACGGGTGCCACTGCACCCGTCGCACCCCAGCAACTCCGCCGGCTCCATTCGGAGCCGGCTTCATCGTTGCTGGGTCTTTCCCGCTGGGCCGGCGGGCGGCCTTTTGGTGGTCGCCCGCCGGCCCAGCGGGAAAGCCAGAATGGCCGCCGCAGTCTTTTGACCGCGGTGCGGTCATTCGGCGGTTCCCGCCAGGCGGGCGGCTACCGCCGCCCGCCGCGGTTGGAATGACCGCCATAATATTGTGTTATGTGATAAATACATGTTTGAAACATTTTGTGTTGTTCATGACAGAAAGGAGTAGGTCTCCTTCACTCAAATTCCTCCCCCACCGCCGCAAGTATGTCTTGCCTCATGCTGACTTTGGCAGGCGGCGGAGGCAGGCGGCGGAGGCCGCCCGCCAAAGTACCGCCGTCAGAATACCGCTGCGCGGTCAAAAGACCGCCGCGGTAATTCTGAGTTTCCCGCTGGGCTGGCGGGCGACCGCCAGAAGGCCGCCCGCCAGCCCAGCGGGAAACCCCCTTCCACGAGGATGCCGGCTCCGAATGGAGCCGGCGGAGTGGAAAGGGTGCGACGGGTGCAGTTGCACCCGTCGCGATTTTCAGTGTCTGCTATGCAGACACTGAAAATCTTGGTGGGGCCCTGTTAGGCGGCCCCTGCAGTGCCCATGCCATTGGCATGGGCACTGCAGGGGCCCCCAGGGGCCCCACGACACCCGTTACCGCCAACCAGGTTCTGGCGGTCAAAACCGCCAGAACCAGGCTGGCGGTAAGGGGGTCGGAATCCCCATGGCGGTGCTGCCTGCAGCGCCGCCATGGAGGATTCCTCAGGCCAGGGGAAAACCGGCGGGAAACCGCCAGTTTCCCTTTTCTGACCGCGGCTTTACCGCCGCGGTCAGAATAGGCCTGGATGCACCGCCAGCCTGTTGGCGGTGCATCCGCGGTCCCCGGCCCTGGCGGTCCATGACCGCCAGGGTCGTAATGACCCCCATAGTCCCACAGGGTGAAACAACAGCATGAGCTGAAACAGGGCAACTAAGTTGCGGCCAAGGGCAGTTGAAAGGGAGGACCGCAGCATACCACAGCTCCATCACAAGCAAGACACATGTGGAGCCGGTGGGGCTTTGCAGCACAGGTGCCCAGGATTTAAGTGTTCCTTTCGCTTGTATGACAGAACTACGAATTCCGTTGCAACACACGTCGTTACCACATATGCGTTACAACTAGAATGCCATTACCACGCATAACCTTCACCACACATGCCTTCACATTGAATTACATTTTAAAAGCATGTGTTTTAAAGGCATATGCGTGGTAAAGGTCCCAGCGCGACCCCCACAGTCATTCTAAAAAATACCCCTCCCGCACCATGAACCCTAAATTAATACAGCCCTATCCCCCGCCCTCAGACCTAAAATCGTCTCCCCTCCACCACACTAAGCCTAAAAACCATTCCCTCCGTCCTAAAACCTAGCCCCCACCCTTCTGCCTCCCCCACCCCCAAAACAGTACTCACCCACCCCCAGGCCCAATCCCTCCCTTACCTCACTTCTAGGGCACAGCGCAGCTCATTCTGAGGAAATGGAAGGATCTTTCCGTTTCCTCTAACAAAACTAAAAGCCTTTACCAGCATTACCACGCATAGCCCTGACCATGCATACCATTACAGGATGCTTTGCTGTAATGGTGTGCTTGTTAAAGCCTATTCGTGGTACTGATGCATGCAGAAGCAGATGAGTAAAACACTGCCCCGGCTGAGCTTACCACATATGACGATGGTCCACTTGACAGATGTGTAGTACTCATAATGACCACGTGGTTACATGGCACTTTTCACTTATCACTTAATTTGAACAGGATGTTAGGGGGCACTGGCACAGTTCTCTTTGGCTGCCCACGGCTTCCTTGCCGCTAGTTTTATTTCATGCCCGGAAGTACATCCACTGGTTCAAACCAAGACTGCTCCCATTGCTGTTGGTCACTAACGTATGAGTTGTCAGTTACCCCACTGGGTTTTACGGGGTTCCCTGATGTCTCTGGTGGGTGTTTGAACTTTGCTGTACTATCTCTGATTGATGGCATTGCCTCCTTGTTGCTGTGCTGTATCTGTTGAGTATTTGGAGACAGACTCTATGGTGTATAGTAGGACATCTCTGCTACATGTGATGTGTGCCAGAGCTCCCAGCTTTGTCTGTCCATGCAGCAAGAGGGCAGCTTCCCTCCATGAGGAATTCAAAGACTTGCCTTTTCAGAGCTGTCTGGATGAGTTGAAGCTCATTGGGGTGCTGTGCATTAGCCTTGACTAGTTGCTGATCTGCCATTTGTGGATCCAAAGCTTTCTGATCTAGGAACCATGCCCACTTTTTCATGCAAATAAATGTGCAAGCTAGCAGCAGGGAATGAGGTACCTGCAAATAGAGATGGCTCCTTCTGACTAATACTACAAGAGCCCAAGAACTCCTGCAGCACTGAGGCTGTGAGCATCCTGGATACCAACTGACTGACAGCTGGACATGGACTGCAATGTACATGGAGAAGTGGGTGTTTGGTAGGTGCATGCATTGTAGACTCCTCCATCATGCTCACTGCTCCTGGTCTTTGGGCAGCACGGTACAGCCTTGTTACATAGGGACCTAAATACTAAGTATTACTGGCCGAACCACACAATGCAGGTCGAAGTTACCTTCTTCTTTCAAAGTTGATCATATTATATGAACATACCTGCTTTGCTCTACGTGGGATACAGTTTCTCTCAGTCTGTCATACATTAAAGATTGAAATGTCACACATGGGCACACGAACAGGATGAAAATGTCACACATCAACAAACTGAAAACTTGACAGCTATGTTCTGGGCTGGATAAGACACCAAAATCAACTTCGGCAAAAATGTTTAAACCAGCACACTCTACTGGTGGCTGTAAGTCGAAGGGAAACATGGGGATTTCTTGGTGTGTCATGGCAGCACATCGACATCCGTAGTACTGCCAGAAAACGCCCCAGCTGCAGAGTGGCCAGCCTGGCCCTGCCAATGCTAATATACTCCAATCGAATGAATATGCTGTAGCTTGGGTGGTATGGAGATGCACAGTCCTCCACTGGAGAAGGCACTGGCTGTCCAGAAGACTAAGGCCATCATTGCAACCCTGGCGGTCGGTGTTCAAGCGGCGGTAATACCACCAACAGGCCGGCGGAAAAAAAAATGGAATCACGACCATGGCGGAAACCACCAACACAGACAGCCACTTTAACACTCCGACCGCCACGGCGGTAGAAACAAACACCGCGGCGGTAACCGCCAACAGACAGACGGAACACAATGTACCGCCCACTGTATTACAAGGCACCAATCCGCCACCTTTTCCGGGGCGGTACCAACACCATCAAAAGCACGGTGGAAACAGTACTTGAAACGGAAACCACTCACCTCTCGACACCCTACGAGGAACCAGGACGCCATGGAGCCCGAGTTACAGGTGCTACAAATGTTGGTTTACCTCCTCTTCCAGGAGCAGCAAAGACGGCGGCGACGACCATGATGAGTACTGCACCTAGCACACAGGGGAGGGGGGGAGGAAAAACAGAGTGAAACACACACGTAACACACAATACCCCCACCTCCACCCTCACCCTCACCCCCATACACACAAACACATGCAGCAACATTACATATACACCCCGTAACCCTCCGGAAGAATGCAAGGACAAAGGGAAATGATTGTAACAAGTGTAATCATCGAAAATTCAGATATGGAAACAGGTCTGTAACAGATCATTATATACAAATATGTACAGCAACTACACAAGTCCAGTTAGTGTTCCAATCATTGTCCGTGGGCCAGTGGGCCCAAAATGCATGGGTGAAGCCCACACATGATACCTGCCTCTAAACAGCAAAAATAAACAGGCACCTCAGGGGGAAGGGGGGCACCTCAGCCGGATGAAGGGACGACGTTACTGCTCCACGAGGGGGCTCTATGCCCACAGAATGGTCCTGGGGAGTGCAAAGCCACAGTCTCACAAGTCTCTCAAGTCGGTGGGTTGCCCACTGATTGGTCCTGGGGAGTGCAAAGCCACAGTCTCTCAAGTCTATCAAGTGGGTGCACTGCCCACTGATTGGTCCTGGGGAGTGCAAAGCCACAGTCTCACAAGTCTCTCAAGTGGGTGGTTTGCCCACTGATAGGTCCTGGGGAGTGCAAAGCCACAGTCTGTCAAGTGGGTGGTTTCCCAACTGTTTGGTCCTGGGGAGTGCAAAGCCACAGTCTCTCAAGTCTTTCAAGTGGGTGGTTTGCCCAGAGTGCTTCATCCTGCCAAGGACTGGGGTAGTAGATGCTGTTCTCCACTGGTTCTGGAGGGGACATGGTGCCCAGAGTGCTTCATCCTGCCACGGACTGGGTGAGTGGATGCTGCTCTCCACTGGTTCTGGAGGGGGCATGGTGCCCAGAGTGCTTCATCCTGCCAAGAACTGGGGTAGTGGAAGCTATTCTCCACTGGTTCTTGAGGGGGTTTAGTGCCCAGAGTGCTTCATCCTGCCAAGGAATGGGGTAGTGGACGTATCTCTCCACTGGTTCTGGAGGGGGCATGGTGCCCAGAGTGCTGCACATGCTGTGTGGCAGTTCCCATTCCCTCACCTGGGTGTGTGTGCCACGAGATTTACTGGGAACAGGTAGCATGATACTCCATGGAGTCAGAGACACACTCCACCCTGCTGAGACTTTCCCTGCCAACTGCTGGTACTAACAGTGCTGGTTGTGGTGCCTCATGTAGTCTGCGCAGGGTCCAGGATGTCTCCTGCAGCCTCGGACGGCTGCCCACTGGGAATGTTGTCCAAGTCGTCTGTGGTGGCAGTGTCTGTGCACGTCGCGGGGCAGGTGGCGGTGGTTGCGGCGGTGTCTGTGGCGGAGATGCTGCCGGTGGTGCATGTGTCAGCACCTGTAAAGGGAGACAGCAGGATGTCTCCTGCAGCCTCGGACGGCTGCCCACTGGGGATGATGCTGGGGACTGTTGCTGAGGCAGCAGACGTGCAGGTGGTGATGCAGGTGGTCGTGCAGGTGGCAGTGCAGGTGGCGGTGCAGGTTGCGGTGGTTGCGGCGGTGTCCACCGCTGTACAGGTTGCTGTTCTGTTTGGCAGAAGGGGTGACACCAGTCCCTCAGCCGGAGGCTCAGTGCCCTGAGCTGACTTCCCTTTAGCTTTGTGTCCCTTCCCCACCTTGGAAGTCGCTGCTGGGACCTTGGCACTGTCCCATTTTGTCTTGGAGGAGACCTTTCTGGGTGGTTGGTGCGGCTTTTCCCTACGGCATGTGGGCCCCTTCTTCACCTTGGCAGGTGGCAGAATAGGGTGATCCTTGGCCTCACTAGGTGGCACACTGGCAGCCCTGATGGGTGCCGCCCACAATGTTACTGGACTTGCAGGGACCACAGTGCTGGAGGATTTGGTGGCTGAGGTGCTGGGCTAGGATCTGGACATCCTGGCCCTAGGGGAAGGACGGGGAGGTGTAGGGAAGAGGTCAATGTTAGCCCGGAAAAGATTTTTAGACACACTGGAACGGGAAGATGGAGGGGGTTTGGGAGTGGAGTAAGAGGTAGTGGTTTTAGGAGGTGTACGTCTGCTGAGTTTGGGTGAAGGTGCATGGGTTGGAGGCTGTTGTGAGGTGGAAGGCTGTTGAGTGGGTGTGTGCCTGCATTTGTGTAGTTTGGGAGGAGGGCTCACAGACACACTGGGAGAGGACACAGGGGACGTGTAAATGGTAGTGGGGGTGGTGATTGCACGTGAGCGGTGTGTGGTTATGGGCGTACTAGTGATGGAGGTAGTGGCTGAGGATGTAGTACATGCAGGTGTGAGTGGAGACGAGACTGGGAGGAAGGAGGAGGACGTGGAGGAGGAGGACACAGTGGAGGCAGTGGATGTTGGCGTATCTGCATGGGAATGGTGCTTGTGTGAGTGCCTGTGGGATGTGTGGTGCTTATGTTTGCCATGTCCACTCTTGTGTGTTGATGAGTGTGCATGCTGGTCTGATGGTGTGCTTGGGATAGGCTGGGGTACAGGGGATTCGGTCTGGGTAGTGGAAGTTGGAGGGGGGAGGCTGGACACAGGGACAATGGCTGCCATCAGTGCTGAGGCCAGAGCCTGAAATGCTCTCTGTTGGGCTGCCACGCCAGAATAAATGCCCTCCAGTACGCATTTGTTTGCTGCAAATACCTCTCGACAACCTGGATGGCATTCAAAATGGTTGATTGCCCAACAGTGAGGGATCTCAGGAGGTCAATAGCCTCCTCACTGAGGGCAGCAGGACTGACTGGGGCAGGGCCTGAGGTGGCTATGGCGAAGGAGATGCCCACCCACCTGGGTGAGCAGGCACGGGAAATATGCTAAGGGGCAGCTGGGAGGGCGGTGCTGGTAGGGGGGGTGGCGGCTGTACCTATTGATGCAGTGGGCACAGAGGTGCTGGCCCCCCCACAAGGGAGCTCCCATCAGAGGAGGAGTCGCTGTCACTGGTGTCTCCTCCTGTTCCCTTTGTGGAGCTCCCCTCGCCCTCTGTCCCACTGGTGCCTTCAGACTCTGTAAATTCACCCTCCGTGGCCATGTGGGTTGCAGCTCCCTCCTGCTCCGGTGCCAATGCTCCTCCGCCAGATGATGCTAATGCACACAAGGACAGGGTGACAAAACAAAAAGGGGATGAAAGACAGAAGAGACACATGGTCAATGCCTGCAACACCACTACCGTTGGCTGACACAACACACAGGGAGCAGCCCTATGCACTAGCCCATGGACTAACAGTTCAGGGGAAAAGCACATGCCCTTGGGGGACTCTGCCTAGACCCATTTGATGCACACCTGGAACCCACAGGAGCCTGACTAGGTGTAGAGGGCCACTACCACTTTTGGGTTTGGAGAGCCATTGAGCCTGCCAAACAATGGATCTACATTGGCACGTCTGCCCTGGCCTAGGGGAACCCACAGCCCACTTCCCCCACCCAGAAACCTCATAAAGGCGCAGAGTCAGCTGAATGAGACTGTACTCACCCCCTTGTGGCTGCTGTGATGCCCTCAAGTGCCCATCCAACTCAGGATATGCCACTGCCAGGATCCGGTACATCAGGGGGGTCATTGTGCGACGGGCACCCCTTCCACTTTGGGAGGCCATCCCCAGCTGGGCCTCTGCTGTCTTCTTGGTCCAGCGGCACAGGTCCTCCATCTTTTGCGGCAGTGGGTGCCCCGTCTATGGTAGACCCCCAGGGTCTGCATTTCCTTGGTGATGGCACGCCAAATCCCCTTCTTCTGGTTGGCGCTGACCTAGAGGAAAAATGAAGTAAGAATGGATATTACTGCCCCGTCCAGTTCTTCTTACTCATTGGCCACAAACCTCCCACCCTGGCCCAGAAAAACATACACTCACCATCCTCACATGCTGGCCTCTGCCCCCCGTATCTTCCATCCACACCACTCCATACATTCATGTCCCATCCATCATGCTCACAGTGTACTCACCTGTTTGTCTGGAGGACCATAGAGTAGCGTGTACTGGGGGAGGACCCAAGCCACCAGCTTGTCCAACTCCTCCGCGGTGAAGGCAGGGGCCCTTTCCCCAGACACTGTAGCCATTGTCGCTTCCAGACTCAGGTCACAGCAGCACTTGCAGTGTAGGTCCTTTCCTGTTGAAGGTCAGGTATCAAGTGAGTGAACAGATAGAAAATGGCGGTCACGTCCGCGGCGGTCCGTATCGTCACCGCCGGCATACATCATAATTGGCTCCTGGAACCCATAGGGCCCAATGATAACCAATACTGAATTGCGATGCAGTCTTCGACCGCCTACCGCGACGCTGCACAACGCCAGTGCAGTTACCTCATTTCCCCTTGTCCCTCCTTACAGGTCAGGCAGCTGCCATTTCAGGGGGACACATGGCAGGGCAACTAACTGTGTCACAGCACTTTTGGCCAGGAATACGGACAGACAGCGCCACACTCCGATTACATCACGATTGTTCTAAACACCCTTGTGAAACCTATGTGGAGTATGACCCTCTGCTCACCCTTCTACTCCATAGGGCACTTCTGCTGGGGCAGGTGATGAGATGGCGTCATCCTCGGGTGTACAGACCCTTGGTGGACCTGTCAACAATGGAGGACAGACACATCATTATCACCTACAGACTTGATCGTGCCACAATCCATGAACTGTGTGCCCAGTTGGAGCCAGACCTGATGTCAGCTATCCGCCATCCCACAGGAATCCCCCCTCTAGTGCAGGTCCTGTCAGTACTCCATTTCCTGGTATCACAGGTGCATTGTCCAAGAGGGCATAGGAAGTGGAGTAATGGCATTTCAAAGTTGTCAGGGTGGCAAAGTGGGACAAAAGGGTGACAATCAGGAGAGTGTTATTTCCTGGCACGGGTCTTGGCAATGTTCTCTGTCTTGTTCCTGGATCTCAGGGACCGTTTGCGGGGTGGTTCTCCTTCTGCAGGGGGTGGGGTGCTGGTGGCCTGTTGGTCCTGTGGCGGGACCTCCTGTCCACTAGCGCCGGCGGAGGTGGAGGGCTGTTCATCATTCAGGCTAGTGTCAGGGGCCCATTTGTGTGCCACTGTGTCCCTCATGGTGTTGGCCATGTCTGCCAGCACCCCTGCAATGGTGACCAAGGTGGTGTTGATGGACTTCAAGTCCTCCCTGATCCCCAGGTACTATTCCTCCTGCAGCCGCTGGGTCTCCTGAAACTTGGCCAGTACTGTGCCCATGGTCTCCTGGGAATGGTGGTATGCTCCCATGATGTTTGAGAGTGCCTCGTGGAGAGTGGGTTCCCTGGGCCTGTCCTCCCCCAGTCGCACAGCAGTCCTCCCATTTTCCCTGATATCCTGTGCCGGTGTCCCGTGAACCGTGTGCCCACTGCCACTGACCCCAGGTCCCTGATTGTCTTGGGTTGGTGGCTTTGCCTGGGGGCCCTGTAGTGGTGGACACACTGCTGACTGTTGTGTCCTGGGGACAGAGGGATGGGCCCGCTGGGTGGGTGCTGTGGTGGTGTTTCCTGAGGGGGGAGGTTCAGTGGTGGTTTGTGACTGTGGCAGGGGAACCGACTGTCCAGAGGTCCCTGATGGGCCGGGTTGGTCATCTTGATCCAGGCGTGCAGAGCTGCTGTCATCACTGTGGGCCTCTTCAGTGGGGGGACTGGATATGTCTGGCACCTCCTGTCCGGTGACGTTGGGTATGGGTCCTGTTGGGGTGTAAATGCATAGTAATTGTATCTGTGTGTGCCATCTTGTGCAATGGGTGAGTTACCCTCTACTCCTGTGCTTGCATTAATGTGTTTGCCCTTGTGTGATTAGTGATTTTGGGATCTGGGTGGGTATCTGTACTGGACATGCTTTGGTGATGGGGGTCCATGCATAGGTGTTGCATGCAGGGCTTGGTATTGGGATGGTGGGCATATGTGAGGTGTTGGAGTGATGGGGGTGAGGGCGGGGTATGTGATGGCATGCAGGTGGGGTGGGGGATGTATCAGTAAAGTTTGACTTACCAGAGTCCAGTCCTCCTGCTACTCCTGCGAGGCCCTCAGGATGCATGATTGCCAAGACTTGCTCCTCCCATGTTGTTAGTTGTGGGGGAGGAGGCAGGGGTCTACTGCCAGTACTCTGTACTGCTACCTGGTGTCTGGATACCACGGAAGGCACCTTCCCCGTAGGTTGTTCCACCTCTTCCTGATGTCACCCCGTGTTCTGGGGTGCTGTCCCACTGCGTTGACCCTGTTGACGATTCTCCGCCATAGCTCCATCTTCCTAGCAATGGCGGTCTGCTGCACCTGTGATCTGAAAAGCAGTGGCTCTACCCGGATGATTTCCTCCACCATGACCCTGAGCTCCTCCTCAGAAAACCTGGGGTGTCTTTGAGGTACCATAATGTGGTGTGGGTGATGTCTAAGGTGCTGTTTGTTGTGCTGTGTGATGTGATGTGTTGATGTGTGTTCTTTGAGGTGTGTGGATGTTGTATGGGTGATGGTGTTGTGTGCCTGTGGATGTTGGTATTGTGTTTGCTATTCTCTCTCTCAGTGCTTCTTCCAAAAAATTAGTTGTAAGGGTTTGTGGGTGATGTGGGTGTGTGTTTTATAGTGTTGTGAGTGTGTGGGTGTGGTGTGTGTAAGTGTATCAGGTGTGTGTATTTTGAATAGTCCAATGTGATTGTGTTTTGTAAATGTGTGTGTATTTTGAGCGCAGCAGTGTGTACCGCCAATGGACTACCGCGGTTGAAAGACCGCTACGTTGATTCGTGGGTCGAGCTAGTGTGGGAGTATTACTGTTGGCGTGACGGTGTAGGTTTTGGTATCGCCAGTTTATCACTGATCTTTGGTGTGGCGGACTTGTGTGGGTGTCTGTATTGTGGCGGATTACGAGATGTGGGTCGTAATACCTGTAGCGGATTTCCGCCGTGGCCACGGTATGTTGGCGGCCTTCAGCACGGCGGTAAGTAGGATTTCCCGCAGGGTTGTAATGAGGGCCTAAATGCTGGACTAGAATGATTTATGTCTCTGCAACCAGTGTGCATCACATAGCAAACCAAAAAAGGAATGTAGGTCGGTTCTTGTACAGGAACAAAATGGAATATGCTACCTGAGAGCGAGAGCAGGTAAATTGTCACAGATAAAGGGAAATGAGGGCTACATTTGAAATCCTTAATCAGTCATGTAATAGGAGCAATGTAACCTGACGGATAGCTGTGCTTTCTAGTAACTCAAATTGGCAGATCTGTGTAATCTGAAAAATAGATTTGTGGCCAGAGTCTCTGATGTAGTTCTGCTGTCTGGGAGTGGAACTCAGGCCACAGGAGAGCTAGTTCTGCTATCTGATATAGTAAGTTTTAATCTACCTTTCCTGAAGCTCGTGCGCATGGACGCCAGTGTCTGAAGAGAATACGTATGAACCGCCTTGACCACACACAGACATATGACATTGTCATTCGCTGACACAGCTCTTTCTCAATGAAGTTCTATTTCGCTCGAAGGGAAGTTTTTATTGGTAACCTGAAATGACCCTCCAATCAATCGAAGTGCTAGAAATCCCTGGTTGCACCCAATATTCATTTAGTACTATTTGCTCAACACAACTTCCTCACTTCTTCCTCGCTTACTCAGTAGCTTCCCTTCAATCTACCGGAGGCCTGGACAAAGTTGGTGTGCCGGTTCTGCACCTGCTGCTTCTTCTATATCTTTTCCTAATCCGCCACACCCTTTGTTGGTGACACCTTTATTCCAGAGCCGTGGAGTTGTCATTGCTTTGAGTACTCATGACAACACATCCAACCAATCTGAATTCTCCAGACAGAATGGCATCAGAAGTTATATGAAATCAGTGGCCACAGTGAAACCCAGTAAAAAAGACAAACGTCACTGAGGACAAGTATTGACAAATCCAATAGGTCTCACCTTAATGTGCTAATGCATGCATATACAGGCATGCTCAAATTCTGGTAGCAGGAACAATTGTTTAGCACATTAAAACCATACATATATTTTTGTCAGTACAGGGGGTGGGGGAAGGAGTAGCAAAAAGGAGTGCCTGTTGTATAGAATACATATAGGAGATAAAGAACTAAAGGTGACAAGCAGTCTGATGAATGCGTATACTTTTCAGACATAAAGTAGTCCCTCATGCATTCCAGTGGAAGTGCTTACTAAAATTGGAATGGTAAACCAAACAGTTAATAGCAGGAATTAAGAGTGAACTACTCCTCTGGGTGGAGCCAAAACCCACTCTATGTATCTATAACTGGTAAGAACAGGCTACATACAGCGGCGCTGTCAGGCCACAACCTAAAAACAGCAGGAGGATCCCTATATGTAAAATATTTTTGCCACTGATTCCTTAGAAGTAATGGAGTGATCTTTGACAAATTCATGATGCACTTCCCCTTTCACTAGCACATGGAGATAATCTTTCAGTTCAGAGATAACTAAGTGTTGCAGCTCCTCCATTTCGGTTGCTGTTTGCAGTGTCTGTGGACTTCTTTGCGGTCCTTTTGATTTAACTAAACTGAATCCTCTAAAATGATGCATTAAGATTTAGGTGTTTTGTAGTTTCTTGTTACTGTTTTGGTTTGTTGAACTGATCAAATTTGAAACAGAAAGTCCTGGGCTATGAGTACCTTACAGCCACCTGTCTTTTTTTCCGTTTGTATTTTTTTCTAGTTGATTCACATGTTTCCCCCATCACTCTGCAATCTCTGATCCCCAGGCACCCAAAAGGTGTGTAGTTCAAAAAGTTCAACAAACATGCCATAGCCCTCTGTTGGTGAGGGGTACCCCAGGTTTCCTTTCCAAGTCAAGTACCTTCCTTTAATTGGCTGTAGAGAAGCAGATGATTATTGGTAGTTGCTTGTTTTGGTGGTACAGCCCAAATGGTTGTGCGCAGGATAGATGCTAGTCTACAACAGTTTGGGAAGCCCCCACCACAGAGACCTTGTTCCCCACCAATAACGCATGGTTAATATCCATTTTGTGTATGTCAATAGGTAGGTAGCCTGCTCACCACATGAGAGAACACGTACCCTTGCAAGCCTACACCATCGTAAGAGCCCTTTGCATCATTTAAAAGCCATCATGACTGGCACCCCTAATTATCTGTCTGAGATGCTCACCATCTCCAGTGGCTCTCATCACACCTGAAGCCAAGACTCAATCAGACTAGAGGCAAAGAAGTGCATAAAATAAACATCAGGGCAGCAGACTTTCCTCAAGCATGCACACAGAAGCTGGAACAACATCCCTGTAGCCATCAGGACTGCCCAACCCACAGGTGTGACAGGGCAATGCAATCTCTCTAAGAGCTGTAGAGAATATTTGTCCACTATCCAGAACTTACTTCTGACACCTCTGTCCATCTCTAGAGGGACTCCAGTGACCACTACAGCCACATCTCCAAACATTGCGTTCAGCCTGCAGGCGGTATTGGTATCGCCAAGAAGCAATGTTATCTTTCAGGACTGTCCATTGTGGTGTCATCACCCTAGGCCGATAGAAAGGTTGGACGGCCTTCAATTCCAGACTACTGTCCATCTCACAAACCATGACCTACAAATAATGGTTTTAGGTTTAATTCTAGCATCGTTCCTGAACGCTGATGTATCTTTATGTGTTAGACGTCCAAAATGGTATATATGTGTTGTAACTTATCATAAGTAATGATTTATGTTTTAAGATACATGTTTCTCCAATTTCCTGTTCCTTTTGTTTTGTACACTCCTGCACCATATGTTATCCAAGTGGACCATCCCATTTCTCCCCCATTTTTCACTGTACCCCAGTTGGTTCCTACCAGCATTCGATTACCATTGCTGAGAGAGTTAACAGCGGCGTGAAGAGAAACGCTTGCAATCAAAAGTGGCTGGAGGCTGTTGTTAAACTATCTTGTCAATAAATTACGCTGTATCAATTTTTATGGGAACTAAGTCTTATTTATAATAACATGGTTCATTAATTCACTTGTTACAAAAAATAATTCCAGGGTGGAAGATGGAGAGATGTTTTTTGTGTGTATAGAAACTCACAGGGCATTTCAGCCACTTTCCATATTCTTCCAACACTTGTGACTAGATGTGATCACACAAAAACATGCAAACGAGTAAATCCATTTATGAGTGAAAAAACGTTTGACTCTGACAACACTTTTTGCAGAGTCTATGAAGTTGTAAAATGTAAATACCCAGTCATTGATGTGCTCTGACCCACGGCACGGTGAGATTAAGTGATCTACCCAAGAATTACACAATGGGATCAACAGAGTGTCAGCCAAAAAATGGATGCTACAGAAAAAGATTGCTTTATTTTCTGTAGCTACATTTTTCAGATGCTTTTGTTACGTTTGCTCCTCAGTGTGGCTGCACCCCCTTGCAGACTGATTGTAAACATGGTCACATTTTAAAAAGGAATTTCACATATGCTGTTATTCGTTTACCGTTCCAAGATGGCTAATGCATGTATCAGTCGTGGCTCGCGGGGATTCCTGGGGGCAGAGTGTGAGGGGGGTATACGGGGGGGAATTAATAATAAAATAAAATAAAAACTTACCTGTGCTCCTGCGCCGCACCGCGCCACTCCTCTCCTTTCCTTCGTCCGGATGCTGCAGGGACAGGCTCCCAGCCTGCCCTGCAGCCAATCCTGATGATGCTCAAAGCAGCGTCAGGCACTCCCAGGCAGACTGGGAGCCTGTTCAGGCTTTCTCCAGCCTAGCAACTGTGTTGCTGGAGAGAGCCCTGTGCGCATGTATGTTTGGATGGGCCAAGACGGCCGGCCAAACATACATGCACAGTGAGGGGGGGTATTGTGCACCCCCTCCCTCAGTGCACGTCACCCCGGTGGCCCCGCCCCTTTCAAAGACTATGTTTAATATCCTTTTCTTTGAAGGGTTTTGCCCTTATAGAGGAGCCGCACCTGGTATTTATAATCAATTGTTGAGCTGCGCACTTACACTGGAAATGAGCAATGAGAAAAGTATCTGAACAATGGATGCTACAGAAAAGAAAGCAACCCTCTTTTTCTGCAGTATGCATTTTTCATATGCTTTTTTCCTGCGCTTGCTCTCCAGTACACACATAAGCATTTGCGGGCTATGTCAAGCCTAATGCCTTTGTCATTTTTTGTTGCTAACTGAAATTAGATATCTCCTTCTAACATCATCTGCATGCTCACTTTTTATCAAATTTAAGCGCTCATTAATAATAAAAAAACTAAGGGAGCTTCAAAGCTTACAACTGTGAGTTTCCGAGAGTGCAATATATCCCGCTTTTTACACAAACTGTATGAGGTCAGTACTTTTTAAAGGTGTGGATAAGAAATCTTTTAGTTTTCTTTTATGTACAAAATTTTTGCAGTGTTATATTTTTTGGGATGAAAATACATTTAATTCAAATATGAGTAGCTCTAAAAAGACTCCTTTAGATGGCGGTAAACATGTGCTGTACTAATACGCCTGTTATCTTATTAGGTGAACTTTATCAGTCTCATCTATGTAACTTTGACTTCCAAATTAATTTTGTTGTATTTTATTTTGTGGTGCGTCTCAGGGGTGTAGTACATGTAATGCACGTGAAACAGAGAATTGTAGGACTACTTTTCTTTTAATGTACTGCTTAAGTATGTTTATGTGTAGCCTCCAGGCAGCGGTCAAAGTGCATTAAAAAAAGTATGGGAACTGTGATGCTGCATGCCATGGGGGTGGTGTCAATGAGGGCAGATTCAAAGGCGTGGCTAAAAAAAACAAAATATTCTGTTCATGTTTTTTGGTCTTTCATCTTCCGGTAGCTACATATAAAATAAGTTACACCTTAAATGAAAATTAAATTAAAAAAAGTTAAGTTAATCAGTGGCAAGCACACTATTGTACATTATGAAACCTCTATTAGTTATTGCACTGCAGCGGTCTGTGTGTAACCAAAGAGCCACAGAATAAATTCTTGGTTGGTGCAGTGGAGAATAGTGGCTTGTATATTGTTAGTGCTATGATGGCCCAGCCTGTGACAGAAAGCACTGAGAACATGTAAATCATTATGTTAAACTTTCATTAGTATAAGACAGACTACTACCAAATGTGCCTAAAGGTTTCAAATAAATTGGTGCTTCCAAAATATAGATTTTAGTAACATCCAGATTGTACCATGTGATTTATTGTGATATAACTGCCCCGAAAAGCACACACTTCACAGCTCAGCTGGTAACACCCTTGCACTACCAGTCCAAAAGAATACATCTGCCATCACAAAGCTTCATGTGACTCCTTCGATCAATGAAACCAGTATCAGCTCCCAAGTCCCCTTTACATTTGCAAATTACCAGTTGTGCGCTTTTGCATTTCTTTCAGGCAAGCAGGCACTCTGGCAAGAAGGCCTGTTCATTGTTAAATGACATGCCGGTCCCTCGGTCTTACAGCACATGAGAATCCTTGAATGAAACTTAAGCAAAAGCATTTGCACTATCGGAATTTACCGTCCTGGGGCGGTTGCCTTTCCATAAAAAGTAGGGGAACGTTTTTTCAAAAATTAAAAAAGGACAGGCATGTTATGCCCCTCGGATCCCGCCCACGTAGACCACTGACTATGTGGGGCATTGTCCACCTGCGAGGGCATAGTTCACTGCTGCTATCAGGATAGAACACAAGGTGCTGCAACCTGTGGCGGCAAAACAAGAGTGGGCTACCTTCCTGCAGTGCACATTGCTCACAGGGTTCTTTGCCGCAATGCTCCCTGCACAGTGCCATCAGCCCATTCAATAGAAGCAAAGCTCCTTCAATCAATCAATCAATCATTTCATTTATAAAGCGCACTATGTACCCGTCAGGGTTTCGAGGCGCTGGGGGGGGAGGGGGGGGGAGCTGTTAGCGGTCGAAAAGCCAGGTCTTGAGGAGTCTCCTGAAGGTGAGGAGGTCCTGGGTCTGTCGTAGTGAGGTGGGGAGAGAGTTCCAGGTCTTGGCGGCGAGGAAGGAGAAGGATCTGCCGCCGGAGGTCTTGCGCTGGATCCTGGGGACGATGGCGAGGGCGAGATTGGCAGAGCGGAGTTGACGAGTGGGGGCGTAAAAGTTGAGTCTGGAGTTGAGGTAGGTAGGTCCAGTGTTGTGTAGAGCCTTGTGAGCGTGGGTGAGGAGTTTAAAGGTGGCTTTACCTGCCCAGGAAGTGGATAAGGGCATACCACCTGACTCTCAACTGACCAAAGACACAAGATGAAGGTGTGCCAAGCACACATCCATCCAGGCGGTATAATCTGTAGTCACCCCATAGAACCTACATTATCACGATAAATCTCTGGCAGCAGCCCTTCAAACAATGGCCTTCGATCCCACACCACTCATTTGGGCACCTAGGGGCGGGTGGTTACAGATGCAATCCCAAGCTGTAATTGTTTGGTTAGATGACTTACAGGACGTTTTAAGATCAGCTGCTTCCCTAGTGTTATTACCGTGACCAGGCTCCCTAGGGTTCCAATCTACAAGTCCCTGTGCCCCCCCCCCCCTAACTGAACTGTGGGTGCAAGATTACTTTTGCAGACATGATGTTGCAGCGCTGTGGTTCACTGCAAGGCATCTCTCTTGTGTACTGTCTTTTCCTGATACTAGCTGAGGACAAGCCCTGGTGTTAGCAGGGCAGGCCATCAAGTTAGGAACAAGCTCCGAGCCAAGAGACAAGGTAAGTGAGATATGAGACTGGTGCTTGGCTCACTATGAGTTGGAGGCCCTAATACTGGGCACCATATCAGGTGCATTTACTGTTCTGTGGTCCTGTGCTCCGGGCAACCTTGAGAGGTCCGGGGCTATATAGTCCTTAGGAGCGATGGTGAGGGATCAGGCTAACCCGAAGGACAATCCACCAATGCCTAAGCCTGGTCATGTTCCAACTCTGGGGCTCCTCCTAAGGTCCTCTTCCACACTGACGAGACCCTTCTGAGCAAGAGCCTATCAGCAGAGTGCAGAATCCCTTCCTAGCTAGAGGTACCATCGGACTCTGCTGACCCTCTCAGTCGTGCTTTAGACACACCCATCCACCAACCTGCTCTTTCAGTTGTTCTCTCGAGGCACAATGGCAGGCAGCTGCAGACCACAAAAGCATCCGCCTGTTGATGGGGGATACCCAGCTGTTAACTAGCCATCACTAGACCTTGCGCACGAGGGCTATCTGCTTTAACATTCCTGCTGGCCTAAACACTCCAGCTATTTAATCATTGTCTTCACCCACTCACTCATCCAGTAGAAAGGGACGCCTATTTATACATAAAGATGCTACAACCCGTATTTTTAAGTTATTTATCCCAAATTATTATGCTCCTTGTTTTACTCCATTGAGAACATTCTTTTGGGACTCCTGAAATTATAATGAAATGCTAATTTGTAAATAACTGGTAATATTGTGTTTTTGTTTGTTTGTTTTGCAGAATAAAGTGGTGACCGTGGATGGTGTAAAAGTAAAATTACAGGTGAGTCTGGAGAGTGGAACCAGTCGTGTGAGTATTGAAGTGGTGGTGGAGAGGTCGGACTCATGAAGTAACACTCCTGAAGCTATCTTGAGGTCCTGGGATGACCTATACAGGTTCTTCCAGCGGCTGAGTTTCTGGGTGAATGAGCAGTGCTCTTCCTAATGATCAGCACACTGGTGCAGGACTGAGTCTTTCCCTTCACTTGGCTCTCAACTTCCTCTTGGATGTGGGGGGGCGAGGGTACTGTTTATCCCAGCACTCATGAATGAGCCCTTAGGATTTACTTTTGGTCTTTGACTCCCAGTAACAAGGCTGTCGACTGACCTCTCCCCACTGACCGGGGCATCACAATGAAAGTGGCTTGGGAAGGTCTGACATAGCTTGGCAACCATAACTAAACATTCCTTACAAGGCTAAAAAGATATCAGTACAAAACATATATAAATCAACTTAGCTGGAAAGTCGTCAGCCTCTCTGACTGTTTTCCATTAACAAGTATTGATCGGTCAAAACCTATTGCCGGAAACTAAGTACCTGGCCTGGTTATCATAATACAAACTAAAAGCGCTACAAGTGAGATGTGAAGGCTAGCAGTGTAGATTAATAAGGCATTTTATTGGCACATACATAGGTCCGCCACTAATTATCACCAGACACTTCCTGATATGCATCAAAGAACAATTATTGTGCTAGTCTTTTGCAGAGGTGGCCGCCGCATAGCAAAAGGGGAGGGCCAGAGGGTGGGGGGGGGGGGGGGGGGGGACAGAGACAAGGGCAAATAAAAAAAAAACTTACCTTGCCTCCGTCCCTGGCGCTTCCTGCCGCCTCACGTTCTCCTCTCTCTGGTGTCCCAGCATTCACTGCTGGGACACAAGCACAGGCTCCCCAGCAATCCTGGCATTGCTTTCATGCAAAACCGTGCATGAAAGCAGCATCAGAATTGGTCAGAACAGCAGTGTCTGCCACTCAGGCATCGCCCTGGGGCCAGTGCAGTTTCTCCAGCCTGACGGTGTACTCAACCGGGCTGGAGAAACTCAAGTGTGCATGTGTGTTTGGCCGGCCTCAGATGGCCGGCCAAACACACATGCACACTTATTTCCACTCTTCCCTCCTCCCCCCTCCCAACTTCCGAGGCCCAGGCCCGCCCCTCCCTGCACTTCTGGCTGTGCCAGAAGCAGACAAATAAAACGATTTATCATTTTATTTGTCTGCTTTTGGCACAGCCAGTGGGGCGACGCTCCTTAGCCTTAGCAAAGGAGTCGCCGCTTTTATTTTCTTGAGATTAGCACTGGTGTTTGGACCAAACTTAGAGCACAATATTGTCCTGTAAACTAAAGTACCAAAAAATACATTGGACATCATTCTGTATGCACTTCTAAATCACAAGTTCACAATCAGGCAGCTTGTGAAACAGGAGGCTATGCTGATAAGCAGACAGTGTTTTAAGTGACCTCATACAGTAGTTGGTTGCATCCACAGCCATCTATGATGCTGTAGGGTTCCTGGAGCCCGTTCCTAAATGGCTCACTGCAAGTGTATGCTCTTCACGCTGCTCAGTTGCCGAGTCTGTACACACTCGCATGGTTAGGATAACGTGATGCAGACTGCACCCTTTATAAAGGAATACATAAGACAAGCTCATCAGTCCAATGTCTAAACCTTCCTCAATGAGCTAATCTTACCTCCATACTGGCCCTCTCTCCAAGATGGAGAGGTAAAAGTAAAGCTGTAATCCTGCTTGATTGGACTTCACAGTCATACAGGTTGTTTTTAAAGTTACTTCAACGTCTACACGAAGCAGCTGCTAATTGCAGCCTATGCCGTGTATTTTGCTTTGTTATGTGTCTTGCAAACTTTACTACTATATGGCATATTTCATCTTTCCACCTCCTGTTTGTTCACAGCCTATCAATATTGTGGGGTTAACATATACATGTACCTTATCTCTGGCTGCCAGTTACCACATACCTAGACCACATCCTCTACTAGATGAAGGAGAGCTTCCTCTGTATGAGCAGAACCAAGATTGAGATCATTAAAATGGGTAGGAAGTATACCTGTATCACTACCCTTCAGCTGGTCCCAGGCCTTTAGAGAAGAAGTACCCAAATGTACCAGTTTATGGTGGAGAGCAATAGATTATCATTCATCTAATTACATCATTCAGTCTAAACAGCATTTGTTGCTTTTATAATATTACCTTATATTTTGATCACCTTTAACAGTCGTAGAACATATTTTAAACATTTACAAAAGTTCTCACAAAATCAGTAGCACTCTCCAGAAAGTGAAAAACACATATTCTCCAACTCTCGTATTAGTGTCAGTTGTTTAAACTGGGACAGCCAATGTGGGTTTCAGAGTATATAAATTATGCCTCTTCAGGACTGGATAGACAATACCAAAACATCTTAACAATATGATCAAAAATACAAATAAAACTTCTAAATCTAAAGATACGAAAAATGTATTACCAAATTCGTGAATAAAATGAACATTTTACACAAAATAAAATGGACAACCGTACATCAACTATATTATCTCAATGTAGTGCAAAACGTATGACTCGTATGGGCTTTATTTTATACATTTGCTAGTTACAGTGGTGCAGTGTCACATTTTCATCACCACGTGTATTAGTGTTCAAAATGTAATTCCAAAAGACAAATGTACTGCTATGTGTAATAAGTATTTAATTTAACGTCAACAATATCAAGCACTTTAAAAAAATAATATTTCTTTTAAATAACAACACAGCAAAGTCAAGTGACAATAATACATTTGGGGAGGCAGTGTATTAACACAATTGAAATCACTAGCATAAATATCCAGTAATTTGAACAGTAATAGCATGCAAAATAATTTCTCATCATAATACGTAGAGTTGCATCAAACATTATGCATCTAATTACTAACTAAATATTGATTACTTTATAACTAATAACTCACTTTAAACGTCTTTTTAGCTCACCCAGTAGGCTTCAATGTATATTGGGTGCCCAGCACTAAACTATGTCTACATATCATATTCTGATTTATTCCTTGGGTTGTTTACCTACTGGTAAAGTAATGCAGCTTCATAGCAGGAGTTTCCTCTCCATTCATGTCCTTGACAAGGCCACCTAAAGGTAAAAGAATACAAAGCAGACAAAGTGCATTATACTATCAGCATATTATTTAGCTGCTAACATGTTCAGATCCTCTGTACTGATAAGGTGCTTCCTGGTACGGATAGCAGCTGGTCAATGGGTAGGCCCTGGCACTTCGGATCTTGTTTTACATCCCTTTAACAATAGTTGGTGTCAGGTGTCATTGGTGAGAAAAATAAACAGGAAGTTCCATGATCTCATTATAGCTACATTAAGTACAGGAATTCATTCCACTATTAGGGTTCTGTAAATTGATTTATTCTTAAAAATATTAGAGAATACTAAATTTGATATGCTTTATTGAGAAATACAGAGACAGAGCGTAAGAAACGAGTACCAATAAACTACTATTTTATCACTTAAGAATTTTCAACCTAGGATGGAACTCAGACCTTTAATTATAAGCTACAAATTTAATTCCCCTACACTACTGCTTTTCGTCTTTAAAAATCTACATAAAGTTACACGTAAGAGCTCTCCCATTCTATTTCAGGAAATTATTTAAACCAATTACTTAGTTCAATAGGACAAATACTAGCACCTTAAATCACCGCAACATGGAATTTAGTGGATCATTTCAAAACTCTACCAAAGGGATATTCATCTCTCCCTCCAACCCAAAATCACAAACCAAATCATGTCAACTCCTTAAAAGGTTAAGGCATGATTAGTAAGTACATAACAATTATTATTTTGTCACTAAAGCTCTTCAACCAAAAATCAAACCTTAGTCTTCAAATTACGGGTTATCAATTTATTTTCTCTACGCTATTACTGTTTGTCAGGAAATGACTAATTACTTTGTTCAGTAATACAGATACATTTCTAATATGTTCAGAGGAATTATTTTGTTCAATGAAACAGATACTGGCAGCCTGAAAATAGTCTTGCCAAGATATTATTAAGTTTTACATTTCAAGTTTCTAATAAAGGAGCATATATAGGTCGTTTTGTCCCAACTTCACAAATCTATGTACAATAAGCAATTTTTTGTGCAAGCCAGTTAACTCTGCTATCTAATCAACCATTAGACTTAACCTATATTCGTCTATAAGTGATCTCTAGGGTAGGAACATGAATACTAACTGAACTGTGGGACAAGTTACTTGTTCCTGAGCAATATGCTCCAAGCATGGAGATCTAAATCATTATAGTAAAATGTATAGTTCATTTTCAGTGTTTAATCCTTCCCAAACCACATTTAGGGCCTGATTTAGAACTTGGTGGAGAGCAATGCTCACAGTAGGGAATTATAAACGCCAGATAAATAGATAAATAAATAAATGTAATTTAGCTTGGTATTTTATTTATAGACCAACAAGACTCATACTGGTTCTAAGATCAGGATACATCAGCATCTAATTTGAGTGTCCTAGGGCTTGTTGTATACAGCTATTCTATGTGTGCCAAGGTAATGCTAATGAGATTCCAGTTTGTCTTTTGAATGCATACTTCATTGGGTACTCCACAATACCTTACAGAAGTCAGCGAGCTCGGACCTCGGACTCCCAAAGATCTTTTAATTGGGACCACAATGAATACTGTTGCTAGCTCCTGCTTTAAGTAACCAAAGTGCTTACATTTCTGCTTCAGAATGACAGACCGAGAGTATCTACAGCTATATTTTCTTCTCAGTTGGATTCTGGATAAGGATTATTCCCGGGCATGCCAGTGTACTTGATCTTTTGGTTGCGCATCATCCAGAACTTGGCAGCTATATGAGAGTCATGCACGTAACGAGGGCCCCTGTGGGTCTAAGGGCCTCTAGTGGCCTGCTGCCCAGCCTAGGGCCCATCAACATATTTTGCAGGGAGCCCCAACAATTTGTATTACACCATTCAACAGTTCTATTTTGTTAGTTATGAATGTCAATATCCAAGATGTTCAACTGTGGTAATGGAGCCAAACCAACATTAGACCCCAATGCAAATGTGTAGCTCTCTGCACTCAGAGTGGTCTAAACACATTGCTAAAATCCTAAAAGCTCAATGTAGTCTTTATCCTAAGACTGAGCTTTATGTTCAGAAATTGCCCCATATGATTAGACATCCACAGGTATGGCTAACACAAAATATATACAGGTATAGCCCTTGTGCATACATGCTGTGTTTTTGTGCTGGGGTCTTGCTTGTGCCCCAGATATCAAATGTCAGCTCATGTTCTCATTTTTAATTTAGCTGCGCAGTAGATCAGACCCCTGCAGAGCAGTGTTTTTTTTATTTTGCTTCATCGCTGTAGAGGTGGATTGGCCATGTTTTTTAATCAACCCTTTGGGGACACCTAGGCCTACATTAGGCGGTGTGGTCTTGTACTAAATATAGTAGAAAGACTCTAATACATACTTATTCCAAGCACATAACCTAGTGGATGCCAAAGCCTGCACTAGGGACCCCTTTAAAGATCCTCATCAAACAACCGACTCTTTAGTCCTAGTGTGGGTGTAGGATTTTACTCCATTTAAGATACATGCTGTAGTGGGTAGGAAAGGTTGCTGCCACCCACAGCACACATGCATCCACACACAATAATTTGTGTACCGTCCATGGTATCTTTGTGAACCGTCCCTCACTGCTGTGCCATGGCTTGGAGAGTGGTGTGTGTCGGGAAACTGACGCAGCAGTCTCAACTGCTCCCTTGCCCCATTTTTAAAGCACTTACTTCCATCTCCTGGACCTCTAATGCCCTGCTGGTATTTTGGACATGTGCTTTTCCATAAGAAATGCACTCTTGTCTCAGTGCCTCATCTAGGAAGTGTACTGGGGTAGCCAGAGGGGTTCAGCCAGCAAATGGAATTTGCTTTTGAGTCATTAGACCAGAATGCAAACCGTGGGGTGGTGTCTGAGGGAGATGTTGAGAGATATGCTTATTTATTTGTTTTAAATATAGAAACTTTACAGCCTAGTGAATTTTTTGATTCTGTTATAATTTTATGGTAGAAATCCTATGGTGGCGGATTTCCAAAATTGCCCCCTTCTCTCTTTCAAGACTGTACTTCGCTCCAGTGCACCCCTACTATGAGGACCAGGAACTGTGAGCAGATTGGACCGATCATGAAGTCTTTTCACTGGCTCCTATTTGATCTTAAGTTAGATTGCATTACCTCAGGAATGCTAAGCACTTTGTTTAATGCTACCACCTGGTCACTCATGGGTTAACTACTTATCATCAACTGGGTTGCTTGTATCCAGTGTACACCTGAAGATTGTTCCTCCTGGATAGGCTCTCCAGAGCATTTGCCTTGGGATCTTTTCTCTAGCCCATGTCTGTTAGTAGTCCATCTACTGCACTGCATGGACTCTACCGAACATTTAGCATGGCTTCCTGTCTCAATTGTAGGCCTGTGGATGGCTCTTCTGCCACTGGTGGCTGGACCCTAAAAACATTATTCTGGCAGCTCCTCTTTATATACTTGATAATGTTGTAACTGTTGCACAAATAATGCTTACGGTAGCTCGCTGTTGCAGTGTCTATAGATAAATGCCAATAAAGAGAAGTTTAAAAAATATATTATTCTGGCTGCCATTACCTGGTTGTCAGAAATAATGCATGTCATGTGTTGCACCTCTGTCATTCCTGGATGGGCTGTGTACTGCTTGTTACTAGACTTATATTGGGCTTCTCCTCTGTCACTTCTGCTTGGTTATTAGCAAGAAAGTTCTGAAATCTTTGGGACCCTGCCAATTTCTTGATGGTATATGAGTAGGTGGTATTTGTAAGAGCTGGGCATTAGGTTATAGCCTCCTTGATCTGTGGCATGCCACAATTGGTTTGTCTTGATACTTTGTGAGTCTGCACAACCTTAAAGAGACCATGATGACCTGGTTAACTGGAACCAATATTTCTCACCTGTTGCTCTGCGTGATTCTGAAGCGCCTCTGTCATAGCTGCCTAAATCATGAGCATACAATGGCTGCTCTTCTGCTATTGGATTCTGTAGAGACCCGTTGAATCGTTGAGTGTGTAGGAACTTTTTCAAGAAGTTTAGGGCAAACAGGGGTTGCTGGGCTTACATTGTAATGAATAGCCTTTTTCTTACTAGTGTCCTGGGTTTTTACCCTACTATTTAGCTGAAATCCAAATACACTTCTTTGGCATTTGACTCTCATGGTAACAAAAGTTGAGCAGTCAAAAGCTTACTCAGTGAGGTGGTATGTATTTGATATTTATATAGCACAAACCTAGCCAATTGGTAGCACAGTGCAGTACAGGGCGGTGTAGGGTACAACCCCAGGAGTCTCCTGGCTTGCGTAGCTGCTCAGGCATGCACTCCATTTAAGGAGGTGAGGCAATGTACGCACAAGCCACTGTCTGCCAGGAGTCACTCTGTGACAGATGGGACTTTGTGGAGGTGTCTGACTTGAGCCCAACACACCACCCACCACCCAAACAGTTCAACAAGCCTGAAGTATGCAACAATCGTCCAGCGGAGGTCAGACAAGGCCACTACTGCTGAATACAATCTTGTGGTAGTGTTCACTTCTCTGGGTGCATTTGGTTTCTGCGAGTGTGGCTGTACACAAGTGCTTAATCGCATTGCAGGGGATTAGATCTCTGTGAGTGTTGCAACTTCAGCTGCTTCAACCTCAGGACATGCCACAACAGCTATTGGGTCAACAGGCCTCACCACCCATCCAGGCAGTGCAGATCCTTCGCTGGGTTACAGCAGACTATGCTCGTACGCTTCTTGCCTTAGCTCCTACAGTCCTCCAGCACCCCTCTTTAGCAGTCAGTTAGCTCCTTCCCTCAAGGCAGGCCTCAGGCAGTTCATCTTCGTGCAGAATGTAGCCCTTTCTAGGTTCCAGGGGAGTTTACATTCAGCAGCCATAACCCTGCCACACATAAGAGTTTCTTAGTTTCCACTATTGTGAGACCTCAGGTGCTGGTAGAGAAAATCTTGGCACACTGGCTAGTAGTTTCTACCCTATTCATATAATAAAGGCGTACACAAAATGTGTGTTCTCTAATGGTCCAGACCTGTAACAAGTTTCAGGCAATTATTGCCTTTTGCTTATTATTCCCAGAATGGATCAGCCGAAACCTTTGTCTACATGTGCTAGCAGGAAGATGGGGTGCAGTTGGGAGTCTCCTCTCATGAGTAACCCAAAACAAGACCACAAAGGTGGGGAAGGCTGCTCCACTTAAAAACCTAGTAACCTCTGAGGGGCAGCAGTTCGAGAGAATAATGGAATAAGATGAGCAGGAGAATTTCCCTACACTCCAAAAAGACCCTGTGGGCCTCATTAACAAAGGTAAATTTAAACTTTTGGTGTAAAGTTACTATTTTTTTGCTTTTCACAAACGTCGACTGTAGTTTTACATGTAGTATCTTTACAACTGCAGACTCTCCGCACATAAAAAGATAGGAGAGTGTCTGCATTTGTAAAGATACTATACATGAAATTATACTTGTAGTTTATGAATGGCAAAAATAGTAAACTTTCGCCAAAAGTGTAAGTTTCACTTTGTGAAGAGGAGCTCTGTCTTCTATCTTCCAAATTTAGTTTCTGGTTCAATACAAAGAACCTCGGAAATGGTTTGGAGAAGCCCTGAAATTCAGTATGTTGTCTGGGGAGCTCTCGAACCTACATCTTATGCATAACATTGGTTCAGGAAATCAAAATGGATTCCTGTGTAGCCACGACCACGTGTAACAGACAAACTTTGGGCACACATGGGATAAGTAATTCACATGGGTCATCCGTGTCCCACATGGATGAAGTGAAGGACCTGGATTCAGTGGACATACAAGAGGGCAGTAGGCAAATCTGCCTGGCAGGTGACAGGTTAAAAGGCCAAATGCAAAAAAATCAAACCTCCAAAAATGTACTATAGGGAACTCAAGGTAGCCATGCAGGGAATCATTTCTGCTTCAAAATGTGGTCCATTTCTCCCATATATTCCTGCCACTACTGCACTGTGACCTAAGAAGCACAGGAAAACCACTTTGGTCATTCACAAAAACACTCACGAAACAAACTACACTTCAGTTCAACACTCTTTCAACTAAGCACTGCTCAAACTGTAGTGTGCAGCCCATTTGTCAGGCGTGAGAGCTCAATACAAGCAGTCACCCGACCTGCAGTAAAGCCTTCGGAAATGTAAGCGTTCTGCTGTTGGGAACACAGGCCTCCCCATCGGCAGCAACCATATAATAATGTATTACTAGGTCCTGTTGCAAAGAAAAAGAAGGGCAATCAGAGGGAGGTTCTGTTCATCTGAGGTCATAAGATCAGGCTGTAGCGTAGAATGTTGAAGGCTACTGACAAATGCAGAGTGTCTACTCCTGGTCATGGTTAGGTGTGACCTTTGCCCCCACATGTTTATGTTCTGCATTCCATCCCCTCTTTGAAACTGGTTGCCTGTGTTTTTCATCCCTCTTTCCGATTACTGACACTGCATCATACTCTGCACCTCTACATTTTCTATAGCATCCTGATTCTTCATATAAAGGACGCAGACTCATGCTTTTTAGCAAAAAATCATGGTATCTGATATTTTTGTATTTCCTCCTCCCTAAAATATCACATTTCAATGCACATCAATGTGCAAAAATGTTCCCCCTCTTTCTATTGTAAAATCTACCTCTGGGGTGTTCGCTAATGATGGCATTTTCTCCTGTATTCTGCCTCATTCTCTGACACTAGTTATCTGCCCTGCCCTCTGTCACTCTCTCTTTGCAGATTTGGGACACAGCTGGCCAGGAGCGGTTTCGCAGTGTGACACACGCTTACTACAGAGATGCGGAGGGTAAGTTCTCACATGAATCCTTCTAAGGACCGAGCCAGTGCTTCAGAGTTCATTAACCCAGTGCCTATTCTTCTTCCAGCCCTGCTCCTCCTGTATGACATCACCAACCGAGCATCCTTCGACAACATTCGGGTGGGTACCAGCTGAGCTGCAGTCGCACTGCACCCCTGTTCTGAGTGGTAGCTCCTTCTCCCTCCTTAGGCAAGGAACCCTAGCTGCTTGCTGAGCCACACCTGTCCCTCATGGGCGTCGGGATGGTGGTGGTGGGGGTATAAGGTGGGGTGCTTGCCTCCTCTCCCCTGGATTTAGGTACAGCCTGCTACGGCCACCATAGTGTTACGCTGCCTGCACTAGTACCGTACTAAAATTATGCCCCCCCCCCCCGAAATAATTTCTGCGGAAGCCCACGTTCTCCCTTGCTGTGAGGGAGGGCCCACTCCCCTATGAGGGACACTGACTCACTAGCCTCCTCAACATTACTGAGGGACTCGTCGCAGCTGGAAATGGTTTCACTCTATTGCCACTGGCATGAAGTATAGCTTCATGAGTCAGAGGGGGGGCACCTGTGTCCCTCTGTGCAAGTAGGACAGAAGGTTAAGGGGACGGGGCATTAGAGTAGCACACACCTGAATGGAAGCAAATGGGGAGTATTGGTGATGGGTTTCAAACAAGTGCTAAAAGAAGTGCCTACATCATCTTGCATCTCAATTCTTTGGGTCAGAGGTGGCAATTAGGATAGTGGTGTGGTATATTTTGTTTTTGGATTGCTACCTAATGCTTAAGTCTTAATGGAGTGTCAAATTGTTTTAATTGGTTTTTTGACCATAGCAAGTTAGGTACAACGCTTTCCAACAGGGGAAGACCCCACAATCCAAACTTTTAGTATCCTGGCTTAGAGCTCTCAGCTGCAAAACTGAAGAGCCTTTTCTGCCTGATCACCTCAAAGTTTATTTTGCAACCTTATTTTTCAATTAAATAGGGTGAAGTCTTAAGTGCTCAATGTTTATTTAATTGAACTGTTACGAACAAGGCATTAAAGGGACTGTGAACATTTGGTAATTAATTAAAAAATAAAACAGTTGCTAACATAATGGTCTACAAGGTAGGACTATCATTCTTCCTTAAACCCGATCCAGAAATCAATTCAGTTCTGGGCAATGAGTGATCACTGGAGCCAAAATCCAGCAGGTTGCCTTGTGCTGTCAGCTGTGGTATCTTGCATATAAGAGTCCGCCCGAACCTAGTTCAGATCAAATGTTGTATGACCAAGAAAAATGTCCAAGAGATGCCTCTAGCAGATATTTATGGTCTTTAAAGTGTCAAAATTTGAGGGTATTCTAAGTAGAGAACTGAGAGCCAGAGTAAGAGAGAGGTGCCTAGACAAAGAGAAGGCTTATCAATATTCTCTGATAAGTTGTAGAATACAGCCTAACCAGTCAGATGTCTCATGTAAAGCAAAATGCCATTGTTGTGTTTCGGACTCACGTTCCACGCATTTATTTCCTGTTGTTTTAGTGTCTGAGAACCTGTAGTCTACGCACAGGGCAGTGACTGAGAACACACAGTCTGAGCACAGGACAGTGACTAGGAACCCACAGTGTCAGCGCAGTTAGTGAATGAGAGCCTGCAGTCTGCGCTACAGACAGTGACTGTGAGCTTGCAGTCTGAGCACAGCACAGTGACTGAAAACACACAGTCTGCTCACCGGGCAGCTACTGAGAACCCGCAGCCTGTGCAAATGGCAGTGACTGAGAACACACAGTTTGAGCACAGGACAGTGACTGAGGACATGCAGTCTGAGCACAGGACAGTGATGGGGAATCTGCAGTCTAAGCACAGGGAAGTGAAGGAGACTCTGCAGTATGAGCACAGTGCAGTGATTAAGCAACCCACAGTCTGAGCATAGGGTCCTGACTGAGAGCTCACAGTCTGAGCCAGAGCAGTGACTGCGAACCCGTAGTCTGAGCACGGGGCAGTGACTAAGAATCCGCCATCTGAGCACATTGCAGTGACTGAGAACACGCAGTCTGAGCACAGGGCAGTGATTAAAAATGTGCAGTCTGAGCACTGGGCAGTGATGGAGAATCTGCAGTCTGACCAGAGGGTAGTGACTGAGAACCCGAATTCTGAGCAGTCAGTGATTGAGAAACTTCAGTCTGAGCACAGGGCAGTGATTGAGAATCCAAGTCTAAGCACAGGGCAGTGATGGAGAATCTGCAGTCTGAGCACAGGACACTGAGTGAGAGCCCACAATTTGTGTTTGAGCTCAGGAGACCAATTGGAGAACACTTGTGGAATAGACACCAACCAAGAACCAGAGTTTGATGAAAGGAACTTGGGTTAGATTGGAAGGTTTGCTACCATCAAATGTATTATCTGAATGTACTAAATACATTTAGTGATCAGTAACAGGTTACAGAATTGCTAAATGGGTTTAGGAAACCAAATCACATCAGTATTTGGGAGGGGCATGCTTTAGGGCATCCCTTTCAAATAGTGATTCCTTATGGTGTGTATTAATGGTTTGAGACCGAAATCTAGTTGCAAAACATTAATATTTTACTGACATCTCAAAGGAGTACATAACCCAGCTGGAAATGGCAAGTTGTCCCCAAGGAACCCTTCCCCTTTGTAAATATTGGCAAAAGCATGTTTAGTGTCTAAAAAAATATATTTTTCCTTTAAGGAAAATGGGCTGTATTAAAAAAATTGCTTTATTTAAAAGCAATCATAGACATGATGGTCTGCTGGCCCTAGCAGTCTAACATCCCTCTGATGGTCAGTAATTATTGTGCAATTTGCAATCTACCTCATTAATATTATGAGGTAGGTTGAATTGCGACCCACTACAATTCAGAATCCATAAATATTGACAAAAACATTTTTCTGAGCAGGCAGTGGTCCCTGGGAACACTGTCTGCTCCTAATTCTTTTTTAAATAAAAGTATTCATTTTCTTTTTTAAATGCATTTCGTTTTCCTACTAGGAAAAGGGGATGCATTAAAAAAAAAAAAGCTGACACCAGAAATCCACCATGCTTGTGTCTCTAACCAATCATATAGGGTCTCAATTTGTGAATAGGAATTTTGTGAATCAACCTATTAATACATGGGTTGGTTCACAAAATACCAATACATTATGCAGATGTTGATGGGCAACTTTTACCCACATCTACTGAAATAATTTAAATAGATTCCTAATAAGAAATAGCAAACACCCATGTACTAATGTGTCCTAAACACATTTAGCGATTCCCAGTGGGTCGCAAATGGACCTACCTCATTAATACTCATGCGGTAGGTCGTAATTTGAAGTCTTGAAGGTGGCTGCTGGGAAGGAGGTGTCTCGTGATGTCCCAAAATAGGACATTTTATCAGTAACATTGTAGCAGTAACAGACTGTGTTGGTAAGGTACAAGCAATAACTTTCCTTTCCGGGTTTTCCTGGCCAATGTTTTTATTTCTTCAAAGCCTTCTTGGCTTCAGGATTAGCTAAAGTAAAGCTTAGTAATTAGAAACCCCACCCCATGGAACTGGATGAGACTTCACTGACTTTAAAGGAGCACAAGGATCCCAGTATTTGTGCTAGGTATAGGCAAATTTCCCATTTCTTTAATTTACAGATTTATTTTTAAAAAGTGAACATTTGTACTGTGGAAATTCGGGGTTTGAGAAACTGCGGCATGGATATTGTAAAATACAAACGTAACCAACGTAAACAGATTTACTATAACACTATTAACTGCATTTTGTCTTGATTGTTTGGCTTTGAATATATTTCTTATGAGAACATTTTCAGAGAAATTTGTTTTCAAAATATACTGCAAGATATGTTGTTGCTCACCAATAGTTTGATATTGGAGATGTTCTTGATTCACAAGCAATACACTCCCAGTGTGTCTCACTATTCTGCAGACCTTTTCTGCTTTTGTGCTCAGACTGCAGGTTCTCAGTCACTGCGCTGAGACTGTGGGTTCCTAGTCACTGTTCTGTGCTCAGACTGTGTGTTCTCAGTCACTGCCCTGTGCTCAGGCCGACGGTTCACAATCACTGCCCTGTGCGTAGACTGTAGGTTCTTGGACACTGTCCTGTGCTCAGACTGTAGGTTCTCAGTCACTATCCAGTGCTCAGACTGCAGGTTCTCAGTCATTGACCTGTGCTCAGACTGCAGGTTCTCAGTCACTGCCCTGTGCTCAGACTGCAGATTCTCCATCACTGTCCTGTGCTCAGACTGCATGTCCTCAGTCACTGTCCTGTGCTCAGACTGCAGGTTCTCAGTCACTGACCTGTGCTCAGGCTGCGGGTTGTCAGTTACCGGCCTGTGCCCAGACTGCGGCTTCTCAGTTATTGCCCTGTGCTCAAACTGTGGTTTCTCAGTCACTGCTCGGTGCCCAGACCATGTGTTCTCAACCACTGCCCTGTGCTCAGACTGGGGGTTCTTAGTCACTGCCCTGTCCTTAGACTGCAGGTTCTCAGTCACTGTCCTGTGACTGTGGGTTCTCAGTCACTGCCCTGTGCTCAGACTGCAGATTCTCCATCACTGTCCTGTGCTCAGACTGCATATCCTCAGTCACTGTCCTGTGCTCAGACTGCAGGTTCTCAGTCACTGACCTGTGCTCAGGCTGCGGGTTGTCAGTTACTGGCCTGTGCCCAGACTGCGGCTTCTCAGTTATTGCCCTGTGCTCAAACTGTGGTTTCTCAGTCACTGCTCGGTGCCCAGACCATGTGTTCTCAACCACTGCCCTGTGCTCAGACTGGGGGTTCTTAGTCACTGCCCTGTCCTTAGACTGCAGGTTCTCAGTCACTGTCCTGTGACTGTGGGTTCTCAGTCACTGCCCTGTGCTCAGACTGTGTTCTCATTCACTGCCCTCTGCTCAGACTGTGGGTTATCAGTCACTGACTCTGCTCAGAATTTGGGTTCTCAGTCACTGCCCTCTGCTTAGACTACAGATTCTCCATCACTGCCCTGTGCTCAGACTGCGTGTTTTCAGTCACTGCCCTGTGCTCAGACTGCGTGTTTTCAGTCACTGCCCTGTGCTCAGACTGTGTGTTCTCAGTCACTGTTGTGTGCTCAGATGGCGGATTCTTAGTCACTACCCTGTGCTCAGACTGCGTGTTAATAGTCACTGCCCTGTGCTCGGACTGCAGGTTCTCAATCACTGACTCTGGTCCGGCTTCGGGGTCACTGTGGGTTTTCAATCAGAGCCTTGTTCCCAAACAGCGGTTCTCAGTCACTAACCTGTGCTCAGACTGTGGGTTTTCAGTCACTGCTCCGTGCTCAGACTGCAGGTTCTCAGTCACTGTCCTGTCCTCAGGCTGCAGATTCTCAGTCACTGACTGTGCTCAGAAATCGGCTTCTCAGTCACTGCCCTCTGCTCAGACTGCGGGTTCTCAGTCACTGCCATGTGCTCAGACTGCACGTTCCCCAGTCACTGACTGTGCTCAGACTGCGGGTTCTCAGTCACTGCCCTGTGCTCTGACCGAGGGTTTTCAATTACTGCCCTGTGCTCTGTCTATGAGGTCTCAGTCATTGCTCAGATTGCGGGTTCTCTGTCATCGGCCTGGGCTCAGACTGTGGGTTCCCATTCACTGCCCTGTGCTCAGACTGCAGGTTCTCGCTCACTGTCCTGTACTCTGACTGCAGGATGTTAGTCACTGCCCTGGCTCAAACTACGGTTCTCAGACTGAGGGTTCTCACTCACTATCCTGTGTTCAAACTGCACGTTCTCAGTCACTGTCCGCGGCTCAGGTTGCAGGTTCTCCAGTCACTGTCCTGTGCTCACACTGCAGGTTCTCAGTCACTGACTGTACTCAGACTTCGGGTTCTCACTCACTGGCCTGTGCTCAGACTGCGGTTTGTCAGTCACTGTCCTGTGCTCAGTGTGCGGGTTCTCAATCACTGCCCTGTGCTCAGACTAGGGGCTCTCAGTCACTGCCCTGTGCTCAGTCTGCATGTTCTCATCTACTGCCCTGTGCTCAGTCTGCAGGTTCTCAGTCACTGTCGTGTGTTCATACTGCAGGTTCTCAGTCAATGCCTGATGCTGAGGCCGCAGGTTCTCTTGTCACTGTCCTGTGCTCAGACTCCAAGTTCTCAGTCACTGTCCCCTGCTAATGCTGCAGGTTCTCAGTAACTGACTGTGCTCAGACTACGGGTTCTGAGACTGCGGCTTCGCAGTCACTGCCCGGTAGTCAGACTGAAGGACTTCAGGTAGTCAATCACTCTCCTGTGCTCAGAGTGTGCTGTGGCTAAGTGTTCTCAGTCACCGCCCTGTCCTAAAACTGCGGGTTCTCAGGCGCTGCCCTTTGCTCAGACAGCGGCTTGTCAATCACTGCCCTGTGCCCAGACTGAGGAACTGTGGGTTCTAGATCATAGTCCTGTGCAAAGACTGAGGGTTCTCAATCTCTGCTCTGTGCTCAGGCTGCGAGTTCTCAGTCACTCTCCTACTCTCAGAATATGAGTTCTTGTTTGTAATACATTCCCGAGAGGGTTGGTTTTCGGCGAATCTCGTGCCTGTCTCCAGAGAGTGGGTTCCAAGTCCCTGCCCTGTCCCCAGAGGGAGGGTTCTCGGGTATTGGCTCATGTATTCCAGGCTGTTTCTTCGGTGGCTCGCCTTCACGAAACTCTTCTCTTTCAGGCCTGGCTCACAGAGATCGGCGAGTACGCGCAGAAGGATGTGGTTATTATGCTGCTGGGCAATAAGGTACGTGCTTCCCCGCTCACCACACGCTCTTGTTTTCTGCCCCGTTAGCTGTCAGTCACGCATTTCCTGTTTTTCATCTTTGTCGTTGTCTGTTGAATAATAAAGCGGTCTCTACAACCGCTTACCCAGAAGGTAGTGTCTGTCCTCACTTCCGGTCAGGCCCAGTTTCTGCATTTTCTGCTCTTTCAGCGGTTGATTGGCGAATGCTTTGTAGTGAGACTCCAGGGGTGTTTGACACTACCCTGCAGGGGCTGACAGACCTACGATGGGGCCTAGAAGCTTCAAAAAAGGTCAGAAGCCAGCAGTGGTGTTTCGAGAAGTGAACTTTCAGGGGTGCAACAGTTAAACGTGCTGGTGTCACTTTCAAAAATAATATGTTTGCTTATAATGTTTAAATCAGCTTTTGTATGTGTGTATAAATCTGCATCTTTATATGTGTAAAAACACAAACCAAGTCAGATTTAATCATGTTAATGAAACAGCTGCTTGAAAGGTAACTGAACCAATTAATGTACGTGGCAAGTTGTAGTGTCTGTTTTGATTTTCTTTAACGCCTCAGAATAGCTGCGGCCTGCTCCACACTAGCCCCGTTCCTCACCCCCTCCCAGGGACCACTTAATGGCAGCCGCAGTGCAGACCCACCATTAAGCTGGTGCCCAAGCCCCCGCCATCTGAATTACCTGGACCAGAGCCCCGACTGGTGAAGGCCCTCATGGACCCAGCTCCAGTGCTTTGGGGGTCCCGCCTCCTCTCCTGTGCACACTGTCACTCGTGCCTACGCCACCCCCGTCTTCCACCTCGTCACTCTTCGTCTTCTTCCTTCTGCCTTTCTTCGTGCCTTTTCTCACACTCTTTCCCACCCATCCGTTGCCTCACACTTTTTCTGACCCTTCTATTGTCTGTTTTGCACTTCTGCTCGCTCGCGCTATTTCTCACCCTTCTGTTCTGTAGTCTTTCTCTCCCTTCTGCTGCCTTTATGTGCTGTTTTTCACCCTTTTGCACCTTTCTGCTTTCCCCCCACTTTCTCACCCTTCTGTTGCATTTTGATGCCCCCGTACTCCATTTCTGGGCCTCACATACACACTCCTTCCTCCCCTGCTCCTTATTTGCTAGTGTCGTGCTGTGCACCTTCCTAATCTACATACCAGCCCCACCCACTGCCACTGTGCTACTCCCCTTTCCCCGGGACTACTCAATGGCAGCTGCAGTACGGATGTGTGATGGACGCATGGAGCAGGTGCGTCAAAGGCAAGCCCATCTGTGCCTGTCCATGCCTGGACTGCACCCAGCGCCACAGATCCAGGCCCTTCCACGGCCTCAAGCTACTCTATAGAGCTCCTCAGGTCCCTGAACCTGGGACGCCCATTCACATGCTGCTGCTGCGCATATCACGCTACACTGAAGCAGTTTTCGCCTGCACCCACTGCACTTCACCTGCAACACAACACCCACCACATGCAGTGACACACTAACAGCACTCCTTCTGCCCTCACGTACAAACATGCACCACAAGCTATCATGCAAGGTCCTCAGAATCCGTTCACTCAACAAATATACCATGGGATTCTCTGACCTCATACCCAAAGACACTCTGGATTTCTTCTTCATTACGGAAAAATGACTAACCTCAGAATCAGCACCCGGCATCATCACAGCAATCCTAGGAGCATACGGATTTGCACACCAAGATCACTATCACAGACCGGGAGGAAAAACTGCAATCACATTCAAGGTCTCCTACAACTGCACTGCTACCATAGAAACCTCAACCGCCTACATGGTACACCTGCACACCAAGCAGCAAAATTCAGCAACACACACTCTAAGTGAAACCTACATATACCGACCGACCAATGGGACCCAGAGCAACATTAGCTGACAACACTGACTTCCTCGCCCTCTTCACTATTGACTCAAGCAACTACATCCCACTTTGCCTTCCACCTAAAGGCGCAAGAGGACAACACTACCTGACTCCTCAAGAGCATAGAGAACCCAAGACTGAAACAACACATCACCAAACCAATACAGTCTACTGGACACAACCTCAACATGATTTCCACCATCTTCAGCAACACTGAAAACTCAACAAGCACATTGCTCACTTGGACTGACCACACAATCATCCAATTCCTCATCAGCGTAACCCACCCAAAGAGACCCTCCACCACAGGCATGGACAAATGAACCTGGAGCAGCATCCAGTACCCCAACTGGGTAGACACCCTGGGCCTAGATCAACCAACCTCCACCAACAACCTAAACAGCCATGTCAGACACCTAGACGATTGGATCACAAAATGTGCAGACTCCCTGGCTCCCCAAAAATACAATGTTCAGAGAAGAACATTGAAGCAGCCTCACCGTGTTCTCATTGGCATGCATACCCTGCATCCCCAAAGCCACAGCCGGAGGCTGCACCTTCTCATATCTCTCTCCCAAAGCATTCAACGACCCCCTACCACATCAGAGCCTCCTCATAGTATCTCGAGTTCTGCAAGAAGCCGAAGACCTGGCTCTTTGATTACCCTCACCAGGAGACAGCTGGCCAGCACCTGCAAAGCACCGGGATACCCTCATAGGTAATTAGTGTGTTTTAAAAATACACATAACATAACAGATATTGTAGTGGTCCCAAGGTGGGTTGTCTGGGCGGGGACACAATAACAAATGGAGTTGGGATACGGGCCCCACCTGGACCTCCTTTATTGGCTTCATTGGGAACCAGCCACTGGGGTGAGTTTCTCCTTATAGGTCAAACAAGCAATTGCCCAGGGTGTCAAGTTAAGGGGAAGTCTAATTCAAGGGAGGAATCACATCTTAAAAAGCATTGGTGAAGGCACTACTAGGTCTGGCGTTGGCTGCCAGACTATAAGCTTTGCCACTGGCTGTAATTTTTAGAAGGCCACTATAAAACGTGGCCATCTCAGGCAGTGCATGTGGGACGCAACACACATCAAGCAGGAGGAAGGATCCCATAGCAGTGTCTGGTGACCTGCTTTGCCCTCAAAAACATCCAAATAAACAAAAAAATATTTTTGATAAAATTGCCTTAAAAGACTCACAAATGCCTTGCAATTAAAATTACTACTTTCTCTGTTTGTGACAGGTTTGTACTTGGGCATAATGCTGTCACTCGCAGGTCTACTGGCCATCTTGTAATCTGTGACGGGTGAAAGCAAAATGAGAATGACAATTAATCGGACCAATGGATAATGAGGCCTAACTGAAAGCATCCCCTTTTGTGACTGACAGCATTATGGTGAAACAAGCTGAAACATTATGTAGCTGAAGCATAGGTCATAGGTATGACTCCGAACATAGGCATCTTTGGTATCAAACATGTTGGAATCATACCCAATGTTTTTGCAAGCATTGGTTGTATGATTCCTAACACTCTGGGGGCTCCTTAGAGGACCCCCAGTATTGCCATTACGGACATCTGAGGATTTCCAGGCAGCCCAAGCTGCTGCCACTTCCCAGACAGGTTTCTGTCCTCCTGTTGCTTGAGAAGCTCAAGCCCAGGAAGGCAGAACAAAGGATTTCCTTTGGGAGAGGGGTGTTACACCCTCTCCCTTTGGAAATAGGTGTTACAGGCTTGGGAGGTAGCCTCCCCAGGCCACTGGCAATGCTTTGAAGGGCACATTTGGTGCCCTGCTTGCATAAACCAGTCTACACCGGTTCAGGGACCCTCAGTCCCTGCTCTGGTACAAAAATGGACAAAGGAAAGGGGGATGACCACTCCCCTGTCCATCATCACCCCAGGGGTGGTGCTCAGAGTTCCTCCAGAGGGTCCTTGGGTTTTGCCATCTTGGATTCAAGGTTAACAGGGAACTCTGGGAGCATCTGAGTGGCCAGTGCCAGCAGGTGACGTCAGAGCCCTCTCCTGATAGGTGGTCACCTAGCTAGGTGACCAATCCCCGTTCAGGGCTATTTAGTGTCTCTCTCTTGGGTGGTTCCCAGTTTCGGATTGCAAGACTCCAGCAGGAATCCTCTGCATCCTCCACTTCGACTTCTGACAGAAGAAACTGCATCTGGATGCTCCAGGACCCAACAAGCTGCAACAAGGAAGCAAGACGCCTCCTGCAACATTGTATCCCGGCTCCTTCCAGCAACTGCAACATTTCCCCGGTTGTGCATCCTATGAGGACAGCCTGTCTTTAGCCTGCATCAGAAAGAAGAAGGAATCTCTCTTGGGGTGAAGAAGTTGCTCCCCTGCCTCTGTGGGCACAAACTACGATGACGACCGGCTGCGTGGATCCCCTCTCCTGATGAGCTGCATAGATCCTGCATCACAGGTGGTGTACAGAAGTGGTCCAGACGGTCCTCTCTTCCAGCTGTCCAACTTGGGTCGAGGTAAGCCCTTGCCTGCCCATGCAGGACAGTACCCCCATGCACCATATCCCTTGCAGCTGCCAAGGCTTGTTGGCATATTTTCCACAAGATCTTCTGGCATCCTGAAGCTCCAGTCCTCAGCACACCATCCTGCGACGCACAGCTCCCTGAGTTGTTCTCCGGCGGTGTGGGAGCCTTCTTCGTAGTGCTGCATGGGCCTCTTCCTCTATGACTATTTCTCTCTTTTGTGATTTTCACTAATTGCACTGTTTTCTAACTGTTTTTATGCTGATTTCTGCATAGTAGTGTATATAATTTGTGTAGTACTTATCTCTTAAGGGAGTATAGCCTCAATAGTATTTTTGGTATTTGTGTCACCAAAATAAAGTACCTTTATTTTTGTAACACTGAGCGTTTTCTTTCACATGTGTAAGTACTGTGTGACTACAGTGGTATTGCATGAGCTTTGCATGTCTCCTAGATAAGCCTTGGCTGCTCATCCACAGCTACCGCTAGAGAGCCTGGCTTCTAGACACTGACTACACTACACTAATAAGGGATACCTGGACCTGGTATAAGGTGTAAGTACCATAGGTACCCACCACACACCAGGCCAGCCTCCTACACCATTCAGCACTTGTAACTGTTCAATGCCAAAGTAGTACATGAGGCCCCCGGACCCCAACCAATTATAGGGTTGCATCAATATGAAAGGCAATATTATCAAGAATATGTACTTACCCTATTCCATGAGGTCCTCAACTTTTTCAGTCACAGAGATTCTCAAGGCCTAATTGAAGTCCTTGCCTATTCAGGATGTCCTCCAGTGTATGTTACACACACATATCGAGATTATGAAGCTATGGTACTTGGCAGCAGTCATTGGAAGTATAGAAAATAGAAATCCAAGATGGCCACTTGCCACTGTATACTGCCAGTGGTTGCACAACTTTGGCAAAGCCATTATTGACAACCAGCAATCACTGGTAAAGCAAGACCAACTGGCTTTGCGAATGCTTGATTTTTAAGTGCCCTGGTTCATGAACACTGAGAACTGAAAATAATATTCCCAAATTGCTTAATTTGGTTAGTATTTCATAATGCACTTTTCTTTAATCTTGCCTTTGTGTGAACATGCAGAATCATTTATTACATAAAAGAAGTATTGCCCCGGCCAAGGGAGATAGTAGCATCCTCTGCCTTCCAAGGATGCGGGTTCTTTGCTAGTCCCATGCCTTGACCAAGGACAGGAGGGATATGTTTTTTGCTCGGGCACTTCCGGGTTTTATGGGTTTTTTTTGCCCGCCTGCCTTACTCTTGAGTAGGAGAGAGATTTTTTGCCACTGGGCTTTGCCGAACAGCCAGGGTTATTTGTTGCTCCCCTCTCGTGACCATGAGCAGGGAGTATTTTTGAACCCTACCCAGCCTTGTGCATTTACAGGGGAAGATTTTTCGTCCTTTAGTAAACAGTGCAGCAGTACTGCTATCAGTTCTCCAGCACTTCTTTCACCCTTTTAAAAATGAAGGTGAAGGAGGGCTACTGCAGCTGAGAGCCAAGCAAGGATTGGGTCTGCAGAGGGGTGTCATCATTACTCTGATAGGCAATGTGGGAAGGAAGGGTCAGGACAGATGAAACCCCACCTCCACAAGAGGGGCTACTGATGGGCAAGGTGAGGCAAAATCTCTCCCCTTGTCCGGGGCAAGGAAGGGATAAGGAGGTGGATGGCTGAAAATACCTATGCTTGGCCAACCCATGTGAATGGTGGGGACAGACGAGGGCATCTTTCAGCCGGCCATGAAGCAAATTTCTGCCTGACTTAAAATTCTAGGTCAGCCCTTGGGAATGAAAGTGTAAGGTCACATAAACAACCCTCTCTAGCTCGTGGGCTGGGAGAACTTTAATAAAGAAATACGCTGTTCATCCTTGCGCAAGGTATGTGTCAATGCCAAACCTCCCAGCCCTTAGGCGTGTCCCAGAGTTCCTGATAACATGCGTTTTTACTGACCCTTGTCCTCTTATCCCTGGGCAAGGCAATGACATGGCAGGCGAGGAAATGTCATTCTTGCAGTTTGAATCAAATGTGTGCCAAAGAGCCTTAAAATTAAACCTTTCAGTGTAAAAAGTTTGATGCAAATTGTTGAAAAGGGGTCAATCGTTACAAGGGGATACAGGGATCCCAAATCTACTCCCAGCTGACAGCAGCTCTGTGCCTATATTTGAAGAGCTTGTTCCTCTGCCTGAAACCGCAGTCTGCGGGAATCCAAACCTGAAAGACATCCCTAGAAGTGCCTTAGCTACCACCTTGGCAGTAGTGCCCTCGAACCACAGTACTGATGGACCCCTAACTGGATAACCAAGTTCTTTTCTGGGGATCCTCAACAATAGTCATAAGCACTAAATAGTCCCACCCATCTTCAGGGACCCCGGAGCATATATTAAAAATGACATATTGTAGAAAGCTGGCTATCTATGTAATGTACTAATGTAAAGGGACACTAGGCAGATAGTCCAGGGCGACTCCTATTAACTCACAGGAGTTAAAATAATAACCTTAACAGCTCTCTTTTTTGGTAATGTGGGCGAGCAGTTAAGGCTTATCAGAGGATAGTGTTAAGCATTTATTGCATACAGAGAGCCAATAAGCAAGACACACACTCAATAAAGAAATCCAACACCAATTTATAAAAATCATACAGATTTTATATGAATTTAGACACCAAGATCATCGTAATTGGGTAGGTACTTTTCAAGTTATCAATTTTTATAGGTTTCAAAACTTCACAGTGCAATTTCTGGAGCGGTGATGTTATCCTATGGGGGAAAACCATATTCTGATTTCAGGCACTTGTCAGCGACTTACAGGTCTCTCCTCCTGGACTTAAGGTGAGTATGGGGAAAGGTCCAAGGCAGTATTAACAGGTTCCCCCAGGCAGCACTGGGGTGTTCGGGTGCAGAGGTGCTTTTCAGCATTGGGTGCCCCATTTCACTCTATGGGGATCGATCCAGACACAAAGAGGTTGCTTGCTGGTCTCTGGGGGGGGGATAGTCTGGGCAAACCCACAGGACGTTTCAGTCCTTGAGAAGGTCAGCACGTAGGGACTCCGTTGGTCCACTTCTCCTCAGGGTGTGGGGCTCCGATGCAGTGGTGCCTTTAGGTGTCAGTTGCGGTGCAGGAGTTATTCATGGTTAGAGGAGGCCCACAGAAAGAGGCTGCAGGTGGTGACCGAGAGTCCAGTCTTGCCAACCCAAGGGTGGGCTCAGCTTTGGAGGATCACAGTACCCCGTTGGCACCGTCACCTCCCTCAAACTCGGGCTGTGGGGTTTAGATGCAGAGGTGCTTTGAGGCATCAAAAAGGTCGCAGTGGTTAGAGGCTCCTCTGGATCTTGGTTTTGCAGTGGAGGGTCAAATAAGGACAGCTGGGTCACACTCAATGTAAGTCTCACTGTCCCTGAAGTCCCTTGATGGGCCAGTCGCTTTTCCTCGGTGGTGGTTTCCGGACTGGACACAGCAAGCCTTGGCTTTTGAATCTGCTCTGGTACCCAGGGTATTGGTATTGTGGGGCTCCTGGAGGGGTCAGTATCTCGAAACTCGCTGGGCACATGGGGCTGACCACCTAGAGCTTTGGTGTCCTCTACCTAGTAGCTTGCTCCCTCCGTGGATCCGATGGTCAGAAACAGAGTGGAGCGGAGAGCTCCCTGTGGTGCCTGCAGATGCCAGAGAGTAGCTGCTCTACTCCAAGGGAGATCTTTCCCAGTTGTTGAGGTGCTGGGGTTGTTATCCAGCTCTTGGTGAACTTGGTGCAGCGATTGTCAATGTACAAGCAGCCTGGCAGGGTTTTGTTCCGATCTTTGGTGCAGGTCGTAAGTTCCTACTCTCTTTGGTCCGTCTTCTTTCTTTCTTGTTTCCCAGTTGTCAAAGTCTTGACTTGATCTGCTTTCCTGTTGTCAGGAGCCCTCTAAATACTCAATTTAGGGGTGTTAAGGGAATGAAGGGGAGTGATGGGTAGAAGCCAATGGGCTACTTACCCTCTAGATCACTACACCCCCTAAATGACCACTTCCTGTTGGGAGTGGGCATCCCCCTGTCCCAGAATTTCCTAATTCCACCACACACAAGATGGTGGAATTACTTTTTTCGTGTACACTTCAGGCTGCTCACCTTAGGGGTGTGCTCAACCTGTAAGTGTGACTCGCCTCTAGCATAACTCATTTTCCCACCTTTTCTGGTGCCCAATGGGCCTCAGGACTGGGAGAAGCTGGGGTCGCATTTTAAAGGCTGCAGAGACTTTGAAATCCCTGACCTTGGTATGCACTACTAGCCATCCTGTTGACAGAGGTGAAAACACCTCCTACCAGAGCAGGCATTGTTTCTGACCTCGGAGAGCAGAAGCTGTCACCTCCAGGGGGCAGAAACTCATCTGTGATGGCTGGCTGGGCAGTACCAGTCAGCCAGCACACTAGTGGACTAGTAGGTTTTAGGGGGTACCTTTAAAGGTACCCCCATGGTCCATTTTTTAATAAATCCAACACTGGCATCAGTATGTATTTATTAAGACAAGGTGTTTGATACCAAACACCAGTATTTTCCATGCAACCGTCATGTCACTCGTGATGACAATGTCAACTACATGTTCTAAGATGTCTGCCCGGTCACTTGTAATATCTAATGTTAGAACTAGACTTCACAGGGGCATATCTGCTCATGCAGACATGCCCTCACATGTATTATAATGCACCCTGTCTTAGGGTTCTTAAGGCCTGCTGTAGGGGTGACTTACATATAATGTACTCAGTACAATGTGTTTGCTATGTTGTGTTTTCACTCAGGGCTTGCACCCTGACACGCAGTCTGCAATGGCAAGCTGTGTGCAATTTGTGTGTGGGTCCCTTAAGGTGGCATAAGGTATGCTGCAGCCCTTAGGGACCCTATTTTGTACCCATGCCCTAGGTACCAGGGGACCCATTTACTAGGGACTTACAAGGGTGCTAAAGTCCCGTGCCAATTGTGAAACGATCATACATACTTTGTTTTAAGGAAAGAGCACTGGCACAGTTCTGATTAGAAGGCCTCAGTGCACTGTTTGAGTCGAAAATCAGCATCCAGTAGTTCTAAAGCGGGGGGGGCAAAAAGTGGGGTGGGGGTTATCTGCAAAGAAGTGCAGTTTCCTACACCTCTTAATATAATACATGTATACTTTCATATGCAGCCTATAATAAAACTAACATTTTCTAAAGTACATTGAATGTTCATTTTAAATCAATAGATAATCAGCAACTTATTTCTGTCAAAGAAAAAGGAGCACAGACATGTTTGACAGCCTTTATTTAAAAGAAAATGAAAAGGAATAAGAGACATTTTTAGCCATAGGCTGCCACTTAAAACACAAGAGCGAAAACTGGCACTGTGCCTGTAAGATCTCCCAGGAGCCCATATATCCCATCACGCCTCAGAGTTGACAGTGAGGTCAGTTCTCTTTTCCTACTGTTAGGATCCTGGAGCACTGAGCTCTCTTCTTTTGACAATTTTGTCAGAAGAGCTCTTTGAGACCTGTCAGATACCACCTATTTTTGATAGATCTTAGTACCTGGTGTACAAACAACTTTTTTCCTGTCAGAACTTATTTCTTTTTTCTGTCAAACATGCTTTCAATCTTCATGAAGTGCCCCTTCTGTGGTAAAAGGAAGGCTCAGACTGACCTACACTCAGTCTGTATTGTATGTCTACCAGAGTACCATCGAGCAGATTCCTTTCCTTTCTGCCTGGATATTTCCAGAATGAACCTGAAGGACAAAGAAAAAATCAGATTGCATGGACTCCATGAGAGAGGAACTGCAGGATCTTCAAGAGGCCTTGGGGACTACCAACCTTTTTCCAAAGAGCCCTCCTCTCGTAAAAAGCCTTTAAACAGATGAAGATCCCATGAAAGACACCAGAGACGTTGTTCCTGGTGGACGTCGAAAGGTAGGACGTCAAGAGTGGAGAAAATCCTTGTTTGCTCACCTTCGGCTTTGAAGTCGATGTCAAGAGCAGCTCCGCCACATATTCTCCACTCGACATCATGACAAACCTTACCATCAAAGCAACACCATCCATCGACATCAAAATCAGGATCACCGTTAATGCCGTCGACAACTACGAAAAAGCATTCATTGACGTTGAATCCTGCATCACCGAAGCGGCAGCCATTGATGTCGAAGACACAACGGTTGATGTCGAAACCCTTGGAAGAACCACAATTGACATCAAAAAGACCTCAAGCGGCATCTCAAATGCCAGTGATGTCAAGAGACCTATGGCTATCATCAGAAGTACACGCTTTACATTTAATACAGAGGAACCAAGGCCTCCTTCTCCACCCAGGCCCTCTGCTGACAATCCACAAAACATTTCACTGCATTTGCTGGATGCAAAAAAGACATGGACCTCACTCCTCAGATTCGGACTATTTGTGGCCATAATCCCCATCTAGACTTACTCTGTGTACACCCTTACCAAAAATAACACTGTCTCCTTTGTTTTCTCCAGATACTTCTTCAGTTCTTCCAGATAGACATACTCCTGTGCCAAGGTCTTCAGATAGATATAGGAGTCCACTAACTCATAGATCTAGATCTAAATCAGCACAAACTAGATCCACTTCATGATCTAGGAGATCTCACTTTCTAAATCAACACATAGGTGATGTAGATCACCATCCTGGTCTACCATCTCCTGCTCTTCAGTAAAAGACTACTTACCTATACTTTCAGATACACCACCAGCACGAGAGTGTAATATAGCTGACATTACCACCTTTAATGAGGTCTTGATGAAAGGAGCATTAAAGTAAAATATTGAAATTTCTACACCTATGATCCCCTCTTCAGTCATTTTAGAAACTCTCTATCACAGAACAGTATTAAGGCCATTACAACCTCTGGTGTCAGGGCTCTCAGAACCAACGATGCAGACTTTCCTGACTCCAGCTTCTTGGAGAGTGGCTTCCTCACAGACAGTGGCGGCCCATCCTTTAGGGCGGAGGGGCCATGCCTCCCCACCTTTTGCCCCCCATGAAGAGTGTCTGTCAAGCTGAACAAAGGTCAGCCTGACAGACACTCTTCATGTTCAGGTCAGGAAGCCAGGAGCAGGCATGCGCGATTTGAGCAGACTCCTGGCTGCCTGAGCTGAACTTTCCTGGGCTGATCCGATCACAGCTCCTATGGGCGTGACAGCCTCAGCCCAGCAAAGGTGCCTCGAGGCCCTCCCCTGGGTGACAAGGAAAGCGTCACCAATTGACACTCTCCCTGGGCGCTTCAGGTTTAAGCCCTGAAGCGCCCAGGGCGAGTGTCAATCAGTGACACTTCGTCACAGAGTGGGGTGGGGTCAGTAGTCTCACTGACCCCATCCCACTCTGTGACGAGGCTGGGACTGCTGCCTTCCCTCAAGGCAGCAGTCCCAGCCCTCCTGGGACCTGGAGGCCGAAGGTAAGTGTGTGTGTGTGTATGTGTGTGATGTTTCGAATTGAATGTTTGGTGCGTGCGTGCGTGCATGTTTGAATGGTATGAATGTTGTTAATGGATGTGCGTGCGTGCGTGTGTGAAAGAATGAGTGTGTGTGATGTTTTAAAATGAATGTTTGGTGCGTGCATGCATGTTTGAATGGTTTGAGTGTTGTTAATGGATGTGTGTGCATGCGTGCGTGTCTGTGTGTGAAAGAATGAGTCTGTGTGTGTGTGTGTGTGTGTGTGTGTGCCCCGCCCGCCCCCCTCCCTCCTAAAGCTGCCGGCCGTCACTGCTCACAGATTTTAAAAAAGTATAATGCTCCAGACCAAGACCCTCTTTCCTGAGGACTGATCTTCCATTGGAGTCAGTGATAATAGCAGCCGCCCTAAAGGCACTCTCAGTAGCTGATTCCTCACCAGTCCCTCCTCCAGTTAAGGACAGCAAGCAGGTGGACTCATTAGGAAAGAAAATGTGTGGGCCATCAGCTTCATTTATGAAAGTGGCGAGTACTTCTTCCTTGCTAGGGAGATATAATAGATCCTTCTGGGACTCTCTAAACAGATGTGCAGATAAGCACCAAAAGAATATTGACAACATTTTCTAGAAGTCATAAATGAAGGAGAATCGCTCCCTAACCAAATATTAAGTGCTGCCGCAGATGCTTCAGACCTTGCTGGGCATGGTTACTCATATGGTATTAGCGCCAGAAGATCTGCTTGACTTCGTCTTACAGGCCTGTAGCCAGAGGCCCAGTACAGGATCATGAACCTTTCTATCACAGGCAACTCGCTTATTAGAAACCATGCAGATGAGGGAATGTAAAAATGTAAGCTGAGTTGGATACTTGCAAAGCTCTGGGTCTGGAGAAAAGAAAGCAATCTCATAAGAGATACTGTCCTTATGACAGGCGTTACTATCAACAGAGGGTTCAAACCCATCACTGAACTCAGCACCACCAACAACAGGCACATTTGCATTACCATCCCAGATGACCCTCCAAAGGCAGAGGCTCTAATCAACCATCAGCATCCTCTAGCAAGTAACCAACAACTGAACACTTGCTGTCAACACCCATATTTTAGATATAATAGAGCCAAAAGGAAATCAGGTAATGGAGTCTGGCGAATGGGAGCTGGTATGCAGCCTTTCCTATCGGGTACAGTTGCCCCTGACTATAAAGTAATTCTGCCCAAGTGTCAATGTAGCACAGTCTAGGTAAACACTTGTATTGATGAACGTAATTTTGATTATTGTTGATCTCTAATAAAAACTTGAAACTTGTATTTAGATGGGATGCCCTTAACGCACCCATTCCAAATAGTCATTCCATAACGTTTACTTAACGCATTTAGAAATTTTGTAAACCTTTTCTGAATCATAAATTGGGTTTAGTAAATTTATAAAACATGTTATAGTGATCTCAACCCCCCCTCCCCCCATTTACTGGATCCATTAAAGGATTGTGTACATCAGGCCCCAGATTACCAAAATTATATAGTGATAGGCTGTACAGCTCAAATCCAGGACAACCAAGGTTGCGTGCAAAGAACAGTTTGTCATCTTTATAGCACTTTGTCGTCTTTACAACCAACCATATTCCTCTATGTACTCAATAGAGGAAAATACATTGGAGCCAAAAATGTCCATTAACTTTAGTTCTTTCACAACCCTATAGTGATACAAGTACAAGGTGTAGCCTGGATGACTGCTTTGCAAATCTCGGCAGTTGAGGCCACTTATACTTCTGCAAGAGATGTTTACATCCTCCTTGTGAACCTGCCTTTGATCTCCAAAGTTGTCTGGTGACTCATTGATCTATGAGCCAAAGCCATCAGGGTTCTTACCCATCTGCTAATGGAGGCTATCTATGTTCCCCTCTTTTTGCTGATTCAGAAATGACAAACATGGCATCAGTCACTATGAAAAAGAAAACTACATCAAGATAAACAAGCAGAATCCTTTATACGTCCAGTTTGTGTAGCCCAATCTCTTCCTCTTATTTAGGAAAGGCAAAACATTTCAGTAAGATTACCTCTTGTTCCCTATGGAAGGAAGAATTTATCTTTGACACAAAAGTATAGCTTGACGAAGAATAACCTTATTCTCAGAACTCCTGCTTTTTACTCCTTCTGACAGATGATATCAATTTACAAGAAGTTTTCTTTAAAAAAAAAACAACAAGGATGTCTTCATTGGGCATTACCACTACCTTGTTTACCCAGATCTGTAGCAATGCACTACACCATATAAAAACAGATATTAGATTTTTTTAAACAAAACTCAACCAAATTATGAGGCAGAGGAAAAACAACAATGATTCCTCCTTAAAGGCCTTCGAGGAGACATACAAAGTATAGGAAGGGCATATAAGAAGAAACTTTGGGCAATAAAAAAGAGGAGAAACAGTTAATCATACTTTATGTGGCAGCTAAGCACAGGGATGCAAGGAACGTTTGGTCCATATTAAACCTTATCTGAAGAAGCAATCCTCAGTGAATATTCTGGCAGCCACCTGGATTGCCTACATCAGACGTTTACATGTTTATAACACTTTGCCATTTGATGAGATGGAATTGGAAGGTGCCCACGACTTCTCAATACTATTGAGTGAGGCTTAGCTGACTACTCGATCTCCAAGATTAGTACTCCTGGGCCTAATGGGATACGATTCACCATTTAAAAACAAGCAGTATCACAATGGGTAAATATTTTACTGCCTCTGTATAGCTCTTGTTTAACAGCTCATGCAATTCCGGACAGCTAGTGAAGATCCCTGCTGGTTCCTATTCACAAAAAAGATTTCAACAAAATTCCACAACACTTCTGGCTAATTGCTCTTTTTGACACTGATGATGAAAAGGTCTGAAAGAACTGGAGAGATGGGTAGCTGAATAAAGTGTACCTTTTTTTTAAACTACCTTATAAAGGTTGTTGTATAGATGACAACGTGCTTTCTCTGGCCATGCTTTTTGAAGACACTATGAAAGGAAAGGGTGAACAGCTATACACTGCATTCTCAAGTTTTACAAAATCCTTTGATAATATCAGTAGAGGCAAGTTATGTGCAAAACGTTGCAAAATGGGGCATCCCTTTGACATTACTGAGAGTAAATATTAGCCTGTATACAAATAAATGGGTAAAGATCAAATTAAAAGGGCCTCGAAAGGGGACACTTCTGGCAAAATTGCCAATAACAAAGGGAAGCAAGGCTGCATAGTAACCCTAGTTATTTTTAAACCTTTATCTAGCAGACATGAAAGATGCCTGCAATTTCACAAGAGCGTGGCAGGTCGAAGGATATACATATTGCAGTATGCTGATGACAACATGCTATTGGATCAAACCTCAGTAGAGCTTCATAGAATGTAACTGGCCCAGACATCACTATAATCTGTAAAGCCATTGAATGCACAATGACACTGGGGTAATGCTCCATAATGGTTGTGCTCATCCACACATTGCCAGGTTCACTAGATAAAATTCAGTGCAGCGTTTTTCTCTCATTTCGGGTGCCGGAAGCAACCTTCTAAACTCAACTACCCGAGGGAGAAACCTGGTGCAATCCAATTGATACTTCAATCTATATTTTTTTCTTACTCTAATAAGCTCAAAATGGCCCACTTTAACACTTCACAGAATCTCTTGTGGGCTGCAATAAACAAAGGAAACCCTTAGTGGAAATTATATTTAGAATCATCCAAATGAGATGTGGATGCTGATGAGCTCTGGAATAAGGCACAAGGTAATCTGATATCGGACACAAAAAATATCTGTGACAAAAAATCCATTTCTAGCCCAGCACCTGCCCTTTATACCTCGCCTGTCATCCAACAAAATTTAAAACAACTCTGGCAATTGGAATGAAAGAGACAATAATGCGATATCCATTTGGCCTTATTCCACTGAGACTTCTGATATGGCAGGATAAAAAGCAGAGTGGATCGATCAGGCGCCTATGCAGGTCAGCACAAGAACCTTTAATTCACCTTGTTTACATTTGCCCTAAATGAATTGCATTGCGGAAATACCGGCTGTTACTGCTATTCGGGTGGTTAAGCACCTGCACCTGCAGCACAGCGGTGGAAAGAGGTTTGGAAGGGGAATCTGGCCAGATCATCTCTCGGTTTTTAAAGTTCATGAAGCTAGAACTTAAAGAACTGAGTAGCCGTGAGGTAAAGGTGGAACCAGATGGCACAGACCGATAAGGCAGCTGTGGTTGAACTTCGGAGTTCCATAAAGCTGGACAACACATTAATGATTCATGGGACCATAAATCATTTTTATGTAGGAGCCGATCACTATGCATAGTGCCTTAAATTTATTTTTTAGACCTCTGTGAATTGGACTAGATTATTTGCATATTTTTAGATTAACGTTTGTTTGTTGTGTTTAAATAGGTTTTAAAACGTTTGTAATTATTTTAATCATGCAATAACTTTTCATTAATTCACTTAAAAATCCTGCAAAAAGGATGTCTACTAAATAGGGAGCCTAACTTCCCCTGTATGGTAGCTGAACTAATTCTACCATTAGAAACTGTTTCTAATGTTAACATTCTAATGTTCACTGATTCCAGAGGCTGAAAGGGGGATCTCCTGGAGCATGGGCACTCGCAACAATGTTCCCAGGGGCTACAACGTGTGGTCTGTGGTGTGCCTGAAGGCTGCATTGATGCCAGCGCGGTGGGAGAGGGACTTAAATGGGGGTGCACCGTTGCCTAAGTGGGTGGGAAGCATGAATATTTCTAGTTCTTTTTTCAAAACTATTACTTTTAAAGAACTCTGCTTAATGCACTGATATAGTCTGATTTACGTAGGTAAAACGCTTCTGCATATTAATTACAATCGCTTGAGACTTTATTCATGCTTTTACACGTTTGTTGCATGATGTCTTTAAAATGAAGATGTGCAGGACACCATCTTTACTTCTTTTCTTTTACTTCAGGTATATATACATAAGTGCTCACAGTTTATTTAACATCTGAATGCTAGTGCTCTCTTAAGTAAACAGCAACCTCGTTATGCTGCTCAAAGGGGACCGCATGTGACTGTCAGGTGGGCCGCAAGCAGCCCCTAGGCCATACTTTGAGTCCAGAAGGTAAAACTCTGAATTGAAAATGTTGATTCTAACTGCAAATTGCTAAATATTTCGAGAATCTTTATGTGTCTGAGTATGCCAGTAAACATCCTGCAGATTTATAGTAGTCAGATAGTCCTAGGATTGAACTATAGACATGATGCTCTGTAGTATCACCATCTTGCAGTGCAAAGTTTGCAACCAAGAAATGAGTCTCTTTTAATCCAGCAATGGCCTGTAGGATCTCGAAGACTTTTGCAGAAGGAATAGGGTTGAGTATATACCCTGCACAATCTCATCTTGAGGGCCTGGGATGTCCTCTCTATTTTCGAAAATAGACTGTATCCCCTCCCTCAGAGTCATATGCCTGGCTGAATTTTTGGGAAGAGGGGTAAGGACTGGCCCAAAATCTGGAGGGTATTTTGAAAAGTTTATGCAATACCCTCTTCTGATGATGCTTTATACCCAACATTAAGCAATGCCTTTTTTCATACATGAAAAAAGTTCTGAATCCTCTCCCCACCTCTTCTGAAGAAACCAGCAGGTAATTGTCAGAATTTCTGTCAGGACAACCATGACTGGTTGTTGAGTCATCCTTTCCTCCTGATTTTTAAGGCTGAAGCATCTTTCTTCTAGCTGAAAAAGCTTTTGTATCCTTCTTATAAGATACATAAGAATGTCGATTCCACACCTTTAAAACACAGAATGCTCTCCCCTTGATTGATTGGACTTGCGTTCTGTCTTTAAATACCTTGTTATCATGGCATCCCTCTGATCACCGAATAACTTTTTGCCATCAAAGGGCATCTTCAAAAGGGACAATTTTTCCAGTCCTCAGCTTTAATTTTTTTTTGTTTACATTACTCAATGTCAGATTTTTTTGGCACAGGAAGATTAAGTGACTTTAGGGCTCGAACCTGCTTCCTCAGTTCCAAAATCGATAGCTCTGCCCATCAGGCCACATCTCCTCCCACCGCGCATCCAGAGATTTGGTCTGGCCAGAATCATTGCTGCCACTGAGGCAGAGGTCACACTCATTGACAAATCAGCTAGAAATGTAGCCTCCTGTTCCATCTGTGTTAGGAGATCCGACCAATGAGTGCCCATTTGGATCACATCAAACGTCTCTGACTAGAGACTGTGCTGTATAGGTAGAGTAACTAATAGCTTTGAGACTCAAATTCTCCACTGGAAAAGCTTTTCTTATGGCATTATCCATCTTTTCATCTACAGAGTCTATAAGAGAGCAATACTCTAGATTTATACTGGTACAGCCAATCAAAGTGGGCAAAACTGAGCCCCCCTTTAGGTTGTGTTGGAGCACATCTTCTGTTCTTCCAGAGTGTATGTTCGAACAATAAACGTCCTTCCATTTGCCAAAGATCAACTCTCTGATCTTCTTGTGCAGCAGCATCCCAAAGGATATCTGATCGCCCTCCTGAGGAAACAAACTCTCATCATCCCCTCTGACTGCAAACGGAGAGGATCCCAGATTTTCCCTGATGTGTTCCAACACTTCAGGCACCTCCTCTCTACGATTGCGCTTTCTTGATGATGAGGTACTGGGAAATACAGAGTCCAAGTGAGAAGAGCTATCCTAAGAAGCTGTACTTCTACTTTTTGAACACTTGGACTTGTTGTTGGCTTTACCCATCCCCTTCATAGCTAAAGTCTTAGATACAGCTATCTCTATCATTCTTTGCATCTCTGCTGTCATCCTTAATGGCGGACCACTTGGCGATACCTCTGGAGACTCAAAAGTCCTACTTCTCAGGCTGGTATTGGCTCATCACATGAGGAGCCTGATGAGATATGTCTCCTCTTAACACCTCTCGTGCATCCTGTTGCCCAATCATAGCTCCATATCCTTGCACCGGTCGTGAAATATGATCCGAGCAAGATGGATTTAAAAAAAAAATACTGCCCCAAGGAATAACTTACTTGTCCTGCTGAGCAGCCTATTAGTTATTAGGATTGTTCATTTGTTCCCTCTTTGTGCTGCTTATTGTGTACACCTACTGGTCTGGAAGCAAAGCCCCAGCCAGATGCCGTATTAACCCGCCTGCCAAAGCTATGTGCTGAAAACTGCTCTTGCAGCTTCATTCAGAAGCATAACTGTGCCCAAAGAGAGAGAAGGTTGCCCGCAGCATCCCTCAGCATCCCACTCTGTCCTTCCAGAAAACTCAGTGTTTTCTCAGCTGCAGCTCTGCATACGGCTGCATCAATAAGGACCCATAGAGACAAACAAAAAACAAGCATTTGCAATGCGACGGGTCTCGCATTTCTCCGAGTTAGAGTTATTAGCAGTTGTAAACTCCCAACCGGACTTTTCTTGCCACATTAAATGGAAAAAAAGAGTGCGATCGCGCTGCTACAGTTCACTCGTAGTGAAACCTATTGGCAAAAGTGCAATTATCTACGTAACCGGCAAAAGTGCAATTAACAATGTAACAGGGTCGATGTCATGGAAAGCTCTTAACTTCTGCCAAGTGAGATCGCGCTGAGAAAAAAGATAAAAAGTAGTCCACAAACCGGATGGAAAACAGCGAGCCTTGCATGTTTTCACTACTTGGTCGCTGCGCTCGAGGAGGGCTAACCACCGGAAAAGGCATGACGTATGCATGCCTTCCACTAATGAAATCAAGCAGATATTAACAGGCAAGCCCACGAACCAATGAAAGACACTGATGTGACATGGACGGGGCTCCGAGTCCTTTTCTAACTACTAAAGTGTCTCGCAAGCGAAACGCATGCGCAAGCGCATGCGACACAGGCTCGACCCTAACAGGAGAAGTGGGGAGAGCCTTATATTTACAACTGTGAGTTGTGACTGGTGTATGAAAAGGCAGGTTTGCCTCACGATGCAAGGAATTTAAGGGAGGGAGGGAGGGACAAAGGGCTGGTGGGCTTCATACTGCGATCTTTTTGGTGGAGGGGAATGCAGGAAACATGTTCAGCTCTCCAGAAAAAACAGTATATTAACTGTTGAAGTGCTCCCTGTAGACTGACAAAAGTCAAGATTTTGGGTCTTTCATCACTAATTAGCACCACCACTAGGTGATGCCCTAAAATTAGCACCTTTCCTCGCTATATTGAAGTGCAGACCCTGGAGGTGGGGCGGCATGATCTGCTCAGTTGAACAGCGGTAAAAACCTGATTCCAAATCCTAGTTTCTCTAAAGTACTTATTAAGTTTTCTTTTATTGTATTGGCATGAAGATGTTAATCTACAGATAATCTACAGATAGTTCCTAGGGTGATACTTGATAAATGAAGAGGTGATGGTGCTTTAAAATCAGGGCTTTATTTTAGAACCGTCTGGAAGTGAAAATAAGAATTTATCCTCAGCACCTGCTGGTTGCTGCTCTGAACAGAAAGCAGACTATGTGGTTTTCTGCTAAATTGTGTCCAGCTGTCGAAAGTACCAATTCAGCATGTTTCCCTGGGTCAGCTGCATTGCATAATTTGAGCTGGTGGTTTCCGGTTCTTGGAACAGGCAATTTATTGCCAAAACTGGCTCGTATGACAGCTTGCCACATGGTGGCACTGTTTATCTAATTTTGTGATGAACGCAACAACAGTTTTTTGATAATTCGATATACATTAAAATAACTAATACCTACCCTCCTGAGCAATAAGAATAGCTTAGGCGGCAGAGATTAGTCATTTTTTATGTCTATTAAAAGTCTGAATTGTCACATTTGTAGGAGAGTGATGGTTAGTTGTGTTGGTACTGTCATTGGCAGTGCTGGTGGGGCATGGGTAATTGAAGCTGCAGTGGCCTCCTGATGAGGACCTAACACTTACTCTTTTTGACAAATTAAGCACTGCAGCGGATCCCAGATCCAGCCAAGAAATCCTGCTGGAACTGGGATCTGGTGGGATCCTACTCATTTCCTGCACTGGTAATACTACATAACCCTAAATGAATTGAACACAATACAGTTGCAATAATATGACAGCCTTGCTCACCTCAGAGGCCCGGCTATTTCAGGACATCAGTAGAATGTGTTAGCTGTTACTGAGTATGTGCTGGGGGGTTAAATTCCAATCCTGCTTTCCTGTGAGAGAATCCAAAATATATCCTGGGAAAATTATAAAACCTGGAAGTCGATACATTAAATATCTATTACGCATGTAATGCCTCATTTCAAAGTTTAAAAAAACTTGAAATAGGAGGTATTTACTGAACTTAGTAAACCCCCAACCCCTGAGTAATGAACTTTGCTACTGGGTGCATTAAATACCCCACTGTTTTCTGATTTACTTAAGAATAGGGTTCTTAGTGTTCATGCAGAGGAGGATAGTCCTAGTAGGGACTGTCCTAGTTAAAGGTGACAGAGTTCAAAGACACCATGGATTGCTGTGGTCGAATGAGGTACAGACTGGCTTGCCTTAGGAGTGCCTTCAGTGTGCCTGCGCTTGCCTGCTTGTTCAAGTGCATTGTGAATGTCCTTTAGAAGGGGCTCAAGGCACCCCTTGGAGTAAAAAATCGCCTATGATCGAGGCACGGGGTGGCTACTGAGGAAAGTGATGGAGAGGACAATGAAAAATAATGCCTACAATGAAAATAACTATCACTAAAGCAATAAGGTAACTAAAGAACACTAGAGGAACATGAAACCTTGACATGAGTGGAAAACAATTGTATAAAAAATAATCAAATTAAGGGAATAAAAGGAGTTCCAAGCACCCATCGCTGCTCCAACCTATGTGAACTAAGGCGAATAGAGTAAAACAAGTTGGCAACTTAAAGAAGAAATAATATAGATTTTAAAATGAACAATGTAAAATGTATTTAGAGCATCAAGCAGTGGGACAGGCACTTCACACTTTCCTTAAATTGTGTAGTGTGTTGTGTGTTTGGGTGTACGTTTTTTGTTTGTTGAGCCAGCATGCAGTTTGATTTGTGCGAAGATATACCGCATGCAGCACGAGGGGACAGTTTCCTGCGAAGGGTGAGGCCGTCACAGATTCTCTGTTTTTTGGAGCAGCCACTGATTGCTTCACTAATATCCTGTAAAGAGTTCACTTTTGCCTCCTTTCTGGCACCAATATACATTCAGCCATGAGCCCTTTCTGAACACAAAAGACTGATCTAAAGCACTATAACTAACTGCATGGGTGTGTGGCCCCCTTTTTTTGAGTTGTGTGTATGTGGTATTTGTATGGCTCGAACCTAGCCACAAATGCAATGCAGCACTGTAGAGCGTGAAAGGCAGGCTGACAGTTAACAAGTGATAGGAAAGGTGGCTGGTTATTGGATTATTACTGCATAGTGATGCAGTGTTCTTTAAAGCGGTGCATCGTCAACTGTTTTCTAAATTAGAGGAGCGTTGGGGTGTTTCTGATGGATACGGGGAAGTTCCACATAATTGGAAAAGCTTGCTGCTTTGCTTTAATGAAGCATATGTTTATGAAGAGAGTGTGGACTAGACAGACTAGCAAATGGAAGCCCATCAGGATGGGGGGGTGTTGGACTTTTTTCCTTCTACAGGGTCATCTCCAATATTTTTGCCTCCTGCCTCCTATTTTTTCTGACCTGTTGCTGTTGGCTTTTGAACTCTGAGCACTTTACCACTGCTAACCAGTGCTAAAGTGCATATGCTCTCTGTGTAAATTGTATTGTTGATTGGTTTATCCATGACTGGCATATTTGAGTTACTGTTAAGTCCGTAGTACAGTGCACTAGAGGTGCCCAGGGTCTGTAAATCAAATGCTACTAGTGGGCCTGCAGCACTGGTTGTGCCACCCACATTAGTAGCCCTGTAATCATGTCTCAGACCTGCCACTGCAGAATCTATGTGTGCAGTTTTAAACTGCTAATTCAACTTGGCAAGTGTAGCCACTTGCAGGCCTAAACCTTCCCTTTTCTTAGATGTAAGACACCCCTAAGGTAGGCCCGAGGTAGCCCCAAGGGCAGGATGCAGTGTATGTTTAAGGTAGGACATATACTAATGTGGTTTATATGTCCTGACAGTGAAACACTGTCAAATTCGGTTTTCACTGTTGCAAGGCCTATCTCTCTCATAGGTTAACATGGGGCTGCCTTTAAAAATGATTAAAGTGTAGATTCCCTTTGGGAGCAGATAGACATGTGAAGTTTGAGGTCTCTGAGCTCACAATTTAAAAATACATCTTTTAGAAAAGTTGTTTTTGAGATTGTGGGTTTGAAAATGCCACTTTTAGAAAGTGGGCATTTTCTTGCTTAAACCATTCTGTGACTCTGCCTGTTTGTGGATTCCCTGTCTGGGTCAGTTTGACAGTTGGGCTGCTTGCACCTCTCTCTAGACAGTGTCACAAAGGGAGCTGGGGTGTAGCCTGCATATGCTGATGAGCCATCTGTGCTAGGAGGGAGAGGAGGAGTGGTCACTCACACCTGAAAGGACTGTGCCTGCCCTCACACAATGCAGTCTCCAACCCCCTGGTGTGTGTCTGGGCCTGGCCTGGGCAAGGCAGCATTTCACAAACAAGGGAGACTTTCCTTTGAAGTAAGCCTACTTCAAAGGCCAAAATGGGTATAAGAAGAGCACCCAAAACTACAGACTTTAGATCGCTTCTGGACATCAAGAGGAACCTCTGCCTGGAGAAGAGCTGAAGAGCTGAGAAGTGCTGCCCTGCCTGTGACTGTGTTTTGTGGAGCTATCCTGCAGTTGCTGCTTCTGCCTGTGCAAGGGGACAAAGACTGGATTTTGTTGTGCATTCCTGTCTGTGAAGAAATCTCCAAGGGCTTGTCCTGAGCTTGCCTCCTGTTGTTGAAGTCTCAGGGCCATCAAAGACTTCTCCTGCCAGCACCTGGACTCTCTGCTGAGACTCCTGCCCTGCCAAGCAGTGCCCTATCCAATTCCTGGGGCCTTGGAAGGTGAAGCTGGCAGACCAAGTCTGAAAATTCATGCACAGACTGCTGTGCGGGGAAAATATTGACACACCTTCCGAAATGCGGCTGAAAAATGATGCGCCGCCAGCTTCGTGGCAGAAATTAACGCTTCACCGGCATCGCGGCTGGAAGATCGACGCACGCAGCTGGAGAAACGGCACGCAACACCTGCTGACGGAGGCTGGTAATGTCGCAACCCACATTGCGTGGTTTTACTGATACCGTGCGTCAGGATATTCGACGCAAACCTTGCTTGGTGCGGAAACATGACGTAACGCCTGCCCAGACCCGAGTGCTAGCCCGAATCGATGCATCGCTGTCCTGCCGAGAGGAAAAACGACACGGAAAAGAAGAAACAACGCATGGTCTTGCTTGCGGTTGAGAAATCGATGCCTCGCTAACCTTTTTCGACGCACCCTCACTCGCTTGTTATTTTGACGCTACCCAGGTACTTTTCAATGCTAACAGTGTTTTTACTGTTTACTACAGGATTTAAGACTCTTTTGCTTTTCAAATTAATAACTTGACTAATGTATGTTGGAGTTTTGTCGTTTTGGTCTTGTTTTGTTTAGATAAATATTTCCTATTTTTCTAAACCTGTGTTGTGTCATTTTGTAGTGTTTTCACTGAGTTACTATATGTGCTGGTACAAATACTTTACACCTAGACTCTGAAGTTAAGCCTGCCTGCTTGTGCCAAGCAACCAATGGGGTTAGCGGGGATAACTGAGGGTGATTCTCCTTTACTCTGACTAGAGTGAGAGTCCTTGCTTGGACAGGGGGTAACCTGACTGCCAACCAAAGACCCCATTTCTAACAGGGTGAATATATTTCTTCCAGCCCTGGATGAGTCTTCTTGTGTCACGTAAGATGCTCTTAAGGGGTACTAGTGTGGAGTCCGGTAGGTCATGGAGTAGGGTGATACCTCCAATCAGATGCAAGAGTATGAGGGCTTGAACAGTGGTTCTGAAGTCCTTATATGGAGGAAACAGTTTCACTTTCTTCAGAAGGAACTGGTACCAGGACTTCCATTTTTGGCAAGGTTTTACTTGAGGGTGAAGTTGGTTTCCAGATTGAATCCAAGTGACTTGGCATTTAGTGAAGGCTGGGATTCGAAGCTATCTAAGTTCATGTCATTGAGGCAGGTTTCTACTTATTCTTCCTTGGTGTTCTTGGCAAATAACAGCAAATTTGTTTTGGTTAGATTGAACTTCAGATATGTGCTGAATATCCATGTCTGGATGAGGTGCAGGCAGTGTTTGAGGCTTTGGGTTTTTAGCAGAGTAGATTTTCAGGTAGAGTTGTCTATCATCAGAATATTAGTGAATCTTGATGCTCATATCTGTGAATAGATCCCCAGTGGGCTCAATGGAGAGGTTGAAGAGGACAGGGGACAGTAGTCACACACTTGGGGACTGCGCAGATGATGGGAATATTTTGGGAACTGGAGGTGCCCATGTGAACAAACTGGTGATAGGAAGGGACCCACTAGAGGATATTGCCAGTGAATTCCATTAAAGTCTTCCGTGAGTGGATGAGAGTTGGAAGGTCTGCTATCTTTCTGAGTGAAAGCACAGTAAAAAGGCCAGTGAAGATGTAATCCAATTTAGTTTCCTGCGGCTATGATTTTTTAACTTGGCACTGTGACTCTATTAGCCCCAGCTCACTGCCAGTACACTATTTGTACTTTAATACTGTAATCCTTCAGCCATTACTTGTATGTACTTGGCACAGAGGGAGTTCTGGAGAGCAGCAGGACTCAATGTACTTTTACCATAGCTGGAAACAAGCCCAGTACTTTGGAGGAAGCCAAACCTCTGTGACCTTCCGTGGGAGAAGAGGAAGCTAAATTGCCTGATCTACAGAGAAAACATGACCCTTCTCGGTCTCACCCCTTGACCAGGAGGACAAGGAACAGCCGAATGAAGCCTGCATGGAGGTTGCCTCATAGAAGTAAACTAAAGCTCCAGGAGATATAAAGAATACCAGTCATCAGATTATATTATGAGTAGGGCCTTTGAAATTATGCAATTTTGTGGCCCAAGTGTTTTTTTCGCATAATTATGCATTTGCAGCATTTGTCACATTATGTGTTCCCGAGTAGTGGAAGGCCCTTAACAAAGGTTAACTGGTCACCCTTCCGTTGCTTAGCACTATACTTGGGTGGTAAACTAGTACTAATGAGGTGAAACCTATGCCCAGGCAGTGTTAAGAAGTGTAAACATGACAAAATAATGAAGTAATACTATCACAAAATCTGCTGCATTACGCTGCATAATTTGTAGTTCCTTGCCGCATAATTTAGTCAACCCTGCCTCATACTTTGATCCTTCCCTGCTGCATAATTCCAGTGTGCCTGTCTATAAGATGGCACAGCTCCGGATAATAATAAAATGGTCCAAGGAAGCAACAGACACTCAGTGGACGCATATGGAGAGGGTGCGCATGACAAGACCACTGTGAGATGTGGTTTGACTGTGGAAAATACATAGATCACGAAATGCATACCTAAGCACTCTGGTTAAAATTACATTAGGCATTTTAGAGACAGTGAACAGAAGTTATCTCACTTCCTTTCCATCACCTTACACACCTATTCACTTTAATCCAGACTTCTCCCCAGCGCTTCAGTGAGGCCCTTTTGATAAATGTGAAGAAGATGGTTGTAGACTCATATCAGATATGTTCCTCAATGGGACAACTAAGTCATTCATATAGTTTCAACTAGATGCCAAAACAGGAGAAACTGAGCGTCTCCGCCACACTCAACTGAGACATCGTTTAATGCATGTGAAACTTAAATCTGCGCCTATAAGAGACAAAACACTATTTGAGAAACTTCTAACCAGCCTGACATCACAAAAGTGCCTTATGTCAAAGATGTGATATTACGAGAGTCCAAGCATAGTCCGCAATGGGTCTTTCATAATAAACAGAATAGAGCGATAAATAAGGAAATACTTGCCAAAGACGTTGAAACACTATGGATCAACGTTAACAAAGACATAGGGGGTCATTACGACCTTGCCGCCCGCCAAGATCTGACCGCCATGCGGCCGCCAATGCTGCCGCACCCCTGCCGCGGCCATTTGGAGATCCCCGCTGGGCCGGCGGGCGGAAACCTGGTTTCCGCCCGTCGGCCCAGCGGGGATCACGGGCGCAACATAGGAGCCGGCTCCAAATGGAGCCGGCGGTGTTGCGGCCGTGCGACGGGTGCAGTTGCACCCGTCACGCTTTTCACTGTCTGCATAGCAGACAGTGAAAAGCTGCATGGGGCCCTGTCAGGGGGCCCCTGCACTGCCCATGCCAGAGGCATGGGCAGTGCAGGGGCCCCCAGGGGCCCCACGACTCCCCGTTCTGCCAGCCTTTTCCTGGCGGTGCAAACCGCCAGAAAAAGGCTGGTGGTCGGGGACTCGTAATCCCCTGGGCAGCGCTGCAAGCAGCGCTGCCCAGGCAGATTAACACAGCTGGGGCAAAAGTGGCGGAATACCGCCGGCCCCGGCGGTGCGACCGCGGCGCTTCCGCCGCGGTCATAATACGCCTGGAAGCACCGCCAGCCTGTTGGCGGTGCTTCCGTCGCTTTAGCCCTGGCGGTCCCGTACTGCCAGGGTCAAAATTACCCCCATAATGTCCATGCGCACTAAATACATTCTTTATAATGTACTTTACAAGTGGCACATTATCCTACTAAAGTACAAAGAATGTTCCTGGCAGCTAGTTCTATGTGTTGGCGACAATGTGGGCAGGGAGGCTCGATGATACACACCTGGTGAGAATTCCTGCACCTTCAACAATTTTGGCTAGACATAGCTGGAGTGATGAAAGATATCTTTGCATACCCACTGTCACACATACCTGATCTGTACTTGTTAGGACTGCATCAGCCGGATCTCAAGTGTAAGACCCAAGAGGGCGGGGTTATATTGTAGAATTGCCTTGGGACAGCTAAATTGGCAATGACCATGTTGTGGAAAAAAGGGATGCTCTCTCGATCTTCCACAGGCACCGTTGATTGTGGGATACAGTCGAGCAATTGGTGAGCAGTGTGTGAGAAGGTAGCCTCTTTCTAGCCTTGTTACCCCCACTTTTGGCCTGTTTGTGAGTGTATGTCAGGGTGTTTGTCACTGTTTTCACTGTCTCACTGGGATCCTGATAGCCAGGCCTCAGTGCTCATAGTGAAAACACTATGTTTTCAGTATGGTTGTTATGTGTCACTGGGATCCTGCTGGTCAGGACCCCAGTGCTCATAGGTTTGTGGCCTATATGTATGTGTCACTGGGACCCTGTCACACAGGGCCACAGTGCTCATAGGTGTGCATGTATGTGTTCCCTGTGTGGTGCCTAACTGTCTCACTGAGGCTCTGCTAACCAGAACCTCAGTGGTTATGCTCTCTCATTACTTTCAAATTGTCACTAACAGGCTAGTGACCATTTTTACCAATTTACATTGGCTTACTGGAACACCCTTATAATTCCCTAGGATATGGTACTGAGGTACCCAGGGTATTGGGGTTCCAGGAGATCCCTATGGGCTGCAGCATTTCTTTTGCCACCCATAGGGAGCTCTGACAATTCTTACACAGGCCTGCCACTGCAGCCTGAGTGAAATAACGTCCACGTTATTTTACAGCCATTTTACACTGCACTTAAGTAACTTATAAGTCACCTATATGTCTAACCTTTACCTGGTAAAGGTTAGGGGCAAAGTTACTTAGTGTGTGGGCACCCTGGCACTAGCCAAGGTGCCCCCACATTGTTCAGAGCCAATTCACTGAACTTTGTGAGTGCGGGGACACCATTACACGCGTGCACTACATATAGGTCACTACCTATATGTAGCTTCACAATGGTAACTCCGAATATGGCCATGTAACATGTCTATGATCATGGAATTGCCCCCTCTATGCCATCCTAGCATAGTTGGCACAATCCCATGATCCCAGTGGTCTGTAGCACAGACCCTGGTACTGCCAAACTGCCCATCCTGGGGTTTCACTGCAGCTGCTGCTGCTGCCAACCCCTCAGACAGGCATCTGCCCTCCTGGGGTCCAGCCAGGCCTGGCCCAGGATGGCAGAACAAAGAACTTCCTCTGAGAGAGGGTGTGACACCCTCTCCCTTTGGAAAATGGTGTGAAGGCAGGGGAGGAGTAGCCTCCCCCAGCCTCTGGAAATGCTTTGTTGGGCACAGAGGTGCCCAATTCTGCATAAGCCAGTCTACACCGGTTCAGGGACCCCTTAGCCCCTGCTCTGGCGTGAAACTGGACAAAGGAAAGGGGAGTGACCACTCCCCTGACCTGCACCTCCCCTGGGAGGTGTCCAGAGCTCCTCCAGTGTGCTCCAGACCTCTGCCATCTTGGAAACAGAGGTGCTGCTGGCACACTGGACTGCTCTGAGTGGCCAGTGCCACCAGGTGACGTCAGAGACTCCTGCTGATAGGCTCCTTCAGGTGTTAGTAGCCTTTCCTCTCTCCTAGGTAGCCAAACCCTCTTTTCTGGCTATTTAGGGTCTCTGTCTCTGGGGAAACTTTAGATAACGAATGCATGAGCTCAGCCGAGTTCCTCTGCATCTCCCTCTTCACCTTCTGATAAGGAATCGACCGCTGACCGCGCTGGAAGCCTGCAAACCTGCAACATAGTAGCAAAGACGACTACTGCAACTCTGTAACGCTGATCCTGCCGCCTTCTCGACTGTTTTCCTGCTTGTGCATGCTGTGGGGGTAGTCTGCCTCCTCTCTGCACCAGAAGCTCCGAAGAAATCTCCCGTGGGTCGACGGAATCTTCCCCCTGCAACCGCAGGCACCAAAAAGCTGCATTACCGGTCCCTTGGGTCTCCTCTCAGCACGACGAGCGAGGTCCCTCGAATCCAGCGACACCGTCCAAGTGACCCCCACAGTCCAGTGACACTTCAGCCCAAGTTTGGTGGAGGTAAGTCCTTGCCTCACCTCGCTGGGCTGCATTGCTGGGAACCGCGACTTTGCAAGCTACTCCGGCCCCTGTGCACTTCCGGCGGAAATCCTTCGTGCACAGCCAAGCCTGGGTCCACAGCACTCTAACCTGCATTGCACGACTTTCTAAGTTGGTCTCCGGCGACGTGGGACTCCTTTGTGCAACTTCGACGAGCACCGTTTCACGCATCCTCGTAGTGCCTGTTTCTGGCACTTCTCCGGGTGCTACCTGCTTCAGTGAGGGCTCTTTGTCTTGCTCGACGTCCCCTCTCTCTTCAGGTCCAATTTGCGACCTCCTGGTCCCTCCTGGGCCCCAGCAGCGTCCAAAAACGCCAAACGCACGATTTGCGTGTAGCAAGGCTTGTTGGCGTCCATCCGGCGGGAAAACACTTCTGCACGACTCTCCAAGGCGTGGGGGATCCATCCTCCAAAGGGGAAGTCTCTAGCCCTTGTCGTTCCTGCAGTATTCACAGTTCTTCAGCCTAGTAAGAGCTTCTTTGCACCAACCGCTGGCATTTCTTGGGCATCTGCCCATCTCCGAGTTGCTTGTGACTTTTGGACTTGGTCCCCTTGTTCCACAGGTACCCTCAGTCAGGAATCCATCGTTGTTGCATTGCTGATTTGTGTTTTCCTTGCATTTTCCCTCTAACACGACTATTTTGTCCTTAGGGGAACTTTAGTGCACTTTGCACTCACTTTTCAGGGTCTTGGGGAGGGTTATTTTTCTAACTCTCACTATTTTCTAATAGTCCCAGCGACCCTCTACAAGGTCACATAGGTTTGGGGTCCATTCGTGGTTCGCATTCCACTTCTGGAGTATATGGTTTGTGTTGCCCCTATCCCTATGTTTCCCCATTGCATCCTATTGTAACTATACATTGTTTGCACTGTTTTCTAAGACTATACTGCATATTTTTGCTATTGTGTATATATATCTTGTGTATATTTCCTATCCTCTCACTGAGGGTACACTCTAAGATACTTTGGCATATTGTCATAAAAATAAAGTACCTTTATTTTTAGTATAACTGTGTATTGTGTTTTCTTATGATATTGTGCATATGACACTAAGTGGTACTGTAGTAGCTTCACACGTCTCCTAGTTCAGCCTGAGCTGCTCTGCTAAGCTACCATTATCTATCAGCCTAAGCTGCTAGACACCCTATACACTAATAAGGGATAACTGGGCCTGGTGCAAGGTGCAAGTACCCCTTGGTACTCACTACAAGCCAGTCCAGCCTCCTACATTGGTTGTGCAGCGACGGGATAAGTGCTTTGAGACTACTTACCACTCTTGTCATTGTACTTTTCATAAGAGAAAAATATACAAAACAAGGTCAGTGTATATACACATAGCCAAAAAGTTTTGCATTTCCTCTTTTCACTCTTTTCTAAGTGCTGAAAAGTACTTCTAAACTTTCAAAAAGTTCTTAAAAGTTTAAAAAGTTTTTTTCTGTCTTTCCAAAAAGTTCTGAAAACTTTTTTCTCTTTTGCTATCACTTTAACTCTCTCTAAAAAATGTCTGCACAGGAAAAAATGTTGAACTGTCCAAACTTGCATATGATCACCTTAGCTGGAAAGGAGCAAGGAGTCTCTGCATAGAGAGAGGTTTGAGTGTAGGGAAGAATCCTTCTTTAGAACTGTTAATTAATATGCTTAGAGTACAGGATAAGGCCATAAGTGCCCAATCTGTAGAAAAAGTAGCTAATGGTTCTCAATCTGATCCAGGGACTCCCCCAGGAAAAGGTTCAGGAAAGAAACTTCTCAGCCTGCCCATTACTAGACAGTCTAGCATAGTTGGTACAGAGGTTGAATCACACCATACTGATGATGTGATCTCACATTATGCTGTTAGCCAAGCTGTTAGGGTGCCCTCTGTAAGGGACAGGTCTCCTTCTGTTCATTCCCATCATACCTCTGTATCTAGAAATGTCCCTCCCACCCACCCTGATGACAGATTGTTAGAAAGGGAGCTCATTAGATTGAGAGTGGAACAAACCAGACTGAAGCTCAAGAAGCAACAGCTGGATTTGGATAGACAGTCTTTAGAAATAGAGAGGGAAAGACAGAAGTTGGGTTTAGATACCCATGGTGGCAGCAGCAGTATTCCCCATAGTCATCCTGCAAAAGAGCATGATTCCAGGAATCTGCACAAGATAGTTCCCCCTTATAAGGAGGGGAATGACATTAACAAGTGGTTTGCTGCACTTGAGAGGGCCTGTGTTGTACAGGATGTCCCTCAAAGGCAGTGGGCTGCTATCCTATGGCTATCATTTAGTGGAAAAGGTAGGGATAGGCTCCTTACTGTGAAAGAAAATGATGCCAATAATTTTACAGTTCTTAAGAATGCACTCCTGGAGGGTTATGGCTTAACCACTGAACAGTACAGGATAAAGTTCAGAGAGACCAAAAAGGAGTCTTCACAAGACTGGGTTGATTTCATTGACCAGGCAGTGAAGGCCTTGGAGGGGTGGTTACATGGCAGTAAAGTTACTGATTATGACAGCCTGTATAACACAATCCTGAGAGAGCATATACTTAATAATTGTGTGTCTGATTTGTTGCACCAGTACCTGGTAGACTCTGATCTGACCTCTCCCCAAGAATTGGGAAAGAAGGCAGACAAATGGGTCAGAACAAGGGTGAACAGAAAAGTTCATACAGGGGGTGACAAAGATGGCAATAAGAAGAAAGATGGTGAAAAATCTCAAGATAAGCATGGGGATAAGGGTAAAACCAAAGATCCCACTTCAAATCTTAAACACTCTTCAGAGGGTGGGGATAAAACAAATTCTTCCTCTTCTTCCCAACCTGCACACATTAAAAAGCCTTGGTGCTTTGTGTGTAAAAACAGAGGCCATAGGCCAGGGGATAAGTCCTGTCCAGGTAAACCCCCTGAGCCTACCACCACTAATACATCAAGCTCTAGTGCCCCTAGCAGTAGTGGTACTAGTGGTGGGACTGCTGGCAACAGTCAAGCAAAGGGTGTAGTTGGGTTCACTTATGGGTCCATAGTGGAAACTGATGTCATCAGTCCCAAGACAGTTTCTGTCACACCTAGTGGCATTGGCCTTGCCACACTGGCTGCTTGTCCCCTTACAATGGATAAGTACAGGCAGACAGTTTCAATAAATGGTGTTGAGGCCTTGGCCTACAGGGACACAGGTGCCAGTTTCACTTTGGTGACTGACAACCTAGTGCACCCTGATCAACACATCATTGGACAACAGTATAAGATTATTGATGTCCATAACTCCACTAAGTTTCTTCCCTTAGCTATAATTCAGTTTAGTTGGGGTGGAGTTACTGGCCCTAAGCAGGTGGTGGTATCACCTAGCTTACCTGTAGACTGTCTCTTAGGTAATGACCTAGAGGCCTCAGGTTGGGCTGATGTAGAGTTTTATGCCCATGCAGCCATGCTGGGCATCCCTGAGGAATTGTTCCCTCTCATTTCAAGTGAAATGAAAAAGCAAAGGAGAGAAGGCCTGAAAACTCAGGATCCCTCTCCATCAACAGGTAAAAAGGGTATCACAGTATCCCCTAACCACCCTACCATTCAGGATACCATTCCTGTGGTGGGAGAAACCTCTCCTGGGGTGGCACCTGTTCCAAGGGAATCATCAGCTGGCAAAGCTGGACTCCCTGAGGTGGAAGTACCTCTCTGTGGGATAACTAACATTGGTGAGAAAAACAGCACCATTTTAGTTAACATGGAGCATCCCTCCAACCCTCCCAGAGAAACTTTAGTGCAGAAACCCTGCACTACCTCACAACACTTAGGACAGCATCCCTGCCCTAGTGTGGAGCTCATAGGACAGCATCCCTGCCCTGCTCCAACTCAAGAGAAACAGCATCCCTGTTCTCTCTTCCAGCCAAATGGACACAGTTTTTGCCCAGCTATGGCTTTACTGAGACAGCATCCCTGTCTGGTATTTCCATCATTACAAATAGGTTCAGTGGATAATTCCCACTGCTCTAAACTCAAACTTACTGATAGAAACTCTGAAAATACATCTTCACATTGTTGCTTAGCTAAAAAACTTCAAACAGGGTGGTTTACATCCCCACAGGGAAGTAACCATATAGTGGATGATAAAGGGAGTAACCAGTCTATTGCAGAGCTACTCTCTACTTATCACCACTTAGACAATAAAGTCTCAACTGGCCAAGGTTAGCCTTATTGTCCTTCGTTTGGGGGGGGGTTGTGTGAGAAGGTAGCCTCTTTCTAGCCTTGTTACCCCCACTTTTGGCCTGTTTGTGAGTGTATGTCAGGGTGTTTGTCACTGTTTTCACTGTCTCACTGGGATCCTGATAGCCAGGCCTCAGTGCTCATAGTGAAAACACTATGTTTTCAGTATGGTTGTTATGTGTCACTGGGATCCTGCTGGTCAGGACCCCAGTGCTCATAGGTTTGTGGCCTATATGTATGTGTCACTGGGACCCTGTCACACAGGGCCCCAGTGCTCATAGGTGTGCATGTATGTGTTCCCTGTGTGGTGCCTAACTGTCTCACTGAGGCTCTGCTAACCAGAACCTCAGTGGTTATGCTCTCTCATTACTTTCAAATTGTCACTAACAGGCTAGTGACCATTTTTACCAATTTACATTGGCTTACTGGAACACCCTTATAATTCCCTAGTATATGGTACTGAGGTACCCAGGGTATTGGGGTTCCAGGAGATCCCTATGGGCTGCAGCATTTCTTTTGCCACCCATAGGGAGCTCTGACAATTCTTACACAGGCCTGCCACTGCAGCCTGAGTGAAATAACGTCCACGTTATTTCACAGCCATTTTACACTGCACTTAAGTAACTTATAAGTCACCTATATGTCTAACCTTTACCTGGTAAAGGTTAGGGGCAAAGTTACTTAGTGTGTGGGCACCCTGGCACTAGCCAAGGTGCCCCCACATTGTTCAGAGCCAATTCACTGAACTTTGTGAGTGCGGGGACACCATTACACGCGTGCACTACATATAGGTCACTACCTATATGTAGCTTCACAATGGTAACTCCGAATATGGCCATGTAACATGTCTATGATCATGGAATTGCCCCCTCTATGCCATCCTAGCATAGTTGGCACAATCCCATGATCCCAGTGGTCTGTAGCACAGACCCTGGTACTGCCAAACTGCCCATCCTGGGGTTTCACTGCAGCTGCTGCTGCTGCCAACCCCTCAGACAGGCATCTGCCCTCCTGGGGTCCAGCCAGGCCTGGCCCAGGATGGCAGAACAAAGAACTTCCTCTGAGAGAGGGTGTGACACCCTCTCCCTTTGGAAAATGGTGTGAAGGCAGGGGAGGAGTAGCCTCCCCCAGCCTCTGGAAATGCTTTGTTGGGCACAGAGGTGCCCAATTCTGCATAAGCCAGTCTACACCGGTTCAGGGACCCCTTAGCCCCTGCTCTGGCGTGAAACTGGACAAAGGAAAGGGGAGTGACCACTCCCCTGACCTGCACCTCCCCTGGGAGGTGTCCAGAGCTCCTCCAGTGTGCTCCAGACCTCTGCCATCTTGGAAACAGAGGTGCTGCTGGCACACTGGACTGCTCTGAGTGGCCAGTGCCACCAGGTGACGTCAGAGACTCCTGCTGATAGGCTCCTTCAGGTGTTAGTAGCCTTTCCTCTCTCCTAGGTAGCTAAACCCTCTTTTCTGGCTATTTAGGGTCTCTGTCTCTGGGGAAACTTTAGATAACGAATGCATGAGCTCAGCCGAGTTCCTCTGCATCTCCCTCTTCACCTTCTTATAAGGAATCGACCGCTGACCGCACTGGAAGCCTGCAAACCTGCAACATAGTAGCAAAGACGACTACTGCAACTCTGTAACGCTGATCCTGCCGCCTTCTCGACTGTTTTCCTGCTTGTGCATGCTGTGGGGGTAGTCTGCCTCCTCTCTGCACCAGAAGCTCCGAAGAAATCTCCCGTGGGTCGACGGAATCTTCCCCCTGCAACCGCAGGCACCAAAAAGCTGCATTACCGGTCCCTTGGGTCTCCTCTCAGCACGACGAGCGAGGTCCCTCGAATCCAGCGACACCGTCCAAGTGACCCCCACAGTCCAGTGACTCTTCAGCCCAAGTTTGGTGGAGGTAAGTCCTTGCCTCACCTCGCTGGGCTGCATTGCTGGGAACCGTGACTTTGCAAGCTACTCCGGCCCTTGTGCACTTCCGGCGGAAATCCTTCGTGCACAGCCAAGCCTGGGTCCACGGCACTCTAACCTGCATTGCACGACTTTCTAAGTTGGTCTCCGGCGACGTGGGACTCCTTTGTGCAACTTCGGCGAGCACCGTTTCACGCATCCTCTTAGTGCCTGTTTCTGGCACTTCTCCGGGTGCTACCTGCTTCAGTGAGGGCTCTTTGTCTTGCTCGACGTCCCCTCTCTCTTCAGGTCCAATTTGCGATCTCCTGGTCCCTCCTGGTCCCCAGCAGCGTCCAAAAACGCCAAACGCACGATTTGCGTGTAGCAAGGCTTGTTGGCGTCCATCCGGCGGGAAAACACTTCTGCACGACTCTCCAAGGCGTGGGGGATCCATCCTCCTAAGGGGAAGTCTCTAGCCTTTGTCGTTCCTGCAGTATTCACAGTTCTTCAGCCTAGTAAGAGCTTCTTTGCACCAACCGCTGGCATTTCTTGGGCATCTGCCCATCTCCGAGTTGCTTGTGACTTTTGGACTTGGTCCCCTTGTTCCACAGGTACCCTCAGTCAGGAATCCATCGTTGTTGCATTGCTGATTTGTGTTTTCCTTGCATTTTCCCTCTAACACGACTATTTTGTCCTTAGGGGAACTTTAGTGCACTTTGCACTCACTTTTCAGGGTCTTGGGGAGGGTTATTTTTCTAACTCTCACTATTTTCTAATAGTCCCAGCGACCCTCTACAAGGTCACATAGGTTTGGGGTCCATTCGTGGTTCGCATTCCACTTCTGGAGTATATGGTTTGTGTTGCCCCTATCCCTATGTTTCCCCATTGCATCCTATTGTAACTATACATTGTTTGCACTGTTTTCTAAGACTATACTGCATATTTTTGCTATTGTGTATATATATCTTGTGTATATTTCCTATCCTCTCACTGAGGGTACACTCTAAGATACTTTGGCATATTGTCATAAAAATAAAGTACCTTTATTTTTAGTATAACTGTGTATTGTGTTTTCTTATGATATTGTGCATATGACACTAAGTGGTACTGTAGTAGCTTCACACGTCTCCTAGTTCAGCCTGAGCTGCTCTGCTAAGCTACCATTATCTATCAGCCTAAGCTGCTAGACACCCTATACACTAATAAGGGATAACTGGGCCTGGTGCAAGGTGCAAGTACCCCTTGGTACTCACTACAAGCCAGTCCAGCCTCCTACACAGTGTAAAATGAGAAGACCTGAATTGTGAATGGATTTGGAGATTGTTAGTGGGGTTTCTATCAAGGGGCCATCCAAACACAATGTGACCCCCCTCCAGGCCTTGCAACATATCACCCTGGGGCTAAGGGCAGGGTATGATATTGTTATGTGTTTCTACAATGTATTTTAAAAACATGGGAACTCTATCCATTTGTGCATGGTAACAGCTATATCCATGCATATTCTAGACTCTAGATATTAGCCAGATAGGTGCAGGTGGTGGGCCGGGAGGGAGTGCATTTGGTCACAATTCGGGGTTGATATTTTCCTCTGTGATGTCTTTTTCTTTTGAAAATATTGAAAATGTTCACTTTGGTTTTTTGATCTATGGAATTACTTTCTTATGCTGTAACTTGTACAACTGCTATGCCAAGGTGAATTTCAATAAACCTTCATTTAAAAAACTATATATATATTCGTTTTCCTGCATCACTGAGCTAAGTAACGATTTTAAATAATTATTTGGCAGGATGCTTGAAATACTAATGAGTGGTAAAGTAGTTATCTTTAGTTGAGTTAATGGAAGATTGATGTTTGTGTAAGCTCTCTTTATAGGTAACTTTTGTTGCTCATCCAATTTTTTCCTTCACTTCCTGTCAAATTTTCTATATTGGGCTTTATGTTTTTGAAACTCGTTGGTGTACCATGGTGCTGATAAAGAAAGTCTCTTAGAAGGAGCAATTCCAGTTGGAGCAATTTTATCTAAGGCCTCAGTAATCCAACTATTGAAGTTCCTAGAGGCTGTGTCAGCCGTGTGAGTATCAGAAAAATCTGGTGAATTATTCAGGACTGCATTACGATGGAGATGGGTCACCCTAGCCCGAGGTCTCATGATATGATTATATGCTGACATTTTTGTATGGCTGATTGTAGGAGAGAGCTGAAGCTCAAACAGAATATCAGAACGTATCAAGGGGATGGGCATTTGAGGATGAAATGGATTATAATTTATGGAATATGATCTAATATAGGTCCTGCCGGATGTGTATGACCTTCTGTGAGTTGCTTTAGACCAAGTGCACCTAATGGCTGATGGAGTTTAAACGTGTCGGTGTTGTCGCCTTGGTCTAGTTGAAAATTAAGGTTTCGAAGTACCATAAAGTTGGCTGCTTTAATAATGAAGGGAGGAAGCTGTGGTGGTCCTAAAGGAATTACTGAATTGACTTCTGTAGCTTGGTGTCGATAAATGAGAACTTCAGTCAACGTAGTAGTTGAATTATGTTTCACATTGAAAATCATTCCCTCTGATGCTGGGATATTTTCTCAATCTTATAACACTGAATGTTATCTTGATAAACTATAGCCACTCCTCTTCTGGCCTTATTAGGGTGGTCCCGTCACTAAAGTTATGTTTATGGCATGCTTATCACTCAAGAGGGTATCCTGGTATCTGAAGGACGACTGTGTGGTTCGGGTGGGGCTTATTGGAAGCACATGGTTTTCAGTTTTTTGCAGAAATTAAAGACTGAGTTGTGTGCCTACTGGCTCTTTCTCTTTGACTGCTGGGGACGTGGGCGGGCAAGAAGCTGCCCGAGCGGAGGTTTCTGGTAGTGGTGTGGAAGCTGATGTGTCTGTTCAGGTATGCGGGCCATAATTGTGAAGTGCTTTCAATGTGTGTGTGAGGAGCTTGAAGAGTGTGTGCTTGTGGTCTGGGAACCAATGGTGGTCTTAGAGATGTTAGAGATGTGGACGTTTGAGTTTGAGTGCAAGCCTGGCTGCTGCGTTTTGGATGACATGGACTCTTGTTAAGATGTGTGGAGATGCCAATGCACAGTGCATTCCCATAGGCCATCGTGCTGGGGATTGGGCCTGTGTGGAGGTTCTACGGATGTTAATCTGATTAATAGCACATAGCGCAGCGGCCACTTCAGATCCAGAAGTATTATGTAGCTTAGTCTCTGTTAAAAATATTGCCTCTGGTTTATAGGCTTCTATACAATGAAAAAGGTCAAGGCTATGTTTGACTAAAGACTGAGGCCCTCATTATGAGTCTGGCGGTCTACTGAGCGCCATATCACGACCGTGGCGTCGGACCTCCGACATCGCCAGGCTGCCGGCGGTCCCGGCAGTTGTGATCCACCAGGGCAGTACTGAAAGCAGCTCTGCCCTGGGTATTCCGCATCCCCATACCACCAGCCTTTCCATGGAAGTTACACCACCATGGAAAGGCTGGCTGAATGGGGTTGTCGGGGGGGCCTCTGCACTGCCCATACACTTGGAATGGGCAGTGTAGGGGCCCCCATGCACAGCCCCATCGCGCATTCCACTGCCCAAATGACGGGCAGTGGAATGCCTGACGGGTGCTGCTGCACCCACAGCACCACCACATTGCTGCCAGATCGATTACGAGCCGGCTGCAATGTGAAGGCCCTGTTCACCGCAGAGCCGGTGGGCGGAAACGCTGTTTCCGCCAGCTGGCCCTGCGGTGAACGTGTAATAGGGCCGTTGGTGTTCTTCCCGCACTGGCGGGCAGGTTGCGGGATGAGTTTGGCGGGCAACTGAGGCCGCCTGCCAAACTCATAATGAGGGCCTGAATGTTTACAAGATAGCGTTTAAGAATTCAGTGAGAACATTTTTAGAGTTTTGTTGATTTTGCCGTACTTTGAATATTAGATAAGCTTTTCAGAGCTCGGTGAGCTGAACACGTGCTGCAGAGAACGGTGTAACTAGGTGGTTACAAGTTAAATCTAATTATGAGGTTGCACGTTAAATCTATTGATGAAAACTCAGGGAGTGGGGTGAGCGCCTGCTACAGTGATCTGTGTGTAACATGCAGATCACAGACAAGTAAAGAGCTTAGGGCCATATGTACAAACACATTTTCCCATAGACACAAAATGGGTAAAACCCTTTGCTACATCTGGCCCCTAGAGGGTTGATGAGGTACATGCTGTAAAGGAGGGGCTGAGAGAGAACGGGAGAGAGAGAGAGCAAGAGAAAGACCTCAGAAGGTTAGTTAATGCATCTGCTGCTGAGGTTTGTGTTTGTGAGAGAGGGAGATTCAGAGAGATTTGTAACTTAAAGATTCAAACCCTAATAATATAGGGAAGCAACTCCAGCAGCTCTCACCGTGTAACCTCAAGTCGCATTCCCCGTTTCCAGTATTATAGATAAATAAGTTTATGCTCTCTTTATGGGATTAATTTGCCCACAGCAGGGATGTGTGCGCCATCTGCAGGTCCCAGAATCCTATAGCGGTAAAGCAGATCAGGCTCTTAGTGTGACTGCTGCAGGTTTGCTTTATCCTGAAGGTAAGACAGGTTTCAATCCCTGCTTGGCAGCTTACTGGACCTAGATGGGGGGGGGGGGGGTCAGCTTCCTGCTGCAGAGCCCTCACACTAATTCGAAGGGAACTCTTGCAATCCCAGTAAATCAGCTCTGGGCTTCATCTTGCACAGGTCTAGGCCACACTGCAGATCACAGGATCGAAATCTGAACGACCAACTCAGCACTTCTCCCCATCAAGAGAGACAAATAGAGTACATTTGGGTGGGGTAAGAACTGTTACCGAATATTCAGCCACACTTTATGTAATTCGTGTAGTCTGCAATTTAGGGGTACTTTATTCCACTTAACAGGTAGTTAGTTCCTTGTGACCATTTTGTTCACTTGGACGTGTCCACTCAGGCGTGACCCATGTGACTGTCCAGGTACAAGTTTCCTGCCACAGGCCTGTCTTTCATTTCACTCCATGGCCTACCTGTGTTTCTGGGTTTGAGGTGGTGAGTGTCAGGCAGGCCAGCCTCGACAGGTCTTCGATACCAGCCTCGCCTTTGGTCTCCTGCAGTTGTATGAAGGCTTTGAGCGGTGCATGGAATGCCTTGCCACGGCTTTGAAAGAGAGGCTTGGACCTGAAAGTTATCCTTTGTAATTCTAACTTCCTGCGCATGTCCTACCCTGTGGACGAGAGAATAAGTGGGAGGTGTGACGGCCAGCCCATGGTTTTACAGTTTGCTAATGTGAGGAGAAATTATCCGCATTGCAGCTCCCACTGCAAGGGTCTGGTGGGGCGTCCTACTGTGGGTGAGGATGCAGGGGGCCTAGGACGGAAGCCCCTCTCCCAGGAATCTGTTGATGCCTAGCCTGGTTGAAGTTTCCTTCTTTCTGGACGAGGTCACGGAGGAGGAAGGCCTCTGAGCTTGGCAGCTCGGAATAGAGAATTAGAGACATTGAATGTCACTATTCACCTGCAATAAATTATTACAGAACAGAATCATGCAATTTTCTTATCACAATAGCATTCGAATACCAGAACATGCCTTTGATCAGACTATAAAGTAGTTTGAGTTGCTGGGGAGGTGGCCAGAAACAGCAAAGATCTCTGGATCATAACAGCACAGATAATACTCTCCAGTCAACATGAACTTACTGGTTAAGTATCTTAGCGTGTTTTTTAAATAGATACTGTAAACCGTTTTAATTATACACTGTTTTACACTTGTGTAAGCTCTAAGCGATCCATCGATAAATCTGATAATGTTACCCCCTCTCCTGTGCTAACGTCCTGTTCCTGACCTGATTTCAGTGTGATATGAACCACGAGAGGGCTGTCCGGTCCGAGGAAGGCGAGAACTTGGCTAAGGTATAGAATCATGTTTTTGTCCACCTAAAGTGAACTGCATTTATGTTCCCAGCTTGAAACACTCGATCACCCCGTCCCCTTCACTCTCTCGATGTCTCTCGATAACTGATATCGCCCCACTGCGACCTGCAGTAGATTGAATCTGAAGGCACCTGAACACTCACACAGAGGCCTGCTAAGAGTCATTCATGGAAGTGCTCTCATGGCCTGTTCGCGATTGAGGGGGTGACTGGCGGTCATGGGATATTTAAAAAGAATGTTTGCCTGCTATTGGTTGCTTATTCAGGGGGCATGTCTCAGTTAACATAACCACTGTCCATCATTTATTAATTCTGTCTAATACCTATTAAGTAGCATGCTTGCTTGTCACAAGTTAGTCATGGATAGTGTCGAGACATTGCAATCAAATATTAGCTATGGGTGAGGGTAACTGCCTGTTACTGAACACTTTCTGAGGACAGGTAACATGTGTTTTCCTATTCAGTGGGTGACTGTCACCAAACAACGGTCGCAATATTAGATTATTAGACAGGAGGAAAAGATCTCCTACATTTAAATGTGTTTACCATGTCTTCTAGCTTTGGAGCCTCGGGAACATTGCTAAACTGGCTCCAATGTGTGTTTTTTTTCTTTAAACGGTTTCTGACTCTCTCTCTCCAGTGCGTTGTCCCGACTTGAGCCCTTGCCCTGCTTTCAGTTCCCTTCCGGAAGTGTGGCACATCACCTTACTATTAATTACATCTAGTAATTACTTTAAAAGCATACTTAAAAAGGACTTAGACTTCCAAAGATTTGGTATCGCTCCAAATTTTAAGTTTTGGAATTGTATAACTACTTTACTCACAAATATTTGAAGCACTGCCTGTCACCTATTGCTTAATAAGAGGGCCCTTGTTAGTTCTTGACTGAGAACATTGTCTGTCCACTAACAGTGGTTAACCTAACTTGGTAAATACGTTTCTGAGTGAGGTGATTGCCTGTCATTTCTCAGTTCTCGTGGAGGTGCTTACATGCCGCCTCTCCGCTAGTCAGAGAGAAAGAGGCAACAGGAGGCAAGGAGAAGCCTCTGTAGAGCATCGTTCGCCCATTCCACCACTCCAGCTGCAACCACCAACATCACCACCGCTTCCAGTCCAACCAACCAATATCAATTACAGTCACACTGTTACTACCAAATCACAACTGCTTCTCCAACAGCACTGCTTCTCTCTTAGTCACTGCCCTCTAAACTACCCGTAACAGCTTCAGCATTACTAGCCACTCTGTCACTGCTTCTGTCTCTAGCATCACTAACACTACATCATCACTACATCTTGTACCAGCACTACAACCACCACTAGTTCTATTATAGCATCATAGCCCATTGCCCCGGTTATGCAGCCTACACCGAGTGTGTGTGACAAGGTAATGGGTATTTTAATTTCATGGATAAACTGCGACAGAAGGGATATAATGCTATTAGAACAATCCATTCACTGAGGGTAGAAATGTTGTAAACATAAAGCTACAGAAAGGTAAACATTGGACTGTCACAGCAGATGGGTCTATGCTAGCCATTACTAGCCATGAGCCACTTCATTGTCTTCAATGGAGCTCCCAACATTCCAGTGTTCTAACCCCCTTTTCATGGCTATCTGAGATTCTGCTTGGTAGTTTTGTTTTTCTGAGTTAGGATTAGAAAAACAGGGAGTTTCTGCAGTCAAAGAGTAAACGCATTGCCATTGGCACAGCCTAGTTTAAGAGAGAAGGTGAAGATAACGTATAGCCTGCTTTTCGTTTTTCTCCTACCCCTTCCCATACTTCTTTGTTTCAAAACACTTCCTCGTCACCCACTCTGTTTTACATTCAATGCCCTCGTCCTGGTTTCACTAACTGTCTCTTTTATCACCATCCCACCATCGCTTCACCTGCCCACCATTCCCCATTAACCCACAATTTCTGTCTTGTTATTTCCCTATTTCCTTCTTTTAGTTCTCCCTTTCCCCCTCATTATAGTTTCCCATTTCTCTTCCTTTAGCTTTATCCATTTTCTACAATATCTCCTTCACCTGCAGTCTCACTCTTTTTTTCTTTCTACATCCATACCTCACCATCTCCCAACCCTACTCTGGTCTTCCTCTGACATCTTCTCCCACCTATAGCCCTCCCTTCAACTCCCTCTTTGTCACTCTTTTCAAACTTTCCATCTGTTTTGTGTCCATTTGCAGGAATATGGGGTACCCTTCATGGAGACCAGTGCCAAGACAGGCATGAACGTGGACGTGGCATTCTTGGCTGCGGCAAAGTGAGTGCAGCAGAGAGGGGTACTCTAACCTCATGGAAAATGCTCTACAATCATAAGAGAAGGGTGCACAGCAAGGTGACTTTATTGTATGAGAGAAGTCGAATCATAAGGATGTTTGCATTCTAAGAGAGGAGTGTACTAAAAGGTGGCACTTGGTTTCTTTCCGCCTTCCTCCAGACTCTCGGGATGCCTTGTACTGCAAAGGCCACAGCTTTTAGATGTCTGTCCTGGGGTCAGAGTGCTAGCAAAATAAATGTTTCCTGGTGTTGTGGGCTAAGTGACCTAACCAAAGATGAATGCAGTTTGTTTACAACTGAACCACTGAGCATGCTTAGAGACAGAGCTGTTGGTTTGTGGTGGGCTAAATAAATACCAGTGGTAAAGTCCATAAGACTAGTTCTCTTGAGGAGTTCCTTCGCGGTTTAGAAGGGTAGAAGTCTTTAGTTTTCCTTCAGTCTTTGGCTTGGATCTGTGCCTTTTATCACTAAGTCTGTTTGGACAGATCTGGCCGTGTAAGTCTCAAAGGACGAGAGCCCTAGACATGAATTACAAGAAATTCAAACAACAAACCATAATGGCTTATTTAAAATGCAGAAATCACTACAGAAGGCAAAAAGGCAAATGGTTAGTCAATTCAATTCAGCATCAATTAATAGTACAATATTCTAAATGCAAAATCATAAGGATTGAATCTAAAGAGTATGCAAAATACGTAACACAAATTACTGTCAGTAAATCAATAGAGAGGCTGGCATGAAGCCTGCCTCTTAAAAAGGCTGGGAAAATTCTAAGTACACAGTAAATAAACAGACTAACATGGAGTCTGCTCTCTAAGGAAAGCCAAGAAGGTATCCGAAATATACTAAGTACATGGATAAAGAACAGTGTGTCATAAGGAAGTTATCTATAATAGTCATTGAAAAGTCTGGCTTACTTCTCAGAAACAGTGTGTTACATACCTTTTCAAATAGAGAAATCACTCTGTTAATGTGATGTGAAGCAAAATTACATCACAATAGGCAATGGTAAAATATAAAACACATTACATGGAAAATTACTTTTGCTCTTCTACTAATGAATAAGCCGGTATTATATACGGAAGAAAAAACAGAGCCACATTAAAAAAATTAAACACAAACTCTGATAGATCAGAGGAAATGGCCTTGTAAAGATACAGTCAAGCTCTGCTCCTTCAGTAGGAATATCGCAAACACGAAAAGGAATATATTTTAAAGTTCCATCAAAACAGGACCTTAAGACTGCTTGAATTAAGAGTATTTTATGAAATACCGAAGGACCTATTTTAACTTGAAATACACAAAGAGAGAAAAATGTAAAACCATCAATGTGCACTATACAATAACTGGAATTGGATGTGAGGCCTAGCTATGTCAACTTAAAAACATGATTATGTTAAATAGAGTGCATTTTCATTGATTGCAACTTATTAATGTTCATTAAGCACACATCATTTGTTAATTCTAAGTTCACTCCATCTTGCAACAAATATTCCTCTGGCATGCTTTTTCAGGTTTATGTGTTGAAAGCAAAGGGCAGTTTCGTCATTGCACATGGACTGAATTCTCAAAAAATTGCAAAAGATTATAGCTGACTGTCCTTCTACACTTTATTTCATGAAAATTTAAATTACACAATATTATTACTACAGGCCCATGATCAAACTTGCCACTTCTGTTATCGGGACCGTTGCCCAGACTGGAGAAGGTTATAGGAGTCTAGGTACCCCTGGACTCTTGTTAGAGTATATTCTTGATTGAATTGTAACACGGAGAGGTGTTACTGCTAGGTTAGATATAATATGTTATTTCTCTTTTCATGGAAATCTACAATAAGTATTGGGCCCAACCCCAGTGGAGGAATACCTTGCAGACAGCTAATTGTTTCTGTTGGAAGGCTTTCACTCTCTCCAGATATCATGGTTAAATATTTGAAAAATCAAACAGGAAGCATTACATTACAAAGTGTACCTCAGACAAAATGACATCTAGATTAGCCCCGCAATGAAGCATCTTCACATATCTTTCACTACCATTCTCCAAGATGCATATCCCTGTGAGAATATACTTTTTCTAAAATGCAACATCACGTGGATTAAGTTATGAATAATGCCATCTATGTTGGTGGACTCAAGATGGATTTATTTAATCAGCGGCAAGTTGTATATTCATATTTTGCCAATTAACTTTTTTACGTGTTGTGGGCAAACATGAAAACTAATTTGTTTGAGAAGCGTAATGGCAATGGCAATAACAAGGGCCTTCCTCCAGAACAAAATGAAAAAAAAATTGTAGCATATCATGAGTTTATTCCCAAAACCACTAAGATTGGGCGGGAGAGTGTTGGCGCGTCGGTCCTTAATAAGTAAACTTACAAGGGGATGCGTATAGGTCGATGAACCTTTTGATTCGTATAGGGTGTTCTTACCATAGTTTCGGCACAGAATCAATAATCAACACACAATAATCAATAACCATTAGTCAAATCAACAATCAATGGAGTCAGTAATTTTCACACACCATGACTCTTCAGCCATGAATAACCACACCTTGGTTATAAGTTTAGTAATTTTATTTCCCTATTCATTAACAATACTAAGTCATGAATCCTAATCACCAACTTTTAATCAAAACAATTTTAATAACGCTTGTGAATCAGCAAGTCGCATTAGATGTGATCTAATCAAAGCTTGAATCAAAAGACATTCTAAGGCATCAACTCAAGACATTAGTAAAACACCATTCAGCAAAACGATAACATCCATCAAGTTCAGCAAGATAGTCTGTCAACCATTTGTCCCTGTAATTTGTCAGTCGTCACATGAGTAACCTCAGCTAACACCGATTAGCATCAGCATGTGGGGCTTCATGCAAAACAATTTAGAACACAAATTTGGAAAACATCTACCTGTAGAAAAGTATTAAGTCAGCGCAGTTGTACCTAGAAAGAAAAGGCATAAAAATGCAATTCCGTCATTGTCATACCTACCTATCCAATGTATGGGTCAGCATGCAGAATCAGTCTTCGTCCTCAGGCCATGAATCGATCGGCAACACATCAGGCTCTCAGTCAGAGAGTATGAGCAAAATGACAGAAATCTCGAATCTCTTCTGCTCCCAAAAATCGCCTCACAAATCAGAATAAGTCTGCAGTCTTTTCCCTCTGTCACGTTGTGATATCAAAGTTTCCCAAACAATCCCTCAATTTCCAATTGGTCAATTAATCGTACGTTATTACTCTACCCAAAAATGTCCCTTTACCAAATCTATGAATTCTAATATTTCACAGTTCACATGTCATTGATTGGTCTGCTTTACGATGTTCTCACCATCCGGCTCGTCAGGTATCAATTTTGTTGCATCTTCGTCTCCAGTCAGTGTCTTCATTGTTTGCGTTCAGGGAAAGTACATCTCATGCACATTACACATTATTAGATGCATTGCTAGAGGCTTCATCTCCTGTCCGTTGGTTCCCATAGAAAATTTCTGCTAAGCATTTTATTAAAACAATGAGCATTTCACATTTAGTTCACTCTGTCAGCATTCTATATTAAACGCTAAGAAATACAGCTTCTATATGAGGCCTGGCAAACCTAGGCCAAAGCACTCGCTAAGTTAAGGCCTACAATTAATAAGCAATAACATAATTCATATCCTTTAGTATGACATATTACCACATTAATCTAATACATTGTCAATATTTCAGGTGGATTAATTATATTTTAGTACATTTCGTGAACACTGGTGGCCATTCTCCGAGGTCACATTTTCAAACGTGCACATTATTTTTCCACGTTATTCATTTTTCTACATAAGTCATTATTCAAAATACATAAACATTCATTAGTAATTTCTAATTAAGACATTTGCGTTAGCAAGAGCATTTAGTTTATCAACATATTATCTCCCAAAGCAGAGGAAGCGGATATGGGACCTTCTGACCTTCAGGTAGCGTCTCAAGACCTGGCTCTTCGAGCAGTAGCATCCCTCCTCCCCCCCGCGCCTTGATACCCTACTAGGTGAGTAGCGTGCTTAACAAATGATTGATTGATTGGGTGTGGCTGCATTTGATGACCTGTTGCCTTAGATGCTAAACACTCTCGAAGGACATCCATATCCAGTAATTCCTAAACGGAGAGACCAACAACCACAGCCCCATTGTACTGCACCCCCAGTTAACCTCACCTTCTTCAATAGTTTGCTGAAATAACCTACACGAAAACTGGTCCCCAACCACATTGTCTTTCTTCATAACACTCTTTTGAACACCAAATGCCATACACACCGAACCACCGATATCTGGTTATTCATTCATTTTTTGTCAATATAAGTGCCCTTATGTGTCATAACAACAACTGCATGAAGGCCTGCTCTGGGGGAATTGCTGGGCCTTCTGGTTAACATTATAGCCCTGAAAGCAAGTCATCTTTCCACTGGATGACATGATATTTGATAATTTGACTGTGGCATCAACACAAGTTGATTGGGATGATGTACCTAAAGAAGTTGATCCCGAAGCCCATGTTGTTGACTCCTACTGTGTTTGTAATCAGTGCAGTCATCATTCTAATAAAACGCCACACTCCTTTGAACCGTATACCTCTTAGCACCATGATGTGATAACTTCTGATGCCTTCATCCAAAGAGTGGCAGAGGATTAAAACATGTTGTTAGTTAATATCGTAGTACAAGGGCGTTTAGGTTTGAACACATAAACCACAGGCAGTGAGATTTATAAGGCAAAGGAATTCTAACTTATCATAAAAAACAAAATGCAACACATCCAACCCAAATATTAAATTATTTATCAAGACCATTACCTTAATCGATTCATCAATTAATATTACTTGAAATTCATTATTAAGTCATTATATAATTTCTTAGAAAAAAAAAAGAAAACAACTAATCACAGATCAAATATGCATTCTAAACCCAATGCAACAAAATCAGCTTTGCCGACAACATCATAGAGTTAATCCAACACAAAATGTAAATCCTTGGTTAAAAACAGACTTCTGCTGTAGACACAAAGTCCAAACGTTCCTTGTTATGTGGCCAACAGCTAAGAGAAACTACAACGTGAGCTACCTAAATAATATAATATCTGAAGTAACAGATACACTTCAGAGAAAAAGCCTTATAAGGACTGATAAATATCCATTGATAATTCAAAGTCGTATGAGAAAACAATAAGCAGCTGCTGAAAGAATTAAAGGAATGACAAAAGATAACAGGGAACTAAATCTCAACTGAACACATTTTAATGAAGCGATATAACAAAACACAAGGAATCAAGAAATATAAAACATGAATGGAAATATATATAACGTTAAACTTCTAAATCAGGCACACCACAATCAAACTAGACGACAAAAAATGGATAAGAAAGACATATGAGGTAAATGAAAAAACAATTAACGTATAAATCTACATAAATAAACTAACGTGTCTAAAATACAGTACATACAAACATGTAAAGATTGTTTCCAACAATACATAAATGTACATTGATATCATACTGATAAATAAATATATATATATATATATAGATTGATGTTTAGAAAAAATTAAATTAGAGTGGTGTTGAGACAGGGATACTCTTAGGGAACCAAAGGCCTACGCGCGTTTCGGTGTTCCTATTGGTTATAGGTCACCTTCTTCAGGGCCAATCCCCTTAATAACAAACAACAAAGTTCATTTCAGCAACCAATGTTCTAATTATTTTTTCATTAAATACTTGGTACGCTGGAATCTTGTAGTCATGTCATCTAGTAAGGAAGAGAGAAAGATGAAGAATAGTATATTTTTATAGATTTGTTTGCTTACTTTCAATCAATTATTTTATTTCATTTTAATACCGTGTGCAGATATATGTGTCTTCATATAAAATTATATAGTAGACGTGCCCATTATCAGTTTAGAATATAAATTGAAACGTGTTCAAGTTTAAAATCTAATAATCAAAAAGATTATTTATTTACAGATTAGAAGTAAGAGAGTAAAGATAGTGAAATAATTATATTAATTATATTAATTAATAAAATCATTAAAATGTATTAGTATGTATATATTAGGTCAAGATTAATGAAATAGTGACTTGTGCTATAGTACTTAAAATTATTATTATTATATTATATCCCAAGCTTATAAACACATGCATCAGTGCATATTAGAAAAGTGGTACCATTCCATAGATAGTTGTTTATTTGCTTACTGAAGTAATATATAGTGGTAAATCGAGCAATGTTCAAAGCTCATGGTATGTCCAATCCTTGAGATGGACGTGATAACATCAATTGGACAGGAAGGACGATCTAACTATAAAGTAAGACAATAAATAGGATTGTGAATTAAAAGATGTAAGATGATCATCCTTTAAAAGTGAAAAACCGACTATCTCTATATTTTAATACTATAGTTGCTATTACCTATAGATTCTGTGGTCCACTATTTAAGAAAGGTTTTTGTTGATATTTCTTTAATAAAGGCACAGACCATATTTTTATATACTAGTTTGTGTGTACCTACCGGGGCTAGAAAAAGTTGCAAGAACTGGTCCTAAGATGTATGGTCTCCGATAGGATTTAATACATACTGGATGAGGCTTAGGAGGAAACGAAACCTGCATCGGAAAGACAAGTAAAATTTGTACTCGATCAGCATGATATGCAATATCAAAATGATGTAATATAGTTCTTAGCTATGTTAGTTTCCAAGTTGCGCCCAAAAGTAATCTAAAAGATTTTATTTCCTGGCTGATGGCTGGGAGATAATCTTACTATGAGACGCGCAAATAACTCACCCGTTTGCCGATGCTGTCTCCGTAATGTAACATGCATCGGCGGCCGCGGTTTTTTTCTCTTTAAATGCTGAAGCAAGTCAGCACAGATCGCACGACTAGACCAGTACTTCTAGTTGCGGTATTTTTAACCTAGAATGGCCGCCATATTGAAATCCCGCGGTCCTGAGTATGATCGTCAAATAGAAAGAAAGCAAAGACTCTAGTTAAAGAATAATGTTTCTAGAAATGAAATGAATGAATATAAGTACTATATATAATCTGAATTAGGATAAAGAGCAGAAGGAGATAGACCATATGAAACCGGAAATAGGAAATAAAAGATAACTAAAAATAGAAAAAGGACTAGGTACGGAAAGAGCCATGAAGGGGAAAATTATGAGGATGCAATATATCTGCTAGAATATTTTAGGTATTTAAAAATTAGAAAGATTATCTAGAACAAAGGCAAAATCGAAATCTGTAGAGAGATATATATAGATCTAAACATAGTATGTCTCTATATTCGATAACTAGTCAAAATATTTGTATTAAAATTCAAGAAAAAAGGGGGGAGAAAAGAGGATACAGAAAATATAAATCAAATAATAGCATTTTCCCAGGGTATAAGTTCATTCAATCCTTTTGCACAGCTGTCAAGGGTAAATATCCAAAAAACTTCGCGTTTTCTCCTTATTTTGGAATCGTCTATTTGTCCTGCTTTTTTTATTTTTTCCACTACAGTCCAGGAGAAGTCTTCTAGTTGATGTCCATGTTGTCTCCAATGGGATGCTAAAGGAGAACTTTCTTTAGCGTTTCTGATGTTTGACATATGTTCTAATATTCTTACTTTAACTTCTCTTCCTGTCTCACCTATATATAGTAGGGGGCATGTACATCTGATCAAATATATACAATTGGCAGTTCTACAGTTAGTCATGTCTGTAAGCATATAGTTTTTACCCTTCCAAAAGAAGGAGTCACCCACAATTGCTTTGGGGCAGGCTTTACAGTTGCCACATTTGTGGTGTCCATTAATCGGTCGATCTCCACTTATGGATTTTTGACAAAAACCTTCATTTTTAGGTAAGGAAGCCCTCACCAATTTATTGGAGATATTTTGATTCCTCCTAAACGATAGGAGAGGGCGTGTTAATGGTGCTTGATTGGGATTGCTGTTAAGGATATTCCAATTAGAGAGAATTATCTTTCTAATTTTTTCGTTTAAATTAGAGTGTTGAATTACACATGCCAATGTAGTAACAGATTTTTTGCTGTTTGTTTGTTTTTCAAACATACTGGCCCTGTTATAGTATTTAGCTCTTTTGTATGAATCTCTTATTAGTTTCTTAGGATATCCTCTCAATAGAAACTTTTGTTGTAGTATGTTAGCATGATATTCAAAATCAGATATATTGGAGCAATTTCTACGGACCCGTAGAAATTGGCTAAAGGGTATGCCTTGTTTTTGGCAGGAAGGGTGAAAACTGTCAAAGTGGAGGATGGTGTTTCTCGCTGTAGGTTTAGTAAATAGAGACATTTGAAGTTGGAAATTATTGTGACCTATCCAAAGATATAGAAATTCTACTTTATTTCTACTGGTGTGGAAAGTAAACTTAAGATTAGGGTCACACAAATTAATCCACTGGCTAAATTCTGATAGAGATTCCTCTTCACCTGTCCAGATGAAGAAGATATCATCTATAAAGCGAGACCAAGCGTAGATATTTTCAAAAAACGGAGCTATCTCATTGTAGACAAATTTTTCTTCGAACTCACCTACATAAATATTTGCAACACTTGGGGCACAGGCTGCTCCCATGCTTACCCCTTTCTTTTGTTGGAAAATTTGATTATCAAATTCAAAGAAGTTTTCACGTAGCACGATGTCTAAGCACTGTAGAACAAAGGCAGAGTGTTCTGTCATGCCTTCTTTTGTAAATAGGGAGGCCACTGCCTGCCAAGCTTCTTGTTGGGGGATGTTAGTATATAGTGCTTCGATATCCATCGTGACTAATAGTTGTGTGGTCGGATTAAAATTATGTCCTTCTAGCTTGGCTATGATATGGCTAGTATCACGAATAAATGCTGGAAGTTGGGCTACTCTTGGATTCAGATAATTCTCCACATACTTAGATAGGGGTTCAGTCAAAGCTCCTATAGTGGACACTATGGGACGCATGGGGGGATCGGTAGCATGTTTGTGTATTTTGGGGACTCCGTAGAACACTGGTATTCTTGTCTTTATAGGATTCAGATACTGTAATTCTTGGTGGCAAATAAGTCCATTCTCATATGCTTCGTTAGTAATCTGGGTGATTTCTCTTTTAACTCGTTCTTGCCAATTCATGTTGATTTTTTGGTAATAGTGGGAATCATTTAGCATAGTCATAATCTTATGTTTATATATTTCAGTGTCTAATAAGACTATGCCTCCACCTTTATCACATGGTTTGACCGTAATGGTCTTATCTCTTTGTAGCTTTTGAAGTGCTTGATATTCCCCTTTATTTAGATTGAAACAAGATTTAGGGACAAATTTCAGTAGCGATTGGATCTTCTCTGTCAGAACATTTTCAAATATTCTTATTTCGGGTCCAACGGAGTCTAAATATGGTGTAAAAGTAGAGACTGGTTTAAGACCTGATTGGTTTAATTCCCTATTGTCTACTTTATCTTCAAAATATCTGGTCAGTCTGATTCTTCTAAAGAAAGCATGTAAATCAGAAAGAAGATCAAACTTATTGATAGAAGTAGTAGGAATAAATGACAATCCTTTCTTAAGTAGTGATTCTGTATCTGTATCCATAGGTGTGGTTCTAAGATTAAAAACCGGTACCACCTTTAGTCCCTCCCGTATTGCTGTCTCCGAGTTTGTAGAATATGTGGTGCATTGTCCACATTCTGATATCTGTTTCTCTGAAAATTTCTGTATCTTGTACGGGGTCCTCTTCCCCTGGATAAAAAATGATGACTAGATCGATGAGGGCCTTCAGTGGGGCCCGTTCTGTCATTGTATTGCTCAGGATGGTTAGACGGTCCCTCTCCTTCAGATTCTGAGGTATCTGAAAAAGTGACAATTTTCTTGTGTGTCCAAAATTGTCGATCTTGTTCCAATGTAATCTGTTGTTGATTAGTGTAATATTTATCGGACAAGTACGGATATGCCCGTTCTGTGGTAAACCATCTGATATCTTTTCTAAGTTTATCTGTTTTTCTTTTGATTAAATATGCATTAAATGATTCAAGTTCTTGGTTTATGTTCTCTAACTGTTTTTTTGCTTCTTGTAAGGAGTCTTGTGATTTTAGTTGCTCTTCTAATGTTTGGATCTCTTTCATTAGTACTTCCATGAGTTCTCTAGCTGTCTCCACTATAAGGATCATCCAATCCCGGGAACAGCGGTTGGAAATGAGCGACCATTTCTCTAGAAATTGTCTAATCTCTACAAAAAGGCCTGGGATATTTCTCACTCTTAGACCTGTGGGGATAATTCCTGCTCTAAGGTATTCTAGTATATATTCTGCATGTAACTCTGTACGTTTAGTTTTTTTCTTTAATTCAAGTAGCTTATACCAACCTTCTTTGGGTTGGTTAACCGAAATTGATGTACCTACTCCTGATCTCGGTTGTTCTAGTAGTTTAGCTAGATCTTCCTCACTAAACCCAAATGTTTTGATGGAGTCCATATAGAAACAAAAAACTGACTCGTAAGGAGAAAAAATATATACAAAGATATACAAAAATATGTATGAATATATACGAATACTGATCTTGCTTACACAGGTAGATCTTATATTTGTATCTAGGGAATGATGTAGACAGGAATATAGAAAGTATGTAATTCCCTAGTAGCTGTTAGATACAGATAGAAAATACAGATTTCGTACAAATAAGATACAGTTAAGCGAGATATTAATAGAGTGACTCTAGGGACTAGCCCCTACGAATAGAGAGAAATATACAAGAAAAGTAGAGAATGAAAATGGGCAGAAAAAAAGAATAAGAAAGGGACATGACTATAGATCCAGGGCTGGAATAGATAAAATTAGTGATACAAATACTGAATAATAAATATACAACTGGGAAACCCAGACCCCAACGACAAAGTGTCGTAACAATGAGAGAAAAACTATATGGGGATACCCTAATGGAGTAACAGTAGCTCAATCAGGGAAAAATACAGTTAAGAGAAACTACAACGTGAGCTACCTAAATAATATAATATCTGAAGTAACAGATACACTTCAGAGAAAAAGCCTTATAAGGACTGATAAATATCCATTGATAATTCAAAGTCGTATGAGAAAACAATAAGCAGCTGCTGAAAGAATTAAAGGAATGACAAAAGATAACAGGGAACTAAATCTCAACTGAACACATTTTAATGAAGCGATATAACAAAACACAAGGAATCAAGAAATATAAAACATGAATGGAAATATATATAACGTTAAACTTCTAAATCAGGCACACCACAATCAAACTAGACGACAAAAAATGGATAAGAAAGACATATGAGGTAAATGAAAAAACAATTAACGTATAAATCTACATAAATAAACTAACGTGTCTAAAATACAGTACATACAAACATGTAAAGATTGTTTCCAACAATACATAAATGTACATTGATATCATACTGATAAATAAATATACATATATATATAGATTGATGTTTAGAAAAAATTAAATTAGAGTGGTGTTGAGACAGGGATACTCTTAGGGAACCAAAGGCCTACGCGCGTTTCGGTGTTCCTATTGGTTATAGGTCACCTTCTTCAGGGCCAATCCCCTTAATAACAAACAACAAAGTTCATTTCAGCAACCAATGTTCTAATTATTTTTTCATTAAATACTTGGTACGCTGGAATCTTGTAGTCATGTCATCTAGTAAGGAAGAGAGAAAGATGAAGAATAGTATATTTTTATAGATTTGTTTGCTTACTTTCAATCAATTATTTTATTTCATTTTAATACCGTGTGCAGATATATGTGTCTTCATATAAAATTATATAGTAGACGTGCCCATTATCAGTTTAGAATATAAATTGAAACGTGTTCAAGTTTAAAATCTAATAATCAAAAAGATTATTTATTTACAGATTAGAAGTAAGAGAGTAAAGATAGTGAAATAATTATATTAATTATATTAATTAATAAAATCATTAAAATGTATTAGTATGTATATATTAGGTCAAGATTAATGAAATAGTGACTTGTGCTATAGTACTTAAAATTATTATTATTATATTATATCCCAAGCTTATAAACACATGCATCAGTGCATATTAGAAAAGTGGTACCATTCCATAGATAGTTGTTTATTTGCTTACTGAAGTAATATATAGTGGTAAATCGAGCAATGTTCAAAGCTCATGGTATGTCCAATCCTTGAGATGGACGTGATAACATCAATTGGACAGGAAGGACGATCTAACTATAAAGTAAGACAATAAATAGGATTGTGAATTAAAAGATGTAAGATGATCATCCTTTAAAAGTGAAAAACCGACTATCTCTATATTTTAATACTATAGTTGCTATTACCTATAGATTCTGTGGTCCACTATTTAAGAAAGGTTTTTGTTGATATTTCTTTAATAAAGGCACAGACCATATTTTTATATACTAGTTTGTGTGTACCTACCGGGGCTAGAAAAAGTTGCAAGAACTGGTCCTAAGATGTATGGTCTCCGATAGGATTTAATACATACTGGATGAGGCTTAGGAGGAAACGAAACCTGCATCGGAAAGACAAGTAAAATTTGTACTCGATCAGCATGATATGCAATATCAAAATGATGTAATATAGTTCTTAGCTATGTTAGTTTCCAAGTTGCGCCCAAAAGTAATCTAAAAGATTTTATTTCCTGGCTGATGGCTGGGAGATAATCTTACTATGAGACGCGCAAATAACTCACCCGTTTGCCGATGCTGTCTCCGTAATGTAACATGCATCGGCGGCCGCGGTTTTTTTCTCTTTAAATGCTGAAGCAAGTCAGCACAGATCGCACGACTAGACCAGTACTTCTAGTTGCGGTATTTTTAACCTAGAATGGCCGCCATATTGAAATCCCGCGGTCCTGAGTATGATCGTCAAATAGAAAGAAAGCAAAGACTCTAGTTAAAGAATAATGTTTCTAGAAATGAAATGAATGAATATAAGTACTATATATAATCTGAATTAGGATAAAGAGCAGAAGGAGATAGACCATATGAAACCGGAAATAGGAAATAAAAGATAACTAAAAATAGAAAAAGGACTAGGTACGGAAAGAGCCATGAAGGGGAAAATTATGAGGATGCAATATATCTGCTAGAATATTTTAGGTATTTAAAAATTAGAAAGATTATCTAGAACAAAGGCAAAATCGAAATCTGTAGAGAGATATATATAGATCTAAACATAGTATGTCTCTATATTCGATAACTAGTCAAAATATTTGTATTAAAATTCAAGAAAAAAGGGGGGAGAAAAGAGGATACAGAAAATATAAATCAAATAATAGCATTTTCCCAGGGTATAAGTTCATTCAATCCTTTTGCACAGCTGTCAAGGGTAAATATCCAAAAAACTTCGCGTTTTCTCCTTATTTTGGAATCGTCTATTTGTCCTGCTTTTTTTATTTTTTCCACTACAGTCCAGGAGAAGTCTTCTAGTTGATGTCCATGTTGTCTCCAATGGGATGCTAAAGGAGAACTTTCTTTAGCGTTTCTGATGTTTGACATATGTTCTAATATTCTTACTTTAACTTCTCTTCCTGTCTCACCTATATATAGTAGGGGGCATGTACATCTGATCAAATATATACAATTGGCAGTTCTACAGTTAGTCATGTCTGTAAGCATATAGTTTTTACCCTTCCAAAAGAAGGAGTCACCCACAATTGCTTTGGGGCAGGCTTTACAGTTGCCACATTTGTGGTGTCCATTAATCGGTCGATCTCCACTTATGGATTTTTGACAAAAACCTTCATTTTTAGGTAAGGAAGCCCTCACCAATTTATTGGAGATATTTTGATTCCTCCTAAACGATAGGAGAGGGCGTGTTAATGGTGCTTGATTGGGATTGCTGTTAAGGATATTCCAATTAGAGAGAATTATCTTTCTAATTTTTTCGTTTAAATTAGAGTGTTGAATTACACATGCCAATGTAGTAACAGATTTTTTGCTGTTTGTTTGTTTTTCAAACATACTGGCCCTGTTATAGTATTTAGCTCTTTTGTATGAATCTCTTATTAGTTTCTTAGGATATCCTCTCAATAGAAACTTTTGTTGTAGTATGTTAGCATGATATTCAAAATCAGATATATTGGAGCAATTTCTACGGACCCGTAGAAATTGGCTAAAGGGTATGCCTTGTTTTTGGCAGGAAGGGTGAAAACTGTCAAAGTGGAGGATGGTGTTTCTCGCTGTAGTTTTAGTAAATAGAGACATTTGAAGTTGGAAATTATTGTGACCTATCCAAAGATCTAGAAATTCTACTTTATTTCTACTGGTGTGGAAAGTAAACTTAAGATTAGGGTCACACAAATTAATCCACTGGCTAAATTCTGATAGAGATTCCTCTTCACCTGTCCAGATGAAGAAGATATCATCTATAAAGCGAGACCAAGCGTAGATATTTTCAAAAAACGGAGCTATCTCATTGTAGACAAATTTTTCTTCGAACTCACCTACATAAATATTTGCAACACTTGGGGCACAGGCTGCTCCCATGCTTACCCCTTTCTTTTGTTGGAAAATTTGATTATCAAATTCAAAGAAGTTTTCACGTAGCACGATGTCTAAGCACTGTAGAACAAAGGCAGAGTGTTCTGTCATGCCTTCTTTTGTAAATAGGGAGGCCACTGCCTGCCAAGCTTCTTGTTGGGGGATGTTAGTATATAGTGCTTCGATATCCATCGTGACTAATAGTTGTGTGGTCGGATTAAAATTATGTCCTTCTAGCTTGGCTATGATATGGCTAGTATCACGAATAAATGCTGGAAGTTGGGCTACTCTTGGATTCAGATAATTCTCCACATACTTAGATAGGGGTTCAGTCAAAGCTCCTATAGTGGACACTATGGGACGCATGGGGGGATCGGTAGCATGTTTGTGTATTTTGGGGACTCCGTAGAACACTGGTATTCTTGTCTTTATAGGATTCAGATACTGTAATTCTTGGTGGCAAATAAGTCCATTCTCATATGCTTCGTTAGTAATCTGGGTGATTTCTCTTTTAACTTGTTCTTGCCAATTCATGTTGATTTTTTGGTAATAGTGGGAATCATTTAGCATAGTCATAATCTTATGTTTATATATTTCAGTGTGCCCTTATGTGTCATAACAACAACTGCATGAAGGCCTGCTCTGGGGGAATTGCTGGGCCTTCTGGTTAACATTATAGCCCTGAAAGCAAGTCATCTTTCCACTGGATGACATGATATTTGATAATTTGACTGTGGCATCAACACAAGTTGATTGGGATGATGTACCTAAAGAAGTTGATCCCGAAGCCCATGTTGTTGACTCCTACTGTGTTTGTAATCAGTGCAGTCATCATTCTAATAAAACGCCACACTCCTTTGAACCGTATACCTCTTAGCACCATGATGTGATAACTTCTGATGCCTTCATCCAAAGAGTGGCAGAGGATTAAAACATGTTGTTAGTTAATATCGTAGTACAAGGGCGTTTAGGTTTGAACACATAAACCACAGGCAGTGAGATTTATAAGGCAAAGGAATTCTAACTTATCATAAAAAACAAAATGCAACACATCCAACCCAAATATTAAATTATTTATCAAGACCATTACCTTAATCGATTCATCAATTAATATTACTTGAAATTCATTATTAAGTCATTATATAATTTCTTAGAAAAAAAAAAGAAAACAACTAATCACAGATCAAATATGCATTCTAAACCCAATGCAACAAAATCAGCTTTGCCGACAACATCATAGAGTTAATCCAACACAAAATGTAAATCCTTGGTTAAAAACAGACTTCTGCTGTAGACACAAAGTCCAAACGTTCCTTGTTATGTGGCCAACAGCTAAGAGAAACTACAACGTGAGCTACCTAAATAATATAATATCTGAAGTAACAGATACACTTCAGAGAAAAAGCCTTATAAGGACTGATAAATATCCATTGATAATTCAAAGTCGTATGAGAAAACAATAAGCAGCTGCTGAAAGAATTAAAGGAATGACAAAAGATAACAGGGAACTAAATCTCAACTGAACACATTTTAATGAAGCGATATAACAAAACACAAGGAATCAAGAAATATAAAACATGAATGGAAATATATATAACGTTAAACTTCTAAATCAGGCACACCACAATCAAACTAGACGACAAAAAATGGATAAGAAAGACATATGAGGTAAATGAAAAAACAATTAACGTATAAATCTACATAAATAAACTAACGTGTCTAAAATACAGTACATACAAACATGTAAAGATTGTTTCCAACAATACATAAATGTACATTGATATCATACTGATAAATAAATATATATATATATATAGATTGATGTTTAGAAAAAATTAAATTAGAGTGGTGTTGAGACAGGGATACTCTTAGGGAACCAAAGGCCTACGCGCGTTTCGGTGTTCCTATTGGTTATAGGTCACCTTCTTCAGGGCCAATCCCCTTAATAACAAACAACAAAGTTCATTTCAGCAACCAATGTTCTAATTATTTTTTCATTAAATACTTGGTACGCTGGAATCTTGTAGTCATGTCATCTAGTAAGGAAGAGAGAAAGATGAAGAATAGTATATTTTTATAGATTTGTTTGCTTACTTTCAATCAATTATTTTATTTCATTTTAATACCGTGTGCAGATATATGTGTCTTCATATAAAATTATATAGTAGACGTGCCCATTATCAGTTTAGAATATAAATTGAAACGTGTTCAAGTTTAAAATCTAATAATCAAAAAGATTATTTATTTACAGATTAGAAGTAAGAGAGTAAAGATAGTGAAATAATTATATTAATTATATTAATTAATAAAATCATTAAAATGTATTAGTATGTATATATTAGGTCAAGATTAATGAAATAGTGACTTGTGCTATAGTACTTAAAATTATTATTATTATATTATATCCCAAGCTTATAAACACATGCATCAGTGCATATTAGAAAAGTGGTACCATTCCATAGATAGTTGTTTATTTGCTTACTGAAGTAATATATAGTGGTAAATCGAGCAATGTTCAAAGCTCATGGTATGTCCAATCCTTGAGATGGACGTGATAACATCAATTGGACAGGAAGGACGATCTAACTATAAAGTAAGACAATAAATAGGATTGTGAATTAAAAGATGTAAGATGATCATCCTTTAAAAGTGAAAAACCGACTATCTCTATATTTTAATACTATAGTTGCTATTACCTATAGATTCTGTGGTCCACTATTTAAGAAAGGTTTTTGTTGATATTTCTTTAATAAAGGCACAGACCATATTTTTATATACTAGTTTGTGTGTACCTACCGGGGCTAGAAAAAGTTGCAAGAACTGGTCCTAAGATGTATGGTCTCCGATAGGATTTAATACATACTGGATGAGGCTTAGGAGGAAACGAAACCTGCATCGGAAAGACAAGTAAAATTTGTACTCGATCAGCATGATATGCAATATCAAAATGATGTAATATAGTTCTTAGCTATGTTAGTTTCCAAGTTGCGCCCAAAAGTAATCTAAAAGATTTTATTTCCTGGCTGATGGCTGGGAGATAATCTTACTATGAGACGCGCAAATAACTCACCCGTTTGCCGATGCTGTCTCCGTAATGTAACATGCATCGGCGGCCGCGGTTTTTTTCTCTTTAAATGCTGAAGCAAGTCAGCACAGATCGCACGACTAGACCAGTACTTCTAGTTGCGGTATTTTTAACCTAGAATGGCCGCCATATTGAAATCCCGCGGTCCTGAGTATGATCGTCAAATAGAAAGAAAGCAAAGACTCTAGTTAAAGAATAATGTTTCTAGAAATGAAATGAATGAATATAAGTACTATATATAATCTGAATTAGGATAAAGAGCAGAAGGAGATAGACCATATGAAACCGGAAATAGGAAATAAAAGATAACTAAAAATAGAAAAAGGACTAGGTACGGAAAGAGCCATGAAGGGGAAAATTATGAGGATGCAATATATCTGCTAGAATATTTTAGGTATTTAAAAATTAGAAAGATTATCTAGAACAAAGGCAAAATCGAAATCTGTAGAGAGATATATATAGATCTAAACATAGTATGTCTCTATATTCGATAACTAGTCAAAATATTTGTATTAAAATTCAAGAAAAAAGGGGGGAGAAAAGAGGATACAGAAAATATAAATCAAATAATAGCATTTTCCCAGGGTATAAGTTCATTCAATCCTTTTGCACAGCTGTCAAGGGTAAATATCCAAAAAACTTCGCGTTTTCTCCTTATTTTGGAATCGTCTATTTGTCCTGCTTTTTTTATTTTTTCCACTACAGTCCAGGAGAAGTCTTCTAGTTGATGTCCATGTTGTCTCCAATGGGATGCTAAAGGAGAACTTTCTTTAGCGTTTCTGATGTTTGACATATGTTCTAATATTCTTACTTTAACTTCTCTTCCTGTCTCACCTATATATAGTAGGGGGCATGTACATCTGATCAAATATATACAATTGGCAGTTCTACAGTTAGTCATGTCTGTAAGCATATAGTTTTTACCCTTCCAAAAGAAGGAGTCACCCACAATTGCTTTGGGGCAGGCTTTACAGTTGCCACATTTGTGGTGTCCATTAATCGGTCGATCTCCACTTATGGATTTTTGACAAAAACCTTCATTTTTAGGTAAGGAAGCCCTCACCAATTTATTGGAGATATTTTGATTCCTCCTAAACGATAGGAGAGGGCGTGTTAATGGTGCTTGATTGGGATTGCTGTTAAGGATATTCCAATTAGAGAGAATTATCTTTCTAATTTTTTCGTTTAAATTAGAGTGTTGAATTACACATGCCAATGTAGTAACAGATTTTTTGCTGTTTGTTTGTTTTTCAAACATACTGGCCCTGTTATAGTATTTAGCTCTTTTGTATGAATCTCTTATTAGTTTCTTAGGATATCCTCTCAATAGAAACTTTTGTTGTAGTATGTTAGCATGATATTCAAAATCAGATATATTGGAGCAATTTCTACGGACCCGTAGAAATTGGCTAAAGGGTATGCCTTGTTTTTGGCAGGAAGGGTGAAAACTGTCAAAGTGGAGGATGGTGTTTCTCGCTGTAGGTTTAGTAAATAGAGACATTTGAAGTTGGAAATTATTGTGACCTATCCAAAGATCTAGAAATTCTACTTTATTTCTACTGGTGTGGAAAGTAAACTTAAGATTAGGGTCACACAAATTAATCCACTGGCTAAATTCTGATAGAGATTCCTCTTCACCTGTCCAGATGAAGAAGATATCATCTATAAAGCGAGACCAAGCGTAGATATTTTCAAAAAACGGAGCTATCTCATTGTAGACAAATTTTTCTTCGAACTCACCTACATAAATATTTGCAACACTTGGGGCACAGGCTGCTCCCATGCTTACCCCTTTCTTTTGTTGGAAAATTTGATTATCAAATTCAAAGAAGTTTTCACGTAGCACGATGTCTAAGCACTGTAGAACAAAGGCAGAGTGTTCTGTCATGCCTTCTTTTGTAAATAGGGAGGCCACTGCCTGCCAAGCTTCTTGTTGGGGGATGTTAGTATATAGTGCTTCGATATCCATCGTGACTAATAGTTGTGTGGTCGGATTAAAATTATGTCCTTCTAGCTTGGCTATGATATGGCTAGTATCACGAATAAATGCTGGAAGTTGGGCTACTCTTGGATTCAGATAATTCTCCACATACTTAGATAGGGGTTCAGTCAAAGCTCCTATAGTGGACACTATGGGACGCATGGGGGGATCGGTAGCATGTTTGTGTATTTTGGGGACTCCGTAGAACACTGGTATTCTTGTCTTTATAGGATTCAGATACTGTAATTCTTGGTGGCAAATAAGTCCATTCTCATATGCTTCGTTAGTAATCTGGGTGATTTCTCTTTTAACTCGTTCTTGCCAATTCATGTTGATTTTTTGGTAATAGTGGGAATCATTTAGCATAGTCATAATCTTATGTTTATATATTTCAGTGTGCCCTTATGTGTCATAACAACAACTGCATGAAGGCCTGCTCTGGGGGAATTGCTGGGCCTTCTGGTTAACATTATAGCCCTGAAAGCAAGTCATCTTTCCACTGGATGACATGATATTTGATAATTTGACTGTGGCATCAACACAAGTTGATTGGGATGATGTACCTAAAGAAGTTGATCCCGAAGCCCATGTTGTTGACTCCTACTGTGTTTGTAATCAGTGCAGTCATCATTCTAATAAAACGCCACACTCCTTTGAACCGTATACCTCTTAGCACCATGATGTGATAACTTCTGATGCCTTCATCCAAAGAGTGGCAGAGGATTAAAACATGTTGTTAGTTAATATCGTAGTACAAGGGCGTTTAGGTTTGAACACATAAACCACAGGCAGTGAGATTTATAAGGCAAAGGAATTCTAACTTATCATAAAAAACAAAATGCAACACATCCAACCCAAATATTAAATTATTTATCAAGACCATTACCTTAATCGATTCATCAATTAATATTACTTGAAATTCATTATTAAGTCATTATATAATTTCTTAGAAAAAAAAAAGAAAACAACTAATCACAGATCAAATATGCATTCTAAACCCAATGCAACAAAATCGGCTTTGCCGACAACATCATAGAGTTAATCCAACACAAAATGTAAATCCTTGGTTAAAAACAGACTTCTGCTGTAGACACAAAGTCCAAACGTTCCTTGTTATGTGGCCAACAGCTAAGAGAAACTACAACGTGAGCTACCTAAATAATATAATATCTGAAGTAACAGATACACTTCAGAGAAAAAGCCTTATAAGGACTGATAAATATCCATTGATAATTCAAAGTCGTATGAGAAAACAATAAGCAGCTGCTGAAAGAATTAAAGGAATGACAAAAGATAACAGGGAACTAAATCTCAACTGAACACATTTTAATGAAGCGATATAACAAAACACAAGGAATCAAGAAATATAAAACATGAATGGAAATATATATAACGTTAAACTTCTAAATCAGGCACACCACAATCAAACTAGACGACAAAAAATGGATAAGAAAGACATATGAGGTAAATGAAAAAACAATTAACGTATAAATCTACATAAATAAACTAACGTGTCTAAAATACAGTACATACAAACATGTAAAGATTGTTTCCAACAATACATAAATGTACATTGATATCATACTGATAAATAAATATATATATATATATAGATTGATGTTTAGAAAAAATTAAATTAGAGTGGTGTTGAGACAGGGATACTCTTAGGGAACCAAAGGCCTACGCGCGTTTCGGTGTTCCTATTGGTTATAGGTCACCTTCTTCAGGGCCAATCCCCTTAATAACAAACAACAAAGTTCATTTCAGCAACCAATGTTCTAATTATTTTTTCATTAAATACTTGGTACGCTGGAATCTTGTAGTCATGTCATCTAGTAAGGAAGAGAGAAAGATGAAGAATAGTATATTTTTATAGATTTGTTTGCTTACTTTCAATCAATTATTTTATTTCATTTTAATACCGTGTGCAGATATATGTGTCTTCATATAAAATTATATAGTAGACGTGCCCATTATCAGTTTAGAATATAAATTGAAACGTGTTCAAGTTTAAAATCTAATAATCAAAAAGATTATTTATTTACAGATTAGAAGTAAGAGAGTAAAGATAGTGAAATAATTATATTAATTATATTAATTAATAAAATCATTAAAATGTATTAGTATGTATATATTAGGTCAAGATTAATGAAATAGTGACTTGTGCTATAGTACTTAAAATTATTATTATTATATTATATCCCAAGCTTATAAACACATGCATCAGTGCATATTAGAAAAGTGGTACCATTCCATAGATAGTTGTTTATTTGCTTACTGAAGTAATATATAGTGGTAAATCGAGCAATGTTCAAAGCTCATGGTATGTCCAATCCTTGAGATGGACGTGATAACATCAATTGGACAGGAAGGACGATCTAACTATAAAGTAAGACAATAAATAGGATTGTGAATTAAAAGATGTAAGATGATCATCCTTTAAAAGTGAAAAACCGACTATCTCTATATTTTAATACTATAGTTGCTATTACCTATAGATTCTGTGGTCCACTATTTAAGAAAGGTTTTTTTTTATATTTCTTTAATAAAGGCACAGACCATATTTTTATATACTAGTTTGTGTGTACCTACCGGGGCTAGAAAAAGTTGCAAGAACTGGTCCTAAGATGTATGGTCTCCGATAGGATTTAATACATACTGGATGAGGCTTAGGAGGAAACGAAACCTGCATCGGAAAGACAAGTAAAATTTGTACTCGATCAGCATGATATGCAATATCAAAATGATGTAATATAGTTCTTAGCTATGTTAGTTTCCAAGTTGCGCCCAAAAGTAATCTAAAAGATTTTATTTCCTGGCTGATGGCTGGGAGATAATCTTACTATGAGACGCGCAAATAACTCACCCGTTTGCCGATGCTGTCTCCGTAATGTAACATGCATCGGCGGCCGCGGTTTTTTTCTCTTTAAATGCTGAAGCAAGTCAGCACAGATCGCACGACTAGACCAGTACTTCTAGTTGCGGTATTTTTAACCTAGAATGGCCGCCATATTGAAATCCCGCGGTCCTGAGTATGATCGTCAAATAGAAAGAAAGCAAAGACTCTAGTTAAAGAATAATGTTTCTAGAAATGAAATGAATGAATATAAGTACTATATATAATCTGAATTAGGATAAAGAGCAGAAGGAGATAGACCATATGAAACCGGAAATAGGAAATAAAAGATAACTAAAAATAGAAAAAGGACTAGGTACGGAAAGAGCCATGAAGGGGAAAATTATGAGGATGCAATATATCTGCTAGAATATTTTAGGTATTTAAAAATTAGAAAGATTATCTAGAACAAAGGCAAAATCGAAATCTGTAGAGAGATATATATAGATCTAAACATAGTATGTCTCTATATTCGATAACTAGTCAAAATATTTGTATTAAAATTCAAGAAAAAAGGGGGGAGAAAAGAGGATACAGAAAATATAAATCAAATAATAGCATTTTCCCAGGGTATAAGTTCATTCAATCCTTTTGCACAGCTGTCAAGGGTAAATATCCAAAAAACTTCGCGTTTTCTCCTTATTTTGGAATCGTCTATTTGTCCTGCTTTTTTTATTTTTTCCACTACAGTCCAGGAGAAGTCTTCTAGTTGATGTCCATGTTGTCTCCAATGGGATGCTAAAGGAGAACTTTCTTTAGCGTTTCTGATGTTTGACATATGTTCTAATATTCTTACTTTAACTTCTCTTCCTGTCTCACCTATATATAGTAGGGGGCATGTACATCTGATCAAATATATACAATTGGCAGTTCTACAGTTAGTCATGTCTGTAAGCATATAGTTTTTACCCTTCCAAAAGAAGGAGTCACCCACAATTGCTTTGGGGCAGGCTTTACAGTTGCCACATTTGTGGTGTCCATTAATCGGTCGATCTCCACTTATGGATTTTTGACAAAAACCTTCATTTTTAGGTAAGGAAGCCCTCACCAATTTATTGGAGATATTTTAATTCCTCCTAAACGATAGGAGAGGGCGTGTTAATGGTGCTTGATTGGGATTGCTGTTAAGGATATTCCAATTAGAGAGAATTATCTTTCTAATTTTTTCGTTTAAATTAGAGTGTTGAATTACACATGCCAATGTAGTAACAGATTTTTTGCTGTTTGTTTGTTTTTCAAACATACTGGCCCTGTTATAGTATTTAGCTCTTTTGTATGAATCTCTTATTAGTTTCTTAGGATATCCTCTCAATAGAAACTTTTGTTGTAGTATGTTAGCATGATATTCAAAATCAGATATATTGGAGCAATTTCTACGGACCCGTAGAAATTGGCTAAAGGGTATGCCTTGTTTTTGGCAGGAAGGGTGAAAACTGTCAAAGTGGAGGATGGTGTTTCTCGCTGTAGGTTTAGTAAATAGAGACATTTGAAGTTGGAAATTATTGTGACCTATCCAAAGATCTAGAAATTCTACTTTATTTCTACTGGTGTGGAAAGTAAACTTAAGATTAGGGTCACACAAATTAATCCACTGGCTAAATTCTGATAGAGATTCCTCTTCACCTGTCCAGATGAAGAAGATATCATCTATAAAGCGAGACCAAGCGTAGATATTTTCAAAAAACGGAGCTATCTCATTGTAGACAAATTTTTCTTCGAACTCACCTACATAAATATTTGCAACACTTGGGGCACAGGCTGCTCCCATGCTTACCCCTTTCTTTTGTTGGAAAATTTGATTATCAAATTCAAAGAAGTTTTCACGTAGCACGATGTCTAAGCACTGTAGAACAAAGGCAGAGTGTTCTGTCATGCCTTCTTTTGTAAATAGGGAGGCCACTGCCTGCCAAGCTTCTTGTTGGGGGATGTTAGTATATAGTGCTTCGATATCCATCGTGACTAATAGTTGTGTGGTCGGATTAAAATTATGTCCTTCTAGCTTGGCTATGATATGGCTAGTATCACAAATAAATGCTGGAAGTTGGGCTACTCTTGGATTCAGATAATTCTCCACATACTTAGATAGGGGTTCAGTCAAAGCTCCTATAGTGGACACTATGGGACGCATGGGGGGATCGGTAGCATGTTTGTGTATTTTGGGGACTCCGTAGAACACTGGTATTCTTGTCTTTATAGGATTCAGATACTGTAATTCTTGGTGGCAAATAAGTCCATTCTCATATGCTTCGTTAGTAATCTGGGTGATTTCTCTTTTAACTCGTTCTTGCCAATTCATGTTGATTTTTTGGTAATAGTGGGAATCATTTAGCATAGTCATAATCTTATGTTTATATATTTCAGTGTGCCCTTATGTGTCATAACAACAACTGCATGAAGGCCTGCTCTGGGGGAATTGCTGGGCCTTCTGGTTAACATTATAGCCCTGAAAGCAAGTCATCTTTCCACTGGATGACATGATATTTGATAATTTGACTGTGGCATCAACACAAGTTGATTGGGATGATGTACCTAAAGAAGTTGATCCCGAAGCCCATGTTGTTGACTCCTACTGTGTTTGTAATCAGTGCAGTCATCATTCTAATAAAACGCCACACTCCTTTGAACCGTATACCTCTTAGCACCATGATGTGATAACTTCTGATGCCTTCATCCAAAGAGTGGCAGAGGATTAAAACATGTTGTTAGTTAATATCGTAGTACAAGGGCGTTTAGGTTTGAACACATAAACCACAGGCAGTGAGATTTATAAGGCAAAGGAATTCTAACTTATCATAAAAAACAAAATGCAACACATCCAACCCAAATATTAAATTATTTATCAAGACCATTACCTTAATCGATTCATCAATTAATATTACTTGAAATTCATTATTAAGTCATTATATAATTTCTTAGAAAAAAACAAAAAAAAGAAAACAACTAATCACAGATCAAATATGCATTCTAAACCCAATGCAACAAAATCAGCTTTGCCGACAACATCATAGAGTTAATCCAACACAAAATGTAAATCCTTGGTTAAAAACAGACTTCTGCTGTAGACACAAAGTCCAAACGTTCCTTGTTATGTGGCCAACAGCACCAGGCAAATTAAAAGACCTTGGTGAAGGCTTCAGTGGATCACCCTAATGTTCCTTCCACCTTCATCAGGGCCCGAGGCAATAACAAAATAATACAAAGAAGAAACAGGTTTTCAGTTTCTCAGTGGCGTTGCAAGGTGGTCAAAGGAAATAGAGACCGTTTTGGGGAAAAAAGAGGTAGGGCCCCCGTCATCGCATCCTGGGTCTCTACGAGGGAACTAATCCTCCCCCGACCGCAGTCTAAACTGCGCCAGTAGGTGCAGGCTCAGAGGCTCTGAGGGGCCGGGAGCGTGATGGGGTTAAACCACACTCTGCCCCAAGTGAACTTCTAAGAATGAAAAACAGATAATCTGGCGGAGTGACTTCAGCCCCGTTACTGACAATGCGTTCTTAATATACCTGGCACCGAAAAATACATGGCCAAGGTTTGAGCACCATGGGACCAGCCTAACTGTCAGTCGCACTGTTGTTGCAGTCACTTGAGTATTTTACGCAGCCCACTGTAGTGTCGCAGGCCGGTGACGTAACTGGCCACTGGACACCTCCAAGTGCTGAGGGGCGAGGCAAGGGGTGTTTCCTTTGGGTGCGTCTCGATGCACTTTGTGTAGCCACACTTGTAAGGAAGAGTATTGTGGTCTGCCCCAAGGTCATGGGGTCTTTGAGTATAAATAAAGAGGGCGTGGCCACGGTGAATCCAGTAAGGCGCAAACGAGGGCACAGGAGAGAAAGGTGCCGCGATCGAACCTGCCGGAGTTGCACATGGCACGAGGGAGCAAAACCAACCACCGTGTCTGTGCAGTTATTTCAGCGGGTGGTTATGTGCACATCGCAAACACTACATTGGCGACGAGCGGTGGAGCGGCACCCTTCCACGCTCGGCTTCCAATCTGGGCCGGCCGCTACTGACGCGGTGCTCGTGCTGCGCGAGCAAGACCTCGGCGCACCACATTGCTGTTCCACCCCGCGGCGGCTGCTACTCACGCGGTGCTCGTGCCAGGGGGGGAAAGGTGTGCCCCAGCATGCCCTCTAACGGATCGTGCATCTGTGCGAGATGCCAGCCCGAAGCGCCGGTACACGCCGCCCAGTACGAGCCTATTCCCCACACGGCTCATGCGGATGGCCCCGCCCAGCACGTGCTTGATCCTGGCCTAACAGCTGGCCATCACAGAAGCTGCCGCCCAGCCAGCCTGGAGCTGTCAGCCTCACGCCCACACCTACCAGAGTGGGGAATCCTGTAACCACCAGCCTCACCCATGAGTACAGAGCACGCCGTTCTGCATTAGCCAGCCCTGCTGCCACATGTTTTCAAATCAGCTGCATCCTGACTAAAGCACACCCAGTCACCCTACCCCACAGCTCACCACTCAGCTACTTTCATCCCAGCGCTTCTCACACCCACCACCATGTCGGCCATACCACCTGTCGAACCATTCCTCGTCGAAGGTGCCCTGTCGGCGCAAGCACCAAAGTGGAAGGAGTGGGTGGAGAGAGTCCTCCTATTTTTCGAAGCTACCAAAGTCGAAGACGAGCTGAAGCGCGCCATGCTCCTCCATTTAGGGGGGAAAGACATATACATGATATCAAAAAACCTCATCGAAGACACTCCCAAAATACACACGACTCTCATAGCCGCTTTGAACAAACACTTTGGGCCAATGGCCAACACCGATTACGAACGTTTCATATTCAGACAAGCGAGGCAACAAACAGAAGAATCGCTGGACGCCTTCCACATGAGGCTGTAGGATTTAGCCAGCACATGTTGATTCACCCATGAAACAGAGGAAATAAGAGGACAAATCATCCAGGGATGTGCGTTTCTGAAGCTTAGAGAACGCATATTGGAAGAGTCTGGGAGGTCTCTACAAGACATTCTCCTCCACCGACGTGCCGCTTTTCACCTCAGACCACAGGTGGAAAAGGAACTGGATCACCTCGAAAAGGCAGGAATCATTGAGAAAGTATCTGGACCCACACCGTGGGTTTCAGCCATTGTGGTAGCGCGCAAACCCAAGCAACCAGGGGAAGTCCGCATCTGTGTGGATATGCGCATCCCCAATACCGCCATTAAACGCGAGAGGCATCTGACTCCTACCATCAATGACATCCTGGGAGAGCTCAGTGAGTCCCGCTGGTTTTCCAAGCTAGACCTTTGGTCCGGATACCATCAGCTAGTGTTGGCCAAAGAATCACGCTACATAACGACATTCTCAACACACGGGCTGAGGAGATACAAGCGGTTAAACTTCGGGATCTCCAGTGCTGCAGAGGTTTTTCAGAATGTCATACAGGAGTTGATCACTGACCTGCCCGGGACAATCAATGTCAGCGACGATATTCTTATCCATGCTCCCACCATCGCAGAGCACCATTCTCGCCTTCAGAATGTACTCCAACGAATTCAAGACTCGGGGTCACATTGCACCGCCAGAAGTGTGAATTTCTGAAGGACCGGATACAGTTTTTTGGCTACATCTTCTCAGCGGGCGGTGTTGCACCAGATCCAGCAAAGGTAAATGACGTCAAGAATGCACCTCCTCCCATGAGCATGACGGAGGTTAGAAGTTTTCTAGGCATGGTTAATTACTGCGGCCGTTTTATCAAAGACTTATCCACTCTCACCCAGCCCCTTAGAAACCTCACCAAATCCCCCGAAACATGGGTTTGGGGCCCTGTGGAACAGCCCACAATCGGGGCAGTCAAGGAGGCGCTGTCCAGCGAAACTACGCTGAAGTACTTTGACCCTAAGAGGAACACGAAAATCGCCGTGGATGCAGGGCCAAAAGGATTAGGGGCCGTGTTGTTGCAAGAGCAAGCCGAAGGAATGTGTCCCCAGTCACGTATGCCAGTAGGTCACTCACTGAGACCAAACAAAGATATTCTCAGATAGAGAAGGAGGCGATAGCCGTGCACTGGGGTTGCAAACATTACCCCATATATGTTTACGGACGCCCCTTCATAGTGACCACCGACCATAAGCCCTTACTCCCCCTATTCAACGGCACCGCCTCAAAACCTCCACCCAGAATTGAGAAATGGATGCTTCAGTTACAGGACTATAGATGTCAACTGGAGTACCGCCCGGGGTCAGAGAACCCTGCAGATTACTTATCCAGACACCCTCGATCAGCCTCGGACGTGGAGGTGCATGATGCCATGGAGACAGAAGAATATGTTAGGTACGTCGCTGACCGATCCCGACCGATACCCATGTCTATGGATGAGGTTGTCCAAGCCACGAAGGGAGACGAATGCCTGCAGAAAGTTTTAACAGCCCTACAGACCAATCAGTTATAAAGAGACAGCTACCCATATTGAGTTCAGATGCAAGACGCACTTTAGGGAGTCTGTACAACGTACGAGACGAACTAACTGCGGACCCGGAGGGGTGTGTATTGCGAGGATGTAGGCTAGTCGTACCGTCATCCCTCACCAACAGAGTTATACAGTTAGCTAACAACGGCCATCAAGGCATTGTAAAGACAAAAAAATGCCTAAGAGCTAAGGTATGGTTTCCCATCATGGACGAGAAGGTCGAAGAGGCGGTGAAGTCCTGTGTGTGGTGCCAAGCCACCGGAGAACCCGTCAGGCCGGTCCCAGTAGAGACAGAGCCTGCCCCAAAGAGGCCCTGGATGTCTGCCAGTCTAGATTTTGGGAGCCTCCCAGATGGCCGCCACACCCTGGTTTTGATCGATGATTTTTCAAAATGCCCTGAGGTTGAAATCATCCCGACCCTCACAGCCGACACCGTGATATCATGTTTAGAAAAAGTGATGGCCACACAAGGTTTGATCTCGGAGATAAAAACTGACAATGGCCCCCCATTCCAAAGCTGTGAGTTGGCAGAGTACCTAAACAACACGGGCACCGACATCCACAAATCACGCCAAGATGGCCTCAGGCGAATGGTGAGGTTGAAAGATTCATGAGAACACTCAATAAAGTCATCCGCATCGCTCAGGCTAATAACCAAATGAGTGACTATGCTATATACTCATTCCTGCGGAACTACCGCCAGACCCCTCACTCCACGACGAATCGAGCACCGGGGTACATCGCGTTCGGGAGAGCTGCAGCTGACTCTATCTCGCACCATCCCTCATGGAAGCCTACACTCTTGAATCAAGACCAAGTTCAGGAGAAACGGATGGCCATCAACCAGCGTGCCAGCCTGAGCCGGCGAGCAAAGTCATCTGACCTGGAGGTGGGGGATCAAGTCCTGCTGAAGGAAATATCCTCTGAGAGTAAGTTCGGCACACGGTTTGGCATCACCCCATGGACAATCATCCACCGGAATGGATCTGCATTATTGGCCCAGCGAGGGGAAGACACGGTCACTCGCAACGTTTCACTGTTCAAGAGGTTCTATCCCTCTCAGGGGAGTGCTAAGAATGGATCCTTGAACCTCGAGGATGACGATTTCTTGGCGTCACACCCCCAAAGACAGTAACAGTACTCCTGGTTCTGCCGAGTTACAGAAAGAACCGCCAAGTCCAACCCCGACTGAGTCCTCAAGTCTTATCTCTGATCCTATCCCCATCCCAGGACGATCAGAAGCTACCAGATACAATCTGCGCAACAAACCCTGTCCCTCTACGCAAATGCGTGCCCATCTGTGGGATGGATGATGTCACAGTGTTCGGTGTTTTCATTTTGTTTTGTTATGGTTAATGAGGAATGTAGTGTCGCAGGTCGGTAACGTAACCGGCCACTGGACACCTCCAAGTGCTGAGGGGCGCGGCCAGGGGTGTTACCTTTGGGCGCGTCTCAATGCACTTTGTGTAGTCACACCTGTAAGGAAGAGTGTTGTGGTCTGCCCCAAGGTCGTGGGGTTTTTGAGTATAAATAAATAGGGCGTGGCCACGGTGAATCCAGTAAGGCGCGAACGAGGGCACAGGAGAGGAAGAGGTGCCGCGATCGAACCTGCCGGAATTACGAGTGAGCAAAACCAACCACCGTGTTTGTGCAGTTATTTCAGCGGGTGGTTATGTGCACATCGCAAACACTACACCCACCAAGAGTGTTTCTCATAAAAGGGCTGTGACTGTCGTAGTGGATCAATTACGCGAGATGTGTGGACATTATTACCTCATTACATTTGGCGACGAGGATGGTGAGAGTCGCCTCAACATCAAGGGTTTGGTGTCTCGCCTGACGGTGGAGGTTGCGGTGACGCGAGCCAGTTTTGCGCATTTGGCTGAGAGGGTGGAGCCGTGGCGCAGTTGTTTTGGGAGGATTTCACAGGGCGGACCACAAGGGAAGCACGAAGTTTCGCGGAACGAACAAATCAAAGCAGGAAGATAACGAGTGTAGAAGGAAGCTACGCTGCGTGAACAACGTCTGTTTGGGGGCGTGCCAAACAACACCGGTGTCCTTAAAGGGACGGTTATTTCAATTTCTTAAAGGGAAGTTGTACTTTGCTATCAGTGGAAAACCAAAATAGGGAATTGCATTGGAACGGTGCCTATGGTGTGGAATACACGGTGATAGGCACACCCTGACTAAGCAAGAATTAATTAACTATCATAAAAAAAGGTTTCAATGTTGGGACATGGAAGGACATTGAAGGATTGGTGATTCACTGTTAGAGTTAGATATTGGTTCAGTTTAGGTCTGGCATTCAGGGTGTTGTTCTGTGGGTTCGTCTAGTTTATCACAATAATGCAGAATGTAACACCACCTCCATTTTTTTTAAGCAGTCCAGGTGATCCAATATATCCTTGGAACAAGTGGAAAAAGATATTTGCTCACTATGCTAGAGTGTGTGGACCGACATTGAGCGCGGAAAGAAAACATGCATTATTGTTACACTGTCTAGGGGGAGAGGGACAGGAGGTTTTAGAAAATTTGCCTGATTTATGTGCTGAAGAAAGTAGGAATTTGAATGAATATGAGGCATGTATTATGAAGTTAGACAAACATTACTTACCAAGAGTGAGCACGATAATGGAACGATATTATTTTGGGAAAAGGGAACAAGGTAAAGAAGAGTCGGTGGAAGATTTTGTAACTAGTTTGAGAAAGTTGGCGGCGTCATGCAAATTTGGAGCACTGGTGGACGAGAGAATTAGAGATCAGTTTGTATTAAAGTGCTGTAGTGACAAAATAAGGGAAGAGTTGTGGTTGAAAGATGAACCACCTTTGGAAGAAGTAATTATGGTGGCGAAAAGAGTGGATCATATGCTGAGCTGTGTTAAGGAATTAAGTGGAAACAAATTAACGAGTGGAGATTGTGCGAAGGTGGAGGAGATAGTGTGTGAAGTGAAGAACAAAGGAAGTGGAGGTGAGAAGAAAAAGGAAGATATAGTGAAGTTCAAAGGTGAATGCTATCGGTGTGGTAATAGTGGCCACAAAGCCAATTCGAGCAATTGCCCAGCTGTGAATGTAATATGTAATGGGTGCGGGAAGAGAGGTCACTTCTACAAATGTTGCCGTGGTAGAAAGAATAAATTCCATAATGATAATATGAAGAAAGAGATCAGGGAAGTGTCTCAAGAGGTAGTGTTCCAAGTTGGTGCTCAGGTTAAGTGTGGAGAGCATCCAAGTGAGGTGGTGAGAGTGGATGGTGTGGATTTACTAATGCGTTTCGATTCTTGTTCACAACTGACGATAATTTCAAAAACAAGTTTTGACAGGTTAATTTTGGAATCTAGGAAATTAAAGAAGATGGATGTATCTCCTGGGGGTTATGGTGGACAGCCTATAAAAATGCTAGGGTACTTTGAAGGGCATATTGAGTTCAAAAGTAGACACCTGTTGGGAAAAGTGTATGTGTCCAATCAAGGTGATAATCTTTTGAGTTGGACGCACCAAAAGCTGTTAGGCGTCATTTTGAATCCAAACGCACAACCTCAAGTTCAAATTCAGAGTGTAGATGGTGTGGACAGTGAGTTAGTAAATGAATTTCCTGAAGTATTTTCAGACAATTTGGGATGTCTAAAAGGTTATAAACATAAAATTAGGTTAAAGGAAGGTGCTATACCCATGGTAGCGAAAATGAGAAGAATACCGTTGGCTTTACAGGAACCGGTGAAAACTGAACTTAAAAGATTAGAATTAATGGGCATAATTGAGGAAGTAGAGGCAACCGAATGGTTGGCTCCCATAGTTGTGGCAAAGAAAGGGGATGGTGATATCAGGCTTTGTGTGGATCTGAGGGCTCTAAATAGAGAGGTGGTGGTGGATAAATTTCCACTTCCAAACATTGAAGAGATAGTATCTATGGTTGGGGGAGCAAAGTACTTTTCCACCCTAGATCTTAAGTCAGCATATCATCAGGTAGAGTTGGAAGAGATGTCACAAGAATTGACTGCATTCATAACACCTTTTGGTGCATTTAAATTTAAAAGAATGCCATTTGGGCTTGTCTCTGCGGCCTCTGTGTTTCAACGCATTATGTGTAAAATTCTGAAAGAGGTCAAAGGGGTGAAATGTTATCAAGATGATGTGTTAATTTACGCTGACACGGCGGTAGAACATTGGGAACGAGTGAAGTTGGTTTTGGGATGTTTAAGTCGTGCTGGTCTTACTTTGAAGAGAAAGAAATGTCGTTTTGCTTTGACAGAGGTGGAGTACCTGGGACATTTGATTACAGGATGTGGAGTAAAACCTAAACCAGATTTGGTTTTGACCATAAAGCGGTTAGCCTCTCCTCGAACCAAAGAAGAAGTGAATTCGTTTTTAGGAATGGTAGAATACTATGGGCGGTACATTAGGAACTTGTCAGAAAAAACTGTTAACATGCGAGATTTACTGAAGAAAGGAAGAGAGTTCAAGTGGAATTCCCTGTGTGAAGATGAGTTTGAAAAAATTAAAGAAGAATTAGAATATGCTCCCTGCTTACAAGCTTTTAAACCGGGTAGATCAACTGCCATTGTCACTGATGCTAGTGCAAAAGGTTTGGGTGCGGTTCTGATGCAAGAAGAGGGAGGCATGAGAAGAATGATTGCTTGTGCATCCAAATCTTTGAGCGGAACAGAGAGGAATTACTCTGTGATTGAAAGAGAATCCCTGGCCATATATTGGGCATTGAATAAATTTAGACATTTTGTGTGGGGCACAGAGTTTGTGGTTTTGTCTGATCACAAACCTTTAGTAGAAGTGTTTGGTAGTAAGGGTCTTAATTGCATTTCTGCAAGAATTAGAAGATGGATTATCGGGCTCCAGGATTTTAAATTTAAAGTAGAGTATTTACCAGGTGCATTGAATGTTAGTGCGGATTGTCTTTCAAGATTAGTGGAAGAAGATAGGAAGGATGAAGAACAAAAAGATATAACTTTGCAGGAGGAATTAGTGTGTGAAGTATGTTGTGATGTGTCTGAAGTTACATGTGGAATAATAACCGAACAAGAGTGGAAAGAGGCGTTGAAAGAAGATGTTGAGTTGAGTGGAGTGTGTGAGACTTTAGAGACTGGTAAATTTGTGGTTCTAGGGAAAGTTTGGAGGTTGGTGAAAGATGAATTGGCGGTGGATAAAGGGATATTGTTGAGAGGAACAAGATTGATTCCTCCAAAAACATTAAGAGAGAGGATAATGAATCAAGCCCATGAAGGTCATCTTGGGATGGTTAAGACAAAAGAAAATTTACGAGCAAATTTTTGGTGGCCTGGTATGGATGTACAAGTGGAGCGTGTAGTTAGAGAATGTATACAATGTGCACGGAGTGACAACATTTTAAAAACTCGTAATGCACCTATGCATTGTAGAAGTTTACCATGCAAACCCTGGGATGAGGTAGCAATAGATATTGTGGGTCCGTTACCAGGAGAACATTCAATGCCATATCTAATTGTGTTAATAGATTTGTATTCAAGGTGGGTGGAAGTCAAAAATGTGCATGAAATTTCATCTTCTAGTGTGATGATTTTCTTAGAAGACATTTTTAGGAAAGAGGGATTTCCAAAATCATTATTGTCAGATAATGGTCCACAATTTTGTTCAACGGTTTTTGAAAAATTTATGAGTAATTGTGGCATATCACATAAGAAAACAGCGGTTTATCATCCAGAAAGCAACGGTGCAGTTGAAAGATTTAACAAGTACATAAAGGAAAGCATTCAACTTGCAAAAGTGAATGCTCTGAGTTGGCGTGCAGAACTTTTGAAAAGGATTACAGCCTATCGGTTCTCTCCACATTCAACTACTGGCAGATCCCCTTTTGAACTGTTTAGGAAAAGGATACCTAATACCAAGTTGTCTCCTGGATGGATGGAGTGGATAAAAAATGGATATAATTTGGTGAACACGGAGTGGAGAGATAGAGAAGAAAGGCTCATAGAGAAAAGGAAACAAGAATTTGATACAAGGAAGAGGGTGTGTAAAAATAATATTGTTGTGGGTGATGTGGTGAAGGTGAAGGCACCAGTTGGATGTCTTGAGGGGTCAAAGTTCACTAGACCTCTTCAAAAGTTCTGCACGCCAACTCAGAGCATTCACTTTTGCAAGTTGAATGCTTTCCTTTATGTACTTGTTAAATCTTTCAACTGCACCGTTGCTTTCTGGATGATAAACCGCTGTTTTCTTATGTGATATGCCACAATTACTCATAGATTTTTCAAAAACCGTTGAACAAAATTGTGGACCATTATCTGACAATAATGATTTTGGAAATCCCTCTTTCCTAAAAATGTCTTCTAAGAAAATCATCACACTAGAAGATGAAATTTCATGCACATTTTTGACTTCCACCCACCTTGAATACAAATCTATTAACACAATTAGATATGGCATTGAATGTTCTCCTGGTAACGGACCCACAATATCTATTGCTACCTCATCCCAGGGTTTGCATGGTAAACTTCTACAATGCATAGGTGCATTACGAGTTTTTAAAATTTTGTCACTCCGTGCACATTGTATACATTCTCTAACTACACGCTCCACTTGTACATCCATACCAGGCCACCAAAAATTTGCTCGTAAATTTTCTTTTGTCTTAACCATCCCAAGATGACCTTCATGGGCTTGATTCATTATCCTCTCTCTTAATGTTTTTGGAGGAATCAATCTTGTTCCTCTCAACAATATCCCTTTATCCACCGCCAATTCATCTTTCACCAACCTCCAAACTTTCCCTAGAACCACAAATTTACCAGTCTCTAAAGTCTCACACACTCCACTCAACTCAACATCTTCTTTCAACGCCTCTTTCCACTCTTGTTCGGTTATTATTCCACATGTAACTTCAGACACATCACAACATACTTCACACACTAATTCCTCCTGCAAAGTTATATCTTTTTGTTCTTCATCCTTCCTATCTTCTTCCACTAATCTTGAAAGACAATCCGCACTAACATTCAATGCACCTGGTAAATACTCTACTTTAAATTTAAAATCCTGGAGCCCGATAATCCATCTTCTAATTCTTGCAGAAATGCAATTAAGACCCTTACTACCAAACACTTCTACTAAAGGTTTGTGATCAGACAAAACCACAAACTCTGTGCCCCACACAAAATGTCTAAATGTATTCAATGCCCAATATATGGCCAGGGATTCTCTTTCAATCACAGAGTAATTCCTCTCTGTTCCGCTCAAAGATTTGGATGCACAAGCAATCATTCTTCTCATGCCTCCCTCTTCTTGCATCAGAACCGCACCCAAACCTTTTGCACTAGCATCAGTGACAATGGCAGTTGATCTACCCGGTTTAAAAGCTTGTAAGCAGGGAGCATATTCTAATTCTTCTTTAATTTTTTCAAACTCATCTTCACACAGGGAATTCCACTTGAACTCTCTTCCTTTCTTCAGTAAATCTCGCATGTTAACAGTTTTTTCTGACAAGTTCCTAATGTACCGCCCATAGTATTCTACCATTCCTAAAAACGAATTCACTTCTTCTTTGGTTCGAGGAGAGGCTAACCGCTTTATGGTCAAAACCAAATCTGGTTTAGGTTTTACTCCACATCCTGTAATCAAATGTCCCAGGTACTCCACCTCTGTCAAAGCAAAACGACATTTCTTTCTCTTCAAAGTAAGACCAGCACGACTTAAACATCCCAAAACCAACTTCACTCGTTCCCAATGTTCTACCGCCGTGTCAGCGTAAATTAACACATCATCTTGATAACATTTCACCCCTTTGACCTCTTTCAGAATTTTACACATAATGCGTTGAAACACAGAGGCCGCAGAGACAAGCCCAAATGGCATTCTTTTAAATTTAAATGCACCAAAAGGTGTTATGAATGCAGTCAATTCTTGTGACATCTCTTCCAACTCTACCTGATGATATGCTGACTTAAGATCTAGGGTGGAAAAGTACTTTGCTCCCCCAACCATAGATACTATCTCTTCAATGTTTGGAAGTGGAAATTTATCCACCACCACCTCTCTATTTAGAGCCCTCAGATCCACACAAAGCCTGATATCACCATCCCCTTTCTTTGCCACAACTATGGGAGCCAACCATTCGGTTGCCTCTACTTCCTCAATTATGCCCATTAATTCTAATCTTTTAAGTTCAGTTTTCACCGGTTCCTGTAAAGCCAACGGTATTCTTCTCATTTTCGCTACCATGGGTATAGCACCTTCCTTTAACCTAATTTTATGTTTATAACCTTTTAGACATCCCAAATTGTCTGAAAATACTTCAGGAAATTCATTTACTAACTCACTGTCCACACCATCTACACTCTGAATTTGAACTTGAGGTTGTGCGTTTGGATTCAAAATGACGCCTAACAGCTTTTGGTGCGTCCAACTCAAAAGATTATCACCTTGATTGGACACATACACTTTTCCCAACAGGTGTCTACTTTTGAACTCAATATGCCCTTCAAAGTACCCTAGCATTTTCACTGATAGCAAAGTACAACTTCCCTTTAAGAAATTGAAATAACCGTCCCTTTAAGGACACCGGTGTTGTTTGGCACGCCCCCAAACAGACGTTGTTCACGCAGCGTAGCTTCCTTCTACACTCGTTATCTTCCTGCTTTGATTTGTTCGTTCCGCGAAACTTCGTGCTTCCCTTGTGGTCCGCCCTGTGAAATCCTCCCAAAACAACTGCGCCACGGCTCCACCCTCTCAGCCAAATGCGCAAAACTGGCTCGCGTCACCGCAACCTCCACCGTCAGGCGAGACACCAAACCCTTGATGTTGAGGCGACTCTCACCATCCTCGTCGCCAAATGTAATGAGGTAATAATGTCCCACTACAAGTATTTGGGTACAATGATAAGTTTAATCTCTGTCGCCTCAGCCATCGATCGGTCCACCTTCCAACCGTCCTCACGCGTCCTCGTCATTCCATCTCGAATGCCGGGATCGCGTGCAGTGTTTGCGTGTATAATACATCACAGTGTCGCGATCGAACCTGCCGGAATTACGAGTGAGCAAAACCAACCACCGTGTTTGTGCAGTTATTTCAGCGGGTGGTTATGTGCACATCGCAAACACTACACCCACCAAGAGTGTTTCTCATAAAAGGGCTGTGACTGTCGTAGTGGATCAATTACGCGAGATGTGTGCGCAGAGAGATGTGAAATGAAGACAGAGAGGCCGAGAGGCATAGGCTCTGATGCAAGATGTGAGAGTGTGAAGTGGACAGAGAGAGGCCTAGCCTCTGGGCTGAGATGTACGCTGAGATGCGAAGTGATCACAGAGAAGCATAAACTCTGATGTGAGATCTGTGCGAAGAGATGTGAAGTCGAGGCAGCGAAGCCTAGACCTTAATGCGAGGTGTATAGTCGGAGAGATGTGAAGTGAAGATGAGGAAATAGCCTCTGATATGCTCAGAAAGATGTAACATGAAGACAGGGAGTTATAATCTCTGTTGAGAAATGTATACACATAGAGATGTGAAGACAGGGAGATATAACTTCTGATAAGAAATGTATGCACAGAGACACGTAAACCGAGGACAGACAGGGCTTTAAGTGGGCCGTGTCCTGCTGCTACTGAGTACTGGCAGTTTTTAAAAGAGCGCATCGAAGCGGGTCCCTATCGGGCTCTGTTTACATGCCAGTGGCACAGACGGATCTATTTTTGCTCAAGAGGTAGCATTGGAGTTAGCATGCACACTAATGTGAAAAAGCTGTGCTCTGCTCACTTTTCACAGTGGAAAAGTTGTGGCGTGACGTCATGCCATGTGAGCGTTGTAGCGTAAAGGGAAATCCTTTAAAGAGAAACATTTTCTCTCTGAATTTCCCTTCTCTTTCTGCAAAGCCAGAGCACCAACAACATCGCCCGTTCTGTAAACACCATCTGTCCCCAGCCATTTGGGTCAAATCCCGGAAGCACAGGCGACCGGCCCAGCACAACCCTGCTCTGGCTACTCGAGGTACAGCTCCCAGAGGACCCCAGTGGCTTCCAGCCACCAGGGGACCCTGTTCTACCCTTTCACAGCGACCATCATGCGTGCAGCCTTCCTCTTCCGAAGGGGCTTACAGAGGAACCGGCCTGTACGATCCTGCCCCAGCCCTAATAGCACCAGCGAGTTTCAGCTCGGTTGAACCTATGGAATCCCCCCGAGCGATGAATGCGCAGCGAGATGTGCACGGTCACAGAGGCAGTGTCTGATGAGAGATGTATGAGCAGAGGCAAGGCTACTGTTGTCCAAACAGTTGAGTTTGTGGTGTATTTCCGTCACAGAAGTGTGCACAGGGAGCGATGGGCTCGTCTCATTTCATATGAAAAGTGTACGCTGAGCAGGGCAGCTTCTTATTTGGGAAGAAAATTATTCTACGAGTGTGAGGGTTCAATTGTGAGAAAGAAATGCACTAGACAGAGAGGGTCGCCACCCCCATTAGAAAAACCATAATAAGTGCTCGTCTCTGGAGAGAGAAGTGTGTCCATGTGAGTGACTCCTCTAAGAATATGTGTGCATACAGAGATGGGGCGTCCTCCTGTCATTAGAGATGTGCAGAGAGAGGCGTACTCATTTATAGGGAGATACGTGTACAGAAAGGTAGGTGGTCTCCTGTCACGAGAGAGGTAAAAATAAATTCATGGCCTCATCTCACGAGGTAAGTGTAAACTGACGAGGTGGCTACATATCTTTGGAGGAAAGTGAGGGCGTTTTATTTTGACAATAGGGTCACAATCTGGCCGGTCGTGAGAATCCATCCTACAGGCAGCAGAGGGCGCACAGTGATAATATATCTCATTGGAAAAAATAATCTGGCCTGTCCGCCGCCTGCTTTTCTCCCTCGTAATTTAGTGGAGGCCTAAAACTTCTGATAGCATCATTGGTCAGTTACCTGGTCACGTAATCAAGACAGATAGGGCCAGATTGATAAAACCCTAGCGCCACCGTGGCGCTATTCACTGCACCATTACAAGGAGGCGTTAAGCCACTTTTTGTGGTTTAAAGCCTCCTTGTTAATATGGGCCCCTCTCATGCAGTTTTCTGCGGCAGAAGGGCGTGCAATGGGTGTTGTGGGTGTTCCACCGCAACACCCATTGCTTTTGACGCTGACCCAGATTTACGAGAAATCGTAAATCTGTGGCAGCGCCATAAACGAAAGTCACCCTAGCGGTGGTGTTAGCATGGCACAATGAGGAGGATTACTTTTATTCCTCCTCGTTTTTGCTTTCACTATGTGTGCTGCATCTGCAGCACACATAGAAAGAGCAAAAGGCAATGAATGATTGTTTATGCGCAGGTAGTCCCTTCCTGCACATAAGCAATCATTCAAAAATGACGATTTGGTACTCCTATGCAAGTTATTTGCAGTGCCAAATCACCATTGTAGATTGTTTGTTTGCAGGAAGTGACACCTTCCTGCACATAAACTATCACACTCCTCAACAAAGACACCCTTGTACTATGGTGCAAGGATGCCCGCGTTGGCAGCTAAATTTAGCGCTGGTGCAGGGGGAAACACAGGGGTGTGCCCTATTTTTGTAAATACGGCACACCCCTGCGTTTCAAAAGTGGCACAGCGTGGGGTTGCAAATTTTGTCGCAGTGCCGTGCTGCACCACTTTTTTGTAAATCTGGGCCATAATGTACAAATCCGTGCTATCTGCGGGACGTATGATCAATGTGCCAGGCTGAACATTCTGTTTTGATCCCATTCCAGGACTTTGCACTGGGATAACGGATCCTATCTTTACCAGATCTTTTGATGCCAGTGTTAAAGGGTGACCGCCGCAGTACTATCATGACAGGGCTATGGCTGGGCTATGCGGGTGAATGATATGTTTTTGATGTTAATTTCAAGGCTTTTTAGCAGTGTCGGACAGGTGACCCCCTCCCCTGCATCTACCGTTTGTTCCAGCACATGTCCCACCTTCCTTTAATCTTCTGGATTTTACCCTGTTTGGTGATAGGGTGACCTTGTGCCCTGCCTAGCACCCCCTCAAAGCCGGCTCTTGCTCGAAGTGCATGCTGGGAGGAAAGAAATTTGATGCACTCGCTGCTGTTGGGGTAAAATAGGACACCAGGGGGCTGTTTTTCACAGATCGTTTCCTGGCTGGGTACATCAAAGCGATGACTTGCCTCTGATTCAAAACACCTTTCACCCCCTCCCAACTCACCTGATCCGCCCACACCTTAAGTCCATCAGTCTGGTGGCAAGGGGCTGGGGATGGGGTGTGGGTGTATCGCAGCAGAGGATGAAAGGTAGATGGGAGGGCACAGAGAACACTGATCTCATCAGCTGTGGATGACTAGGTGCCTCATCGACCCTCTTTGATTGATGATCTCCAGGCCTTGACCACTCGCTATGGCTAGATCGAGCTATTTTTAGATTCCACTGACCCTTCTGGCGAGTGGACAAAAAACAGGTGTTCTGTTCAGTCAGAAACTGAATTAGCAATTAAAATGCCATTAAATCTTATTCTTGTCACATATGCTCTGTGTTCAGAGACAGAGGTCAGAAGTCAGTTTGCCTTCTTGCAATGCAAATACCTTTAATTGTGACTGCAGAGTTCCAGGATTTTGTAAGGTGAACTGTCTGACCTATGTGAAATGAAAGGCTTTTGGTATCAGGCTTTTCCTAACACACAACCTTTATATAACTTAGTCAACTTTACAAACATTTCAAAATATATTTCAGTAGCTGTGAAAGACCATTTTTTCTACTTCTGTGTGATGAAAAAATAGAAGGAAAAAAAGTCAGAACACTTTGTGATGTGCAAATGATAAATGTTTTATGAAACCCAAATTTCACAGATTGTTGTTAATACACAATATAGTTTTTTCAGTAAAGCTGCAAGTTAGTGGGAAGGTTTTTGGACATTTCTTGGAAATTTACTGTCTGTAAATGAACAGTGCGCTGCCACACCATGCTTTCGTAATATATTTATTAAAAGTGAGTGTTTAATCATAAACTGAGAAACACTCCTGCCCTGATGGCAAAGCTATTAGTAAACTAGGAGGCAAGTCATGCATGGATCATGTGTACCCAATCTGTGGGATAGATGTATTATACATGGAGCAAACGTTTTGTGTATTTACTCAAACTAAAGAGGATTTTTTTTAGAGCCGAAATGCTGAACTCACTTATTTGAAAGTGGACTCATATGTGAGAATGAAGAAAAGGGTGACTGTAAAATACAATATTTGCCTAGGATCACACAATTTGAGACCCGTTTCTGGGTCAAGTACATTACAGTTAGGTCAAGTAGATTATTCAAGCTACTCGACCTGCAGGTCTAGTAACATTTTTATGTTTTTTTAAGGCCTGATCCCACTACAGCCATGTCCCCTTACTCCCTAGATCATTTTGTCCAACACGCCCTTCAGATCATACCAGATGTGAAAGGCCATGCGCCATCAATGATTATTCCACTCGTGGATGGCCAAGTAAGGTCACACTGTACTTCCTCATGCCAGGTGTCAAGCACTGCTAACTCATCATGTGTGTATGTGTTCTCCTGCACCCTCTCCTCCTACCCCTCTCAACCCATCAGATACCCTCATGACCTCCCTCATCCCTTATGCTGTACCCACTGTGTAAACTGTTCCAAAATGGGGAATAACATGATGTTTCTGGTGACAGGGAGCTGAAGCAGCGAGCCGGGCGGCACCCAGACCAGCCCACCTTCCAGATCCATGAGTACATTGAAGCACAGAAGAAGAAGAGCAGCTGCTGCAGCTTCCACTGAGCGGGCGTGGAGACCAGAGCGTGGGAGAGAAGGGACCTTGCAGAGAAAAGCACAAGGATCAGGACACAACAAGTGCCTTCACTTGACAAGACTATGGAGGAGAGAGGGGAAGAATAGACGGGGTGCATAGGCTGTCACCTGTGCAGAAATAAGGTGGCAAGGGAGTGGTCTTTTATGGAGGAGAAATTTGGGTTACAGGGAGGAAGGGGATGGATTTTCACCTCTGGAGAGACTGACCAGCGGAAGAGGGCATGACAGGCGACTAGTGTTCAACTCTGGAAGACTGAAAAGCAAGGAATGGGCCTTTTCCTGAGTAGTTGGGAGCAGGCACAGGTGGTGTCGTGTCTGATGAGAACATATAGGGCAGTGACTGCAGGGCAAACTGCATGTAGCAGAAAAGTGCATATGTGTGGTGAAGTTGTGTACCTCATGTGAGAAGTTGACCAAGGTCATGGTTAGGGGTTGTTTGGGACTTAACCATGCTATAAAATTATACAACCTCTTCTGTCACTATAGGGGCCCATATATTTTCAGACCTTGTCGTGGCTCTCAGCACCTCCTAGGCAGTACAGAATAAAGCTGCAACAACCTCTTCTTGATGAATATGAGGTACCAGTCAGAGGAAAGGGTTTAGGTGTTTCGCCACATTGCTTCGCCAGTGTCCACACCCACTAACTGCAAGCCAGTATCCAGTCCCTTGCAAGTGAAAATACAAAGCTTGAAGTTGTAATATTTTTTATTTACAAGTACTGCTACAATGTGTCTGCTGGCCATATCGTAGACATCCCCAAAAAACACATATTTGAGTTTCCAATTCTGCCTTCCAGACATAATTCAGAACACAAACTGCCCACTTTAAACAGTGCTCAGAACCTGCTCCCATTCCTTACTAATGGGGAATGAGGCTGGATCTTGTTTTGACCTCCTTTCTTGTGCCTTGTAGTCAGGGCCCTTTCCTACACAGGGAGCAAAGAGCCTGCCCAAAACCTGTAAGTGAGCTCAGTGCCTCACTCTTCTTCCTGCTTGAGGCCTGAGACCTGCATTATTACTGTGCACATGTCCAGCTGTCCCCTAAAGATAGTGGTTGTAGCTCGTATCTATGTTTCAATCGATTGTGGTCCGAACCACACTTTTAGTGTAAAGATGGGCCTCACAGCATAAGCCTTATTGTTATCGGTTAAGATTTAGGACCAGCACATGCACCCAGCACATGGGCTCTGGACATGCATCTGCCGTTATACACATGAGGCCCTCTGCCTGCACTTTTCCCCGATACACTGAGTTCAGAACCCCTATCGATCTTTCTGTTGACTCAAACTCAGAGCCTGGACACTTTCCCTACGCATGTGAGTAATAACGTGTACCCACACCAGTTGGAGTCCAGAACCTGGGTGTTTTCACTGTTGCCCAAGTCTCTAAACCGAGGCCAATTCCCTAAAGATGGGATTTTGAGACTGGATCTTGTTCCTAAAAATGCAACCTTTGATCCTTTGCCCATCTCTTAAAGATGAGCTCAGAGTCTGTAACTTATTCTAACTGGCCCAGACTCTGAGCCTTCACCTGAAACCCCCTGAAGGAGCAAAGTCTGGATCTTGTTCCTATTGGTCAACAACCTGATCATCCATTAGCCCCGTATACATTAAACTCAGAACCTCGACCTTAAGCCTTTAAGGACAGGATCTGAGCCTGTCCTTGTCCTCCGTAGACTGGACTCAGAGCCTGAATCTTCTTACTGTTGATCAATATACTGGCTTCCTCTAGAGCTAGAGCTCAGAGCTTTAATCTTGTTCCTTGAGGTGTAGGCTGTGAGCTTGCATCCAGTCCTCACAGCCTGAAAGTCACAGGGATGGTTTACTCCCAGTTTGTAGAATACCCCAGTGTCACGGTTTAGGATTGGAAGTTTCTTAGCACTCCTGGTCATTGTGATCAGCCAGCAGCAGTGGTAGGCTCCAGGACAGGCCTGACATCCAGGGATCACATTTCAGGACTCCGGGCTCCACCATTTTAGACACCCGTAGACCCTGCACTTAGACGTCCGCGGACCCTGCATTAGAGTCTGTTAATCTCAACTAAACCCCTATAGATGCAATTTTGCTGTTCTTCCTGCTTAGCGTAAAGTAACCAGGATGCATGGGTGGCATAGGTATTCCTCTCTCAGCAGAGGGTAAATTAACTAGAATGGGGTGGGTGTGGGGTGTACATACTAAAATGGAATGTGGGGCAAGGGATACAGTGGGCTCTATGGCCAGGAGGGAGTACATACTCATCCCTGCGCCTACAGTGGGTTGAGGAACCAGATTAGACATATTCATGTCCTTGGGGAGTGGTCAGCAATCACAGAAACGTATCCAGTAGCTGATCACAACCATTTCTTTGCTGTAACCTGTTCGATGACAAGATCGACAGCAGTTCTTTTTTGTAAGATTATTTTTCTTTTTATGACGTGTACATCACTGCTTGAGAATAAAATGGGTGCGTGGTTTTATTTACACACTCTGCGCATTTGTAGACTACCTCCTCCTTCCTCTGCTTATGTTACAATGACATTTTGGAATCATCTGACAAGAAAAATCAAATATTTCTGATTGAAGCCAGGAGAACGTCTTTAAAGTCTCAATTACTGGCAATGTTCATTGTCATTACAAGTGGGCCAGTGACTGCCGCGATATAAATCCTGTACAATAAAACCCGACTCCTCTAAGTCTGAATTCATCAGGTGCAACAAATGTCAGCCAATTAGAAATTTTCTTAGATAATTGGGATCATCACGAGGATTCGGGTGCCCATCGCACCAAAATCTGCTATTCAGATATTTACTGAGTATTTCCCCACCCATAAATGTCAGTTGGTTTGGTCTGACGAAATGTATCAGGGGAAGCTATTTTTATCACTAACCTCACAGATCTGATACTTGCGGTAACAGTAGTTGCTACACATATTTGAATTTAATGGCCACCTGCTAATGAGGTCTTCAGAGGTTGGTGAGTCAGCCTTTCCCAGCAAGCATCCACTTTTAACTTTTCACCTCCTGAAATATTGTCCTTGCGTGCATTTCTCCCACAAGGCCACTCCACTGACCTCCTGGTCAATGTCTGTTGCCCTTCCCAGCGCCTCCTGCTGCTGCTGCCTCTGCCTTGGGAAGGAACTGAGAGCCTGCCTAACTCTCAGTTCGAGGCCTTTCTCCAACCGCAGGCTCCTGCCTGCGCCTCATCCCTGGTGGCCTGGTGACCATCTACGAGTAAGTATCTTCTGTCTCTCCTTACTTCTGCTTTTATATTTCTGACTTTTACCTCTGTCTTTAATTAGTTTTTTTTCTTCGTTTTTCTGTCTTTTCTCTGATTTCTCTGTCTCTTCTGTTCCCCTCTTCCCTCCCGCTGCTGCCCTTGCAGCTAAGTCCTCTCCCTGCAAAGCGCTTTTCCCACCCTTCCGCCTCCCAGCTGACCGAACCCCCGCCTTCCTCCCCTTCTTAATGGCGGCTGCGTGCAGTGTACGTGCTGCTGCCAAGCCCGTCTGCGCCTGTCCATGCCTGGTCTGCGTCCAACATCAGGAACCCTGAATCTCCGATCAGCCATTCCCTGGCCACTCTCCATTACGACACCAAGACCCTCCACCGCCTTAGTACCGGACATCTCAGCACCTGCTGCACCGCATCTCCTCAGGGCACACACGGACCTTTTTCCTGCTGGAACTGCAACTCTTCACAGTAATCAATGAATTCACCAATCCTCCTTCCAAAGCCACTAACATCCCCCATCCCAAGACCTATGCGACAATTTGGCCACTTTTTCCACTACAAGATTAAGGACATCTATGACAGCTTTCTTCCGCAGAACCCACCCAGCATCAGAAGCTATGACCAACCCAGTCCCCCAGAACCCACCCAAACCTTCCACAGCTGGTCAACTCTCACCACAGAAGAGACTGCAATCATCATGAACAACATTCACTCCGGAGCTGCCAAAGACCCCTGTCCTCACCACATCTACAACAGAGGCAGTGCATCCATCGCCCCCGAACACCGCAAGGCGCTGAACTGCTCTATCAAAACAGCCACCTTCCCCAATGATTGGAAACATGCCGAAGTCCGCCCCCTCCTGAAGAAACCCACAGCCGACCCATCAGAGCTCAAGAATTTCTGGCCCATCTCGCTGCTACCCAACTCAGCCAAAGTTCTGGAAAAAGCCATAAACTCACAGATGAGAGAATTCCTCGAGGACAACAACTCTCTGGCTACCTCTCAGTCTGGCTTCCGCAGCAACCACAGCACGGAGACAGCTCTTCTTCAGCCACCGATGACATCTGCACACTCCTTGACCGTGGCCACACCGCAGCACTCATACTTCTCAACTTCTCAGCAGCCTTCGACATGGTCTCCTACAGCACCTTGTGCACCAGACTCCACGACGCAGGAATCCACGGAAAACCCTTACAATGGATTCACTCCTTCCTCACCCGAAGGACACAGAGAGTCAGGCTCCAACCCTTCATATGCAAACCAGCAGAAGTCTGCTGCGGAATCCCTCAGGGATCCTCCCTGAGCCCAACGCTATTCAACATCTACATGGCCCCACTTGCAGCCATCGTCCTAGACGATGGAATGAACATTGTGTCATACACAGATGACACACAACTCGTTATATCCCTCACTGAAGACCCGCACAAAGCTAAGAGGAACTTCCACACTGGAATGCAGGCCGTCGCCGCCTGGATGAGGGAGAGCTGCCTCAAGCTCAACTCAGACAAGACTGAGCTCATCATCTTCGGAAACTCCACTTCAGCCTGCAACGACTCCTCGTGGCCCACATTGCTCAGCGCACCGCCTACTCCAACTGACCATGCCCGCAACCTAGGAATCATCCTCAACTCTTCCTTATCAATGGCCCGACAGGTAAACGCAGTCACCTCTTCCTGCTGGCACACCCTCCACCAACTCCGCGAAATCTTCAAATGGATCCCGGTCGACTGCCGCAAGATAATCACCCACGTCCTAGTCACAAGCAAGTTCAACTACGGCAACGCACTCTACGCTGGCACCACAACAAAGAACATCAGGAAACTACAACTCATCCAAAACCCCGCCGCCACCAGACTCGTCCTGAACCTCCCCTGCCAGGAGAACATCGCCCAAAACCTGAGGATCCTCCATTGGCTTCCAGTGGAGAAGCAAATCAACTTCAAACTACTCACCCACACCTACAAGGCCCTTCACAACATCAGATGGGCCAACCTGAACCATAGCATCTCATTCAATAACCCCAACAGACCCCTCCGCTCCACCCAGCAGGCACTAGCCACCATCCAACGTATCCAGAAAACGACCACCATAGGAAGATCTTTCACTTACTTCTCAGCTAAGAGCTGGAACAACCTACCCACGCACCTCAGACAAAGTCCATCACCCACCATCTCCAGGAAGAACCTTAAGATATGACTCTTCAAATGAGGCCCAGACCCACCACCAGTGCCTTGAGACCCTCACAGGTGAATAGTTGCACTTTATAAAAACGGATTTATTGATTATAAAAGCTGATTGAAGGCTGGGATATAAATATCCAGCTACCAGAAGACAACTGTGTTCTGATCCTAAGCTCCTCTTGACAGATCTGCACATAAACTCCAGAGGGAGAGTGGTCCTTAATGACCAATAACTAAAATGAAGGAATTTACTGCTAAGGATTGCAGCTCAACATTTGGAGGGGTGTCAAATCTGGGGCAAATTCCAACCTGTGAGAAACATTCTACATGATAGGTGCATCAAAGCACAATTGTTTATCAGGTAAAAAGTATAAGACTAGGAAGCCACACCCCCTGTGGATCCCAGAAAAAGCCTTTACAGTCACTTGCTACACATGCATGGTAGCTACTGCAAGCAACTCTCAGCTGAGCCCCATAAGAGGTTCTATAGAAACTAGAGGATGTGCGCCCAATAGCATGAACTTTGTTTGAGGCTCAATGATGTGCACTACTCTAAAGTCCAGATGTGCAAATAGGACTCTAGTATAACGCCTGTGCTGGAGGACTGGACGGCCATGACCATTTCTTAAGACAGAGTGATCTTGTCAGCTAACCCTCCAAACTTCTGAAGCGGCAAGAAGAGGCAACAGAAAGTGGAGAGTCTTGAAACCTGAAAGAACATGTCATTAGGAGAAGCTACTCCTGACTGTCTGCCAGAATCTGAAGAGGTGGAAAGAATCTAGTCTTGGTTTGCCACTGTATCTCACAGTAAGATGCATCCTAAATGGTCCTTCAACTTGCTAATCTGATAGTCTAGATAAATGATCAAGCATTTCTTTGTGTTGAATCTGCACCCAGTAAATTCTAGCTCATATGTCAGTTTCAAGCATGTTATTCTCCTGTTGTATGGGCATTCTCAAAGACCTAATAGCACAGCAATAGGGGGCTGACTATAGGATGTAGCCAAGGGAAACAATTGGGAATTGTTTACAGCATGGAAAGATGGTTTTGTATGAGCATTTTCTAATATCTTTATGAACATGTAGAGGGATTTGTGTAGCGTAAACCTAGTGATAGGGCAACAGATCATTTAACTTGATCTTCTCTGTAGGATTGCAAGACAACAGCTCCACAGTCTATCCTCACAACACTAACTCTACATTCTATTTGTATTTTACTTTTAGTTTTTAAGGATTTATTTGAAATAAAGCTCTACTTGGTCCTGGGCATAGTATAAGGCTGCACAAGACTAGCAGACTGCGTGCTCAGAGCACAGAATTCTGGGCAGATAATTACATCGGTATACCTGACCTGATTCCAAAGCAATAGTAAAGCAGGAGACCAGCACAGGTTGGTTAATGTAACCTTGGAGACAGCAGCACATGTTGTTGTGTATTTCTAGAACAAAGACAACTGTAAAGTGGAGCACCCCTGCAAAAATATCAAAGAGCACCCAGAACTGTTGTAAGGAGTGTTACTCCAAACTTTGGAGCTGCATGGAGTCAAAATAGCAAAAAAAAACATATTTCAGTATCGCTTCCAGGAATACCGAGCTACTGAACGGCAGCAAGCTTTATTCCCCCATGTGAACCTCTTTAGAGCCATCTCTACTCATTTTCCTAAGCTGCTTGAACTCTGCTGCTTGCTGGGTAGCTTGAAAGGCACAAGCACTGGCAGTAGCCAAAGGCCACATAGTAGGTCCGTTTTTGTGTTATGTTTGTTTTGTGGGGTAACACTGAGGTGTAACGAGTGGATGTGGAGTTAAGCCTTGCAATAGGAAGGTTTTTAGCATATATTCCTTATTTTAAAGGATCATGTTCCTCTAATTCATTTATTAGCATCTCATGCATGGTCATTTGTGCCCCAATGTGTTCACATCCCTTTTCACTGGCAACTAAAATGGTTAATATTTGTTCTCTCTGCTTGAATTTGTAGCATGTTTAGTCAGTGAAGAAAGGACAGGTCTATGTAAATCCCACCATGCCTTGACAAGTGCAACGCCGTCAATCACTTTTTTACAGGGAAAATAAACAACATCAGAAAATACTTCGGCAGTATCAAACAGACAACTATACTCCGTCCAATTCCCCCATATCTCCATTCCCAAGTAACCAGCCTTCTATGCTCTTTACCACACTGAGTTCACCTACGTCTGCAACTCCCTCAAGCCCGCCATCTATGAATATGTAATTCAGTCATCCTCCATTGTAAAATCCTTCTACTCAGAAGCCTCGAACCCTCCTCCCCTCAAAAGTGTCAGTCAAGGAAGCCTCCCTGATAATCTAAGAACAAGTCAGATCCTCCCTCTGTGGAAACCTGCTCATTCACAGCAGCATCAATATCCACCATTATGCAGATGACACACAACTCAAATTCAGACTCAAAATGTCCGTCACATTCATAGTCTTAAAACATGCCCTGACTTCAGGCAGCATTAGGTGTTCCCATGGTTACCTAGAGCTCAACTAGCCAAGACAGATTCCTAATGCTTGCCAACAGCAACAAACAAGAGATGAACCTGGATAAATTCACCTACTTGCAGAAAGTCTAAGTTAAATTATTTGGATACAGCCTCAACAGACACCTTTCTTTCAAAGAACACATTGAAAGTGTAAACCAAGACAGTGTGCCAGGAGCTGTTTACTAAAAAATGAAGCCTTTACCAACTGAAATCAACTTCAGAACAACAGTCCAAACCTTAGGCCTGATCCACTGGATGGAGCTAACGTCCTGTCTACCAGACCACATGAAATCACATTGACTTTCCTGAAAAGTGTCCTACATGCTTCAGAACGTATTGAAGTCCTGAAGAACATTAATCACATAATCTCTGCAATCCAGAACTGCATTAGTTCCTTCTCCAAGTGCACATTATCCTCAAGGTCAGCAGCACCGCTTACAAGGTCATCAGAAAGGGCATCCCTCCATATTTGGCAGCGAACGTAACCAACTCAGGTAGAACATGCCACCCCAGAGAAATGGATATCACCAGATTGGAAGGTAAGAAATGTAAAAAAAAAAAACAGCAGAAGACAGGCTTTCTCCACCTATGCGCCCAGGAACTGGGACAAAAGCCACAAGCCTCATCAACATCAGAACTGTCCCTGCCCTACAGTAATTTAGAAAAGAACTAAAGACACACCTGTCTTCCCATGTAAACGGCACTCCCCCTCCCACGACTATCTCCCCCCATGATAGAAACGTCCTCGCTGGGATCCCAAGGAAAAAAGGACCACCAGCCACACCGGATACTCACATGAAAATGAGCTCCGCACGTGAATGGAGCACCCGCTCACCGATCCCCAAGTGATAGGAACACCTCGCTCAGTGTTAATGATCTTACATCACAGCTCACAACTTATGGCACAGGTTCAAAGCTATGCAACTATCTATCTAGGTCTACAATGTACACATATAATTACAGCCACATGCATTTTGCATACATTTTATTACCTGCGGTTCCTACAGTCTCTTTCGTGCATGATAATTATGTAAATGCTGCATTTAGTAATTCCATATCAATGAATTCATCAATACAAGGGTTCAGATCCGCACTGTTTCAATTTGGCACAAAGTTCAACACAGTTCCTAGTAAGGAAAGTTAAATTGAGTAAATCTTTAATTTATCTTCTCTTCTGGTATTTTTCTTCTCTGAGATCCTCTACTTTAACTCAGGTGTTTATGCTGAAGTGGTGCGGGTTGGACTCCACACCCATCTGTACTATTTCCCACACACATTTGTAGACCCCTAACTTTAGTTTTCTTTGCCCCACTCCTCTGCCGAAGCGGAAGATGAACCCTGCCCATGCAGCAATAGTGTATGTATAAAACATTGTGGCTGACCCTGTTCTTCGGATCCTGGGTAAATCATTGAGAATAATACCTTTTCCGAAGGATTTATTTCTGTATGATATGAAAATAATTTTACTACTCACAAATGACAGTCCCTGTGGGGCCTTTGTCATGTATGTAAGTGTTTGACAGTAAAGTGATGCATTTGTAGATATTGATTATCCCTATCTGTGCACTTCTTTGCCTAATAATACATTCATTAACTCCAGAGCAATTTAATATCATCCAGAAATAAATCACTCAGAAACCATGGCCCACATTTATTAAACTATGACGCAGCGCAATGCAGCGAGATATCTTGCTGCAATGCGTCACTTGGAGAGGGTAGGAATGTGCCATATCTATCACAATATATTGCACATTCCTGCGCTCACCCTGCACTGCCGCTCTCAATGCAGCATAGCAACAATGCACACTCTTATTATCATGGTGCAACGGTGCTGCACTGCTGGAAGGATGTTTTGTGCAGGAAGGGCCACCTTCCTGCACAAAAACTATCCTTAAAGGCTTTTTCCTCTTTCTAAATGTGCTGCAGAATTAAAAACAAGAAGAAATAAAGATATTTCTTCTTGTTGTGACTCTATTGTGAAGGCTTAGAAGTTTGATGCATTCCCAGGTTCATCATTTGTGGTAATTCTGGGAATGCAACCAAAATCCATGGGTGGATGTGTAGGAGCACCCATCCTCCACCCATGGAACGCCTTCCCAGAGCAGAATAACGCAAGGCAGCGGCTTGCGCTGCCTTGCGTTATTCCAGATTTACCTAGCATTGCAGGGGCACACAAGGTGGTCTTACATTGCTTGGTAAAAAAAGGATTGCTTTGCCCTTGCAATGCTATGCATGATGTGGGGGCAATGCAATCCTTTGATAAATCTGGTCCCCTGTCTCCAATGTAGCAAGAAGATAGTGGATGTGCTACCAGGTATATGGCATTAACACGTGTGACCTTTGTTTATAAAAATGCCCATCTGTTTTGCGTCTTGGCATATGACATATGCCTACTAATTTGTAGAGGTGCTTACTGTACGATTTCTCTTCTTTAGCATCAAGTCTAATGCTCAAAATTAATTTTTGAGTAGTCTTTAAAGTATGGGTATACATTTCGCTCAAAAGTCATGTTTGAGTAGTCTTTAAAGTGTGGTTATACATTTCCGAATAAAATGGCAGAGTTTTTCAGAGTAAGGTTTTCTCTGTGTGATAAAGAGCTAAAAGGACTACTTGGAAATTCAAAGAAGCCTTAGGGATCCAAAGTAACTCAAACTAACAGAGATAGGCTTGAATGTGACCAGCAGTGTGTATGCAAGTCATTATTCCAAGTGTCCCTGAAATGACGAATAGTTAACTAGAAACTATGAGCAGACTAATCCGAATCAATGAGAGCCTCAACCATGCAAAACCGTTCTATATTTGTGCCATTCTCAGGTCAGCACTTACATTTTCAGTGCTAGTTTTTGTAACACTTACAAGATAGAAGATTTCAACAGTTTGCACGGTCTAGTATTGATTCTTAGATAAGACTTGACTGTGTGTGTTGTACTCTCGGAATTGTCTTGAGGTTTCCGTAATTAGCAAGGGTGTGATCAGTTTCAGGCTTTTCTCTCTAAAGGAGGCCTCTGAATACAGATGGGAGAACGCGCAGGTTCTTCAGAGTAGGGCTGATAAGGTCCTGTCTGGCCCTGGATGAAGAGTCCATGCCGACAACACACACTACGAGACAAAGGAAGTCGCACTGCAGTTTAACAGAAATCACACCCACAATAATACTCTGCTTGCTTTGGGAAGACAGCTGGCCGTGGCATCGTTTTGTTGCTGGAAAAGCTGTAGTATACTAAAAATAAGAATAAATAAATACGATTTGCTAGTGATGCTAAATGCCGAGATTGTTGAGTTCCAAGGACTGCCTAGTTGTGGTTCCATCTTGTGACACTCTCTTCCACCACCATATGTGTCCTGTCATTTATTCACACTCTTGCAGGTTCTTTTTTCATCGCATCTTTCACCCTTTGTTGCTATTTTCCTATCTTTCGCTCCCTTCTTTTTCCGTTTCTGCCTTTCTCTCTCTTGCTCTAAGTTGAAGTATGTTGATGATAAATATGTTCCAATTTCCAAAACCGAGTAGTAGTGCCCGCCATCTGCAACTACTGGCAAATATTAAGTACCATCAAGTTAGATATGTGATCTGAGTTCGTGGCAATATCAGACCCCCCCCGCCCCCCCCCCCCCCCCCTCGCAAACCTGAAAGTGCAATTTCTAGCTGCATGTCTTCCAGCATCGGGGACCCGGAGAAGTATAGCTATTTCTCCAGTACATGTGAAATGACACCAGGAGTAGATATCAGCTTCTGGACAGAAAACCCATAAACCTCCCAATGCCACACTTCAATGCAGTACATCTCTCTGCTGGATACAACCACAGATCTTGACTGTACTCCCCCCCCCCCCCAGCCTCCGCCCCATTTCTAGCGCCCCTTCATGTGTTCCTTAACTAACAACATGTTCAACAGTCCGTCAGAATACACTGGAGTGTCACCGCTGAACGCTTGTGAACAGAAAGGGGGAGATGAACCGGACCACAAGAAGGAACCCCAAAATGGCACTCACTGCAATTGCTAATTTGTGTCTTTCAGGCAAAATCTCAGGGCTGCATTTATACATTCCTGAAGAAACATACATTTATGTCTGTCGCTTCAATATTTGAAAACGAGTCCAAATTGATTTCCTCATCGTGCTAACTCTGAAGTAGAACACATTTGTGTTCACAGCGGGGCCTGGTCAAGTGCTTAAGTGGGAAGATGTGATTACTCTGAGCTGCCAGGATCAGCAGGGCAGATCCACCGCAAATGAGACACCGTGGGAGTATATGGACATTAAAGTGGTCCACGTAGATCAGTGGATGGTGTGGAACGGAAAGCTGGCCTTGTTCATGCAGTAAAACTGAGGGGAAGCCTTTCGGCTGCCATGAGCTAAGGTAAATATGCTTGTAGCTCCAGTGACAGAAAAAACGAGACTTATCAATATGACCCAGGAAGGGAAGTGAGGAGGAAACCACATAAGCCCCTGACTTGACAGCCAATACTTGAAGACATCAGGTTATGCTGGTAAAAGGCACCTTGGGGCACGCTGTGAGGGAACCCAGAGGAGGACTCTGAGAGAGGAGTGAAAACAACTGTATTCATAAGAGATCCAAAAATGGCACATCCTCTGACCACAGCTATTATAGTGCTGCTCTGTACCTAGGAGAGTGATACTAACACTCAGACACTTAGGGGGTTATTCCAACTTTGGAGGAGGTGTTAATCCGTCCCAAAAGTGACGGAAAAGTGACGGATTTACCACCAGCCGTATTACGAGTCCATTATATCCTATGGAACTCGTAATATGGGTGGTGGTATATCCGTCACTTTACCGCCACTTTTGGGACGGATTAACACTCCTCCAAAGTTGGAATAACCCCCTAAATCTAGATTTTGGTGCCTGAAGAAAGTGAGATATCAGATATAGATAAATGAGATGGAGAAATCCCACAGAGCGAATACAGTCATTGAAGACAGTAAGAGACAAGGGCAGAAAAGGCAACACAAGCAGATCAGAGCCAGACAATGGCAATTAAGACAAGGTCAGATGGGATCACGGGCAAGATGAAAGGATCCTCACCTAAAAATGGAAAGGACAACATAGACTCATTTAGACTGTTGCAGTAACGGTGCACTCCATCAGTGTTTCATTTGATTTTTTATCATTTCCTCAGCATGTGTGGAATGCAGTCATTCTACCTTCTCCAACACTGGCAATACCTCATGTCACTGACATACCTTTGCAGGTTATCAACATCAACAAGTGTATTTTAACGTGCTCACAATATGCATAAAAATATGTGCTAATGGTATTACTACAAGTTATTCAATATCTAGATCACTGAATTCTAAATCCAAGTTTAATAGTGCACCAACTGATTGTGGTAAGGTTATTATCGAGTTGGGGTACTGCCTATGGATATGAGGTGATTGACTTGCGATGGCCCCCTTGTAGAGAAGACGCTCAGCAGGACAAGGTGGTGCCCACCATTGTAGCAATGTGGGTTGTGGCTACCAGAGGGGATATGCATGACATAAGAGCCCAGGACTAAACTCCACAGACCTGCCAATGTGATTAGGGTCCCAGCTCACCTGTCTCTTCATGCACACCGTGGAAGTGAGAAATGGCCTGTGATTATGCACAAGGACATTTGTGAGACCCTAGCCAATCTGACAGAAATCTTAAATATGAACAGATCTGAGCCTAAATTAAAGAGTGAATGTGGATGTTTATCTCTCTACTCTGACAAAGTGAGCCCTGTAAAATTGGTTCACAGTCACTAGAGTCACTAGAGGACTAACCATCTTTCCCTCTCCTAACACACCGCTGGATGATTGATCACATATTTTTTCACCCCAGGTTTGGAAAGAGAACATTTTAGGAGCTGGGGGAGGAAGATTGTAGAGGTCTTTCAGACCTATTCCACCAAATGCAAATCAAAACCTTTGCAAAATGCAAAATTGACTTTAACCTACAGGAGGTGACTATACTAAAACAACATCTAAAACCCAGGCAAATGAGTCGCGTATCTCCCAAACAAATAAGAATCCATGCGGTATCTAACATTTATGGGCTTCATTGGCATCACCTGGGGCATATTTAAAATAATAAAGAAGTACTAAATTGAACAAAGGTGGAAATGCTAATTGTGAACTCGCTTTCCAAAGGAGATCCCAGATAAAGAACGGGCTGAAATATGGAAAGACATCCCGAGACACCATAGAGCCATAACACCCACATAAAAAGTTTATAAAATCCTATACAAGTGGTACATGACATCATAGACTACCCTGGACCCTGATGACCTTGCCAAATACTAGCCCACCACTCACTTCCCATTCTTTGACAAGGTCATTGAAAATACAGTCTATGTTAAACTCCAAAAATGCACAAATGATAATCATCTCCTTGCCGACTACTGGTCTGGCTTCATATCATGCTTCATCACAGATAGAGCTACCTCACATATGGTAGATGATGTCCTCCTGACCACAGATGAAGATGAGATGAAGATGACCCCTGTCTCCTGATGAACCTTTTAGCTACATACAACACAGTCGACCATCCTGCCCTCATATGCACTCTGGAGTCTCAAATGGGATTCACCAGTAATGTTCTTCACTGGCTTTCTTCCTACCTTTCCAACTGATGTTAGTTTGTTCACATGGGCACTGCCAAGTCCCAAAATATCACACAGGGCTTCATACTGTCTTCTGTCATCTTCAACCTCTACCTGGAGGTGGTCAAGACTGTACTCCCAGCTAACTGCATCAAGGTTCAACAATATCCCAATGATACTCAACTCTACTTGGAAGTATCCTTGCTTTGGACATCCGATACCTCAAACACTGCCTGCGCCTTATCCAGACTTGGATGTTCAGCTCCTACTTGAAGCTCAACCTGTCTAAGACAGAATTGCTTTTATTTAGCAAAAACAACAAGCAAGAAACAGTACAAACCTGGTTCAATGACTTCATGGATTCTACCCTAACGTTCACTGAAAGCAAAGTAATTTGAATTCATCCTGGACACCACCCACACCGTCAAGGTACAGAATGAAAAAAAAAAAGACATCTTGGTACCAGCTCTCTCATTTAAATAAAGTGAAAGTTTTATCCATAAGGTGACTTCAGAACCCCTGTTCAAATCCTTGTACTCTTGCATTTGGATGGTGGTAACGCCATGCTCCTTGGCCTCTCAAAATCCACACTGTCATCCTAATGAGCATCTCACATGTCAACACACTTTTCATTCAAGTCCTGAAGAAATAAAATCACATCACCCTCATCCTGATGTAGTTCCATTGGCTTCCCTTGCTAGCACAGTCAGTCCTCACTATTTACTAAGCACCCTAACTTATTTTACAGACAGGTTCACCATCTTTGGTAGTTCTCAGCACACCCACAGCCAGAAACCATCAATGCACCCAGTATCTGTAAGAACATCCCCACATCTATCAGGACCACCCCAGCACCCCTCCAACTTAGGAAAAAGTTGCAGACTCACCTCTATAAAGGACACCACATCATAATGGGGTGACCATCCACTGTTCAACTACCACACCTACCCCTGTCTGACTTTATGCTTTTCTTTGACCGAGCTCAGTGCTCTGTTGCCTTTGTGCTAGGTTCACACTATAGAAATTGTATATATATGAAATATATATATGTACCCAAACAGAAGTTATCTGGCGGGGCGAGGCGTATTATCCCGCTATGGTCGAAATAACAAGTTCTCTGTGAACAAGGAAACTTTGTTTCCGAAACGCGTTGGGTGTTTGTTCATTGAAACTTAACTTCCACCGAGTGCTGTGACGGAGACATTATTTCGGCCATATCAGGATAATACGCCTTGCCTGGCCGGATAACTTCTGTTTGGATTTAGGAGGGTCACAACCTCGTCTCTGTCTGCCACGTTGTGGGAGCCTGTAATCCTGTGACTTCTCATTAAACAATATTTTTTGCAGTACCAAGGAGTCCGGGTTCTTCTCTACATTAAGAAGGTATTGTTACCCATGATCAAGGAGATTGAGGTGGTCATTCTGTGCTTGGCGGTCTTTACCGAAGACCGCCGTGCAAGCGGCCCCCGAAAGACTGCAAGTGATGGTGGTGTGAAGGCTGTTGCATTACAAGTCACCCACACAACACTGCCCAAAATACACCCAAAAAATGATACCATTGGCCCAAACAACGGCGTGAAGGGTGCAGCTGCACCACCAGCACCGCCACACCAAGAACATCCCGCCCATCAAATAATGATTCACAAATCAGCACCACAGTCCCAAAACGGCGGCAATCCATTGGAGGTCCGAACCGCAGCTGGGAAAAAAGGACCACCACCAGAACTTTGCACCATGTTGGACAATACTATTACCCAACCCCTGCGACACATACACACACCTGTCCACAAGACTAAAAAATACACCCCCACACATACCCAGAACCCTTTGCAACCAGAAACTTTGGCAGAGCGAGGCAAGAGCACACTGAAAGGAGGCACTGCACCTAGATATCACAGGCACCATCACACTGAACATTCATCAAACAACACACCACTGCACACAAACACCACATAGCTCACGCACATAGTACTACCCAAACTCACACCAACAAACAGCACACCCAGCATCCCTGCACAACATACACCCCCACCCACAATCCAACCACCATGGCACCACAAAAAACCCACGATTCACAGATCAGGAGCTGAGGGTAGTGGTTGACGGAATCGCAGAGTGGAGCCGCGACTGTTTGGAGCACAAGCCTAGCAGACATCCATAGCCCAGAAGAACGACTTATAGCAGAGGATAGTCGTCAGGGTGAATCCAGTGGGGAACCATCCACGAACAACGTAGGACATTAGGAAGAAGTGGAATGACCTACGGGGAAAGGTACGGGCCATGGCTTCCGGGCACCACATCACCGTCATGAGGACTGGTGGTGGGCACCCACCGCCTCCCCCAGAATTGTCCTCATGGGAGGAGAAGGTCCTGGCCATTCTACATCCAGAAGGGCTGATGGGAATACCTAGTCGACTGGACACTGGAAAGTCAACTGCACTCCCCGGCCAACATGTACTCGTGCACAGCATGTACCCCCAACCCCCCTTTTACCCCCTCACACCACCCTAACATGCACAAGCCCACCATGGACCCAATACCCACCCTTGCATGCCACAGCCCCCTATTGACACCATTTCCTCACAGGCCTACCTCATGCCTGGATACCCCACACTGTAGCAAGTACCACAACTACCAAAATGCAACACTCCCTACCCTTGCATGACTGCTACATCCACTTCACATCTCTGCAATTGCACGTTTAACCATGTCACTCTCCATCAATACGTATAAGGAATGTACATCAGTACATAGCAATGACAGTAGCAAGACAAACATTAACTATTGTCCAAAATAGGCCCATTGCAACATTCCACTGATGGTAACACAAGAAAATGACTAGTAACTGTCAATGCCATTACTGCCCTCCAAATCCAGTCAATTATGGCATACAACCATGTGTGTCGCTGCTACAATACCATCATCTGACACAATACCTCTCATTACACAGGTCTCACTAGTACTGCTACACAGCAGAGGAGCCCGGTGACAGAAAGCGCAGGTCCAATAGGAGAGGACTCCCCTGGAAGTCTGGATATGGACGACAAACCTAGCGCATCAGGCATGAGTGGTCAGTCCACCACTACCAGCCTCACCCTGCCCACAACTAAAACAACCTCCCATGTGCCAGCCAATGCACAGCAGAGCCCACATTCCCACACCAGTGTCTCAAGGTCACATCAAACATCAGTGTACCCCACAGGACAGGGGCAGGAGTCAACGGTGCAAACATGACAGTCCTGGTGTCAGTGGGAGGGGGCACACTGCACCAGGGGCACAGGCACAGGGGGCAAGGGCCAGTGGGAGGGCAATTGTGGGCCAAGGGACGAGGCCCGTACAGGATACGACTGGCCAGGAGGCCGTCTCCAGAGTCTGGGAGCCTACCAGCAAACCCAGGACAAGATGGGCCAGATACTCACCACCTTGCAGGACACCCAAAGGCTGCAGGGTGAATACCACCAGGAGGCCATGCAGCAGTGGCCGGCACTCAATGCCACCATAGTCTCCATATTAGGGGAGTTCAAGGAATTGAACAATATCCTGCAGACATCCTCTACCCAACAGCCGGCCCCATCCAGTAGTCAGGCAACACCACTGCCATCAACATCAGCACCTGCTAATAAAATGGGTCCATCAGGGTCAGAAACCAAGATGGAATGCTGTAGTCCCCACACACACCTTGATGCATGCAAATACTGGCTACAGACTGGCTTCAACAATATATCTTGCCTGTGCAGATGACATACAATCACACATATATGTACCTCATTGAAAGTAGTGACGAATCATGTCAGTCCTGTTGTTATGTGCCTCATCCTTGTCTGCCTCCCCCTCAGCATCAGAGTCACCGGCCCCAAACACTGCTCCAACATCAATCTCCCCCTCCTCCAACAGTAGGATGTGCCTTCTGAGGGCCAGATTATGGAGCATGCAGCATGCAACAATGATCTTGCAGACTTTCCCTGGTCGGTACTGTAGGGCACCACCGGACACAAAGAGGAAATTAAATCTAGCTTTCAAGAGACTGAAAGTCCGCTCCATCACTCGCCTTGTCCGGCCATGTGCCTTATTGTACCTGTTCTCCCCTCCTGTAGTTGGATGTCTCACAGGTGTCTGAAGCCAGGGCAGGTTGGGGTATCTGGAGTCACCTGTGTGGAAAAGGGAACATGAGGGGTACAAACGTCTGACATGGAGAACAGTACACATACCTATGAGCCAGGCCCTTTCTCCCTGCAGCTGTGACATCATTGCAGGGACACTGCTGTTTCTCAGGATATAGGAATCATGTACTGACCCTGGGAATTTTGTGTTTATATGTGTTATGTATTCGTCTGCAAGACACACCAATTGTACATTGAGTGAATATGTACTCTTCATGTTTCTGTAGACCTGTTCATTGGTCCTCGGAGGTACCAAGGCGATGCGAGTCCCATCAATGGCTTCAATTACATGTGGGACATTTGAAATGCTGTACAAGGCTGCTTTTACAGTGGGCAGTTCAGGACTTTGTTGGAACCTAATGTACCTGTCCACATGCTTGAGTAGGGCATCCAGCACATCCTGCAACACCTTTACTGAACTGGGGCTGTGAAAACCCTGCAGCCAGTCCAACTGTAAACTGAAAAGAGCCACTCACCAGAAAATGGAGGACTGACAACACCTGGACTGTTGGAGGAATGGCATAGGGATTTCCCAAACCTGCAGGAGGTCTGGCTTCAACTGGGCGACCACTTCCCTGATGCACAAACGGTTCATTCAATAGGTCAGGATGATGTGGCGCTCTACCATGGTATCATGATCTACGAATGGCCGGTAAACTGGTGCATTCCTCAGCACTCCATTGTGGTGATATCTGTGCGGGGACACAAACAGCAATCTGGGAGCCTCTCACACTGTAGGGCACCAAGTATGACATGCAACAGTCATGAAGTTTTGTTCATGCAAGTTGGATGTCATGTTGTGGGAAGACACATTACTCCACACTCCATTCCTAAGCAGACAATGACACATAATCCCTGTGACAATGCACATATACAGGACATGTACACGTACACTTTCCAAGTGTTCCACTATACGGATCCTATATAGTGACAACTGTAGTGACAACTGTGGTGATGTCACCAGACACTCACTACATATGTCATTATCCACAATGTGTGACCTAATGTACCTATTTGTGATGACATGCAGGTAATTAGGCAGTGTGAACCCAGGACAGTCATGTTACAGACTACTATGGCATCCGCCTGTCTGGCATGCATTGGACAGCTGGAAGTGATCTCGTTCTGCTGGTGGAAGTCGTCATGGCGGAAGGCGGTCTGAACTGCCGTACAACTCCTCAATGGTGAACTTTGACGTCTGTGGGAGACTGGGACCAATGATGATCACGGCCGGCGGTGACGGTCATGACCGCTGCCGTCGAAACCGACATTTTATATGGGCCAGCTCACTTGACTCCTGGCATTCGGGCAAGACAGACCTCCACTTCCTGTGCTGCTGTGTCCTGTATCTTGGAGCAATGATGGCACCCATTGCAGGGGATAATGCCCCAGCCTTCAATACAGACAAACTGGAAAAACTGGTGGAAGGGGTCCTACCCCGGTATTGGCGGTTGTACAATGCTCCAGGGCAACTGGTCAGTACAACATTCTTTGTCTCACATGTTGGGTGGTCATGACTGATCAGGTGTTTTGCATACATATGATATATGTGGAATATTGGTAGTGTGCATGGTCCGTGTTTGTTGTGTGTCGCCAAAGGTTACAGCTGTATTGGTACTATTTACATCATGTCCCCCATTTTCTTAATGTTTCCCATGCAGGTCAGCACCCACAAGAAAAATGGGTTATGGAGAGCCATCACCAAGGAAGTGGGGATGCTGGGGGCCCATAGCCGGCGGAGCACCCACTGCAGGAAGCGGTGGGAGGACCTGAGACACTGGGCCCGGAAGACCGCAGAGGCTTAGCTGGGGACGGCCTCCCAAAGTGGGAAGGGTCCCCGTCGGATGACATGTGGTTGGGTATGTTCCTGGGCTGGGTTGTTGGATAAGTCATTTAACCAGTTGATAGGCATGTAGTGGCCTTCATTCAGGTGTTTAGGCTGCAAGGTTGAGGTGATCGTTGATCAGTTGGGGAATCACTTGCATGACTCAATTATAATTGATTGCAAAATGGTCTCTTGTATTGTTTGTGTGTGAAGTGGATGTGTGGGTTATCACCATTTCCTTCCTTTCTGTTTCTTCCACCCTCCTTCTCTCTCCACCTCTATCTATGTGTGCATTAGCATCATCTGGCAAAGGAGGAAGGGCACCGGCAAGTGGGGATGCAGCAGCCCACGGGACCCAGGAGGCTGGCACCAGCAAAGCTGAGGGGACTAGTGGAACGGAGGGCGAGGGGAGCACCAAGGGGGAGACTGGAGCAACCAACACATCTGATACAGATTCCTTCTCCGGTGGTGGCTTCCTGGCGGTGGCGGACCCATCTGGGTCCACCCCAGCACCATCCTTGTCCGCTACCCCCCTTACCACCACCATCCTCCATGTAGCACCTCACCCAGTTGCCCGTCTCCTTCGCCACAGGCACCTCTGCCCCTGCCCCAGTCAGCCCTGCTGCCCTCAATGAGGAGGCTATTGACCTCCTGAGGTCCATCTCTGTGGGGCAGACAACCATCGTGAATGCCATCCAGGGACTGGGATCCCAGATGCAGCAGTCCAGTGCATTCCTGCAAGGCATTCACAGTGCCTTGTCTGGCCCACAGAGATCGTTTCATTCCTCATTGATGGCAGCCAGTGTCTCTTCATCTTCAATCCCCCCTCCAGCTACCTGTTCCCAATCCACAACCCCTCTTCCTACACCCATCCGAAGCACACCTACAGACCAGCATACACCTACTACAATGGACAAGGTGTGCAAAGACAGTCATAGGCATCACAAACATTCACACAGGCATGCACACACACAACACACATCTGCTGATACAACAACAGACAGCTCCCACCAAGTCAGAGCAAACACTTCCAGTGGGCAAGAGCTGTCAAAGTGCTCTCACATGCTAGAAGCAGAAGTTTCCTCTGTTTCACTGCCTGGAGACATGCGGGCAGGGAAGCAGAGGAAACAATTGCTTGTGCAGACAGGGAACTGCATGTTTAGAATGGGCCCTTTGCACACTGGGTGCCATGCGGAGCACCCAGGACAGATGGCCAGGCTCCAGGGGATGGGGTAAAAATCAGCCCAGCGAGTAGGCCACTCGGCTCTCCCCCAGTGAATAGAGGTGGTCTGCTGGGGATGAGGGCTTCCGTGCATTTCCCGCCAGTTTTGATGGTGCATTCTTGATGCCAAGGAATATGAGGACATCTCCACAAAACATAGAAGCACTCACTTCATATAGATAAGAGGAAAGACCCTACTTTGATGGAGCTTTAAGTCTTTGTAGTCATGTTGGCCTCTCTATAGGAGGATTCATGTTATCACAGAATTCTGGAGAAAGATGCATGAGCAACAATCACATTGCCAAACGCACACAAGGTCACTGGTGACATTTCCTTGTGCTCCATTACGCAGTTGTACTGTAGAGTACATACTAGACATTTACCCAAGGAGGCAGAAAGAACTCCCATTTGGTAGATATTTAATGCAAAGCTGTGGACTCTTGTTGGATAAAAGGGCAGGTGAGGTTCCTTTGTGGCAGAGTCGCTCACACAACTACTGACACATCCACACAGACACTCACACACCCACTCACAGACTCACCCAGACACTCATGCACCCACTCACAGACTCACTCAGACGATCACGCACCTACTCACAGACACACTTTCACACTCACACACCCACTCAGAGACTCATAGACCCACTCAGAGACACATGCACCTACTCACAGACCCACTCAGAGACTCACAGACCTTTTTTTAAGTGAATGTATATATTTGATATATATGTTCACTGAAACAAACAAAGGTTACAGGAACGTTATTGATAGGTTCAGATTTTACACGCACAAAACCACAGAAAATCAGCTATTATAGTTAGAGTTATTTCAAGTAACTATAACTCATGCCCTAAAGTAACTATAACTCGCGCCCTCGCCATGCACAGTTTTCTAATCAATAATTTTACTGCAAATGTTGCAGTGATATTATCAATGATGTCACCGAAGATGTAATGAGTGATGTAAGATCTGGGGTAATTGGCAGTGCACGGCAAAGGCGTGAATTATAGTTACTTTATGGCACAAGTTATAGTTACTTGAAATACTTCTCACTATAACAACTGAATTTCTGTGGTTTTGTGCATGTAAAATCTGAACCTAACTATAACGTCCCTGTAACCTTTGTTTTTTTGTGAATTTCTAGGTTTTTTTAACATTAAGTAAAATGGCTATCGCAATGCATGGTGGGAAGTGGTGGATTTGGAGGCAGGGCTTGGCCTGGCATTGTTCTGCCTCAACCCAAGCATGCTGCTCCTGCACCCCCACCCCCATTGTCCAAGTTCATGCCCTTGCTTTCTCATTACAGACCTATGTGGTTGTTGTTATGCCACTGCCCTTCCTGCCTGCCCTGAACAGTTAGGTTCCTGCCCCATCCACCTCCTCCCTACCCTATGTTGTCTGAGTCCATGCACCAGCCCCCTCACTCTTACTCTGCCTGGTCAGATGTGCTACTACTGCCCTCAATTTAGTTTGATGTCCCTGACCATTCCTCCTGACCTTTTCCTAATTCTTTGCCACATCATTGCCCTCCTGCTTAGCCGCTGTGCTTAGTTGCTGCCCCTACCCTCCTTCCTGTGCCCTCTGATATCTATGTGCATGCCCCTGCTCCCTCCTTTTTGCTTACCATGTTCCATAGACCTGCCTCTGCCCCTCCTATCTACTCTAGGTATTCTATTGAACTGCCACTGCCCCTCCTATCTGCCTAACATTGCCAGATGGCTGCCATCTGTACCCGACACCTCTACCCTGCCTGCCCTAATTCCATACCCCTATCCCCTCCCTCCTGTCCTCCATGCTCAATTTTGTTGCCACCCTCTGCTGCATTCCATACTCTGTTTTGCTGCAACTGTTCCTCCTGTCTGCCCTGCGTTGCCTGCTGTGAAGTCCCTTCCCCTGCCCTTTCTTGTCTGCGTCCAGCCCCTACCCTTCCTTCTGTCCTTCATGGTGCCTTGTGCATGCCCCTGCCCCCTTCCTCTTGCCCACCATGGCAGTTGTGCTGCTACTAACCCTACACTTGCCATGCATGGTCTTCTCTGCTGCCACAGCCCCTCACACCTACAGTGTGGTCAGCTTGCTGCCTCTGACCCCCTTCCACCTTCCCTCCATTGTCTGTATGTATGCCATTATAGACTCACTGGTGCCCTCCATGGTGTGTTATGCTTCTGGTACCCATCCCGCCTGCCCTCCTTGTCAGCTTGCTGCTCTTACCCTGCCCCCTTGCCTCCTGCCCTCCATTTTCCATGTGCTGGCCCCCATCCCCTCCCTCCTGTTTTATCTGGTCCGTCGCTGTGCCCCTACCCCGCCCTCCTGCCCTTCATGGTCTGTTATGCTGCAACTGTCCCTCCTGTCTGTCCAGTATAGTCAGCTTGCTGCCCTTGCCTCTTTCCCCTCTGCTCTCTGTTGTCCATGTGCCTGGCCCTGTCCCCTCCCCGTTTCTTTCCATGGTCCATTGTGCTTCATTACCATCCCACTTGCCTTGTGTGGTGTATTGTGCTGTTGTAACTCCTGACGCCTACCCTGTAAGGTCAGTTTGGTGCCCCTGCCCATCTCCCTCCTGCCCTCTGTTATCCAAGTTGTGTCCCTACCCTATTCCTCCTGGCCTCAGTGATGCAATGCACTATACTTGTCAACATTTTGATCTTGGTAAGAGGAAAAATTTGAAAAAAAACAAACCTGGGGAATTGATTTTCCCCATTGACTTACATTGAAAAAGAGGAGATTTTAGGCAGGAAATAGATAAAATAAAGCTGTTTTGAGTTTAAAAACATTGGTAGTCTCCTGCCTGAAATGAAATGGGTCTGTTGGCATGTATGGTTGCACTGTCACTGCCTCTTCCTTTTGCCCTCAATGACCTGTTATAGTGCCAGAGCCTCTCATGCCTGTCATGCATAGTAGGTTCATTACCCCTGCCCCCCCTTTCCCATGCCCTCCATGGTCCATTGTGCTGCCCCTCCCACCTGTCCAACGTGGGCAACTCTTTGCCTCTGTACCCTTCTTCCTGCCCTCAGTTATTCACGTCTGTGCCCTTGATGTCTGCCTCCCTACAGTATTCTAATGAACAACTAGATTGCTAACATTCTTTATTTGTTACAAAAGTGTGACACGCATGACTGCACCCTATAAAAGTAAAAAAAAGAAAAAAAAGTAAGTGGTTTGCACACTATTGTCATTGGGCTATACTTAGACTACATTTGTGTCATATTTGTGCCACATTTATGCTCTTTTTTCTCTGGTGGCCATCTTGGGAGACTTATTTGTTATCAGGCTCCCTAATCTCCTTAATTACTGCAGTATCCTCAGTAGAAAATGCTTTCAGTTTTCCACTTTGATTCCATCAAGCTGGCGTTCAGATGTGCCACACTTTTGGCATAAATTCCAAATGTTAGCACTCCGGTTGGTCATTAGAACACTCTAGTAAAGCTGCTGTTCACCAGAAAGTAAACTGGCAGTCTGCTGCTGGTGTTGAAAGTGCATGTTTCAGTCTGCATGTCAGAATGGTTTAATCACTAGAGAAGAAAGATATTTGAGAACTCACTCAAAACGTGTCCTAATTTTTCTTTCTACAGCACTAACCATAATTTCTATGACAAAATGAACCCCCTCATTTTGTTCCTTTCGAAATTAGAAGTTTTATCAGTTTGATTCAATCAAGAGGGCTTCAGGTGTGCCACGTGTTTGTCATAAGTCAGACAACACTCTAGATGTTCTTTAAAACACTCTGGGAAGCTGCAGTAGAACACAAAGAGAATCAACTGATAGACTGTTGGAAGTACATGTTTTACTGAGAATGTCAGACTTTATTCTCATATGCCTGAAAAAGATAAAGTGAATTTACAGAAAATATGCTCTCATTTTAGCTTTTGCAGCACCCCCCTATGACCTCAATAGAAAATCATGAGAAAGCAGTTTACTCAAACGTGATTCATGAAATCCCAGCAGAATGCTTTTTCACAGGGTAAAATCACCTTGGAACACACCACAATTCCTAAACTTAGTATGGTGCCATTAACAGATGATTTATATTGTAACTAAAATCTGTTATCACCCTTTATACTGTATGTTCTCCTTTTTGTAACCCTCAAAACCTGTCATTCACTACAATGCACTTCAGTGGATGCTATCATGTTTATTGGTCCCAAGATGGCTGCCATCACTTTCAGGCTGGAATGCTGATAGTCAATTAGATCTCATCATGAGATTTGTGCTTAGGCTCTGCCCAGATTTACAAGTTTGGATTTTCTTTAATATCTTGAAAACTACTAAATGGATTTACACCAACAAAAAGGGCAATCTGCAGACCAAAAGCGACTATTTTGCCAAATTTGGTGTAATTCCATCCAGTGGTTCGGGCTGCAGGTGTGTCTAAAGAGTCATGAAAATTAAGAACATTGTATGTAAGCATTGGCACTTAATAATTAAGAATACAGATATTGGCACACTTCTAGAGGGCCATCAACAAGTGACCTGTAGAAGAGCACAGTGAAAGACATGTTAGTGAGAAGTCACTTTGAAAACCGCCCACCAAAAAATTGGTTAGAGAATCGACAGAGTGGGTTCATCAAAAGCAACAGCTGTAAAGCATACAACATGTAATGAACATGAGGATGATCATGGACAGAGACCAAAAGGCAATTCACATCAGGAAAAGAATCACATGCAGTTGACACTATGTACTATATATAATCAAATGTGCCTGTGGCCTCTGGCATGTTGGAAGCACAACATGTATATTGAAAAAAAATATTAGAACAAATAAGAGCAGTGAAACATCTGGACCTTACATATGACACAACCAAACATGTAGCACAATGTCAGGACAACAACTGGAAGTCATTGAAGTATTTTGGACTGGATATGATTCTTTGCAGTGGACACAGTGGTAATCGTACTTTGAAACTTAGATACTTGGAATCTAAATATATCATTAGACTTAAAACTGAAAATTGGATTGAGCATACTTATTGACACAGATTTATGTAGGATGGCCACACACATATGATGATGATGCACCATGATGTACTATACATTGCAGAGTCTCAGTGAGATCAGTAATTTAGATTGTTGGAAATGGCCCATTTTGCAAGGTTATCCCCAAAATGATTGCATTCTTCCTCCTAGTTTTTCAAATCTGTTTTTGCTGGTTTATTGTTTCTGCTCACTTTACCACTGTTGATCAGTGTAAAGTGTCTTGGTGATTGGTTTATCCTTGATTGGCATATTTGATTTTCACCGGGCCTGTAAATCAAATGGTACTATTGGGCCCGCAACACTGATTGTGCCACCCACAAGTAGCCCTGTAAACATGTCTCAGACCTCCCACTGCAGTGTCTGTGTGTGCAGTCTTACACTGCCATTAGCTGGATTATGACGACAGCCAGATTTCCACCAGAAGGATGGCGGAAGTCCGGCTGTGGCCATGCCGGCGGATGGAGGTAAGGTAGCACTGCTGCCAGCAGCAGTGCCACGCCAGTAGACCGCCGCAGATCGGATCATGACACATGATACGGCCTGGCGGTGTTCTGCTGGCGGTCGCTGCTGCTGGCAGCAACGCCCCGTCTCCTGCCGGAGCACCCCCTGACAACAGGTAAGTTGGCTGCTCCAGCAGGGGAGGGGGTGGGGGTTGTGTGTGTGAGCGGGGGTGAGTGAATGTGTGTGCTTGCGTGTATGCGGGTGTGTGATGCATGTTGTATTTGTGTGCATGTATGGATGCGTGAGTGCGTGTATGTTGTGTTGTGGGAATGTGTGTGTGCTTGTATGTATGTAAGTGTGTGTGGATGTGTGTGTGAATGGATGTATGCATGCGTGGATTAATGTGAGAATGAGGGTGTGTATGCTTGTGTTTGTGTGTAAATGAATGTGCGTGTAGAAAGTGGGGGTCTGGAGGGGGAAGAGGGGAGGGGGTGAAACCTGGGGAGGGGGAGGGGGAAGGGGCGGCGGAAGACCTCTATCAGTTAGTGGGAAGGGATTCCCTGTCACTGATAGGGCCTACTGCCATGGTTTTTGTGGCGGTAAGGTTGCCACCAAAACCATGGTGTTTGGCGGGGGTGAGGGCCGCCGGGCTGGAGAGTGAAGTCTCCAGCCCAGCGGTCGTTACCGCCGTGGTTGTCGGTGTGGTACATTGGCAGTTTGGCTTTAGCTAAAACGGCAATGTCTTAATATGGAGAAAAGTACAGCCAGCCTGTTGGCAGTACTTTTCTCCATATTAACGCCGTCCGCCGGGGTCATAATGACCCCCTATATCTTTATCATCATGTATTCAATATATTTGGAAGATCAATCGTCCAAAATACCACATTTATGATTTATTTCATACAAAATCATTAATACTTTCTAATGACTATTTATATATTTGGAGACATCTACCATCAAAAGTAACACGTTAAAGAGTTGACATTGCATACAAAATCATTATTACTTTCTGATGGTTAATTACATTCAGTGAATATTTTCTTAATTTTTATAACTGCACATCCATTCCTAATCGTGCTACCAAGTCTATTATCCATTCTGTTTGGCTACTATTTCTGCAGTTTCTCATATTAGGTTTTATATTCCTCATGCATCCACATAGCTTATGCTCACTTGGGCTGGATTGCTGAGATATGAGATATGTGATTCATTTTGTTATGGGTTTCATATCTTGGGAATGCAATTCAGTGTCTGTTGCACAGGTTTTGGTATCCAGAGTATTCTACTTAACTCTAGGTTATCACAGAATGTTGGGTTCAATGTGTTAGTATTATACATTGCAATGAAGTATGGTATGAGATTGCCTGGGTATGGTGAAAATTCAGTACAGTGGTTAACATTGCTATTCAAATATGGCTGTTGCATTACGTTTCCTTATATTTCACTATGTGTTTTGTCCTTTTTCAATGTTTGGGATTATTTAGTATGTGCTTGTTATGTCGATTTCATCCGTGATCAAGGCTACGGCTGAAACGCGTTGGGAGGGGAAGCCTTTTCTCCTTAGTAAAATATTTGCAGCAATCCAAAGGTGTCCAGGTCTTCCTTGTATTAGAAGAGTATATATATATATATATATATATATCTTCAAACAAAGTTGAGAATTCTCTCAACATACAGCTGCACCAAGAAGAAGTTTCACAACTGCTGATGCATACAGAAAAATCCAATTCTCCTATTCATCGATGCTCATCTGTTTATTCGAAATCGAGTGCCAAGTGCATTAACAAACCACCTCCAAACAAAAGCTGAAATGTCTTCGCGTTTCGGCTGACGCCTTCTACTGGACAACTCCACCCTGCACAAAATCCTCCTCAAATACATATAATAGTCCCTCGTCTATTTCGATTACAAACTAATGCCGAATAATGGAGCAGCCATCTTTTAACATGTAAATCCTCTTGTTTATCATCATCTTCTCTCAATATTTGGTTATCATTTGCCACTGATCACATTATGGTAAAAATATCCTCAATATCATCAATGTCTTACATATTCTTGTTGTTAATATGTTGCAGGTTAAAACATACAAGTGGCCACATAAATAAATGACAATTGTATTATACTGTTGAAACTTCCATACTAAAAATATCTTCCATGTCATTCACAATGTTTTTATCACATTATTACTAAATGAGACATATAAATTTCCGCAAAAATAATTAACAATTTCATTGTCCTAATGGAGCCTACTTATGCAATGTCCTAAAGATGTGTAAGTTATAAAAAAATACTTTTCTAAAATCGGATCTCACTTTCATATATTAAATATCCAATAAGCCAAAATAAAGTGGCATATGTATCATAAAGTTCTGCAACTTAAGAATATAGGCCCTCATTCCAACCGGGGCAACGGAAGCACCGCCAACAGGCTGGCTGTGCTTCCAGGGCCATTCTGACCGCGGCGGTAAAGCCGCGGTCAGAAAAGGGGGACCGGCGGTTTCCCGCCGGTTTTCCCCTGGCCCAGGGAATCCTCCATGGCGGCGCTGCTTGCAGCGCCGCCATGGGGATTCCGACCCCCTTCCCGCCAGCCTGTTTCTGGCGGTTTACACCGCCAGAACCAAGATGGCGGGAACGGGTGTCGTGGGGCCCCCTAACAGGGGGCCCCTGCACTGCCCATGCCACTGGCATGGGCAGTGCAGGGGCCCCCTAACAGGGCCCCATGAAGATTTTCACTGTCTGCTTTGCAGACAGTGAAAATCGCGATGGGTGCTACTGCACCCGTCGCACCCCTGCAACACCGCCGGCTCCATTCGGAGCCGGCTTCTATGTTGCAGGGGCTTTCCCGGTGGGCCGGCGGGCGGCCTTTTGGCGGTCGCCCGCCGGCCCAGCGGGAAAGCCAGAATGGCATCCGCGGTCTCCTGACCGCGGAGCGCCCATTTGGCGGTGACCGCATGGCGGGCGGCGACCGCCGCCCGCTGCGGTCAGAATGACCGCCATAGACATGTCTATAGGTTGTTTATCCCATGGCATGCTATATTAAAGTAAAATATTGATGTTGATGTTTAAATCCATATATTGCAATATCATTATAGATCTAGAATACCTTCAACAATCCATGTATATAGTGTAGTTGTAAAGTAACCTCATATTTATAATGTGACAAAAATTATATCTGATTTCTATTACAATGCCCATAATGCTAAATGTTGGATATCTTTCTATCACAGATAAATTATGATGAGTGACATACTCTAATCCACATCGATGAACTGAATAGAGAACACATTAACATTGGAAGTCAGATTTATAATTGATCTCATTCTCTATCCTGCTACACAATAGCATCATCTGTTTATTCCATAAATGTGATCCCTAATACAGCCCATAATGTGGCTTATATTCAAATATTGTGCTGTCATCTCCATATCTTTGATAGGCCATATTAAAAATAATCCATATCAAAGGATGTGTATAGCCAAATCACAAAATATCATCTGAGAGACAAAACCTAATCACCAAAACTGAAGTGCCATGTGCTAATAAGTGAATTAAAAAATATTTTTCTAACATAATAAAAACCTTTCAAATTTCATTACTCCCGATTTCTTCTCTTTTTGATCCAAGACATTGTAATTTCATATCTATATTGATAATAATTTCACTGTCCATTGCTAAATCTAGTCAAATCATCGAAACTTATCATATATATACATATATATATATATAAATATATATATATATAGATATATATCTATATATATATATATAAATATATGTATATATAGATAGATAGATAGATAGATAGATAGATAGATAGATAGATAGATAGATAGATACCCAGAGAAACCACTAACAAATGCCTGAGTTGCTTAGTGGAGATAGGTCCAATGCCATATATGTATAGCATACATAGTGGTTATGTTGCAAATTAAGCCTAATCGAGAAAGAAATATTAAGGGGCTGATTTAAGAGGCCCTAGCACCACCATAGCATCATTTTTTTACGCTAAGGTGGCGCTACAGTGGCTTATTACAAGCTCCATATTTCCAAAGTGGACAGAGTAGACGTTAAAATGGGGCATGCTATTTAATACAATGGGCTCCTATGTAATCTGTAGGAGTAGCACCAAAATTTTGGCATTACTCCTGCAGAGTACATCAATAGCGGCAGGAATTCTGATGCTATTGCCCCTACCCTGTGCATGTTGCGCCGTATTCTAAACATGGCGCACACATTGTGGCGGGGTGGTGGGCGCTAAGGGGTGCAAGGAAAGTGGCGCTGCACTAGGTGCAGCACCACTTCTCTTAAATAAGCCCCTAAGTCTTAACAAAGATACACTGGGATACCAACTCAATGGAGACCCAGGATTGATACTACTTAGACTAAGGCAAGAAAATGTGAATCATGTGCCCAGATGACGCTGAGGTCTAACGATTCAAATACCAAGAACCTAAATTGGATTTCCATTGAAAAAAAGCAAACAAAACCTGTGCAATGGTTTCACAATCTATGATAATTTCTAGCTTTCAAAAACCTGACAGTAGCCTGTGACAAGATCACAAAATGTTTGAGAGAAAATGTAAGCCACTAACTGCCTATTTGAAACAGGCTGAACATTTAGAAGATGCATGCGATGGGACTGAGAGCATTTGGATACTAAATAATGGCTGGGGAGGACACCACTTGTGAACAGACGCCTTGAAGGAGAGTTTGAATGGTAGAAGTTATAGTTATAAATATCGTTTTATATAAATACTGCTCTGAGATTCTCATTAAACAAATATAGTGGCAAGTAGGGGGGATTAAAAGGATTAGGGAGGGGTTATGGAGGAGGGAGGTACTCTTGGTGGTGAGAAACATGTTTTAATACAAAATGGACCCGAACTGAAGATGAAATTCGATTATGTTATTATATTTGAGTCAACTTTTCAAAACCCAAACACAACAAAAATATTGATCAACTAGATTAAATAGAGCAGATATGAACTGACAACAGAATCTATGAACCTCTTTACACATGGCTAACTGAAGAACCTGCTGACGTGACTTAAAAGCACGCAGACCACTGGACCACATGACCACTACCCACTCTCATGCCCCTCAACTTTATTAATCTTTGTTTACCTCGTAACTTTAGCCCTGCGATGTGAAGTGACCTCTGAGGCAGCGCCACATTCAGCCTAAGGCCTTTGCGTTTGTCCTGTCAGTTCATGTTAGAAGACTGCCTTATCCTTATTGAACAATCATGAAAAGAGACAATGGCCCTCCATTCCACATTGTTGAGTTTCAGGAATATTTGAAAGCTCTGGGGTAAACAACCACAAAATTGCAGTTAGTTGACCGTAAGCAAATGAGGATGTTGAACGTTTTATGCAGACATTGAAGAAGACTCTCTGAACTTGTGCGGAAGAAGGCGAGGACATTGACTGGATAAACCAAAACTTTCTGAGAGCATATGGAAGCATCCCACATTGTACCACTAAATGTGCACTGGTGTCCATATAATTTTGCTTTTAAGGACATTATTTCAGTGACCTCTTTCTGAGACCTAGAACTCAGTGTAAAACACCTGCCAAGACAAAATAACATGAACTCGGTTGCAGAAAACGGTGAGCAAAGCACGTTGACATTTGAGCAGGGGAGAATGTTTTTGTTTAAGGACAGGCATACTGGAGAAAAGTACAACCCTCCCCACTTTGAATATGGGTCATGGTAAGTAAATGCTGTTCAACAGGAAGTAAAGTGTCAGTCTGCTGATGGTGATGAAAGTGCATGTTCCGGTCTCTATGTCAAAATGGTTTAATGAATAGAAGAGGAAGATATTTGTGAACTCACTCAAACGTGTCCTAATTTTTCTTTCTACAGCACTAACTATAATTTCGATGACAAAATGAACCCCCTCATTTTGTTCCTTTCTAAATTAAACATTTTACCAGTTTGATTCAATCAAGATGGTTTCAGGTGTGCCACACTTTTCTCATAATCACACTGTTAGCGCTCTAGATGTTATTTAGAACACTCTGGGAGGCTGCAGTACATCACAAGGGAATCAACTGATAGGCTGCTTCTGTTGGAAGTGCATGTTGTACAGAGAATTTCAGACTTTTGTCTCATATGGCTGAGAAAGATAGCATAAATTTACAGGAAATATGTTCTCATTTTAGCTTCTGGAGCACCTCCTATAACCTCAATGGGAAAATAATGAGAAAACAGTTTACTCTCAAACATGATTCATGAAATCCCAGTAGAAGTCTTTTTCACAGGGTAAAATCAACTTAGAACCACAATTCCTAAAATCAATATGGGACCATTAACAAAGGATATGCATTGTAACTAAAATCTGTTATCACCTTTTATAGGTCCTCCTTTTTGTAACCCTCAAAATCCACCCAGATATACAGTTTTGGATTTTCTTTAATATCTCGAAAACTACTGAACAGATTAACACCAAATAACAAAATGGGCGCTCTGCGGACCAAAAGCTAACTCTTTGCCAAATTTGGTGTAATTCTGTTTAGTGGTTCGGGCTGCAGGTGTGCCCAAAGAGTCATGAAAATTAAGAACATTGTATGCAAGCACTGACACTTAATAATCAAGGATACAGATATCGGTATGCTTTCAGGGGACCATCCACAAGTGACAGTACAGGTCGATATAAAATCGCTTGTAACAATCCCCTATACCACTTAATGATGCATTAATCTTAATTTGTGATACAAAGAATTATCTGAGTACAAAAACACTGCTGAAGTACAGAAACTATAATGCATAATTGATACAGCATATAGGGTGTTTTCAACCTTGATGCATGAACAGAAAAGTAGTATTATGTAGTACAGAGAGGCACCCCTCACGGTCCCACCATTCTCTCAACCAAATATGGATGTATACTAAATAACCTGCATATGCCAGTTTTAGGCGTATCTCAGCAAAGTATGCAAGGAGGTACAGAAGGACAGAGGCTCCGAAAGGTAGCAGTGTGGGGTGACTGGGTGATGCCATTTCTCTGAGGCAACAATTAACCAGGCTGGGCTGGCCTGCTTGTGAAATCTGGAACAGGCAGTTTTAGCCTATGCAATCCCCCTCCACCCCCCACACTAACAGAGCATAAAAGAGTGGGCCACTTACACTACAGGCTGTGTTTTGCTCAAAACAGGCACAGCATCAATACAAGTTTGAAGATACAATATTGAAAAAGCCTGTGATTGTAGCCTGCATGAATGGGTGCAAGCACCCATTCAGTGCCAAACCTTACCACTGCACTTAGACATTATAAATCACCCCTCGGGTAGGCCCTTCAGCCCAAGGAGAGGGTGCATATCTCTAAGTGTGAGGGTACCCCTGCATGAGCAGGGTACCCCTACAGACCCCAGGCCAATTCCTGGACTCTGTAAGTGTGGGGAAACCATCTTAAGGTATGTACTGGACACTGGTCAACACGAGTGGCCCAACTACATAATGGCTTCTCTGAACCTAGACATGTTTGGTATCAAACATGTTGGAATCATGCTACTACACCGAGTCTAGTGTTACCATGTACTCTGGGGGCTCCCTAGGGGATTCCCCAATAATCCTTGTGCAGTCTTACTGGGTCCAGCTGTCAGCCTGTGTTGCTGCTGACCCCAGATACTGTTCTGCCTTCCTGTTGATGAGCCAAGCTTGGGCCAGAGGAACAGAACAAAGGACTTCCTGCAAAGGAGAGGTATGACCTCCTCTCTCTGTGTATTAAGTTTCTAAGGGCTAGGATGGAGTGGCCTCTGAGCACCACCAGACTGCTTTGAAGGGCTCATTTTGTGCTCTCCTTGTATAATCCAGTTTGCACCAGTTCAGGAACCCACAGTTCCCGCTATGGCGCGAAACTACACAAAGGTCAGGGGAGTGGCCACCCTCTTGTCCAGTTCCTTCCCTAGGGAGGTGCCGAGAGCTCTGTCAGATGGCCACATGATTCTGCCACATTGAAAATAAGATGTGTAGAGGCCCCTAGGAGCATCTGGTTCGTTAGGCCAGGTAGGAGACAACTTTAAACCCGTCTGATAGGTGGGCCACTGGAGAGAGTGACCAACCCCGTTTTAGAGTTCTTGAAGGGCTCCCCTGCGGGTGGGTCCTCAGATTTGTCAAGCAAGACTCTACAAGGAACGCAATGCAAGACTTCTTCTGCCCCTGGCCTCTGGAACTGCTGCTGGTCTTCGCCTGGAACCAAACAAGTCTGCTTCTGGTGGGACGGCTCCCACTGCAACATTGTTTCTCCGGAACCTGCAAGAATGCTGCAACGTTCAAGGCTATGCATCCTCCAGGGTCACAAGAACTCTGTTTGCACCAGGAAGCATGAAGGAATCTCCCTTGGAGTGAAGGAGTCACTCCCCTGCAACCGCAGACAACTCAAGGCATCCTCGACCGGTTGGTGTGGTCTGCTGTCCCTGGACATCTGAAGATTCTGCTTCTCAGGTGGTGAGTCTGTGGCTTCCTCTGGGTCCTGCGTATCTTCTAGCCAAGTTGGAAGACTGTGGGGCCTTGCTCCTGCCACTGGACTGGCACCCCTGTGTACTGCGACTGTTGCACTTGCCAAGGCTTGTTGACTCTTCCTCCGGGGGATCTTCAGGCTCCAAGAAGCCCTGGCCTCCAGAACTCTGCAATGTGAAGATCAGCCTTTGTCCTGCAGCTCCTGCAATGTGGGACTTTTGGTTTTTGTGCTGGTAAGGCCTCCTTGTGACTCCCGGTGTCCGGCGCCTGTGGGTCACTGTTGGAGGCTCCATCATCTTCTGTTGGCCTTCCTGTGAGTAAGGGCCAGCTCTGACCCTCCTGCCTGGGTACAGTCTCCTGGACCTTGCTGGTCCCCACAACTTTTCAAAACTTATCTTCTGCTCCTATTTGCACTTGCAGGTGCTTGTTGGTGACCTTGTTGGTCACAGACACTCCTGCAATCTGGCAACAGTCAAGGGACAGCTCCTAGATGACTCCTGGGATCTTTATCTGCTCCTGGACCCCGCAGCTGGACTTCTTCTTCCACCGATTTGCAGGTACTTCATCTTCAGGAGGTTGGGCATTGTCACCTGCACCATCTCGGCACCTCCTTGGGTGCTGGACTCTGTCCCCTTCCTTTGCAGGTCTTCCATGTCTGGAATTCGTCCCTGGGTTCCACCAGCCTGGTACACAGGTCGTGACATCCGCTGGACAATCCAAAGCATTCACAGTCTTCAGAGAGAGTCCCTTTTCCCCTCTGCATCCGGATCCCTGGTGTAGGTACTCCTGTCTTTTGAGGTAGGGTAACTCTCCATCGATCCTCTTGCCTACTGGTTTCCTCGGGGTCCACTGGGAAGGGGCTTGAATTCCACAAACTCCAACCACCATTTTCTGTGTTAACCTATGGGACAACTGTGTGGGTAACTGACTTACTCCTGGTTTCTGAGGTCACCTACTGTACTTACCTCGGTTGTTCCTGACTGGCCACAACCCCTAGCTAATCACCACACTTACCTTGGCTGAAGTACCACTTTCACATTCCAGTGTTTTGATATATGGTTTGGTTCTCCCCTAGGGCCCTGTATATTTCTATGCTATTTTTACTGCTTATTGTATGTGTATATTGTATGTAATATCCCCAAAGCGAGGTATACCAATATCAGTTTAGTAGCAATTAAATATCCTTCCTTTATTTTTGCAACACTTGTGTGGTTCTTTCTTGTGACTAAATTATTGTCTGACTACTGTGGTATTGCAAGTGCTTTACATTCCTCCTGCATAAGCTTTAGCTGCTCACCTCAGCTACCCCCAGAGGGCTTCTGCCATCTGGTCACCTATTCACTTTCACTAAGGATTGTCTGGATTCAGTAGAGGGTGCTACACCATAGGTGTACACCATAAACTGAGCCAGTATCCTACATGTACAATAATATACCTTTGCATTTGCCATGGCAGTGACAACACCTATGTGGAATGTTGAAGGTCTCAACTCACATGCGAAGTGACACAAAATGTGGAAATATTTAACAGACCACCACTGTGATGTGGTGTCCCTACAGGAGACCAACGTTAAACGGAGAGAGTTAATAACAGACACCGCAGCACTCAGAAAGTCCATGTATAAATCAGTCTTTCAGTTGAAACCAGTTGCGAAATGATGCTTTATTAGAAGGCATCAGAATAGGTCTTACTCGGCTTTGAGCCTTGAAAAAGTCACTTGTTGTGACGAAACACGTGTTGATTTACTTATGCAAAGATGTTCATCCAACTGATTACAATGGCTGTGGTTAAGGAACGTTGATCACTCGATGGACCTATGCTGATGCCTTCTAATAAAGGATCAATTGTTTTCAACTGAAAGACCGATTTATATATGGACTTTCTGAGTGCTGTGGTGTCTGTTATTAACTTTGTTGAAGTGTTTGTTCTGAGCACCAAAATATGCTCTAGGGTAGTGGAGTGTACTCAACTGCATTGCACCTACAGTTTTCTATCTAAAACGCCACATTCATACTGTCACCACTTGGGAAGTGCATCTTACTTGCCACCACTACCAGGCTTGCTTTGTATATGTTAAACAGAGAGAGGACCATTGACACAAACACAAACTATACCCACATGCTTTCAAAATCCTTTGCCTCCTTGAAACACAATAGGGTGTCTCTTATGTTCCTCCAGTATTTGCAATTCCAACCCATGGGTCACCACACAGATAAAGAGGGGCAATATGTCATGGTCAAGAGGGTATTGAGGGGGTGGCATGCCACTTATGCCTCCGTTTATGTCCACAACACTAACCAGGAAAAGTTCCTTCATATGTGCTTAAAGGTATTGGGGGGCTTCACAGAGGGAGATGTGTTTTTCATGGGAGATTTTAATCTCACCTGGCATTCAGCCAATGTTAGTACACACCCCCAGCATTCCCTGACGGACAACTTCTCACAGACACTGAAATGTGCACTGCAGAAGATGGGGCTTGTAGATGCATGGAGAACACTTCATCCTCTTGATAAGGACTACACCTTTTTTCACACTCACACCGCTCATACTCTAGAATTGACTATGTGTTTATCAGTCAGGTGAAGGTACAAGAGCTACAAAGGGCAATGATTCACTCAATAACCCTTTCCGACCATGCCCTAGTGGATGTCCTATTACAATGGCGTACAGCCCAGTCGAGATATCCTGGTTGGTACTTACCCCCTTCTCTCATTACAGACAAACTCTCCTGAGACGAATTGTGCCAAACGATTAGAGATTATTTCTCACTTAATATACCTGACGATACTAACTTGAGCACAAATTGGGATGCGTTCAAAGAGGTGCTACATAGGAGATGTAGTTCCCAGATGGCAGCGCTGAATAAACAAAGAAAGAAGGATCGTCCCACTTTGGAGGCGGAACAACGCACCACTGAAAAAGCACATAAAGAGCACCAGACACTAAAACCTTCACAGCTCTGAGAGGTAAATTAAATACTATCTATGCAAACAGAGCAGAGCTAACGCTGCTACGCCTCCAGAAGATGTCCTATGAACAAGGGAATAAAGTAGGCTCACATTTAGCAAGGCAACTGAGAGCAAAAAGGGAGAGAGGAAATATAGGGGACATCCGACAACCCACAAATGAGCTGACCAGCTCAGATGTGGAAAAAGGAAACATATTTGAGAATTTTACTCAGACCTCTACAAGGCGGCACCCATCCCTGATAGCGCTCAACTTAGGTATTTTAGAAAACATTGACCTACCCAAGGTATCCCAAACATAATTAAAGATTGGGGACACCTACTGAAAAGGAAGAGGTACAGATGGCGATCAATCACATTAAACTTCACAAATCACCAGGGCCAGATAGCCTAACAGCACAATTGTATAAAGCCTTTAGTTCTGAATTGATGCTGTGTCTGACCACTTTATTTATTTAAATTAGCACCTCAGGAGCAACCACAATCTCAGTGGGTGAGGCTCTGGTCTCGGTCATTCCTGAGCCAGGGAAAGATCCTCATGAATGTGGTTCCTACAGGCCCATAGGCCTCCTAAATCTTGATGCAAAACCTTACTCCAGAATTCTCACATCTCGACTAGAAGACATGCACCTTATTTGGAAACAACCGGAGGGTGACCCACCTGAATGAAAAGCTCATGAGAAAAAGACCCCAGCCATCTTGCTGAGTCCTGTTGCCAAAAAGGCATTTGATTGGGTGGATTGGGCTTTCATGTCTCTTGCTCTCCGACGCTATGGGTTTTGTGACCAATTTATTAGGATGATTAGGGCTAACTACACTGCACCTCAGTCCAGAGTCCTGGTGAATTGGATAAGCTCTGTGCCATTCCATTTGACAAGAGGGATGAGACAAGGGTGCCCCTTATTCCCCCTGTTATTTGCACTCAGTGTAGAACCTTTGGCAGCACGTATCTGCTTATCAACCAACATTCATAGGATACCATTTGGGACGACAGAGCATAAGGTTTCTCTCTTTTCTGATGATGTCCTCTTGACACTTATTGACCCTTGCTCCCCGCTTGCCTCCCTCCAAGATGAACTATGGCTCTTTAAAGTGGTAGCAGGCTTCAAATTTAACCTCACAAAATCATATATGTTGAATCTAACTATCCCTTACCAAAGATGGAAATACTTGCAGCTTCTACGCCATTTAATTGGACAAACAAGGAGATAACCTATTAAAAGCCATTACAATCACACCAAGAATAGATGAACTCTTTCAGGCCAACCTCCCTCAGTTGCTAGCTAGCATGCAAGAGAATCTGAAAAGATGGGCCCTTTCTTACATCTCTTGGTTGGGGAGAATAAATGCAATAAAAATGAGTACACTACCAGGGTTCTATATCTGTTTCCGAGTCTCCCAGTGGACAATGACCGCGCATTCTTCTCGACATTGCGTACAATCATTATTCGCTTCATCTGGCAGAAAAGGCGAACTAGCTTATCCTATAAAGCACCACGAATGCTGAGAAAATCGGTGGACCTTGGGCTCCTGGACTTTCTGTTATACTACAAGGCAGCCCAACTGAGAGTCATTACCAAATTGTCACTTAAAGCATCGGATAACCATTGGTTACACATGAACCGGGCCATAGTGGGGGGGATAATATGGGATTTACTCTGGAAGCCAAAATCTAATCGTCCCTGCAACGCTTACCTTAGCGCACCAACAAAAAAGACTCTAAAAGTTCGGGCTGGGGTGACTAAAACGGTGGGTTGGACGCCCTTTCCTTCACCACACACACTGATTACAACCCAGCCTTCACCCCATGCCTCCAACAGGTCGTTTTGATGCATGGAGGGAAGGAGGCTGCCTTACGTTAACTGACCTTTTTCATAATTGGGACATATTAACATTTGACAATTGCAAAAGGGACTTTCATCTCCTCCACACAAAATGTTACCATTGGATGCAATTACGGCACTGGGCACTTAAACGTGAGAACCAGCTAGCAGCATCTGCACGTGAATTAAGTCCATTTGAACAATTTGCCCATCAGGCAGCACTACTAGAGGGACTATAACCTTCCTCTACGCCTTACCACTTACTATGCTCACCCCGGCATGACCTCAACACCTCACCTTCTGGGAGCGAATACTGGGAGAAGCCATTTTGGAAACACAATGGGATAAACTATATTAGGATGTTCTAAAATGCAACCAATCCATTGCCTTGAGAGAAGCCCATTAGAAGATCATGTCTGACTGGCATCTATGCCCTACTAAATTGAACAAGATATTTCCTATCCCTCTGACTTTTGCTGGAGAGGTTGTGGACTCCAGGGTGATTTCTGTCACATATGGTGGGACCCCCCACAATTCGCCCTTTTTGGAACAAAACTTAGCACTTATTAAAGATATATTAGGATACCCAATTCCTTACACAATGGTCTTTGCCCTTTTGTGGCGATGGGGCGACACACTCCAACAGCAAACTAGCGGTGATAAGGCAATCCTTTGGCTCAGCTTGGGCATGGCTAAAATGGCAATAGGGCTTGCTTGGAAAAAGAAAGAAGCCCAGGTGCTGACCCACTGGCATGCTCACCTTTGTAGGGCATTGTAATTGAAGAGGATGGCAGGCATACATATTCAGGGTGACTTTAAGAATTTCAAATACATAGTTGTTATGTTTGTGGCACAGGCGGGCTAATGTCGGCGGGGGATCCTCCCCCGTCCAGGCCGCCATCACCCCTCCACGGGGAGTAAATAATGGAATGCCCCTGACGTAAGGGGCATGGGATTAAAGGGGCTGGCGCGTAGCGTGCGCCAGTCCAGAAGTACAAGTATTGTTGTCCGAGCCTTTATTTACTTTCTCGTGTATTTCCCGTGGCAGCCTAACGACCGGGAAAGACAACAAACTGGTGACAAGGGTTGGAGGCCCAACCCTCTTGGAAGCGCTGCTGAACGAGCAGCTTCACACGGAGAACGACAGCGTTCGAGTAAGGCACAGTGGGGTGCCGTTTTCTCCGGCCGGCTGCAGCGCGTCTGCGGGAACGTGCTGGCCCCGCCCCATTACACTCCTCCATTGCTAGGGGCCCATTTCCTCCCTCCTGGGGCCTACCACACGCAGACCACGTAGTGGGCAGTGTCTGTGTCTGTCTTTTCTGACCTACAAAGTGCCTGGTGGCTGAAGGGAGGCTCAGGCTGCGCCAATAACTCCACACCAAGTCCCAACTGGGGTGAAAGAGGTCAGTGACAACTGCAACGGTGGTGGTATTTTTTCAAAGGACACTCTCTACCCCAAGGACCACCTCACTCACACAACTTTCTCTGATAGAGACCCCCGCAGTGTCCCTGCACGTTGCTGGCGGCGCACAATACCATTTTTCGCAGGTCAGCGACTGTCAAGTGGGCTACTGTTCACTGGGAAGTGTGTGGTCGTTGCTGGTGGTACACAGTGGTGCCCATACCGACACTGGATCCCTTCATAGTTGATGGCCCGCTGTCCACCCAGGCCGCGAAGTGGAAAGAATGGGTGGAGCAACCAGAGACGTTTTTTGCTGTTGTTGCCCTGGATAATGATCAACGCCGTCCCATGCTCTTACATCTGGGAGGGTCCGCCATACACAAGATCAGTAAGTCCATCACAGAAGAAGGACCACCTTTCACGTACCAGATGCGGAAGAGAGCACTCAAAGCCCATTTTGAACTATTAGCCAACCCAGACTACGAACGCTTCCTTCTACGTCAGGCTCAACAACTCCCAGAGGAATCTGTAGACACGTTCTACGCAAGAATGCGGGAACTGGCAAGCACCTGTACCCTACCAGATGCCGAGGATGAAATTCGGGCTTAGTTCCTAGTTCATACAAGGCTGTCACTCTGTCAAACTTCGTGAGAACATCTTACAAGTCCCGGGGATGTCGATGGCCAACATGCTCTAGCTGGGGAGATTCAAGGAGCTATCAAAGGCTCGGGCAGCCCAAATGGAGGCCGCCCTGCAAAAACCAATCAAGAGAGAACCGTTGAATGTAGTCTCCACAGCCTCAGGGGATTGGAAGAAGTCATGAGCAAAGCCTGGTGCACCGTTACGAGCATGCTACATGTGTGGTGTGTCCTACCCACATGAAGGACAGTGCCCGGCCCAAGGGAAACTGTGTGCTAATTGTAACAAATTAAATCACTTTGCCAAGGTATGTCGATCAGCCTCCTCTAAAAATACAAATCAGCACCTCGGACGAAGCTGCATGGATGATGAATCAGAAGGTGTCATACATGTCATACATGCAATGCAACCTGGAGGCAGTCTCAAGAAATGAATCCCCAAATGCAGCATTATGGTGGGAGGCAAGCCAGTGAGAGCACTGATAGACACAGGAGCTTCCATTAATATCATGGCCCTTCAGGTGCTGAAAAATTTGCAACTGAAGCTGACACTCCGCCCTACGGCCACCAAAGTGTTTGCCTTTGTGTCCTCCAAACCACTTCCTTTAGCGGGAGTGTTCACGACGGACGTCCAGCATGACGATCAGATGATCAGGACCAATATCTACGTCACCAAGGATGGGTCCGGCATGCTGGTGAGTTGCCAAACAGCCAAACTGTTGGGACTGGTGGCATTCGCATTCAATGTCCATCGTGAAAATGGTGAATGCTTGATAGCAGAATATGCCGAACTATTCGAGGGAATAGGATGTCTGAAAAGAAGGTCAATATGTCTTCATATTGACAAGTCTATCCAGCCTGTGGCCCTGAACACCGCCGGGTCACCTTCCATCTGTGTCCCAAAGTGGAGGAGGAGTTATTCAAACTGGAAACCGCAGGTAGAATTGAGAAGGTGGAGGGACCTACTCCGTAGATTTCGCCAATTGTGGTCACCCGAAAGCCTAAACAGCCTGGAGAAGTGAGAATCTATGTGGACATGAGGCTCCCCAATGCGGCAATCCAGTGCGAACGTCACCTAACACCAACCATTGATGACATCATGGCTGAAGGGAGCGGGTCCAGGTGGTTCCCAAAGATGGATCTGAGGGCAGGCTATCATCAACTTATGCTTGACCCGGAGTCCCGAGCAATCACCACATTCTCAACTCATGTGGGTCTCTGGAGGTACACAGGCCTCAGTTTTGGAATCTCCAGTGCTGCAGAGGTCTTTCAGGACACAATCAGAGGCATGCTGGCGGGTCTGGAGAGCATCATCAACGTCAGTGATGATGTATTAGTACACTCCCCCACCCTGGAAGGACATCTTGACAGACTGCGAGCCGCATTAGAGTGTCTCCAAGAACACAGCTTCACGCTGCATAGAGAAAAGAGTGATTTTCTTCAAAATCACATTGCCTTTGTTGGATACCACTTCTCTTACAGAGGGGTAATGCCAGACCCGGAGAAGGTGCGTGACATTCAAATGGCGCCTGCCCCCACATCAGTCACAGGTGTTCGCAGTTTCTGGGTATGGTCACATACTGTGGCCGATTTATCCAAAACCTGGTGTCCATCACGGCTCCTGTCCATGAACTAACAAAGACCAACACCCCCTGGGATTGGGGACCGGCCAAGGAAGATGCTTTCTGTGCTACCAAGAAGGCGTTGTCAACCCACACCACGCTCACTTGACTGGCCAAAGAATCAGAATTATCGGTTGATGCAAGGCCGTGGGCCTGGGCTCCATTCTGTCACAACGTGGCAAACAAGGTGAGTGGACCCCTGTGGCCCATGCCAGCCGAGTCTTAACGGAGACTGAACAACAATACTCCCACATTGAAAAGGTGGCCATTGCCATCCACTGGGGCTGTGACCATTTCCACCTCTACCTGTATATCCAGCTGTTCATGGTGGTGACAGACCACAAACCGCTGGTCCCACTTTTCAACAGGTCCCCTTCCAATTCTCCTCCCTGGATAGAGAAGTGGATCCTACAATTACAGGACTATCAGTTCACTGTAATCTATCGCCCAGGGTGTCAAAATCTGGCAGATTACTTGTCGAGACATGCAAGGGCAGTGTTTGCACAAGAAGAGGAGGAGGCTGAAGCTGTGGAAGAATATATTAAGCTGGTAGTCGAGTGCTCCAGACCGCTGCCAGCGTCCATGCAGGAATTCATGGAGGCCACCCAAGACGACGAGTGCATCCAACTGACAATAAGAGCTGTTCACACCGGGAGGTGGCATGAAATGACACACAACCTAGCCAGATGGACACACATTAGCTGCCCTGCTTCAGGAAAGGCACGAGCTGTCTGTGTCACCAGAGAGGTGTCTGCTCCATAGACTGAGGTTAGTGGTGCCTCGATTCCTACAATCACGCATAGTGGATTTGGCTCATGCTGTTCATCAAGGAGTTGTCAAAACGAAAGCCAGACTTCGGTGCAAGGTATGGTTCCCCGGAGTGGACCACCACGTTGAGAGAGTGGTGCGCATGTGTCACACCTGCCAGGTTGTGGGACCATCAGAGTATCCAGCCCCGATAATCACAGAGCCAATTCCCTCCATACCCTGGAAGCGGGCCAGCACTGACCTAGGGAGTTTACCTGACGGCCGTCACATGCTAATGATCATTGATGATTTCTCCAAATATCCGGAGGTGGAAATACTGGACACGACCACGGCGGGATAGGTAATCCCCTGCGTGGAAAAGGTCATGACCACTCATGGTCTTATTCATGAGCTACGAACAGACAAAGGTCCACCTTTTTCAAGTCAGGAGTTTGCGGACTACCTCGTGAGGCGGGGATTGTCCACAGAAAGATTACGCCTTGCTGGCCGCAGGCCAATGGTGAAGCTGAGCGCTTTATGCGGACTTTGAATAAAGTGCTAAGGATAGCGGTGGCAAATGCCCACAATGTTGACTGTGCTTTGAATGCATTCCTAAGGGAATACAGACTCACTCCGCATCCCACTACCAGGATAGCCCCTAGTGCTTTGTGCATGAATAGATCAGTAGGAGACAACATTCCGCAGTGTGATGTACCTACAACTCTGCAGGAACAGGCCAGTGAAAGACTGCACCAACGCAAATCTGCCAATGACTGAGTATCACAGAGGAGGAGAGCGAAGTCTGGTGGGTGACCAGGTGTTGGTTCGAAACAGATATCAGGGGGGAAAATTCAGACTCCCATTTGAGATGACGCCATGGAAGGTTGTGAGGCGAAAAGGCACTCTGGTCACTGCTCAGAAGGGCCATGAATCGGTGACCCGGAATATATCGTTCTTCAAATTATACCAATCGGACATTGACACTACTGCTAATGACCTCTTGCTACCACCCATGGACGCTGATGGTGGAGAGTCGGAAACCAGCTGCCCCGGGGTGGGTCAGAGAGATACAATCTCCATCCTAGGCCGTTGCTGTCCAGCAAGCTGTGGGACTTTCTGGTCACCTGATGTGATGGGGGGCGATGCCAAGGAACAGGTGGTTTTGATGTACTGGGCTTGACATTGATGTTTTTATTCAGTGAAGAACAATATGTTGGGTAGTCGTGTTTGTTTTGTTCTATTTAGGGTAAAGGAGGAATGTTATGTTTGCGGCACGGATGGGTTAATGTTGGTGGGGGATCATTCCCCGTCCAGGCCTCCATCACCCCTGCGCGGGGAGTAAATAATGGAATGCCCCTGACATGAGGGACATGGGAATAAAAGGGGACGGTACGTAGCGAGTGCCAGTCCAGAAGTACAAGTATTGTTGTCCAAGCCGTTATTTACTTTCTCGTGTGTTTCCCGTGCCACTCTAATGACCGGGAAACACAACAATAGGGATACCTCTAGTATCATATTTGTCTGTGGGGGTCCGGCTGTTCGCCTGTCCCGCCTGAATAAGGGCCTTACATTTTTTCCAGATACAGAGAGTTGAGGTTCCCCTTAATTGAACCTTCTCTCCCTTTGCTGCCAGGGAACTTGGGGTGCAGGCTGAGGAATGGTCCCCCAGAAACTGACTAAGACAGAGGTACTATACTGTCATAGTGCCTCCCGGTTCTATCAGATATCAGATATTGAACAGCACCCACCTCCCGAAACCCATATTAGGTTTGTTTGATTTCGTTTTTTTGTTCTCTTTTATTTCTACAGTATTCATTAAAAATGGTTGAAGGTTACAAAGAATGATGGTCGTGGGATGGTAATCTGTCTTGCTATAAACTGTGTAATGTTATTGGCTACTATGTTCAGACAGGAGAAGCTACAACATGTTCTTACTCTTTCTGTACTCATTTTCAACTTAATAAAAACAAATTTGACAAAAAATGAGCAAAACATAAATAAATAAATATGGATAAATACAGAGCGAAATGTAAAAAAACGAAATACCATAAAACCTTATTTTTAGTTATAACCTGTGTGTCTGCATTGGATAAATAATGTTTCCCTAGTTTATTGCAGACGTATTGTGAGGTCGAGGTAGAGATTTGACAGCTTTAAGTGTTGCAAAATTCTGATAGAATTTTGCAGAGTTCCTTGGCTGGGCATTTGGTAGTGCCGATTCTGCTCGAGTAGCGAACATTTTGGTGTTCTTTAAATAGGATTTGCACATTCTGCTGTGTCTATGTAGACACATGTTTCTGGATTTGATCCATCTCAATAAACCTTTGAAAATGTATTTTTATTGTTTTCCTTTCTTTTTTCGTCAAAGGATACTTTTAGCTCTTTTACCTTATTTTGATGATATTTTTAGGGTTACTATGTAAAGTCATGGGTCACCCAATCATAGAGTTTTTCAACTGAGCTTATTGTCTACAATTGAGTGTTTGTGGTTGAGATTCCTACTCCTGTATGTTTCATTTGTTCTATTACCTGGAAGTTGTTGTGAGGTAGTTGGGCAGTTTTGGACAGATAGATCTGATAGTGTGTCCAAGAAGGTGTCTGTTAAGGCTGTTGTTGGGTGGGGATATGTAGGACAAGAGGAAGTTATAAGTAAAAGTAGTACTGTGTTTGCATCTAGTAAGAATGGCGTCACAACTTCGTATTGCAACCTTTTCCACCATAGTAACTGCTAAGGTGTGGTAAAAGATAGTGACTAGGCTTTCCTTGCCGATTTTGTGTAATGACTAAGGGCCAGATGTATGAAAAAGTTTTGCACTCGCAAACGGTGCGAATCGGTGAATTCGGTCATTTGCGAGTGCAAAACAGTGGTCTGCGATGCATGAAATGCATTTGCAGACCACAAATAAGAAATCGGTAAAATTGCGATTTCTTGCGTTGCGACCTGGAAATTGCGATTCGCAAATTCCAGGTCGTAAGGCTATGCTGGAAAAAATCGCAAATTGCGATTTTTCCAAAAATGGCATTTTGCACTTGCAAAATACCATGATATGCAACCAGGTGGAAACCTGGTGCAAAATTTTAAAATGCAGTAAAACTGCATTTTTAAATTGAACATGTAAAGCACACATGCCCTTTTGGCATGTGTGTACCTTACATGTTTAAAAAATATATTTTGGGGTGCAGGAGAGGGGGCCTTAGGCCCCCAGCACCCTGGCCTTTTGCATTTCCAAAATTGCGATTTCTGGTTCAGAAGCTAAATGCAAAATGCTAAATGCAAAACATTCGCAGTTATGGGCCAACAGGCGGGTATCGCAATTTGCGATTCGGTAATAGCATTTGCGATTTTTAAGAAATCGCTATTACCGATTCGCTAATGTGATACATGGCCCTTTGCGAGTCGGTAATAACGATTTCTTAAAAATCACTATTACCGAATCGCAATGGGCCGTGATGATACATATGGCCCTAAGTTTCCAGAGGGGATAGTTTCATGAAGTACTGGAGTAATGTCTTTCACCAACCAGAGTTCTGTGATGAATAGCATAACTGGTCTATATCTGTCAGTAGATAGAAGATGTATTAGTTTTCGCTTATTGAACAGGTGGTCATCGGCAAACAATTTAGATGTAGGAACTTTCTTATGTGGAAGGAAGGTTTTTAGCAGGGCTGTAGCTGGTCTCCTCCATTGAGCTCTTTGCAGATATGTTATTATTTTTGGATAAGATTTGCTCTTGGTGTATATGAGAAGGTGAGAAAGCAGGAAGGGCAGCACAACATTTGGTGGTGTGACAGGGGCTTTCCTAACAATCACAGTCTTGCTCAATAGGTTTGTTAGCAAATTGACCACGTGTTAATAAAAATTGGTGTTTGTGCAGGATTATGTTTTCGTGATATTTTGAAGCTGGGTAAAGCTGTGATGTAATATGAGTGATGCACTTTTGTGTGATTGGTGATGTTTGTCTTTCCTTTATGTTTGTTGAAACCAGATGTGGTATGAGCAAATGGTAGTGGGAGAGTGAAATGGTCTTATTTTAGCTCTCCACCATCCGCCATTCATGAGAGTCCTAGTGAGTGAGTTTGTAATGCGATGTGTTGTGCTGAGTAATTCAAATGTTATATGAGGAAGGAGATTGTGTAAGGTGTGGACGGGAAGGTGGTCTGGTTGATTATGGTGTCAGATGAGGAAGACAATATAAGTGACTCGTAATATATGGAAAGTGGGTGGAAGATTGAGAGATGATGTGCTTGAGGCCTGAAGTCGTACGACGGAATGCCGACTGACAAAACAACGGGTGCCTAAACAACGAGGTCGGAACACCGACCTCGTTGTTACTACTAATGCCTTTACCACGAATGCCTTAACAACGATATTTCGTTGTAAAGGCATTCCTGGTAAAGTCATTAGTAACAGGCACCCATTGATCCTGCATGCCTCTCCCCACCCCCCCAACCCCACCCCAAAACCTAAAACCCCCGACCCCCCACCCCCTCCCCAAAACCTAAAATGCCCCACCCCCCCAACCCCACCCCAAAACCTAAAACCCCCGACCCCCCACCCCCTCCCCAAAACCAAAAACGCTCCACCCCCCCAACCCCACCCCAAAACCTAAAACCCCAACCCCCCACCCCCTCCCCAAAACCAAAAACACCCCACCCCCCCAGCCCCACCCCAAAACCTAAAACCCCCGACCCCCCACCCCTCCCCAAAACCAAAAACGCCCCACCCCCCCAACCCCATCCCAAAACCTAAAACCTAAAACCCCGACCCCCAACCCCCTCCCCAAAACCTAAAACGCCCCACCCCCCAACCCCACCCCAAAACCTAAAACCCCCGACCCCCCACCCCCTCCCCAAAACCAAAAACGCCCCACCCCCCAACCCCACCCCAAAACCTAAAACCCCGACCCCCCACCCCCTCCCCAAAACCTAAAAACCCCACTTACCTGAGTCGTCGCCTCGTCATCTGCGTCGTCCTCCTCAGCCGACTCCCTTGTTTGTACCTTAACCATGCATGTTCGTTGTTCAGGACATGCGTGGTTAAGGCACAAAATAACGAAGTCGTGGTTAAAGAAAGCGTTGTTCCGCTTTCGTTAACCAGGACTTTGTTATAAAAAAGTCGGCATAAAGGATGTTTCCCCCTATGAAGAGATGAGATAGTATTGATTTTCTGATTTGTTATTGAAGTGTCTGATAAATACAGTGAGAAGTTAGGAGAGTTGTGAAAGGAAGTTGTGAGTTGAGGTATGTTGTTGTAAGTAAGAAAGATGTGGGGGAGTCTGATGATCCAGGGACAGGCTTAGTGTACTGCATTTGGAAGAAGGTTGGTAGGAGAAGAGGGTGGAAAGGGATAGCAGGGGTTGGGAAAGAAGCTATGAGGATAGGAGAGGGTAGATTTGGATGAGAAGTAAATTGTAGTATTCTAATAGTGGTGGTAGTTGGACATGTATGGTGGGGCAGTAAAGACTGACTTTGTAGTTAGTCGGCGTATGCATATAAGAGAGTGACTATGGGTGTGTGGTAGTGGTGCATGAAAGAGTAGACAGAAAGATAGGAAAGGAGGCACATTAGGCAGGATTTGAGTACAGATTTATATCTTTAAAATGGGATGATGAAAGAAGTCAGAGTGAACTGTTTATGGTTCATGCAGATCCATGAAGAAGGACCTCTCGATAGGACTCGTATCTCAGCAAGATTGCTGGATTTTGGTCGGCAGCACAACCCACCCCGGTTAACATAGTACAAGGTCAGGCCTCCAGTCTCCAGATCAGGCTCCATAGAGACATAAAGGCTGATGTTGGCTGCAAACGTATATGCAGCATAGATGGAAAATCCTGGCTGGAACCCCCTCTAATGCTCTTTGTCCTACAGGGTGTTTATATAAGGAACATGTTTTGTTCTTGCAAAATAAGCCTGAAGCAGGTATGTACCTAAGTGGTAGACTGTTTCCACAGTCTTGTTGCGGTAATACAAAAATATTATCCAGTGTTCTTCACATCTTGTTCTTGTCAACACATGGCAGAAGAACCTGATGAAAATATGTCATGCATAGCAGTGATAGTGACGCTCTTGCAGAATAGCAACTGATTATGAAAATAAAAACATAACCACTAGAACAAGCTGTGCTAAAATGAATAACAATGAATGAAGGAAGACTGAGCATATTATCTGGCTAAAAGGGCACAGGCCCTGAGCCCAGCTAAAAGGAGGGGCAAAAATGTGTTCATTTGTCATTAACATTTTCAGTGTGTAACAAATGTGCACACAATTTTAAGGAAGGTTAGAAGGATTGATTTTCTCTTGGTATGTAAAGGTTGTACCAATCTATCAAGGGGTGTAATGTTGGTATTTATTTTGTATTTTCTTTATGTGATGGTTGGCTCACGCTACGGTGGTTGTTACCAGAGCGGGAGCCGGTTGCTGTCACCGGTTATGTTTAATTGTAGGCCGGCGTTCCCGGGCGGGTATTCCATTCACCAAGGGACACTGTTGGCAGCGGATGGTATTCCTCACCTGGCCGTGGGCTCCTTATATATTTATGCTAAAATAAACATCCTAAAACAATTCCTTCATCTATGCAGTGGAATTTACTTTCTACATATTGGCGACAAGCGCTGAAGCTGATGTTCAGGGTTTTCGGAGCCCATGAGAGCAGGTTGTGTTGTTTCGGCTGCATAGTTTCCGTTGAAGTTCCATGTTCGTCTTTCGTCAAATACGTCATTCTAACATCGGATGCTAAGATACTGTGCAGCATTTGACAGTTTTGTCATACGTTTCATTACCTTTTATTAACTTACTTGAACTGTTGGAGGGCTTGTGCCATACGCGTGGTGAACGCTGCTGCCTGGATTCTTTTTAGCGCGTTTAATCGCTTGAAGCACGCTGCGTTCTAGATTCTATTGTGCGTGTTTAGTCACGTTGAGCACGCCACTTCCTGGATTACTTCATGAACGTTTAATCGCGTGAATTAGCATGCGCTGTGTGGTTTCGTTTCACGCGCTGTAGGATACCAGTGTAAACAACTCAGATCTACTTGAAAAACTGCCCTGTGGTGTTAATTGGAGCACGGGTTTCCCACTTACAAAGCACATTCGTCAAATTTTTGGCAGCCATATTACAATTCTTTTGCTTATGAGAGAAAAAAGATTGCAATATAATAATAACATATTCTTTGCTATAACGTTATACAATATCCTGGTGTTCCATTATTTTTTTTGTTAAAAAAAATAATGTGGAAAATTAAATCTATGGCTTCTGCAAATATAGCACAAGTGTCACAATTAACACCATTTTTGCAGACTCCAGGAAAACCAACTATTAAATGGAAACATTGGTTCAGAAGTTTTGAGAATTATTTAATTGTTATTGATGCCACTAAATTTGATCTGAAATGAAAAATTTTAATTTTATTTTATTTTTATTTAGCAATTTGGGTCATGAAGGTCAACTGATTTTGATAATCTCCCTGAAATAGAAACACAATTGGATTCTTTTGAAACATGGAATGAATATACAGAAGGAGTTATGAGACTCACAAACAGGTTTTCGCAAAAAACTAGTGTTTTATTAGAGCGTTTCAGTTTCTTCAAGTGCAAACAAGAAGAGGATGAATCAATTGAAGAGTTCTGATCAGCTCTCAGGAAATTAGCTGCTTCATGCAATTGGGTTTGCTCTGGATACTTACCTAAGAGAGCAATTTGTTTTTAATTGTGCGTCCAAGAAGATCCAGGAACATTTGCTGAGTTGCAGGGATCCTACACTTGACGAAGTTATTGACATTGCAAGAGGCATTGGACGTAGTATTATTTCTAGCAAGTTGATATCTTGTAAAACAAAATCATCCGGTATTTCCACTATTGACATTCCTAATAATGAAGAGTTAGTTGCTAATATTCGTAAGAAAAATACCTTTGGGAAACAGAAAGTTAATAAGGTCACAAGCACATGTTATCGCTGTGGTTCGAAAAAATCATTTTGCCAGTAATCCTGCATGTCCAGCGATTAACAAGAAGTGTAATAAATGTAGTAAAGTTGGACATTTCCATACGGTTTTCAGGAGTTACAGAGTTCAATCTAAAGTTAATAGTATTGAGCTGGATTCTGAACAAGATATACATGATTTGTCGAAGGTGGTGTTGACAGTATTGTCTGAAACAAATATGCATAAAATGAAAGCTCCTTTGTACCAAGCTAAAACTGGGAAATATCAATTACCCATGATGGTTGATTCAGGGTCTCCAATAAGTATCATTTCAGATTACTTGTTTAAAAAGATTTGGAGTACGATCTCATTAATGCCTTCTGACGTTAATCCAAAGGCATGTGGAGAATATGATATTCACATGTTAGGGTTTTTCTGTGACACACTTACTTGCTTGGTAAGGTCTATTAACACAGAAATATATGTTGCAGAGAAAGGAAGGGATATTATTGGATGGAAGGATCAGGCAAGTCTTGGGATCATATTGGTGCCTGGTTCAGAGAATCCAATTATACTATGTGATTCTAAAGTTTGTTCTGTTGGTGATCAAGATGATTTATCAGTAGATGATGTAATTTCTGCTTTTCCCAAAATATGTTCTGATAAAATTGGTAACATCAGTAAATTTGAACATTGCATAAAATTGTAGAGCAATGCTATTCCCATTGTACACAAAGTAAGACCTGTTCCCTTCAGTGTTAGAAAGGTTAATGGAGAAATTTTGTTCAGAACAAGTTATAAGGGATACTGATTCTTCAGAATGGGTTAGCCCTGTGGTTATTGTTAAGAAAAAAACAGGAGAGATCCACTTGTGCATTGACTTGCGTACTTTGAACAAGAATATTAAAGTTGATTGCTACCCTTTATCCAAAGTACAGGAGTTACTAGCTAATTTAGGAGGGTCCAAAGTCTTTTCTTTAATTGATCTCAGATCAGCATACCATCAGATACCACTTGCAGCAGAGTGTCAAGATTTAACCACTTTTATTACTCCGTTTGAAGCTTACAAGTTTTTAAGAATGCCCTTCGGATCGGCCTCTGTGGCAAGTGTATTTTAAAAGTTTATGGGCACTATTCTTGCAGACATTTCTGGTGTGCAAGCATTTCGGGATGATGTACTGGTTCATGCTGAATTGGTTAGGAAACACAATTGGATTCTACAACAAGTTTTGACGAAATTTGAAAGTGTTGGGATTACCTTAAGAAAAGATAAATGCAAATTTCAGGGTAATTGTTTAGATTATTTGGGACATAGTGTATCTGAGGAAGGCATTAAACCCAAATTATCTTTAGTGCAGGCTATACAGGACGCAAATCCACCTAATAACGCTCATTCTTAGGACTTTGTGAGTATTATTCACATTTTCTTGATCGGTATGCGATTATTGTGCATCCATTGAGATTGATTTTGAAAAAAGGGAAAAAATGTGTATGGTTTGAGGAAGCACAAAGAGCGTTTGAGGCGATAAGATTATTGATTTCTTCTAAACCAATTTTGTCGCAGTTACGTTTGGAAAGTCATGTACTTTGTGTGTTGATGCCAGTCTGTTGGGTCTAGGTGTTGCACTTTCTCAAATGATCAATCATAAAGAGCGCCCCATTGCTTTTGCTTCACGATCTCTTAGTTCCACAGAAAGCAATTATAGTACGATAGAGTGGGAAGTATTGGCATGTGTATGAGCTGTGGAGAAGTTTAAAACTTTTCTATGGGGAACACGTTTTGACATATTTACTGATCAGAAGCCTTTGGTTTACATGTTTATTGGAAATGGTACAGGTAAAGCTTCTGCTAGATTGGTGAGAATATTGTCAAAGTTACATGAATATAATTTCTGTGTGAAACATCTGCCGGGGGGGGGAGAAACTAGAGCAGATTGTTTATCAAGAATGCCTTCAAGAGAGATAGACAGTTGCAGTAGTCCCTCTGATGACATAGAATGTGTAGTGGCACTTGGTGATGGTTGCGAGGAACATCAAGTTGGTATAACCAGAAGGGAATGGTTGGAGGCTTTGGAGAGAGATGTTCTATTGAAAGAACTTGTAAGATTTGTGAGGGAATGTTGGCCAGATGATAGGAATTTCAATTCACAGTTGAAGCAATATGCCAAGGTGGCAGATGAGTTTTCTATAATTCACGGATTTTTAACCAGACGTGATTTGTTGGTACCACCCATAGAACTTCGAAAATTACTTTTTAAATGTTCACATGAAGGACACCTAGGTATTTCAGTTACCGTACACAACATTAAACAATTCTGTTGGTGGCCTGGTTTAGATGCTCAGGTAAAGAGATGGATTGATGATTGTGATATGTGTCTAGTGTCAAATAAGCACTGGAAATCTGTTGAATCCAGTCTGCATGCTGTACTTTTACCGGATGGTCCTTGGGAGAAGGTTTCTTTGGATTTTTCAGGACCTTTTGATCTTTTACCAAATGGGATGATCTATTTGATTGTATTGATTGATAATTTTTCAAAGTGATATTATTATGATTTTGTGTCTTCAGCTGATACCAAAAATGCTATTGCATTTCTTACCAAGATTTCTGAAGTAGAGGTTCTTCCTAAAGACATTGGGGGTCATTACGACCCTGGCGGATGGCGGAGAAGCGGCGGTAAGACCGCCAACAGGCTGGCGGTCTTTTTTTTGCAATTATGACCATGGCGGTTACCGCCATGGTCATCCGCCGCTTCTCCGTTCCGCCCGCCAGGGCGGAGACGACCGTCTCCAGCCCAGCGGTCGTCACTATACCGCCGGCGGTATTTGGACCCGGCTGACCGCCATGGATTTCATGCGGTTTGGAACCGCCATGAAATCCATGGCGGTAAGCACTATCAGTGCCAGAGAATTCCTTCCCTGGCACTGATAGGGGTCTCCCCCACCCACACCCCGACTTCCTCCCCTACACCCCCCACCACCCCTGACACCCCCCAAAGGTGGCAGGACCCCCCTCCCCACCCCGACCCCCAACATCACATCACTCATTCACACACGACACGCACGCAGGCACCACCAACACACATACACGCACACACACCGACATACATGCCAACATCCACACACACAGTCAGACACGCACACCCACATTCAAACATACACACACACATCCATACAGACATACCTACAGACATACACGCACTCATTCCCAAACACACAACGTCCCCGCAAGCATACACGCACTCACACACCCCCTCTACATACACACACGCACACCCCCATGCACGCACACAACACACAACACCCCCCCACCCCCCTCCCCTAACAGACGATTGACTTACCTGGTCCGTCGATCCTCCGGGAGGGGACGGGATCCATGGGGGCTGCTCCACCGACACCACACCGTCAACAGAACACCGCCACGCCGAATCACAGGACATGATTCGGTGGGCGGTGTTCTGTTGACGTTTGCGGTGGAGGTGGAGCAACCTCCACTTCCCCGCCGCCCGCCAGTATGGCTGTTGGCGGCTCTCCATCCGAAAGAGCTGCCAACAGTCATAATACGCCGAGCGGAAAACCGCCACCACTGGCGGTCTTCAGCACGGCGGTCCCTCAGCGGTCTTGGCAAAAGACCGCCGAGGTCAAAATGACCCCCATTGTCACTGATAATGTGATTCATTTCAAGTCTGTTAAGATGAAATCCTTCATTAAAAGCTTTAATATTAGACACCTTCAAGTAGCCTTGTACTCTCCTTCATCCAATGGTCAAGTTGAACGTATTAATAAATTCTTAAAGGAAGGTGTTCAGACTGCACTTTCTTCTGGAAACAATGTTGCTGAGTCTTTAAGGAAGAAAACTTCGATTTACTTAGTAACACCTCATAGAACTACAGGGGTGTCATCATTTAATTTGTTGCGCAGACGTATTCCAAGGTGTAAATTGTATCCTGATTGGATACAGGAGATTGTGGCATTAGAAAATGTGAAGAATATGAGAGAAATTGTTGCACAAAAGCAAAAGAAAATGGAGGATAATTTTAACAAAAAGCATAAAGTTAAATGTGTAGATTTTGAGGTTGGAGATTGGGCAATTGTTAAGAAACCGTACAGATCTAAGAAAGGTGAATCTAAATGTACCTATCCTTCCAGAATTGTTAATGTGTCTAAAGGAGCTATTATATTAAAAGATAAAGGGTGGTGGAGTAGGAGGTGTCTTGTGAAAGTGTCTAATAAGCAAGCTTGAAAAATTGTGATGATATTGAGAAAAATGTTAACCAAACTGATGAGTCATCTTGATTTGATTTTGATGCTGAAACGCTTAATTGCAGAAATGTGAACGCATCTTCTGAAAAGGGGAACATACTCGATGATTGCTGTATTTCAGATCAGAATAATATAGATGATGATTTAAATACTAATGTTATTTCTAATCACAATTTATCTGAACACTCGTTCATAAAGCATTGTAGGAATATTTCAGTACCAGTAGATTTAAAGATTATTATTCGCAGCAATGTGGTTTTTTTTTTGTTTTGTTTTTCTAAAAAGGGGAAGGATGTTGTAATGTTGTTATTTATTTTGTATTTTCTTTATGTGATGGTTGGCTCCACTCTGGTGGTTGTTACCAGAGCGTGAGCCGGTTGTTGTCACCGGTTATGTTTAATTGTAGGCCGGCATTCCAGGTGGGGATTCCATTCACCGAGCTGGCGGCGGATGGTATTCCTCACCTGGCCGTGGGCTTCTTAAATATTTATGCTAAAATAAACATCCTAAAACAATTCCTTCATCTATGCTGTAGAATTCACTTTCTACAAAGGGGCAAAGCTAAACTGTAGTGCTGTGTGATAAATTTGCATAAAAACAGGCAGGCAGCTAGCAAATTATGCATAGTGCAGGGATATTAAGGGGGTTATTCCAACTGTGGAGGAGTGTTAATCCGTCCCAAAAGTGACGGTAAAGTGACGGATATACCACCAGCCGTATTACGAGTTCCATAGGATATAATGGACTCGTAATACGGCTGGTGGTAAATCCGTCACTTTTCCGTCACTTTTGGGACGGATTAACACCTCCTCCAAAGTTGGAATAACCCCCTAAGTATCATGCAGATTCACTGGAAAAGTGAAAAAGGGTTGGTAAAAATATTTTTGATTTACTAATGACTTTGGCACTGTTTGGTGGATCATGCATAAAATCTGATAGAGACTTAACATGCCGGCAGGCCCTCACATTAAGGGGCAACTTCACCTTGCACAACAGCATCTGCAGTTCTACCCTCACCCCTATCATCTACTTAAGGACGGTGCCAATAAAGTCTATTACGTTTGTAAAGAGAACCTAGACAACCTACACCACACTTAAGTATCTGGATGTCCACATTCCAGCCACAGAAACCAGGCAATAATGTAATTGATACAGTGAGCCAACCAGGAGGTCGAACAGCAGGAGAAAAATGTTCCAGCATTTTCAGTATTTGTATTTGTTACTCATATGTTTTCTTACATTGTTTGTCTCTCCTTTTTCTCCCCTGCAGATTTCACTCTCTTTCCCTTTCATCCTCAGCATGCCTCCTTTCTCTAAGCACAACCTGTTTGCCTTAATCACTATTATTGTATTCTGCAAACTGCTCACACCTCACTTACACCACAACCTCTCCTCCACTGAAAGTTACACCACTGCAGTCTAAGAATATGTAATTTCCTCTAGCTCAAATCGTCCTCCCACCAACCATCTGCATTTGATCACACCCCAAAAACTAATGATCACCACTAAGTCTCAGAACCTGGCTCTTTGACTGAATGAGCAGGATCCTGGCACCTAGATACCCTCCTGGGTGATTGGACGTGCTCTACAAATCCCAACTGATTTATTAATTCAATGCACCACATAGAAACTGGAGTGAATGCATTGAGTGGTTATCTTAAACACATAAACATAATCTCAATAACCAACAATAATAAATAACACTGGACTAACCGCTAACCATGGGTTCTGGAGCAGAGTGCTGCCCAGCGTGAAACACTTCAACGCATCAACAGTAGTAAGACCTATATAAATGCAACTGCTATTAAAAGAAATAGGATTTGCATAAGTTTGAAAGTTGACACCAAAATCAAATAGAAATTGATGTACCGTCTGTACGTAAACATTGAAGAGAAGAAGTGAAAGATGTGACCTAGGTACCCAATGATGCACTTCAAAGATGTTGGATGAATAATTTCCAACTGCCACCCTCACTTTGTGGTCTGATAGAAAAGACCCCAGCCATTTTAGGGAGGCTCCCATTGTCTAATTTTGCACTGAGTATTTCACCTGCAGATTTCACCTTCTGTAGCAATTGGAGTCCTCAGGTGAAAGATACTTGACGCACAGTGTTAAATATTATTTGCGTGTATTTAATTTACATTATATTAATGCTATATATTAAAATATTTAAGATTTTCTATTTTAAACTATATATATGTTAATAAACAACATCTTTGTATGTTTTATTATCAAAATCAGTGTGAAACGTTATATTTTTAAATATGTTTATGTACTTACCATTATACGTTTTTGTAATCAATATTTTTGACACAATATTGCTGTATCTTGATATTGTTGTTTTCGATATTCTGTCAGTGGTCCGCTGGAGATTCCTCCTGCTTTAGCAATTGGAGTTCTCAGGTGAAAGACACTTGATGCACATTGTCCCTGTGTGACTCATGTTAATGCTGAAAGTAATCATTACAAAGGAGGTAATGTTTAACTAAGAAGGTCTGTGAGAAGCTCCTTCCTGACAAAAGGTCGATAACAGCACAGTTGTTTCAAGATATCTCCATTTCTAAAGATTTACCACTCTTGTTAATTTTTAAATAGACAAACATAGAGTAAATTAAGTACAGGCGTGGTCATCTCTTGTGGTTTGGGGAGCTTAGTTGACTCATATAAGGTATGTATTTGAACAGCATTGAAGGAACCGCATCGCCAAGAAACACGAGTGTACCGTTAAGTTAGCTGATTAATTGTTGACAAAAGGTCATAATTCATACGAACCACCAGTTTTCGAGGACTTTCACACTGTCTAACCACCCATTACATGTGCTCGCTGAAGTTAGAGGTCCTGGTCCACCAGAGCTGCCCTGTTTTTTTCACTTTCTGCCCCTGTGCGCTGATTCACCACTGCTGCCTTGACACCTTAGTGCTCTCCTGGGCCTCTTGTCCCATTCCCCAGTGTTGCCTCTGTGTCTTCACTCAAAAAAAGCAGGTTCTGCTACCTCTGTGCACTGGATCCCATGTGTTGCCTTCACGATTGTGTTCTTGTTGATCCTTAGTGCTCATTCCCGTTGTGGCTCAGGATACTGTGTACTCTGGTAGTCAGATCCTGTCACTGGCTCCATAGTGTTATTCCAGGATCTGGTCCCCGATTGTTCTCATGGATCTGCAGCCAGATTTTCTGTTGCTGGCATGGATTTCTGTCCTGTTGCTACCCATGAACTGTAGGCTGGTTTCTTAGGGGCATAATTATACTCTGTTTGCGTCGGATTTGTGTTATTTTGTATGCAAATCCGGGGCAAAATTAACTCCATATTTATATTTTAGCGCTAGACATCTCCAGCGCCGAAATATTGGAGTTTAAGTCAAATTTTGCCTGTGGAAAACTACCTTACGTCACTGGGATGCATGGTCGGAGTTCCCGGGCAAAATTACTGTAAGACCCTGGCGCCTTATTTATCCTCCTGTGCAAAAGTCACGCACGGGGGGAGGAGGGGTCAAAAAATGGTGCAAAGCTTGCTTTGCACCATTTTATAATGCCTGGGTCAAGGCAGGCGTTAGGGGACCTGTGGGCCTAATTCCATGGTGGAACACCATGGTATAAGCCCACTGGTGCCCTCCCCAAGCCCCAGGGACACCCCCACCCACACCAGAGGGAAAGCGGAGGATGGGGGACCCCATCCCAGGAAAGTATAGATAAGTATATATATATATTTTTTAAAGTGCCATTGGGGGCCCTGAAATGGGCCCCCTACATGGCACTGGGTGCAATGGCCATGACCAGGGGACCTTGGTCCCCTGTGCTGGCCATTGGGGTGGCGGGCATGACGCCTGTATTTTCTAAGACAGGAGTCATGTGGTATGGATGGTTTTACATCAGAAAATGACTCTAGGTAGGTAAGAGTCATTTTTGTTACTCTAACCTGCCCAACGTCATTGTTTTTGGTGGAAAACCCCCTTCTTCCATACCGCCAGCCCCACCCGACTAACGCCATTTTTTAAAATGCTAGCCTACCCTTTGCACTGGCTTGCACCATTCCATAAATATGGTGCCTGGCTGGTGCACAGAAATGGTGCAAACCGGTGCTAAACATTTTGGTGCAAAACTGCGTTAGTGCAGTTTAGCCCCAAAAAGTATAAATCAGGGCCTTAGTGTTATTTTTGGCTCTCCTTCCTAATTTTCTGGTGCTGCTTGAGGGGACAGGCTCTTCCTCTATGGGGTTGAAATGGTTTTAAATCTGGGGCCGGCTCTACTGAAAGATTTTGCAATTGTAAACTATGTGATTCGTGAACTCACTGGATGTGTGACCGCAAAGTTACGTACAAACAGTGGCGGCCCGTCCTTTAGGGCAGAGGGGCCACGCCCCCCCACCCCATGAATAGTGTCTGTCAGGCTGAACAAAGGTCAGCCTGACAGACACTCTTCATGTTCAGGTCAGGCAGCCAGGAGCAGTCATGCGCGATTTGCGCAGACTCCTGGCTGCCTGAGCTGAACTTTGCTGGGCTGAGGAAATCACAGCTCCTATGGGCGTGACCTCCTCGGCCCAGCAAAGGTGCCTCGAGGCCCTCCCCTGGGTGACGAGGAAAGCGTCACCAATTGACACTCTCCCTGGGCGCTTCAGGTTTAAGCCCTGAAGCGCCCAGGGCGAGTGTCAATCAGTGACACTTCGTCACAGAGTGGGGTGGGGTCAGCAGTCTCACTGACCCCATCCCACTCTGTGACGAGGCTGGGACTGCTGCCTTCCCTCATTGGCTCACCTCAGGTCAGCCAATGAGGGAAGGCAGCAGTCCCAACCCTCCTGGGACCTGGAGGCTAAAGGTAAGTGTGTGTGTGTGTGTGTGTATGTATGTGTGTTATGTTTTACATTGAATGTTTGGTGCGCGCGTGCATGTTTGAGTGTTATGAATGTTGTTAATGGATGTGCGTGCGTGTGTGTTGAAAGAATGAATGTTTGTGATCTTGTAAAATGAATGTTTGGCGCGTGCGTGCATGTTTGAATGGAATGAGTGTTGTTAATGGATGTGCGTGTGTGAAAGAATGAATGTGTGCGATCTTGTAAAATGAATGTTTGGTGCGTGGTGCGTGCGTGCATGTTTGAATGGAATGAGTGTTGTTAATGGATGTGCGTGCGTGTGTGAAAGAATGAATGTGTGTGATATTGTAAAATGAATGTTTGGTGCGTGCGTCCATGTTTGAATGGAATGAGTGTTGGTAATGGATGAGCGTGCGTGCGTGTCTGAAAGAATTAGTCTGTGTGTGTGTGTGTGTTTGTGTGTGTGTGTGTGTGTGTGTGTCTGGGTGTGTACAAAACCCATTTTATAACTCACAAAAGGTTTCCTGACTTGTAAAATGGTTTCAGCAACCCATACCGAATCACAATTTGGAAGGGGGCATGAAAGTTCCTTCCAAACCGACATTCTGTCAGTAGTGGAACAAAAACCTTAGCGGGTCCCTCTGCAAACTACAATGAGGGGGCTAACCACCCAATAATCCAACCAACCCTGCCTCCCGCAGCCTACCCTTACAAAGCTTCACAAAGACTGGTTTAGTGACGGGAAAGAGCTAATAATTACCGGTACAAGGGCATTATAGGCATTTTATTTTCCATCACCGGGGAAAACTGCGGATAGGTGCTATTAAGTGCTATATATTGCACTTGAGAAATTCCAAACGCAGGGGTGTTGGACTTTTGGACACAATAAATTCCAAGCATGCCTTTGGGGCACTTGAAAAATTAGTGCCTAAGTGAGGTAGTTCCCTTTCACTTTCTCCTCTTTCATCTTGCACGTACTCTCTCTGCTTTTTCCCCAGTGTGTCCCTCTCTGTCTCTCTCTCCTGCACGATGGTTTGTAGCGTGGTACCTATGGCTGTTTTTTTTTACCATGGTTTCAGCATGTTACACGAGCCCTGATCTCTGCCTCGTCTGTATTGTCGCAGGTTTGTGCTCTGGCTGTACAAAATCGGCAGACTCGGTAATAAGAGGGCATATGGTTCCCCATTTTGGAATTCAGAGACTCACAGATAGAGATGAGATAGAAATCCTCCTTGAACATTCTTTTGAGCTCACCAACAGTAGTGCAGGTGAACCAAAAGGCCAGTAGCATAACATAACCCCCACAGCCCGCACAGTGCAGGGCCCCCGAACTTCAGGTGGGCTCCTCAGCAAAAGTGGTAGGTGGTGTGCCGCGGAGGGGAGCCCTCCCCATCTACTTTGTAAGAGGGCCCTCTCAAGTTTCGTTACACCACTGAAAAAGTCTAACTCTCATACCTGTAGTGAAGTTTGATGAATCTGTATCGAATGTGGCAGTTAGCAAATTAAACCCAGTGTAGGTATATTACATTCGGTGCAGATCCACCAAGGAACTAGAAAGGATGGGTAATGATCTAATTGATTTACTAATAACTTTGGCACTGTTTGATAGATCAACATAAAGATTGACAGAGAAAGCGTGTTTAGGTTATGCTTATTTTTCTCAATTTCCCATGTCCATCGGTTTAGATTTTAAGGGATGGGTGTCAAAGAAGTGTCCATTTGCTAATAAATTTGGCATGATTTGATGAATCCGCACAAAATATGGCTGACTTTTATAAGGGTTCAGTTCCTATTGGGGCTGGCAAATTTTGAACAGATCTGTGTGGGACTAGCACCTTGTTGCAGTACCCCAGACCTTTTGGCCTGGTTTCTGGATGAAAGTTGGACTGGAGTGCACTGGGATCCTGCTAACCAGGATCCCAGTACCAGTGTTCTTTCCCTAAAAATTGCAAAGGTAATTGTCAACACCTTTAACTGCCACTATAAGGCCCTAGTAAATAGTGCATAGGTACCCAGGGCATGGGGTACTAAGGGTAGGCCCCTGAGGGCAGCAGCACTGACTGGGACACCCTCTAGGGCCATGAACCAGATGCACCCAGCACTGCCATGGCAGGCTGAGTGTCCTGGTGTAATCCTAAAATGCAAACTTGACATAGCACACTGCCTGTGTGCCCTGTCTACTACAGACTGGATGCAATATAGGTAAGACACCCTTCTGGCAGGCTTTCAAGCTCTAAAGGAGGGTTCACTATACTGTATGTGAGGACATAGCTGCATGAGCAATATGCCCCCAATGCGTCCTTGCCAAAGCTGGGACATAGTGAGTGAACATAGCAGCCATTTTAAACGCACGAGCTGGACACTGGTCAGTACAATTTTCACAGCTACATGATGGCCATTCTGTACCCTGGGTTGTTTGGTGTCAAACAACTGAGAATGACAAATTTAAACTGGTACCAGTATTGGATTTATTATAAAATGTACCCAGTGGTCACCTTAGAGGTGCCCCCTGCAAAAGCTAACTACCCTGGCATGGTTGCTGGCCAGTCCTAACCAGTCTTCCACCTCCAGACACAAGTCTGAACCCCTGGAGTTAGAGCTCCTGCTCTCTTGGATTCAGAATAAAGCCCTTCCCGGGTGGAGGTGCTAACACCCCCATTCCTCAGGAATGTGCACTGCCCTGCTGGTGAGCGTCAAAGGGCTTACTGCTCTTAAAACTCGACCCACAGGCTTGCTGCTAGCAGTAGATGGGTGCCCCTGTTGCAAACCCCCACTTTTGGCAGGAGCAACAGCGGGAAAACCAAACAAAGGAAAGACATGGTGGCCCCATCTAGCATGTACCACCCCTAAGGTGTTGCATGCGAAGTGGACTCTCCATTTCATTTTACTCCATCGTGGATGGAAGGAAAATAGCCAATCAGGTTTAGGGAAGTGACCTCTGTCCACCGGAAATGGTCACTTAGTGGGTGTAGCCATCCTCAGGTAGATGACCCATTGGTCACTACCAGGTTCCCCCTAAAATGCCCATAAGATACAGTGTAAGGAAATGGCTCCCTGTTGCAGTTACCCTCCCACCTTTTGTCTGATACTGATGCTGACTTGACTGAGAAGTGTGCTGGGACCCTGCTAACCAGGCCCCAGCACTAGTGTTCTTTCACCTAAAATGTACTATTGTTTCCACAATTGGCACACCCCTGGCACACAGATACGTCCCTTGTAAAAGGTACCAGTGGTACCAAGGGCCCTGTGACCAGGGAGGTCCCTAAGGGCTGCAGCATATGTTGTGCCACCCTAAGGGACCCCTCACCTAACACATGAACACTGCCATTGCAGATTGTGTGTGTTGGTGGG